>NC_064922.1:727763325-728388325 GCF_023897955.1 Schistocerca gregaria | reverse complement strand
CCGACGAAAGATCATCCAGGGTCCGCAGATGGAGACTCTGGTTAATGTTCTTGATTATGGCGATGTCTAGAACATCAGGGTCTTGTGTCTGGACGTGACGTTTCCTCGTCGGTTCCCGTGGGCCATGGACGGAAACATGTAAATCCTCAGCCAGTGCAAACAAAATATGTCCTTTTGGGTTAGTCTTACGGGAATTCCAGGCAACATGTTTACTATTAAGATCCTCTCCAAGGAGGATCTTGTTGTAACCTTCTGTAACGGCATAAAGATCTTCTGGTTGGAGGGGCTTCTTGGGGATAAGGTAAACCGCTATACAGATAATGTTTCCGAGCGTCGTGTGGATTGTTACTGCCGTGGCCTCTAAAAGTCTGGATTTGGGGTAAATGTTCTTGTTGATGACGAATGCATTTTTTGATCAGAACTGCGGTCCCTCTAGCCCGCTGGTCCCGTCTGTCCGTCCGATAGGTGTGCATGTTCCTCAAGCGGAGGTCGGTTGACTCGCGGAGATGTGTTTCGGAGACAAATGCTACGTATATCCTGTGGCGATGTAAGAAATCCGTGAATTCTATTTTCTTCAGTTTCACGCCGTTGGCATTCCAAATGCAGAAGTTAATATTCCTCGTGTAATGCCGTCTATCAAGTTAGGGTGTTTGGAAAGCTGTCAGTGCGCTTTCTACAAACGAGAGGATGGACGTCACCTTCTGCTGGAGGGCGGTGAGTGGTTGAAGAATATCTGTTAACGCAGGTGTAAAGAGGGTCGACCAGGGAGATGATGTCTCCGCTGGTGCTGGCGTCGGTGTGTTGGCATGTATTTCTTCGGAGTAACAGCGCTGTTGTCTTGTCTGTCGTGAAGTCACACTGGGTGCCGGTTGTGGTCGAGAGGCGATTGTTTCCGCAGGGACAGGTGCCGCTTGTTATTGGGTGGCCAGAAGCGCTGCCATGGCCGAGTTCTTAACAATTATACGGCTTTGTGGGGTCGACTTCTTTGGTGTCCTTCTAGTATCTTTCCGTAGGGCTTCTTGAAATTTGTGGCAGCCACGGTAGGTCGCTTTCGTTATTTTCTCTCTGTGCAAAATAGTGAGTGGTTCATGAGCAGGACAGTCATCCTACTGAAAAGACTTGTGCTGGTAAATATTATCAGATATGATTTTACAGAACGTGTACAAATTAAAAATGTTATGGAATATTATGCAAAAAAGGCGGTAATAATAATGTAATATTCTCTTACAACAGAAGTCAATGACGTTACCGTATATTATGCCAAACAGTGGAAAACCTTGAAACATTTGTTCAGTCACATGGAAGACTAAAGTATATTCATTGACAAGCGAGAGAATGCTAGCTTTGATTCTGGCGAGTTATTAGGTGTTTCTGCAATAAATACAGGGGAATGATAATCTTTTCAGTTCTCTGGGCGAACTGTGTGCGTGCATCTTCTCGTTACGGCTAGGTTATAGGAAACCACTATCACTTCCCTTCAAGCGTGGGAAGGATTCATGCAGTGCGTCTCTACAGACGAAACACCAAAATTCCTCTATATTTGGAGCATACCTTACTAGCAATTTGCATATCAGGAAAAAATTTAACAAGGAAAACATCCGTGCTTGTACCTCCTTCAAGACCACTGATGATGATTAGAGACCTGCCAGTGCTTCCAGGCGCGAAATTTGGCACGGACTTCGATGCGAGATGCCTTTAATAGGTTCCACAACGAAACATTGTCTCGAAATTTGGTAGAAAATCCGAAGAAATTCTGGTCGTATGTAAAGTACACAAGCGGCAAGACGCAGTCAATACCTTCGCTGCGCAGTGCCGATGGTACTGTTACCGACGACTGTGCCGCTAAAGCGGAGTTATTGAACGCAGTTTTCCGAAATTCCTTTACCAGGGAGGACGAATGGAATATTCCAGAATTTGAAACACGTACATCTGCTAGCGTGTGTTTCTTAGAAGTAGATACCTTAGGGGTTACGAAGCAACTCAAATCGCTTGATACGGGCACATCTTCAGGTCCCGATTGTATACCGATTAGGTTCCTTTCAGATTACGCTGATACAATGGCTCCTCATACAAAACCGCTCGCTCACCGATAGATCTGTACACACAAATTGGAAAATTGCGCAGGTCGCACCAGTGTTTAAGAAGTGTAGTAGGAGTAATCCATCTAACTACAGACCTATATCATTGACGTCGGTTTGCAATAGGGTTTTGGAGCATATACTGTATTCAAACATTATGAATTACCTCGAAGGGAACGATCTATTGACACGTAATCAGCATGGCTTCTTGTGCAACGCAGCTAGCTCTTTATTCGCACGAAGTAATGGCCGCTATCGACAGGGGATCTCAAGTTGATTCCGTATGTCTAGATTTCGGGAAAGCTTTTCACACCGTTCCTCAGAAGCGACTTCTAATCAAGCTGCGGACCTATGCGGTATCGTCTCAGTTGTGCGACTGGATTCGTGATTTCCTGTCAGGAAGGTCGCAGTTCGTAGTAATAGGCGGCAAATCATCGAGTAAAACTGAAGTGATATCAGGTGTTCCCCAGGGAAGCGTCCTGGGACCTCTGCTGTTCCTGATCTATATAAATGACCTGGATGACAATCTGAGCAGTTCTCTTAGGTTGTTCGCAGATGATGCTGTAATTTACCGTCTAGTAAGGTCATCCGAAGACCAGTATCAGTTGCAAAGCGATTTAGAAAAGATTGCTGTATGGTGTGTCAGGTGGCAGTTGACGCTAAATAACGAAAAGTGTGAGGTGATCCACATGAGTTCCAAAAGAAATCCGTTGGAATTCGATTACTCGATAAATAGTACAAATCTCAAGGCTGTCAATTCAGCTAAGTACCTGGGTGTTAAAATTACGACCAACTTCAGTCGGAAGGACCACATAGATAATATTGTAGGGAAGACGAGCCAAAGGTGGCGTTTCATTGGCAGGACACTTAGAAGATGCAACAAGACCACTAACTAGACAGCTTACACTAAACTCGTTCGTCCTCTGTTAGAATATTGCTGCGCGGTGTGGGATCCTTACCAGGTGGGATTGACGGAGGACATCGAAAGAGTGCAAAAAAGGGCAGCTCGTTTTGTATTATCACGTAATAGGGGGGGGGGGGAGAGTGTGGCAGATATGATACGCGAGTTGGAATGGAAGTCATTACAGCAAAGACGTTTTTCGTCGCGGCGAGACTGTTATACGAAATTTCAGTCACCAACTTTCTCTTCCGAATGCGAAAATATTTTGTTGAGCCCAACCCACATAGGTAGGAATGATCATCAAAATAAAATATGAGAAATCAGAGCTCGAACAGAAAGGTTTAGGTGTTCGTTTTTCCCGCGCACTGTTCGGGAGTGGAATAGTAGAGAGATAGTATGATTGTGGTTCGATGAACCCTCTGCCAAGCACTTAAATGTGAATTGCAGAGTAGTCATGTAGATGTAGATGTAGATGTAGATGTACGTTTCAAAAATGTACGTATAAAAATGGACTAAGCAATTAGTGCATATTTCATAGGTACGTACCGACTCTCCCACGAGTCTCCACCCAGGTCGGTAAATGCTGGTGAAGTCTCAGTAGGTCGCGGCCATAGAACGCATCTCTTTCCTTGTGCATATGAGTCACCAGTCTGGGGAGCTACCGATCACCCATGTCGGCACTTGCAAATCATCAGAACTCAAGTTGCGGTTCCCTCCACACTCCGTTACATCTCTGTGTACGAACACAAAAGAAAAAGAGAGCTTTTGATTTTTACAGTTGCCACTCACAGGCAGAAGGAGTTACAATGAACAATAACTTCACTAATGCAGTGCCTTAGAGAAGTCGGAAACTGTGTTTCCACACAGGATGGGAACAGAATAAACACACAGTTTATTAAAAAACTAACTAAAATAGCATGTATAATAGTCTCTGGGCGTGAAATACCTGGTAGCTGCTAGGGAACTCATTCCTGAAACTGGACGCCGACCGCCGGTAATTGCTTTGCCACGCCTAGAAGAACTATATCAGCCGCAACAGCCCAACATCCAAAACACAGAGAGCCCACTGCGTGACCTTTAGGAGCGAGAGAACAAACAGTGAATACCACCTACGCCTACGCGCCGCAAACAGCTGTGATTGCTGGAAAGAGAGACTTCATGAGGAGTGCAGTACACCTCCAGCAGACCAAAACACAGGCTATATTAAACACACTCCACTATTCTTTACTAATGTCTGCTAATGTATAATGCGGTCTCTGCATTTCACACACAGTAATAGACTGCATGTCGTGGAGAACAATCTTGCTATGTATGTGCCACTTCAGTATGCAACCCAGTATTGACTTGATTGAATTCCTACCACCGGCTTCATAGTAGACTACTCTTCTAAGTTTTTAAAAGAAATGGAATTCCATTAATGTACTTTCATTTAGATTTAAAAGTTTCATATTTGTTACTAATGTCGACAAGGCGTGTACAAATCCAGTAGCACCTCTTATAACATCAACAGCTTCATGCTAGAGCTTAAATGTTGTTGCAAGATGTTTACAGAGACCACTTATCCCATCAAATAACTTACGCGCTTTTTCCGTGACCTGTTGCAGAAAATGTCCATTTTGTTTATCTTCATTCATGCGCTACAGTGTTGCCTAAGCTCGTAACGCTCGAAGCTGTTTTTAAAATCAGATGCTGCACCATCAGTCATATATATGAAATGCTTACTGGGTAGCCCTGTCGTGAATGAGATCGTCACTGACAATACCAAAACAATGTAATGTTGCAAGGAAGTGAGCAACACATGTGAATGTCGATACCTGGGATGTGTGGCAGTGTAACTTTGAATTTCGTTTTGCATAGCAATAGACCAGTTCCCAGCAAAGTCCAAATGAAGAAGTAATGTGTCAGTATGCTGGAATGTGGCTGATTTTGCTTCTCCTGTGGCCTGTCTCTAAATCTTCCAGATACGATGGTGAGCTGTTCCTTTGATGGTCCAGTGCCTAACCTGTGCAACAAGCTTCTCTGGCTCTACCGTCCTCTTCACCGACACTCCTCGCTCCCGCAATGCATAAGTTACCCATTGTATCCTGAAGGTGTAATGCTTCACCAGTCATCACTCCAGCACCATTACACATTGCACACTAGTGCAACCAAAATTTGTCTTGCGGCTGTAACACTGTTTATGGCGAAAGAAACTAGTTTCTAATTACTACAGCAAATACATGTGCATGTTTCTTTCACTCTCTGGCGTTTTACCAATTTTGTTAGTAAGGAGTAGAACTTCGTGAGACCAGTTTTTAAATTCGGGTCCTCCGGTATCATTATCAGACATGCGCCTCTCATTGATCTTGTCATATATCTTTTTAGTTTTTTAACTTTTTCACCATTATCATTAACAGAGGTAACATCAGCCTGGTTAGGACTTCGCCTGCTGCAATGTTTGGTCGTCACTTAGGTAATATTCTAGTGCAACGGTAAGTGTATCATCTTGCAACGGATGCTCACAGTAAGAAGCTCGGCATCCTCAAACATCTTTCTTATTCTTTATTCTACGAGCTTTTGAAATCAAACAATTGTGCTTCTTACCTTTCCTGGACGTTAGAGGGGGGGCGGGAGGGGTGAGAGTGGGGGCACAGCAGAAATGATAACATACAACGCATCCACAATTTCACACCCAGGAATATAAACATCTGCACTGTTTTCTTCACTTTCAAATTACGGTGATGGTGATCGTTCAGGTGGGCTGTCACTAAATTTCTTCTTGTAGTGCGTGTAGCAGCTCCTAAACAGTGGATGTGATTCTAATACAGCTATTTGAGGCTCAAAATATTTCTGCAATTCCAGTGACCGACTTCCAACAACTGTAAAGTGTTTCTCACTTTTCTAAACTTCACTCTCTTGCCTAAATTTTCATAGTCCACACACCTGACATTTTAAATACTGTATTTCCTCACTGGCATTTATTGAACAGAAAGTTCAAACAAAACACAAAACACCATGCCGAATGGTTTAAGTTCGAGGTCTCGCTTGTTTGTTACAAACAGAAGAACGATGGGAACAGGGTTATTAACATGGATATTTTACTTAGAAAGTCAGTGATGTGAAATATACAGAGTACTGAAAAATACCTACTTGCTCACATCAACGGTTTGCTCAGATAATGACTTTAAAGGAAATGGACAGAGGTTATGGAACAGGATTTCGTGAGATTGAAACAAGAAACACTACTTCACATTTGGAACATGGACCGTTAGTAGCATTAAGAAATGAGCTGCGGCAGCGACTTTGATATGTGAACTGAAAACATACAAGGCAGACATTGTAGCTCCACAGGAATTTAATTGGCTAGGAGAAGGGATACACACAGAGGATAATTGCATCATTTTTATGGGCCAGATGAAAAACCTCTTGAATTTGGTACTGGTTTTTCTGTTAAAAACAGGATTGTTAATCGAGTTAAGGAATTCCATCCTATTAACAAAAATCCATGGAGAAGAAATGAAAACTTTGAGGTTCGTCGATGACATTGTAATTCTGTCAAAGACAGCAAAGGGCCTGGAAGAGCAGTTGAACGGAATGGACAGTGTCTTGATAGGAAGACACAAGATGAACATCAACAAAAGAAAAACGAGGATAATGGAAGATAAGTTTTGCTATCTGGGAAGCAATATAACTAATGATGCCTGAAGTAGAGAGGATGTAGAATGTAGGCTCGGTATGGCAAGGAAAGCATTTCTGAAGAAGAAAGATTTGTTAACATCGAGTATAGATTTAAACGTCAGGAAGTCATTTCTGAAATTATTTGTATGGAGTGTAGCCATGTATGGAAGTGAAATATGGACGATAAATAGCTTAGACAAAAAGAGTACAGAAAATTTCGAAATGTGGTGCTACAGAAGAATCCTGAAGATTAGATGGGTAGATCAAATATCTAATGAGGGGGTATTGAATTGGGAAGAAGAGGAGCTTGTGGCTCAACTTGACTAGAAGAAGTGATCTGTTGGTAGGACATGCTCTGAGACATCGAGGGATCACCAATTTAGTATTGGAGGGCAGCGTGGAGGGTAAAAATTGTAGAGGGAGACCAAGAGATGAATACACTAAGCAGATTCAGAAGGATGTAAGCTGCAGTTCGTACTGGGAGATGAAGAAGGATACACAGGACAGAGTGGCATGGAGAGCTGCGTCAAACCAGTCTTAGGACTGAAGACCACAACAACAACAACAACAAAAGAAAGTCTTACGTAACATTCAGATACCAGTGGTACTATATAAGATTCATAAATGCCCATGCACGGACTGACGATTCAACTGCGGATGAGAAATATGAATACTATGATGTATTATGGAGAGTAGTCGAAAGTATTCCACGAGTAAGATGAGAATTATCCTAGGGGACCTTAATGGAAAAATAGGTAAAGAGGATATATTCATCCCCACGATAGGAAAACATAGCAAGCACTCGACCGCAAACGAAAACTGATTAAAAACAACTTTACACTGTAAAAGAATATGAGAATTTAAACAACGATGTTCCCTCACGAAGAAATACATAAATACACCAAAACCATATTGAGACATCGAACGACTGAAGTAACTGTCTGTTAAAGAAACCTATGCGACTGAAATAAATAACCGATTTACAGCATTGCTAGAAGCTGAGGAGGAAAATAGTGTCTAGAAGCCTTGGGAAATAACAAAGGCTGTAGTAACAGATGCAGCAGAGAAAACGCTGAGCAGGAAAAGGAAAACGAAGTAACAGAAATGGTTCAACGAAATATTCAGAGAGCAGTGGAAAAGAGGAAAGAAGCTTGGATGCTGTGTCTGCATAACCAGGAGAGTGAGGATAGGAGAGAGACCTTCAAGGTTGTTAGAAGAGAAACAGCAAGAGTTCTACGAACAAAAGAAATATCTAACTGGAGTCCTAGAATCTATAGAAGTGGAAAGTAGGAATGAAAACTCAAAGAAGTGGTTTCAGTATACAAAGAAAAGTAAGAGAGGTTATCAAAGTGAAAACCGGTTCATATAAGAGAAAATTCCAAAAATGCTAACAAAGCTGGAAGATATCCTAGGAACATGGAAAGAATATTTCTTCTCAGAAACGTTAAATTGTACTGATGCACACATAGCCTTCTATTACACAAATTCTGAGAGTGACAGCGTTAATAATGACAAATGTAGAATCACAGAACAGGAAGTGATCCACACCATTCAAAAGCTGAAAAGCAACAGGGCAGCGGGTGGGGACCAGATATTATCAGGGGTGTTAAAAGAGGGCGGAAGAAAACTACACATAGAGATTTATAACCTTATCACAATGATCTGGAAAACTGAAACACTGCCTGAAGATTGGAAAGCTGCAATAATTTGTCCCATACACAAGAAAGGAAGCAGAATGGAATGTGGAAATATCATAGGAATCAATTTGCTGGACATAACATGCGAAATACTGTCAATGACCATTCTGAGAAATCTTAAACCTTACACAGAAACCATTATTCACGATTACCAGGCAGGATCTCGAGCAAACCGTTCCACAAGTGATAATTTCTTTGATGTGCGACAGAGCTTTGAGAAACACTGGTAATTTAAGAGAAACATCCACTGTCTCTTCATTGACTTACAGCGAGCCAATAACAGCACCACAGAAGCAGCCTCTACAGCATATCTGAAGAATTTAGTAGACCCAATAAAATCATTAAGATGATACAACTGTGCACGGATGGCTCCTAGGCAGCATTTAAGTGCCGAGGATCTATATCCCCCCACCTTTCCAATTAAAACAGGCTTACGACAAGGAGACTCTCTTTCATGTGTCCACTTCAACCTTGCATTAGTGAAAGTAGTTCAGGACAGTAATTTACATCTATACAATGGTGTCCGATTCGAACATAGTGAAACAAAACTTCTGGCTTAAAATGATGTTATAGAGTTGCTGAGTGAAACTGAAGAAAAACTGAAAGAAATTTACAGAGCTCTCAGCACAGTACCAGTAAAATAAAATAACAGTAGAAATGGAAACAGGTCGAGTCATAAACCAAAATATTACTTTGAAATTAACCAACATTCTAAATTCAGAAAAGTTCACTTTAAATTCCTTGGATCACGTTTCAATAGTAAAAAGTTCACAACAATGGATATAAACGAAAGAATACCTTCAGGGGCAAGATGTCTGTACTCACTAAGCATCCCACTCAAAAGTAAAGCCTTGTGACTCAACACAAAGATGAAGATATACAACACTTATCATCTGCCCCATAGTACTGTACGGTTCAGAGAGCTGGTCGCTTCTCAAAAGATTCCGAATGTTGGTTTTTTTAGTAAATAATTCGAAAAAAAGATAAAACAAAATAAAGACAAAACGAAAATACTTTATTTCTTAACAATTATGATGTAGATGTCTAATACATATCATTTCCCAGAGAAGTTAATGACCACGAGTTGAGATGACCTGTATGATCTGAGAAGAAATAACACACAGCTCCTCTCTACTGAATAATACGATTACTCCTTCTATATAATGTTTTTTTTATTGTATATGTGGCGTCATGTTCGCGGTAATGTCGACTAGATAGTCGGTGTAAATACAGTTAACCAGATTTTTCAGTATGCTTCCTGATTTTTCCAAATAAGCTACTTTTCGTTTTTTCCTATTGTCCCACATTTTTCCACATTTTCCACAATTTTCCTTATATTTACAGAAAAATGATTGTGTAATATGTCATAAAATACTTAATTTACTTACACACTATAATGTCAAAGTGTCTTACCACGTGACATTTCCCACCATTTATGCAAGTAGTGTGACTGTGCTGCTGTTGCTGCTTCTGCTGATGGACCATTCACTACAGTGTACACGCCTCATATGACTAAACCCCATGGTTGAAATAATTATAACAACAATATTCATATAATTTATTTTATTATTACTTTTGTTATGTTGATATTATAACAAATACCTACAGCTTCATTTTCTCACGACAGAGCATATACTGTGGCATTGCAGTACATTACTCATAAATAATACAGATAGCTTTGAATGCAGTGAGCATTGTGATTGGCTGAGAATATCATAACGTCGTTAGAAGTCGGTACCGACATAACTCAAACTTGATGCAGCACGACGTTATGTTAGACGCCTTTCATATGGTACGACACACTCATGACGTTGACAGCAATGGGATGAAACTCCAGTAATTGGAATAATGATAAAACTAATTTGCTATTATTACTATACAAACAAATATCCACACCCCGAATCCATACAATCCTGTTCCTCTCCCTGCAATCACAGGAAAAGACAGAAATCACCCATGCAAATGCTCTAGTTATAAGGAATGAGAAGGGTGAGGCTGATCTTGAAAATTGTTGGTGTAGGGGGAAAGGGGTGGGGAGGAGTGCGTGGGTAGGATACATAACCTGATACTCATGGTCAAGGCCACCAAGAATGACGAGTGCCTCATGTGTGTGGGTAGGCCTAGGAAGCAGCTGGGTTGACCTTGGAAGTACGAAATTCAGGTGACTGAGCAGGACTATGAAAAGGTGTTAGGCTGACCTCCAACAAACCACACACAACTGTCTCAGGTGCGGCCTGATACCCACTCTCAGCGACATCTGGTGTTGCAGAGTATAGTCAACCGCCGGCACGGCAGTAGGAAACGAGAGAGCAGACAGGGCTGTGAAGAAGACAACAGCCGATTGCGCATTGACCGACCTGTCTTCAGGACGACAACGCGATGGTAGCGGCCCATATAAGGAGAGGACATAAACGCCGCGCCGACTGGTGGTGGCCCAGTTTTACAGCACCATAAAAATTAGGCAATTCAACACCAGCGACTTAGGTGTTGTGAATATTGAAGAACATAGTTTATTTTGTCTGTCGCCCTTTGCTTGCTTCACATATGTTTAACACAAAGTTCAATATTGTCATGTGCTTTTCGTAATAACACTCATTAATACGATTTGCCTGAATCTATGTCACGGTATCCGAGAGGCAGGTTTCCTAACACCCCCGACTTTGACAACTAGTCATGATTCAACATTTGGAATGCCCAACTGCCTCAGCATAAACCTCACACTTTAAAGTCCTTATCATTTCAGCCACTCGAATTGGCTCCTTGTCCTATCAGTAAATTTGAAAATGGGGCACGTTGAACCGGATGTACAGTGATACTGTAATTCGGGGACATAACAATCCAAAATTTATTTCTTCACTAACCAAAATCGTTCAGTTTTCATGAAAAGGAATGGGCATTGTATGATTGGCTGTAGATGTTATTTAAAGACAAAATCACACTTAACTGAAATGGCTGGTATTAGGTAGCTACTTTCTTTCCAGAATAGTTGAGTGGTTGCATTCCGGCTGGTTAGATTTTAATTACAAGACACAGGTTCCGAAATGGTAATGCATTAATTTAGAAAGACAGGAAGCGCGACACCTTTCATACATATTTGGAGTGTGTGGTTGATACTACAATTTTATGAAATTACATTCGATTCTCGATAAGTAGTCTTCCTTGAGGGACTTGTTCAATGGTTGTCAATTAAATGTCAAATTCAGGTTGACTCCCTGGTTTTCCACGATCATCACCTACATCATATATACGTATATTCCTCAAGACAATTTAGAGTATGTAAGGAGGATAATTTCTTTGCTCTTCGTGGCCATTTCGTGAGAGGTATGTGGGAAGAATAATATGATCTGCGATACTTCTCGGACTGTATACTCTCTGAATTTCGACAATGAACCTACAAAACAAACATATTGTAAGATTTTCCACTAGTATTTCTAACCTCTGTAATAATCTCGCGCTTGCTAAGTGATCCCATGGAAAAATATTTGCCTCTTTCGTCCATTAACTACAATTCCTCTCTGTTCCTCTAGTGAATCTCACGTCTTCGGCTTTTCTGTTATCATCATTAATCAAATTAATGTTTACGATTATGAGCATTACAAATATCTGACTACGAAGTCTTTCGCGACGGAGTCCTTGCATAAAAAGTTCTCGGTTTACTTGCCGCGTCAGTTTCACCAGAGACTTCGGTTATGCACTCAGCAATGCATGTAAGCCTTTTTTTTCTTTTTTTGTGGATGGTGGTGGTGCTGAAGTGTGATAAACTTCGTTGATTTTTACTTCTGTGGGAAATGGAAAGGGTACAAAATATTCACTTTATTTATTTATTCTTCTTTCAGCTGTAGTTTGGGCACACGGAAGGATCTTTAACTCGCTGCTTTTCGTGTGTGTTTGAAAACATGTGTGTAGGAATGCTAAACGACTTTATGTCCTTAAATTATGGAGAATTACGTAGGGATAACATTTACGGAGGCTCAAATACTATAGCCTTCGGTAGTTTATATTTGTGGTTGCGTAAGGGTTCTACCGTAGCTACTGTGGTGAGTTGTGGTGTACTGTCGCGTATGATGCCCAATTTCGAAAATAAGGTTCGCGCCTTCTCCTTGACCTTCTCTGAAAGGTAAGAGTCGCTTAAGGCTCGATGAATATCACGATACCAGATCCACCATTGGGCTCCAGTGATCCATTGTAGGCATCTGCTTTGTACAATCTGTAACTTATTGTAGTTAGTGGCACACGTAGTAGCCTAAGAGGTAGATCCATACAAAATAGATGGTTCGACCGTGGCGTGGTACAGCTGGAGTTTCGAGCGTTGGCTGAGGTACCAGCTCTTCAGAAATGGGAGGAGAGGTCCCAGCATTTTGAGGCCAGACGTCTTCTTCTCCATAATGTGATGACTACGCAGCATTTCAGATTCACTCCAAGGTATTTTACAGTTATTTCCCAGGGGAGTGGCTGGTCTGATTTCCGTAGCGTTCATTGACGATAGGTCTCAGACGTGTGAAGACAATAACTTTGGTTTTCTCTGCATCTACCGTTATTTTGTTCCTGTGGGTCCAGTAGTCCATTGAATCTAGTTGGCGCTGCATCCGTGTGACGAGGTGATCCATTCTGGTGCCTGCAGTCAGGAGCGCTGAGTCGTTAGTATAGAGACTGGCAGCAACATGTGGCACCGCCAGGAGGTCGTTAATGTATAAATTAAACAGCAGTGAAGATATGACCGATGCTTGTGGAAGTCCTTCAAGGACAGGCCATGTTGTTGAATTCTTGTCATCGATGCGAACATGTAATCTGCGATCCTAAAGAAAATTGTCGAGAAGTTTTAAATAGCAGTCTGGTAGGGGAGTGGTACGTCGGTGCTTGAGTTGCGTCGCCGTACTTTATCGTAAGCCTTCTCTATATCGAGAACCACTCCAATGGTATGTTTTTTCTGGTTGAAATTGTGTTGGATAGAATGCGTAGTAATTGTAACTCAGCCGATAGCTTCGCCTGGAAGCCAAGCTGCTCCGTTCGGATGATGTTGTGAGCCACAAGCATGTCCAGCATGCGTTCCAGTAGGACACGTTCCAGTACCTTTCCGAAGCTGTCAGGGTGTGAGGGTTCCTTGCCCGGTTTTGGTGTTGGCACTATTCCGGCAATCTTCCATGGCTATGGAAAGTATCCAGTCCTGAGGCAGCTTTTCACTATCCGGGTGAGAAGCACAATAGGCTTTCTCGGTAGGTGTTTCAATTCCGTAATGCTGATTCTATCTGTTCCATGGAAGCTGTGTTCGCTATACTTGATAATCCTCCGAAATTTCTCCGGCGTTGTCAGCCGGGGCATAGTATTAGTCGGGGCGTCCCCAATAGCTTCCCATTCCGCTACTGTGTCCTCCTCTGCGCGGTGGAGTGCAGCATCTCCATCTTCCGTGGGGGGCCGCAGTCATCTGTTGTTGGTATGTATCCGCATGCAGCTCAGCCTGAGCCAGTGACTCGTACAAGAGGCCATGGGGTCCTCAAATTGCCTTTTGGGGGGCTGTTGCTGTCTGAGACTTTTACCTATTCGCCATTCATCGTTGGTGCGTAATAGAAAGTTGTCAATTCGGAGTTCCCACGTGTGTTGCTTCCAGTCTTCAGCCTTCCGCCGTAGTTCTCGGGTTAGTCTGTGAGTCTCCCGTCTATCGTTCGGATGGCGGTAATAGACCCATCGTTTCCGAAATCGATTGCGCCTTGTCTTAAGTTCCTGCAGTGGTGGTGGAAACTCTTCATAATTCACTTCTGGTTGCAGGCGCCCCGAGAGTGCTCGTTGTTTCGCACTGTTTATCTTCTTCGTGAGTACTGCGACTGCCGCATCAATCCCTTCTCTGGTAGTAACAACCTTGGTTGGTCACACATTATTGTTGATGTACGTTTGGAACTGGTGCCAGTCGTAAGTTCTTGTCGTCGGCAGTGGGAGTTGCTAAGTAGCCCTCTCTATGAGTCCTAACACCGGACTGTAGTCCGTCGAAGGATCATCTAGCGTCCGCAGATGGAGATTCGGGTTGATATTCTTGATTATGGCGATGTCTAGAACATCAGGGTCTTGTGTCTGGACGTAATGTATCCTTTTCGATTCCTGTGGGCCATGGACGGAAACATGTAAATCCTCAGGCAGTGCAAACAACATATGTCATTTTTGGGTTAGTCTTATGGGAATTCCAGGCAACATGTTTACTATTAAGATCCCCTACAAGGAGGATCTTGTCGTAACCTTCTGTAACGGCATAAAGATCTCCTGGGTGGAGAGCCTTCTTTGGGTTAAGGTAAGCCGCAATACAGGTAATGTTTCCGAGCGTCGTGTGGATTGTTACTGCCGTGGCCTCTAGAAGTCTGGAGTTGGGGTAAATGTTTTTGGTGGTGACGAATGCGTTTTTTGATCAGAACTGCGGTCCCTCTAACCCGCTGGTTCCGTCTGTCCGTCCGGTAGGTGTGCATGTTCCTCAAGCGGAGGTCGGTTGACTCGCGGAGATGTGTATCGGACACAGATGCTACGTCTATCCTGTGGCGATGTAAGAAGTCCGTGAATTCTATTTTCTTCAGTTTCAGGCCGTTGGCATTCCAAATGCAGAAGTTAAGATTCCTCGTGTGATGCCGTCTATCCATTTAGGGTGTTCGAAAAGCTGTCAGTGCGCTTTCTACAAGCGAGAGGATCGACGTCACCTTCTGCTGGAGGGCGGTGAGTGGTTGAAGAATATCTGTTAACGCAGGTGTAAAGGGGGTCGACCAGGGAGATGATGTCTCCGCTGGTGCTGGCGTCGGTGGATGGGCACATATTGCTTCTGAGTAACAGCACTGTTGTCTTGTCTGTCGTGAAGTCACTCTGGGTGCTGGTTGTGGTCGAGAGGCGATTGCTTCCGCAGGGAGAAGTGCCGCTTGTTGTTGGGTGGCCAGAGTTTTAACAATTATAGGTCGTTGTGGGGTCGACTTCTTTGGTGTCCTTCTAGTATATTTCCGTAGGAGTTCTTGAAATTTGGGGCAGCCACGGTAGGTCGCTGTATGTTCTTGTTCACAAATGGAGCACTTTGGGAGCGCCGTCCTATGACGGGTACAATTCGATGATTTGTGGGAGTCACCGCAGCGGACGCAGCGGGCTGGCGTACTGCAGTAGTTCGCTGTATGCTTGAAACGTTGGCAGTATCGGCACTGAACTGGTCCTTCTTTACTATCATAGGTTTCTTTTATCACTCGTGTGTATAGGAAGTATTTGACATCATATACGCATATATCTTGTCACTGTCTTTTCCGGATGGGAGGGTGACTCGGTAAACAGGTTACGTTATCTTTTTGTTTCGTCTTCTCCTCGCGTTCCTTAAATTTGTTATACTTGTAGCACTTTGAAGCCTTTTTCCTTGAGAGCATAGTAAAGCTGTTCTTCGGTAGCGTTTGACAACTGCTTTCAGTTCCCTGTCGTCTGGTACTTGATGCGTAAAATAGGAGAATCTGTGGTTCGTGAAGAATTTTAATGCACGTCTTTGGTCTTAGAAGGACTCAAAGTGGTATTTTATGCGCTCCTTTTGATATATAGCTTTCAGGTTGCCCTCTAGAATTCCGTTGAGCCTTTCATTGAGGTGAACGTAATCCTTTGTGTAATAAATAGTGACGGGGGGCACTTTGCGAAGCACATTCTTTTCTCTGACCACGGCTTCTGCGGCATTAGAAGATTGTGCCTGTGGCTTGTTGGTGGGTGATGGAGGCGCTGCTTGAGATGTCAGTGGTGCCAATCGGTTCGTTGTGGGGATGGTCTCTGTTAGTCTCTTAGCAGGGTTGGCTAAGTCCTTCGCTAATGCCTTGCTTCTGCACCGTTTGTTGTGTACGAGCGTAAAGTCCCCCTCTGCGTGTGGGGAGTCGTCGTCGTTTTCTGCTGGTAAGGCAGCTGCCATCTCCGCGTCGTCGACCGTTTGGTGGGAGTGCTGTGATTCGACATCTGACTCCGTAGATAGAGATGCCAGACAGGTGTCGTTATCCTGCTCTTGTATTTCCCGTGAATAGCGGATAAGGCGTCGTATGTCCTTCAGCGTTTCTTTGTCCTCCTCCCGACATATATCGAGTCTTCTGGCGTAGTCCTGGCGGCCCAACCGACCTACCAGCGGCCGACTCCAAAGCGTCCGAGGCGGCTGCCCCGACTGCGCGCGCATTGTCCTCGCTCGTCGGCATCGCGAACTTGCTGACGCATGGAAGCGTGCAATTGATAAAGAAAGAGCGCAGAGGGAGACTTCTTACATTCCTCGCAGTTCTCCGCCTCTTGCTATGGATGGCGCTGCAAGCAACGCTGGATAAAGCGCGCAAACAAAATCTATGGATATAGAGGCCGCCACCTCGGTAAGCGCCGTTTTCACCGTGACGTCATAGAGCCAATGAGAAGCCGCCCACTGCTTATAAAAGCGGAAGCCTCACCGGTCAACGACCCCATCCGGCCTGGATCTCCGCCCCTCCTACCTTTTATAAATCCCTTCAAATCCTTGAACGCCATGCTCTCCACCTCGCCTTTCGCATCCGTCTCCCCTCCCCCACGTGGATCCTGTACGATGTCATTCCGTTCCCCCACCTCCTCCTTTTCCTTGAAAGGATAGGGATCCTGTACACCTCCCGCAAACTCGACCTTCCTCACCCACTTGTCTCGCCCATCCTCTTCCAACCCCGCCCACTGCCGTGCCTGTGTTTCCCACGTCCCACCTGGTCTCCACCTCTCCACCCTCCTTACCCTCTCCCAAGGTGGCTTCCGCCAGCTCCCCCTCCCTGATGATGTCCTCCTCCCCTACATCTATCCCTCCTATCAACTTTGATCCTTTCCGCTCCCATTTCCTGTGTCCTTTCCTTTCGGCACCGTCCCTCCCTTCTCTTTCCTTTTCTCCCATCCCCCTTCCTTCGCCCCTCTTCCCCTGGGCTTCCCCTCCCCGTCCCTCCCTCACCCTATCTCCCCTCCCCAATGAACCTTTGCTCTCTGCTTCCCCATCCTACTCCTCCTCCCTTGCCAGGTTCCCGGACTCGTACACGGTTAGTGAACATTCGCGCGCCAGAGATCGACGCCTCGTGTTTCTGTGTGTGCCGTCGTTTTGTGCTTCACTGTTTCAGTGTTATTCGTTTTGTGCACCTACGTTCACGTGTGACTATTTTTCGTCTATGTCTGTGTCCAAGTGTCTGAACAACTTTTATCTTGGACTCTATGCCCGTGAACGGCTCCATGCATTTTAGAAAGTGTTGGTCTCCGTTTCTATGTCAACCATCTTTTTATCTCGCATTGTCATCATTTCTGTCTTGTATGTTTCTCTGCGGCCGAAGAGCGGCGTAGTATGCTGCTGCAGGCCTGGCTGTAAAAAGGTTTAAAATAACAATAAAGAAAAAAAATCGATCAACGACACCCAGTCCTACCCCTGACGAAGATGACGGAGGTAGTCATCGAAAGCTTGAGATTTTATCCAAATTTGATGCGGCAAGTAATCTTTTTATGCATTACAAATAGCTTTTCGTGAGCATTGTAATCGAACAGTAATTAATCTCTTCATGTATTAATCTGCAATACGTTGTTGAAGTTTAGCGTATAACTCATGTTGTCATTTAGTTGCTGAGATGCCAATTTATTTCGAAGACTTTTTATATTTATATTTGCTCAAGTGTTCATATTCGCATTCCATGACCCATTTGTTATTATTATTATTTCTTTTTGTTTGTCTGTCTTCAATTTTAAGATGGGTTTGATGCAGCCCGTCACGAATTCCCCTCTTGTGGTAACCACTTCATCTAAGAGTAGCACTTGCAGCCTTCTTTTTTTTTTTTTTTTTTTGGTTATCAGTCAGTGTTCGTTTTTCCCGAGCGGTGTTCGGGAGTGGAATGGTAGAGAGATAGTATAATTGTGGTTCGATGAACCCTCTGCCAAGCACTTAAATGTGAATTGCAGAGTAATCGTGTAGATGTAGATGTAGCTGTGAGACACTCGTTTCAGCACCATGGAGCACCACCTTTTTTTTTTTTTTTTTTTCATCAGTCTACTGACTGGTTTGATGCGGCCCGCCACGAATTCCTTTCCTGTGCTAACCTCTTCATCTCAGAGTAGCACTTGCAACCTACGTCCTCAATTATTTGCTTGACGTATACCAATTTCTGTCTTCCTCTACAGATTTTGCCCTCTACAGCTCCCTCTAGTACCATGGAAGTCATTCCCTCATGTCTTAGCAGATGTCGTATCATCCTGTCCCTTCTCCTTATCAGTGTTTTCCACATATTCCTTTCCTCTCTGATTCTGCGTAGAACCTCTGCATTCCTTGCCTTACCAGTCCACCTAATTTTCAACTTTCGTCTATAGAACCACATCTCAAATGCTTCGATTCTCTTCTGTTCCGGTTTTCACTTGCAGCCTACATTCTCAATTATCTGCTGGATGTATTCCAGTCTGTTTCTTCCTCCACAGTTTTTGCCTTCTGCAGTTCCCTCTAGTACCATGGATGTCATTCCCACACGTCTTAGCAGACGTCCTATTATCCTGTCGGTTCTCCTTATCAATGTTTTGCACATATTCCTTTCCTCTCCGATTCTGTGTAGAACCACCTCATCCCTTACCTTCTGAATCCACCAAATTTTCAACATTCGTCTGTAGAAACACATTTCGAATGCTTAGACTCTCTTCTGTTCCGTTTTTTCCCACAGTCCACGTTTCACTACCATAGAATGCTGTACTCCAGACGTACATTCTCCGAAATTTCTTCCTCAAATTATGACCAGGAATGTTCCTTAACTTCATCTACTTCGTGACCATCGATCCTGATATTAAGTTTGTCTTTCCTCGATTTACTCTCAATCCATACTCTCTACTCATTTGACTGTTCATTCCATTCACCATATCTTGTAATTTTTCCTCAAATTCACTCAGGATGGCAATGTCATCAGCAAATCGTATCGCTGATGTCCTGTCATCTTGAATTTTAATTCCACTCCTGAACATTACTTTTATTTTCATCATTGCTTAATCGATTTATAGATTCAACAGTAGGGGTGAAAGACTAAATCATTGTCTTAGACCCTTTTTAATACAAGCACATCGTTCTTGGTCGTCCACTCTTATTATTATCTCCTGGCTGTTGTAAACATTGTATATGACCCGTCTATCACTAAAGATTACCTATATTTCTGAGAATTTAGAACGTCTTGCACCATTTTACAATGTCGAACACTTTATTCACGTCGGCAAATCCTATGAACGTGTCTTGATTTTTCTTTAGTCTTGCTTCCATTATTAACTGCAACGTACGGATTGCCTGTCTCGTGCCTTTATCTTTCATAAAACCAAACTGATCGTTATTTAGTGCAGCATCGATTTTCTTTTCCAATCTTCTGTGTATTATTCTTATGAGCAACTTGGATGCATGTGCTATTACGACGATTGAGCCACAATTCTCGCACTTGTCAGCTCTTGCAGTTTTCAGTACTGTGTGGATGCTGCTTTTCCAAAAGTCAGATGGTATGTCGCCAGACTCATACATTCTGTACACCAGCATGAATAATCGTTTTGTTAGCATTTCCCGCAACGATTTTAGAAATTCTGATGGAATGTTATGTATCTCCTCTGCTTTATTTGACCTGAAGTCCTCCAAAGCTGTTTTAAGTTTTGATTCTAGTAAAGAGTCCCCTATCTCTTGTATCACGTCAGACAAATCTTTCTCCTCTTAGAGACTTTCAATGAATTCTTTCCACCCATCCGCTCCCTCTTCTGCATTTAACAGTGGATTTCCGTTGCACTCTTAATGTAATCGCCCGTGCTTTTAATGTCATCGAAGGCCGTTTTGACTTTCCTGTATGCTGAGTCAGTCCTAATGTATGTTTATTCCTTCACATTTTTCATGCAGCCATTTCGTCTTAGCTTCCTTGCGCTTCCTATTTACTTCATTCCTCAGCGACTGGTATTTCTGTATGCCTGAAGCTCTCCTCCTTTAATCGATCCATTGAAGTATTTCTTCTGTTACTCATGGTTTCTGTTACCTTCTTTGTACCTACGTTTTCCTTCCCAACTGCTACTATCATCCTTTTTAGGGATGTACATTCCTCTTCAACTGTACTGCCTTCTGAGCTATTCCTTATTGCTGTATCTACAGCCTTAGAGAACTTCAAGCGCATCTCATCGTTCATTTAAACATCCGTATCCCACTTCTTTAAATACTGATTCTTCCTGATTAATGTCTTAAGCTTCAGCCTACTCTTCGTCACTACTGTGTTGTGATATGAGCGTATATCTGCTCCTTGGTGCACTTTACAATCACAAATCTAATACTCGAATCTCTGTCTGACCATAATGTATTTCAACTAAAATCTTTTCTTATCACCCAGTCTATTCCAAGTATACTTCCTCCTCTTGTGATTCCTGAGCAAAGTATTCGCTATTACTAGCTGAAGTTTATTACAGATCGCAATTAATCTTTCTCCTCTCTCATTCCTTGTCCCAAGCCCCTATTCTACTGTAACCCTTTCCTCTGCCTCTTCCCCTACAACTGCATTCCCGTCATCCATGAGTATTAGATTTTCATACCTCTTTACATATTATGTTACCCTTTCAGAATACTCATACACTATCTCTTTCTCGTCATCTTCACCTTGCGACGTCTGCATGTATACCTGAACTGTCGTTGTCGGTGTTGGTTTGCTAGCGATTGTGATAAGAAAAAACCTATCACTGAACTGTTCACAGCAGCAGAGTCTCTGCCCTACCTTCCTATTCATAACGAATCGTACTCCCATTATACCATTTTCTGCTGCTGTTGATATTACCCTATACTCATCTGACCAAAAATCCTCGTCTTCTTTCCACTTCAGTGACCCCTACTTTTTCTAGATTGAGCCTTTGCAATTCCCTTTCTTGATTTTCTCTTTTCATTACCCCTTTCAAGCATCTGACATTCCTCGTCACGACTCGTAGAATGTTATTATTTCGTTGATTATTCCATATATTTGTCATGGTAACCTTCCCCTTGGAAGCCCACTCCCAGAGATCCGAGTGGGGGACTGTTTCGGATTCTTTTGTTAAAGGAGGAATCATAATGACACTTCTTCAATTACAAGCCAAATGTTATGTGGATACACGTTCCATGTCCTTAATGCAGTGGTTTCCACTGTCATCTCCATCATGCCGTTGATCTTTGTGGATCCTTCCGCCTTCAGGGGCAGTTTTCCATCCCAAGGACATGAGAGTGCCCTGAACCTGTGTCCGCTCCTCCGGCCTCTTTGACAAGGCCGTTGACAAAATGAGGGCGACTTCTTGGGCCGAAAATGCTCACTATCAATCAAGATTTAAGCAGAGGCCGGAATTGATCCCAGGACCGAAGACATTTAGGTCATGAATCAAAAGCGCAACACCAAGACCTCCAAGAGACTGAATAACTGCTTCTTATAAACATATATAAGTACTAGAGGCATTTGGAGTTGTAAGACATAGGTAATATGTGCTCAAGCTAATTGGATTCCAATCGCATCACTTGACAATGGGTCTGATACACTATGGGATCAAAAGTATCCAGACACCTGCCTGAATGTGACTTAAAAATTCATGACGCCTTCGATTGGTAATGCTGGATGTCAGGTGCTTGGCCCACCCTTAGCCCTGATGACAGATTCCAGTCTTGCAAGCATACGCTGAATCAGGTGCTGGAAAGTTTCTTAGGGAATGGTAGCCCATTCTTCACTGAGTTCTGCACTGAGGAGAGGCGTCGATGTAAGTCTATGAGGCCTGGCTCGAAGTTGCCGTTCCAAAACATCCGAAAGGTGTCTTATAGGATTCAGGTTAGGACTCTGTGGAGGCTAGTCTACTACAGGGATACTATTGTCGTGTAACCACTCCCCCACAGACCTTGCATTATGATCAGGTGATCGATCGTGTTGAAAGATGCAATCGCCATCCCCAATTTGCTCTTCAACAGTGGGACGCAAGAAGGTGCTTAAAGCATCAATGTAGGTCTGTACTGTGATAGTTCCACGCAAAACCACAAGGGGTGCTAACCCCCTCCTTTTAAAAATACGACCACACCATAACACCACCACTTCCGAGTTTTGCGTTTGGCACTACACACTTGGGAGATGGCTTTCACTGGGCATTCGCCATACCCCCACCCTGCCACCGAATCGCCACATTCAGTACCGTGATTCTTAAATCGATTCAACGTTTGTGCACTGATCAGTTATCCAAAGTTTATGCTCCTTACACCAAGCGAGGGGTCAGTTGGCATTTACCGGCGTGGTGTGTGGCTTATGAGCAGCCGCTCGACCGTGAAATCCAAGTTTACTCAGCTCCTGCGAAACTGTCATAGTACTTGCAGTTGATCTTGCTGCAGTTTGGGATTCCTGCGTGATGGTCTGGATAGATGTCTGCCTGTTATACATTACGACCCACTTCAAATGCCTCGGCGGTCTCTGTCAGTGAACAGGCGAGGTCGGCCTTTACTCTTTTGTGCTGTACATGTCCCTTCGCGTTTGCACTTAACTATTACAGTGGAAACAGTGGACCCAGGGGCGTTCAGGATTGTGGAAATCTCGCGTACAGGCGTATGACACAAGTGACACCCAATCACCTGACCACGTTCGAAGGCCGTGACTTCCGCGGAGCGCCCCATTCTGCTCTCTCACGATGTCTAATGACTACTGAGGTCACTTACATGGAATACCTGGTAGTAGGCGGCAGCACAGTGCATCTAATATAAAAAACGTATGTTTCTGACAGTGTCCGGATTCTTTTGATCACATAGTGTTGTTTTACCACACAGTTTGAGCACCGTTTCTGATATCAGTGATTGGTATGCATTCGGCTCTGAGGGAATATAAGATAGTTGTGGCACTATGGGACTTAATATCTATGGTCATCAGTCCCCTAGAACTTAGAACTACTTAAACCTAACTAACCTAATGACATCACACAACACTCAGTTACCACGAGGCAGAGAAAATCCTTGACCCCGCCGGGAATCGAACCCGGGAACCTGGGCGCGGGAAGCGAGAACGCTACCTCACGACCACGAGCTGCGGACTAAGATTGTTGTTTACGTTTAATTTTGCAAGGATATATTCAGCAGTATCACATCCTTTCAGGACTAATACAGACTGTTCACATACTGTGAACGCCGGGTTTGCTTAAGTTATACCATCTCTTTCATTAGATGTAGGTCACCAGATACGTAAAAATCTTAAGAATGTTGCACAAATGCAACCTTGTCTGTTCGAAGAGGTTGTTTGAACGCCTAAAATCATTAAGCTTAGAATATACAACCGTATACGGAAGATAACGATGTAACACAACGAGACAGCAGGTGTATCTTAAGATATCTGGTTTCGGAAGTATCTGATTTGTTCTGGAGCTATGTTTCTTGTTTTACGTTACTTGCTGTCTATTTTGAAGCAGCTATGGTTTTATCTTATGAGCCTCGGCTCTGTTCTCGACAGATCTGTTCACACGCCAAGCATATCCTGTTAATGTAGTCGTGCACCCTGTAGTGTAGTGGGGACTGTAACATTTTGACAATCTTATGCGGGGTCCAGTTACATTAACGTGACCACTGAGTATGTTACACGTCATCATGCCATAACCTATCACTGACTGCACGTAGCAGCACTAGTAGTGAAGACTATATAGAGAGTGTCGAGGGCGGGGAGGGTGGGAGGATGCGGAAACATAATCCAGAAAGAGGACGATTTATCTGACGTTCAAACGGGCATAATCCTTTGCTTTTGCGCCAAGGGTGGAAGTATTTCCTAAACGACTAACTGTTCGCGTGCTGCCGTGGTTAATGGGTGCTGTGCATGGCAAAATGGCACTATCCAAAAACACCGCGGAGGCAGCTGGTGCACCTTGGACCAAATGCGAAGGAGCGAACGACGGCTGTGTGGACGTGCACGGGCGAGCAGGTGAGCAGCTGTTCAGCAACTGACCACGCAGATGAACCAAGTGATTCAGAAAACTATCTTCTCAAGATTGTTCAACTAACGTTGCTGTTTGTAGGCCACTGCAGAAGGTTGCTGGTTCATGCACGATTGCTAATTTGTGACACAAGTTGTAATCTGCTAGCCAATAACTCAGATGGACGTCCACTGATTGGCGATAGGTGGTGTTTCCAGATGAATCGTGTTTTACACATCATCGTATTGAAAGCACTCTGAACAATCGTCGGAAAAGTCGAGACTGGAGGATGGAGCATTATGATCTGGGGAACGTTTTCGTGGAGTACCCTGGACAATCCCTTCATTATCATGATGGCACCTACCAGTAGGCACATAGCTCACCGCTTACAGGTGTAGTTCGAAGAGAACTAGGGTGGCTATACCATATTCTCTTCAACACCAAACTGCCAGGCTTTAAATGGAATCGAAAATCTGCGGGAATACCATGATCAGGCTGTATGCGCCACTGTTCCTTAACAGAGAAAGCTAGCGCAGTTGGACACTTCACTGCATCCGGCATCTCTCCACGTCCTCGTCGGTACTTTCTAGCTTTCTAGACCTCTACTACACATTTCGCAGCGGTCGGAACCGAAAGAGGTGGTTATTCAGGCATTTAATCGGCCGTCTTCTTAGCACATATATGTGCAGAACCTTCTTTGTCAAGGAGTGGTATGGTTTTCATTCCCTTCGGTTCTTAGTAACGACCAATAACAACCGCGACAGCAATTTATTTTTGTCATTTCCAAAAGTAGGTTACTACACTGAGCCAACCGTGGCCCCATAGGCACGATATTTCATACACTACTATCGAACAAGAATCATCAAAATAAAAAGCATTTTACGCTAATCTGATGAAATTGAAATTTGATAATCAGACTTTATTATTACTGGTTACGAACTATTACGTCAAAAAACATTGTAATATAAATTTGCATGATTGCAAATCATTTGTCATAAAATATGCGTCACATTTGTGGCATGATTTGACAGTTTCATTTTTACAAACCGCATATCTTCCTGATATCTGACCAGTGAGCTAATTTTATACTGATGGAAACAGGTACAGACCTCCTAATTTGTTGCTATTGCCCGGACTGAGTTTTAGTATTGCCATATTTCTGGAGACCCGCCAGAATGCTTGATGCTACCCGCCGGGCACATGTGTCGTGCGACTAGGCCTATGGCCAGGCGACATTGTCAGGTCGCAGCAGTGTCGTTTTCTACCTTGGCCATAAGTAGGTTAATGTGCCACGACGGTGTAGCAACCTAGACGATGAAATAATCTTGAAGATGATGCTCGACAGTCACAATACGTTTAACAGGAAACATCTCTCTTTACATCTTCACCAGCTGAGGGTACATATGATGTAAGATGGCAAGAACTATGCCCCTTACACGAAGTCATTAAAGATGACCTAACTCACGTTGAGCGAACAGAAGGGCTGAACAAAAAATGACTGACAAGGCACAATGCGTCTTGTAGAGGGTATAGTATGGACGTATTGGAATAATTAATGTCAGGTGGTGGTTCTAAAGTAATTCACACGACATGAAAACTTTGTGGAAACTAGTCGATTTACTGGACGCTAGATTACCCTAGGCAATCATTTAGAGTTGACCTTGGCTGGCTGGGGAACGGCGAAGGGGAGCGACAATAGGCAGCTTAGGGCGGCTCAAGCTCTGAGAAAGCAATTACGTGGCATGGCCTCCAGCCGCCTTGATATGAGTGACAGTGAGTGAGTGGTTGACCCCAACTCCATGCTGGTGTACCGAGAAACAGATGGAGAACTTGTATGCCTGTTGATAAATGTCTGTCGTCCTGTTTCCTATGAAACATGCGACAAAGCTGTGCAAAGCTATGATAAAGCGGTCAACAGAGGTCAAAATATGCGTGTTTGTGACTATAGCAACTTCACGCTGAGTTCACAGTCCACAGAGCCTGAAGTAAATCAAGTGAAGAGCGTCAGCATGAAATACACCGGCCTCTCATGGGAACATAGGACCAAGGAAATGGAAGTACTCTCCTGGGAGTCAGAATTCTGGAAAACTTGGTGTTTGTGCAGACGCTAACCTTGATGGGTGGCCTGGGGGGAACTAAATAGAAGAAGTTGAGAGGAAGGGAAATTTTTTGAGAACTTTTTCACTTCCCAGAGAAGGCATTTGTCGGTACTGGGAAGTGACGCATAATTAACGCGACTTGTGCTGCAATTGGCGTATGTGATTTTGCTGGAGGGGAAACCGAGGCGAAGAGCGGACTGGCAGAAGTCTCAGTAAAGGTCTTCCATTCCCAGCCTGCCTAGGGTGTGGACGAGGCATTCTTGACTCAGCGTTTTGAGAAAGAGTGAG
Organism: Schistocerca gregaria; assembly: GCF_023897955.1. NCBI lineage: Eukaryota > Metazoa > Arthropoda > Insecta > Orthoptera > Acrididae > Schistocerca > Schistocerca gregaria. Next base: position 728,361,726 of record NC_064922.1, on the reverse strand, counting down.
CTTCTCTGCAGTTTAGGACTTAGCAAAGGCAACGATTGAGCTTGGAGATAGGAAGTTTTGGTTGAGCTATGTACTGAGCAAGATAATTAGGAGTGAATAGAGGAGCGCAGCCTTGCAGCATCACGAGTTCAGCTGACGTCCACACCACGACGCCGCTCCGCCATGCTGTATTCGGTGATATAGCGCACGCTCCGGCCACTGATTAATTTGTTGGATCACGTCAGCAAAGTTTCCACGAGGGTTTCGTGGGCCGTGTATTGTAGAACTCTTCTCGCACTTTGCATTACGCCTGGGTCAGTCGATAGGAATTACTTTTGAGTATCGCGCTTTACTCCACGCAAACGCAATTTATTACCACTGCCTGATAGGAGACTCTTGTAACGTCATGATTGAAGGTCTTGAGTGAAAATAAATTTGTGCTAATAGACTGCATCTGTTTTCAATCAAGTAGTTGAAATCCAAAGTCACTTTCTTAATTAATTTTGTGTTCCACATTTCCATCTGGTGTTCAATAGCTGAATAAAACATCAATGCGCACCCCTTTGTAATTAAACGTGATCAGTTGTGAATAAATTAATATCAACACTGCCACCGCAGTTCAATCAGGAGTCATAGGGCCATATTAATTTTTTGCGTTATCTGATATTGCGGCAGTTTGCACTCTCTGTTGACCTGTTAGTCAATTAGTGGGTATCAACACACGCCAAAACCAGCTAAGTGACGGGTGGGGTGTTACAATCAATACACATGGTGATCCATTGATAGTGACCAGGCCAAATATCTCATGAAGTAAGCATCAAATGAAAAAACTACAAAGAACGAAACGCGTCTAGTATGAAGGGGGAAACCAGATGGGTCTATGTTGGACCGGCTAGATGGCGCTGTTTTACGTCAAACAGATATCAACTGCAATTTTTAAAAATAGGAACCCCCTTTTTTATTACATATTCGTGTAATACGCAATGAAATATGAATGTTTTAGTTGGACCACTTTTTTCGCTTTGTGATGGCACTGTAATACTCACAATCAGTACGTGGTATCACGTAACATTCCGCCAGTGTAGACAGTGTTTGCTTCGTGATACATTACTCGTGTTACAATTGATCGTTAACCAATTGGGGGAAAGGACGATATCGTACTGCTGTATGGCTATTGTGATCAAAATGCCCAACGGGCTGCTATCGCGGCTAATCCACACATCAGTAGCAGACAAATTGCGCTAGAATCGGGAATCTCAAAAACCGTCGGTGTTGAGAATGCTACATCAACATCTATTACATCCGTACCATATTTCTATGCACAAGGAATTGCACTGCGACGACTTTGAAGGTCGTGTATAGTTCTGCCACTGGGCACAAGAGAGGTTACGGGAGGATGACAGATTTTTAGCACGCGTTCTATTTATCGAAGAAGCGTCATTCGCCATCAGCGGTAACGTCAGCCGACAAAATATGCGCTATTGGGCAACGGAAAATCCACGATGGCTGCGATAAGTGGAACATCAGCGATCTTGGCGGGTTAATGTATGGTGTGGCATTATGGAAGGAAGGATAGTTGGCCCCCATTTTATCGATGGCAATCTAAACGGTGCAATGTATGCTCATTTCCTACGTAATGTTCTACCGATGTTACTACAAGACATGCCATGGCAGAATGGCGATGTACTTCCATCATGATGGATGTCTGTCACATAGCTCACGTGCGGTTGATGCGGTATTGAATGGCTTATTTCATGACAGGTGGATTGGTCGTCGAAGCACCATACCATGGCCCGCACGTTCACCGGATCTGACGTCCCCGGATTTCATTCTGTGGGAATCGAAGGATATTTGCCATCGTGATCCGCCGACAACGCCTGACAACATGCGTCAGCGCATTGTCAATGCATGTGCGAACGTTACGGAAGGCGCACTCCTCGCTGTTCAGAGGAACGTTGTTACACGTATTGCCAAATGCATTGAGGTTGACGGGCATCAGTTTGTGCATGTATTGCATTAATGTGGTATTTACAGGTAATCACGCTGTAACAGCATGCGTTGTCAGAAATGATAAGCTCACAAAGGAACACCCGAAATAAGATGATCAAAGGTACCTACGTTATGTATTTTATTTATATAACCCTACCTGTTACCAACTGTTCGTTTAAATTGTGAGCCATATATTTGTGACTATTTCAGTACCATCTATCACAAAGAGAAGAAAGTTGTCCAACTAAAACATTCATATTTCTTTACGCTCTACACGGATATGTAATAAAAAATGGGGGTTCCTATTTAAAGAAATGCAGCTGATATCCGTTTGATCTGTGGCAGCGCCGTCTGGCGGGCCAACCATAGCGCTATCTGGTTTCCCCCTTCAGGCTAGACAAGTTTCGTTATTTGTAGTTTTTTCGTTTGACACTTATTTCGTGAGATATTTTTCCCGGTCACGATCAATGGACCACCCAGAATATCTCGTTAACCACTGAAAGATCGTGGGGTCTTTTAACAGAATATATAACATCCTAACTACCCCCTCCGAAATATTTTTGCCTGACGAACTTTTTGTTAGTGTTCAGGTATTTGTTTGTAGCCCTAATAACAGTAAACTCGAATCATTGTAGTGCCGTAGAAAACCGCTAGAGGGACAGAAATTAAACGGCGTGTCCCATTGAAACAGTGGAGTACCGTGTAGTGATTCGCTTTCGGCAACAGTAGAAATGTTGCAACTGTCTCAGGCAATTTCAAATCGATGAAGAAATAATAATAGCTCCTCTAGTGGCAAGCTACTGTAATGTACTGTTGGAATTCATGTTGACTCGACTGCAGACTTTTACTTGAAAACTGCAGTTCTTAGCACACACTGGACACGCATTAGAGAAGATGACGGTTAAAACCAGCGACCGATCATCATAATATATGTTTTACATGATCTCCCTAAAACGCTTCTCGTAAATGGTGGGATGGTTTCTTTGAAAAGGCAGGGCCGATTTCACTCTCCATCCTTCCCTAATCGGAGCTTGTGGTCAATTTCTGACCTCGTGGTCTACGGGACGTTAAACGCTAATGTCCTCCACTTCCTCCTCTACTTGCACACAAGCAAATAATCAATTAAGTAAGATACTTTTTATGGAGTGATTATTAGAAGTTTACGACTACTTCTCGTACTTGCAATGGTTTGCCTTTTATGTTAGGTTTTGCCTTTCATCTCATCGATAGCAGTGCTAAATGAAGTCGAGTGGTTTATAAATCGATTGTAAACAAATTAAAACGATAAACATGTGAAAATGGAAGAAAAGCAGTAAGAAAATAGTCTTTGTTCTCTTTAACAAAATATTTCAAAACTGACGTCCTCAGTTTCCAGAGCCATGTAAGCAACAGGAGATCAACTACGGTAATTAGAGATTCGTGGTCTGTATATTGTCAGCCTTTTTAAATTGACTAAGTACTTTTTTAATTTTTTAAAAGTGAAATAACCGGTGCATACGCCAGAACTTAATATCACGTGATCCACCGGCTCCGGTTGAGGCGGTTGTACGGGGCGCATCTTGCGGCTGCGGACAGTGCAGCCGTGCGGTGGAGTGCGCATGCGCGGGGCCCGGGGCGCGCCGTGTGCTCGGAAGCCCGCTTCGCCTTCCGGCCGGGCCACGCGAGCGTCATGCGCCAGCGCCGCTGCTATGAACGGGTCCAGCAGCGCACCTCGCGCCTGCCGCGCCGACTTCCCGCTCTGCACAGATGTGAAGGAGGGAGCCGCGCGGCTGCTGAATAGGTGCTGTTACTGTGGCCGTTCGTTATACGTGCCTGATTAATGAACTTTTGCTTTGGTTCCACAGTTTCACTTTCGGTGGAGCTGGAAATCTTCTTGTTTATCAACCCTTTACAGCTCACTTCTTTTCAAGCAAAGTTCGCTATACCTCTCAAGGCCCTGTAACAGGTAGGTAAGAAAAAGTTAGGCCCGTCTCTTGGGCCTCTGCTAAAACCGATAAAGCACAGATGCGTGTTTACTGGGGATTCCCCAGAAAGGGGTTTGGCCCACTCTCTCGACGCGTCAGCGACCAATCTTTTAGCAAAAAGTAAGATGGTGATTCTTCACGTTCTTGTCCCTGAACGCAATTTATATTCTAAACCGCACCTCTCGGAAACCGAGTAATCAGAAAATTAATGTATACTTCACCTTATAATCGCAAGGCGGTTTTTTTACTAAACACCATATCGGAAAATGCTGTAGTCTATGGCACCTATGTGCACGTTTAAAATGTTAGGGGAATCGGGAAGAAACGTATGTGTGCTTTAAATTCAAACAGTTAAATTGGTAAAAAGTGTTTATATTTAACCAATCAAGTAATGACTACGGTTATTAAAAACCTTTGCCTCCTTGGGTTCGATCGATAAAAACCAGATTTTGAATAAAGTAACTAGAGTTGTCACTTTGGACATCATACACATTTTCACACTTTTTGTTACATAGAAACTTTTTTGGTTCTGAAATACTTGGAAACCAGAGGGCGCAATATCGGGTTAGTATCGTGGGTAAGGCAATACGTCCTATCCACTTCCATTATTTTTTTCCAGAAATTGTCCTGCCCAGTGTAGTGTTGCATTTTTGTGTTTTGGAAACACACTTCTTCTGTTGAGAGCCGCAGGATACTTTTCAATTAAATATTGATTTACCCCATGTAATTGGTTACAGTAAAGGTCTGCATTCACGGTTCATCCAGGTTTCAGCACTTGAAAATGGAGGACCCTGCAAATATTTCACCACGCTCAAAAGCTCCTATTTAGGGTGTAAACATGACTTAGCTGTACTTCGTGGTGAGTCATTCGGTTAGAGCCAATGTTTTTTGCATTTTGGATCATCATAAAAGACCAACCTTTCGTCTCCGGCAATCAAGCGAACAAAAATGACTCTGTACTGCACCGCTGCTCAAGAAATAGGCTGCATGTAATGGGTCGGTTAGCTTTCGTTGTCATTAGGAGTTCGATGCAAATATTCGTGTATAGTAAACCTATGTTTGTTAAGAGTGTCTGACAGTTCCTCGATTGTCTGACACGGATTTGCTTCCGCCTCTGCCTTTTACATGTCATTGTGTAAAGGTGATACTCTTCCTCATCGAAACAAAGCGATAAGATCAAAATTACTGGATTTGAACTTAGGAAACTAGCTTTGGCATTTACAAAAGTCTAATGCACTTGGATAAACATCGAAAATGTCTTTTGTTAGCAACTATTGCATTACCATCGTTGCGAAGCTCAAAGAGCATATGATTCGCAGACGTACATCTTCTGCTATTTACACATATAACAAAATTACAATAAAAACTTTTACTATCAACACGTAAACAGCTCACTCTAACCTCAAAATACCTTTGGAACGACTATGAAGTCTACAGTGAGCTGACACAAAATAATATCGACTTGCGCAGGAGTGACATTATTTTCCGCCCCCCCCCCCAATACTTCTGAGAAGTATTCATATGTATGACAGAATGTGCAACCTAAAATGTATACATTCCTTTACTCCTGAAAAGCAGTCGTCAAAATTACTTGCCCAAGTCTTTTTCTCACTACGCTAATACGTAAAAGCCCCCCCCCCCCCCATCCAAAGGATGGGGCAACTTCTCGCCCACACCAACGTGGTGACCAAACCGAAAGTTCTACTGTCACCTCCGTATAACATGTTAGTTTTTGAATGAGGAGTCACATGATGCGGGCTGTTATGTTATCCATGCGTCTAGGTAAGATTACTCGTTAACATGGTCCATCAGGAGATAGAAAGTGGAAGAAAGCGACCGAAGGGTAGCGGTTGTAAAGGCAGAGGAAAAAAGCGACCGAAAGGTAGCGGTTGTAAGTGCAGAGGAAAAAAAAGAGCCAAGGCAAGCGCCAAGAGGAAAAAATCCTCTGCGACAGTAGGACGGGTAGTAAGGGCAGTAGCGGTTTGCTGTCTGTGACAGTGAATGGAAGGTGTGGTTATGTTAGTGCGAGGTATCGTGCATCGTTACCTTTGTCGTTGCTGGAGCTCGTTGTGGGACTTGCTGCAGTTGCTGCGTCCATGCAACAGTTCAAGGTCGTTGTATATTAGTGGGTGATCTGTCATAGAGCGGCTCACAGACAGTGTAGGGTGTGTGTGTGTGTGTGGCTGGTTTTCGTGCTGTGTACAGTACGGTTTCCCTGCGGTGGCCTGTTTTTTGGCAGGTCGTGCACCTGGGGTTACCAGTAGTAGCTGTGTTGCAGGTGCTCGCCAGTACTGTCGTGTTAGCGTTCTATGGACCATAGATGTTTAGTTCCTAGACAATAGTGTTTTTGGTCTGTCATGCTTCCATCTATGGTTGTGGTCGCAGTTACCGAGAGAAAGGATAAACGGGTTGCGTGAGTGTCTCGTGTTATTGTACAGTCGTGTCGAGAGATTTTGGAATACCTGCAAGATGGTATCTAGTCGACATTCCCGGTGAAAGTCCGCGATGCGTGTGTAGTGCGGAGCGTTGCTTATGATTTTGAGTACATTGTTCTGTGTGAGCTGCAGACGCCGCAGGCGAGTGGGGCCAACGTATCCCCAGACAGGGGCTGCGTTCGTCATCAGAGGTCGAATAAGTGTCATGTACATGGACCTAGACACCCTCCTATTCACTGTGCTGCGCCTGTTAAACATAGGGTAGAGTTGTTTGAGATTCGCGTTTGCTTTGTTGCTCACGTGTTGAATATGGTCCCCCCAGAGTAGTTTCCTGTCCAACCAGACACCGAGGTATTTGACCTTCTCGCGGAAACGTAGTGTGCGTGTGTGTAGTGTTACTGGGTTGCAGTGCTGATGTTTGCGCAGTTGCTTTGGTCTTCTAGTGAACAGAACGGCTTCGCACTTGTCGACGTTTACTCTAACACGCCATTTCGCCAGCCAAGGCTCCGCCGTTCTGAGTACAGTCTGTAGTCGTGAGTCAATGTTAGACGGCTTCCAATCTTGCGCAAGGATGGCAGTATCATTCGCTTAGATTGCCACCGTCGTGTTGTGTGTAGCTCGGAGGTCGTTAATGTAGAGGGTAAACAGTAAGGGCCATAGGATGCTTCCTTGGGGTACTCCGGCCTCGATACCATGTCGTGTCGACTGTTTGCCCTGCACGGCGGTGTTGAAACTCCTGACCGTGAGATATGAGTGTATGATGCTTACGAACCCGTCGGTGAACCCTGCGTCGCTGAGTTTGGGTATTACGCCGTTGTGCCATAGACGATCGAAATGTAAAAGCGAATGTTACCCATTAAATAGACGTGAACTGCCCCCAAAGATGACAAGAGTACGTACAGTACTTTTTAAAAGAGGCCCACACAAAGATAACTAAAAATTAATCATGCAAGGTAATAATATAAATAATAAAGAAACATAATAATGGAAACAATATGCACTTTAATGAAACACCAATGTCTGAATGATCCTAAATTCCTATTTTTTTAAAATAAAAAGGGAATCTCTGTTGCAGGTAATGGTTTTAAAGACGAGTTTCGAGCTAAAGGCACATGTTCAGAATTTCTGCAAATTAAGAATAACACATATATTGGTAATTTAGAGAAATTCTGAAGAGGCACCAGTGGCGTGAAATTCAATTTCAAAATAATTAGCTACAACAGAGAGTGTCTTTTAATTTGAAATTCGGTTACAGTTACTGAACCAGTCTGGAAGTGGAGTTAAATCCCCGTTTCCATCGACCGTTTACACGCGATTTTTCCCTGTGTAAAACATACATCTAACCTTGAAATGTTCTGATTAGGAAGGTATCTTCCATAACCATACCATTGTTTATTAACTTGACAGAGAGATTTGTACTGAAAACATTACCTAAGTATTAGTTAGCTACTGTATTTAGTGCAGCAAAACATTAATACATGTAATATAAATTCGCATTTGTAAGGATAAGTTTGTAACGGTATTTCGTTTCCTAGTTTTTAATTTCATCAGTTTTCATCTACCTCACATGTCTCTCGGAAACGGACATGCTCCCTGCCGCTGTTGGATAAGCAGCTGCAGCAGCAAGTCGTATAACCCTAGCTTACTTGTTTGTTAGATAGTTTAATTAATTTCTTTGCGTGTTTTTGGGTACTTGCATTGTTTAATTCATATATTTCGGGCGTATTATAGTATTTGAGGGTTGTAGCATCGCGCCTTAGTACCTGAATAGTGTAAATTCGTGTAGTCGTCTGTCTTCTGTTTTTGTTTTGAACAGCCAGTGTCGGTTGGTCACAGCCATTGTGCTCCCTGCCGCCGTTGGATAAGCAGCTCCAGCAGCAAGTCGTATAACCCTAGCTTACTTATTTGTTAGATAGTTTAATTAATTTCTTTGCGCGTTTTTGGGTACTTGCATTGTTTAATTCATATATTTCGGGCGTATTATAGTATTTGACAGTTGTAGCATCGCGCTTTAGTGTTTACTTCGTAGATTCTTATTTAAATTGCGTGTGAGTTTCGTATAGGAGGTGCATTTTCGAGTTTTAGTTACTGTAATCGTTAATTCAGCAGACTGTAGCGCAGTCGTTAGGCATTTGTACAGGTTAGTTGATACATTCTTTGCGTGTTTCGCTTGCGTTATCTAGGCACGGACTCGTCTTTCGGTAACTGTTGTTCAACATCGATTAGAATGGACAGGGACTGCGATTGCTGTGTTCGGATGAGGGCTGACTGGGCATCCCTTAACTCACAGCTGCAATCGGCGCTGACTTCGGTCGCGCAGCTTGAGGCTGTTGCCAATGGGCACCACTGTGGGGAGCCGGACTTGGGTATCACGGGGATGTCAACCTCGTCCCGTCTGTCCCCAGATCGGACTGCCGCTGTGGTTGCCCCGGTTGCTGCCCGCAGTGGGGCTGAGCCCTCGACTGTGGTTGATTGGGAGGTCGTTCCAAGGCGTGGCAGGCAGCGAAAGGCGTCCCCGGAGGCTGATCAGAAAGCCACCCGGTGCGTCTGACAAACCGGTTTCAGGCACTGACTCTGGCTGAGCCAGATGCAGCTGTCTGCCCTGTTTCAGAGGATCATTCTCAGCCTTCAAGGTCCGAGCAATCGCAGAGGGTGGGCTTACTGGTAGTTACGAGCTCCAATGTTAGGCGCGTAATGGGGCCCCTTAGGGATACGGCGGCTAAGGAGGGGAAGAAATCCAGTGTGCACTCCGTGTGCATTCCGGGAGGAGTCATTCCTGATGTGGAAACGGTCCTTCCGGATGCCATGAAGAGCACAGGGCGCAGCCAGCTGCAGGTGGTGGCACATGTCAGCACTAATGACGTGTGTCGCTTTGGATCTGAGGAAATTCTCTCTGGATTCCAGCGGCTATCTGATTTGGTGAAGGCTGCCAGTCTTGCTTACGAGATGAAGGCAGAGCTCACCATCTGCAGCATCGTTGACAGTACCGACTGCGTACCTTTGGTGCAGAGCCGGATGGAGGGTCTGAATCAGAGGCTCAGACGATTTTGCGATCGTATTGGCTGCAGATTCCTTGACTTGCGCCATAGGGTGGTGGGGTTTCGGGTTCCGCTGAATAGGTCAGGAGTACACTACACTCAGCTGGCGGCTACACCGGTAGCGGAGGCTGTGTGGCGTGGACTGGGCGGTTTTTTAGGTTAGAAGGCCTCGGGAAAGTGCGGGATGGGCTGCAATGTCAAAGGGTGCTTGGCAATTACAGGATGTGCTTGGATCAAGGAACAGTCGGAATTATAGTTGTAAATTGTTGTAGTTGCGCTGGAAAAGTCCCTGAGCTTCAAGCGCTAATAGAAAGCACAGAAGCTGATATCGTTATAGGTACAGAAAGCTGGCTAAAGCCTGAAATAAGTTCTGCAGAAATATTTACGAAGTCTCAGACGGTGTTCAGGAAAGATAGATTAGGCAGAATTGGTGGTGGAGTGTTTGTGTCTGTCAGTAGTGGTTTATCTTGTAGTGAAGTCGAAGTAGATACTCCGTGCGAATTGGTATGGGTGGAGGTTATACTTAACCGCCGAATTAAGTTAATAATTGGCTCCTTCTACCGACCCCCAGACTCCGATGATACAGTTGCGGAACAGTTCAGAGAAAGTTTGAGTCTCGTAACAAATAAATACCCAACTCATACGGTTATAGTTGGTGGGGACTTTAACCTACCCTCGGTATGTTGGCAAAAATACTTGTTGAAAACCGGTGGTAGACAGAAAACATCTTCCGAAATTGTCCTAAATGCTTTCTCCGAAAATTATTTCGAGCAGTTAGTCCACGAACCCACGCGAATAGTAATTGGTTGCGAAAACACACTTGACCTCTTGGCCACAAACAATCCAGAGCTGATAGAGAGCATCATGACTGATAAAGGGATTAGAGATCACAAGGTCATTGTAGCTAGGCTCAATACCATTTCTTCCAAATCCATCAGAAACAAACGCAAAATAATTTTATTTAAAAAAGTGGATAAAGTGCCACTAGAAGCCTTCCTAAAAGACAATTTCCATTCCTTCCGAACTGACTATGCGAATGTAGACGAGATGTGGCTCAAATTCAAAGATATAGTAGCAACAGCAATTGAGATATTCATACCTCATAAACTGGTAAGAGATGGAACGGATTCCCCGTGGTACACAAAAAAGGTCCGAACGCTGTTGCAGAGGCAACGGAAAAAGCATGCGAAGTTCAGAAGAACGCGAAATCACGAAGATGGTTTAAATTTACAGACGCGCGAAATTTGGCACGTACTTCGATGCGAGATGCCTTTAATAGGTTCCACAACGAAACATTGTCTCGAAATTTGGTAGAAAATCCGAAGAAATTCTGGTCGTACGTAAAGTACACAAGCGGCAAGACGCAGTCAATAACTTCGCTGCGCAGTGCCGATGGTACTGTTATCGACGACTGTGTCGCTAAAGCGGAGTTATAGAACGCAGTTTTCCGAAATTCCTTCACCAGGGAAGACGAATGGAATATTCCAGAATTTGAAACACGAACATCTGCTAGCATGAGTTTCTTAGAAGTAGATACCTTAGGGGTTGCGAAGCAACTCAAATCGCTTGATACGGGCAAGTCTTCAGGTCCAGATTGTATACCGATTAGGTTCCTTTCAGATTACGCTGATACTCTAGCTCCCTACTTAGCACTCATATACAACCACTCGCTCACCGATAGATCTGTACCTACTGATTCGAAAATTGCGCAGGTCGCACCAGTGTTCAAGAAGGGTAGTAGGAGTAATCCATTTAACTACAGACCTATATCATTGACGTCGGTTTGCAGTAGGGTTTTGGAGCATATGCTGTATTCAAACATTATGAATCACCTCGAAGGGAACGATCTATTGACACGTAATCAGCATGGCTTCAGAAAACATCGCTTTTGTGCAACGCAGCTAGCTCTTTAATCGCACGAAGTAATGGCCGCTATCGACAGGGGATCTCAAGTTGATTCCGTATTTCTATATTTCCGGAAAGCTTTTGACACCGTTCCTCATAAGCGACTCCTAATCAAGCTGCGGACCTATGCGGTATCGTCTCAGTTGTGCGACTGGATTCGTGATTTCCTGTCAGGAAGGTCGCAGTTCGTAGTAATAGACGGCAAATAATCGAGTAAAACTGAAGTGATATCAGGTGTTCCCCAGGGAAGCGTCCTGGGACCCCTACTGTTCCTGATCTATATAAATGATCTGGGTGACAATCTGAGCAGTTCTCTAAGACTGTTCGCAGATGATGCTGTAATTTACCGTCTAGTAAGATCCCCGAAGACCAGTATCAGTTGCAAAGCGATTTAGAAATGATTGCTGTATGGTGTGTCAGGTGGAAGTTGACGCTAAATAACGAAAAGTGTGAGATGATCCACATGAGTTCCAAAAGAAATCCGTTGGAATTCGATTACTCGATAAATAGTACAATTCTCAAGGCTGTCAATTCAACTAAGTACCTGGGTGTTAAAATTACGAACAACTTCAGTTGGAAGGACCACATAGATAATACTGTCGGGAAGGCGAGCCAAAGGTTGCGTTTCATTGGCAGGACACGTAGAAGATGCAACAAGCCCACTAAAGAGACCACTTACACTACACTCTTTCGTCCTCTGTTAGAATATTGCTGCGCGGTGTGGGATCCTTACCAGGTGGGATTGACGGAGGACATCGAAAGGGTGCAAAAAAGGGCAGCTCGTTTTGTATTATCACGTTATAGGGGAGAGAGTGTGGCCGATATGATACACGAGTTGGGATGGAAGTCATTACAGCATAGACGTTTTTCGTCTCGGCGAAACCTTTTTAAGAAATTTCAGTCACCAACTTTCTCTTCCGAATGCGAAAATATTTTGTTAAGCCCAACCTACATAGGTAGGAATGATCATCAAAATAAAATAAGAGAAATCAGAGCTTGCACAGAAAGGTTTAGGTGTTCGTTTTTCCCGTTCGCTGTTCGGGAGTGGAATAGTAGAGAGATAGTATGATTGTGGTTCGATGAACCCTCTGCCAAGCACTTAAATGTGAATTGCCGAGTAGTCATGTAGATGTAGATGTAGAAGAGACATTGCTACTTTCCCACGTGGAGGAGGACTCGAAATCCAGTACAGTAACAAAGATTTAAGATGTCCTTGGTTTATGCAAATCATTTCGGAGAGTGCTAGTTTGCTCACTTCAGCCAGATCATGGCAAATATTTTCCTAGATCGTAGTCAAACAGAGCTAATGAATCACTCTTAAGAAAGCCATGACATATTTCAAACCTAACCTTCTTTTCACAAACGTAAAGTCCTACTATGCACACAGAAACATATATTTTAGTACTGAATAATCTCCTTGGCTTCCGCATTCTATTATTAAGTCAAATAATTCAATAAAATGCTCATTTTCATTTTAGTTTAATTTTTCATTTCCTGTTCATTTAATGCCTACCAGTACTAGACGAAAATATTAACATATGTTCCCGGGCTCGATTCCCGGCGGCGTCAGGGATTTTCTCTGCCTCGTGATGACTGAGTGTTGTGTTATGTCCTTAGGTTAGTTAGGTTTACGTAGTTCTAAGTTCTAGAGGACTGATGACCATAGATGTCAAGTTCAATAGTGCTCAGAGCCATTTGAACCATTAACTTATGCAAAGAACAGGAACAGAAACGTGGTACGCGTGTTATGCAAATTTTTTTGGTCATACTACGTTCACAATTCAGAAATCTAATAATAAGTTGTAATTAGCTTTATTGGTTCAATCACCACCTGTTCAGAGCGATTATATGCTCGTCTTCAGACGAAAAACAAACATGATGCGCGTGACCGCAGCACACTGAACACAGTTCTGCGAGCAGGTGACGGCCGCCCTTGAAGCGGGGTCCGACCGTACTGACCCCATGAGACAATTTACAGTTGATTTATTATTGGTTCCACGATGATGAGTTCTAGATATACTGTTAATCAAATTCTGTGCTTCACAGTTTAGTCTCAGTTTATTGCAGCAAGAACATTTGGAAAAACTCGTTCTGTGTGTTTGCTGTATTGAAATGAACGATAACAGAACCGACCCGCAATTCAGAAATTATGGTGCACTAATCAGTTAGCTCTTATATGGAGGTCATCATTTAGAAATATGGTTACTGAAACGAAAATTCGTACTCCAGTGCCGATATAAATGCTCAGTCTGATGTTCCAGTTTCATTGTTTTGTAATGAATGCTAAAATGCGTTGCTATAGTACATAAAACTACTTCTTTGCAGTTTCTTTATTCAGTTATGATATTACCAGTTTCTTAGCACTATCTTCTTTTGCCATGTAATATTCTCATAACCTCTGAGAAGCAAATTATTGTTCTGATTACACCAGTATAATCTTCAATTGCTTCTTTAATATCTCCCCTCTGCTGCTACTTCAAAACGAATAGTCTAAACTAACATTCATTCGCCAATACTATTTACCGTATGAACTTCCCAGGAACCCTTCTTTTAATAAACAAACCAAAAAAAGGTATATAATCAGGGGAGTGTGGTTGCAACTGGATATCCCATTCAGATTCAAAGCTGAGATATGGGGCAATGAGAACGTCACCTACTCTCACAGAAAATTCTGCAGCTAACCGTCGAGTTTCACCCAACTATACGTATACGGAATATGCCATTACATTTTCTGAATTTAAGGTGTGTTTAGTAACATAGTTGCGGTCCTTTCTGAGACTGTTTCACAAGCTCAGGATTACTTCCAGTACCATAAGTTCATATTATAAATATTTTGTTTTCGGTTTGGCCCGCATCATGGAATACGTCATTATATGACATTTTGTAATGAACAACTCCATGTTAATTAGTAATGTATCTCCTTTACTACATGCTTGTTTCAGTTGTAGCATCATTTTCAAGTAAACTTGTAGATGTCATGTTTGGTGAGCCTACCTATGTACTATTTGTACATAAAGATAAGTTTGTATATACACTTACCTCTAGTGGGACAAAGAGGTCTACATTTAATCAACTTGTTATTAGATTCTTAGAATTACGGAATTTCTATTTGTATAGAATATTGTCGTGAAATACTTTTGGCAGCTAGTTTGACAGTTTATTCTCGTTGACGCTTTATGTTTACAGTGCACTCGTTGATTTCCAGTGATGTTAGTTTGGTTTCATTGATGTTATAGTTCTGTAATTATTTGTATGTATAGTAATTTTTTTCTTATGTACTGTATTGTTCTCGTTTTGTTGGAATAATTTACACCCACATATAACATCTTACAAACGATATTCTTACCGAACATATCGTTCTCAAACGTAAAGGGTAGTTTTATTAACATTCTGGAAACGAGTAAGGACAAAACACATAGTGAACAGAAAACAGAAGATAATCATAGACAGAAACCGAAATCGTGTTGAACCTCCACAGACTTGTGTGTGTGTGTGTGTGTGTGTGTGTGTGTGTGTGCAATTGTTGGGAGTGCAATTGGTAAAGAGCGTTAAAGGATGGGGAAGAGCGGAAGCTGAAAACTATAATCCTTCATTATAGTGACGTTCTGTCACAACCCGTTCCAACACATAGCCTAGACATCACACTATGAGATTTCCTGCTATTTGGTCCCCTTAAGTGTCTCTTCTGAACCTGCAACACACTTTGAAGATGGGCAAATTATGTAGTGAAAAAAATCACAGGACGAGAGCCTTTACCAACAGAGAGTACATGCTCTCATTCAACTTTGCCGTAAGCCCGTTTAACGTGATGGAGACTACAGCACATGTGAAAGACATATTGACTAATATCAAAAAATTCTAACCAGTGAGAATAAATACGCAACGCCAAACAGAAGATGTACAGAGTTATGGCGGGTATCGTTAAGTTCTAATTATTACCCTTACAAATGTGGTAGAGAGTTGGTGTTGATTTTTTGTTGTTATTTATTCTCTACATAGTTGACATTTATACCTTTTTCCAGTTTTTCTTGACTTTCAGAGTGCTTTCACGGTATAAGTCTGAACATTTAGCCTTGAATCTCTTTCCAATTCAATAACGATGGCATCTGTGTTGTCATATCCCAGACCACGCAACGGGAACAAGAAAAGTCACTTGCTGGAGAGAAATGCGGATGCTGAAAGATATCACAGCCACGAGTTGTCATTCTGTCAGCTGCATTGTCACCCAGAATACGAAAGTTTCTGTAGGACCTATAACGGTTTTTTTCAGAGTTACTCGTCAGCTGCAGTGTCAGCCAGTGATAGTTTGAGCCCTGTCAAGGTAATCTGAGGTTGACTCCGCAACATTCGCATAAAAAGTAAAACCGTGACCTTCGCAGCTGAGTTTCGCACTTTTATCTCTCTAGGAACGTGGCAATGGACATGCTTCCATGTTCAAGTGTTTTGTCACTGGTTCATACTGATAGATTCATGATTCATTAGTGTTAGCAGACGATCAAAGAAATGATCTTCGTCTTGTCCCAACGGCATTAAAGGCAGTTTAAAAACGTCACGCGTCACGTGGTGATTTATAAACTTGGAATTCACCGTTCTCACTCCTTGGACATGGGTAAACGAATAATAAATGAACAATAATGGTCATAAATAATTTTCCACACTCTATTATAACTGCGCTGAGTTTCATTCGTGATCGTTTGCATGGTTGCTCGTCTGTCTTCTATGATTAAACTCTCCGCCGGCCGGAGTGGCAGTGCTATTCTATGCGTTATTCTGGAACCGCGACACCTCTACGGTCGCAGGTTCGAATCCTGCCTCGGGCATGGATGTGTGTGATGTCCTTCGGTTAGTTAGGTTTAACTAGTTCTATGTTCTAGGGGACTAATGACCTCAGAAGTTGAGTCCCATAGTGCTCAGATCCATTTGAACCATTTTGATTAATCTCTCCACTGTCACCGCATCATGTCAGACATTGGCTCGTCTGTCAGGGACATGGGACCACTTGGAACTTTCTTTTCCACCTCACATATAGCCTCACAAGGCGTGCAGTCATTTTAATAAGCAGTCGACGTCTCAACATTGATTTCTTTGACTCTTTTTGTCTTCAAATGGCGGAAATTAATCACTTTTATGTTCTGCATCGTACATCTCAATCACGTCTGGAACTTCCTGTAAAAACAAAGGGAGATTAATTAACTTAAACTATCAAACACCACACACTGGGATCAACGGTGACACTGACAAAATGTCATCAGTATGGCATGATAATTGCTTGGTGATAGTTAGAACTACGCAATACGCCGACGTATTTGTTGATCAGGACATTTCAAATATACGATGGATCTCTGCCAAAGATCTGAAAAAATTGAATCCCTCGATAGTGCTCTGGCAAATTTTTCCTAACCGTCGAATTTCACTTTCCAGTACGCATGAAAGCTCTTTGTTTTATTGTGATTTCAGTTAACTATTTCGCGTCAGAGGAAGCCTGGAAGACATATCGCAGCGACGTGTAGAGGCGCTGGCAGCGACGTGGAAGAGGCGCGGCGGCGATACAGGCCGGCTTGATTGGCGCGCAGCTGCGGCGGCCGGGAAGGCGGGCCGTGACGTCACGCAGCGTGCCGGCGGCGGCGGCGGCGGCGTCGCGACGCGGCCGTCAGTGGGCCGGCGCACGTGGACCAGCGCGGCTGCGGCGCTGCGCGGCTACGGGGCACTCGCTGCGATGGACTGCCGCCTTCTGCCGGTCGACGCGACGTAGGGGTGCTCTCGCAGCTGCGTGCGGTTAACACCGTTCGAGTCGGGCGCTCGTGGCCTACGGCTCTGTTTACGGTAGGCTACCGCGGACTTATTCGGAAGACAAACAATCCTCGAGTGTTGCGACGATACTCGTGTTGCGTGAAGGAAGAAGTGTACGAATTTATTCCTAATGTATTTTGTTGGTATCCAGTGTCACTTCACCAGAAATCGTACGCCACAAATCACTATAACTATTAAGGAAACGGCGTAACATCGAAGTGCATATTCCGATTCGCCAGCCATTATTTTACGCTGAGGCAGGTTGATATTCTTTTTCATGCCCCCCTGTTAGGTACTGAACGCTGAAACTCTTACGAACGCGATAGCTGCGCTCTCTCTCGTAAAGTTACCGCGCTGTGGGTCTGACAACGAATCCTGTCTCCCGTGACTTCTAGTTATATATAACGACACTCATATATTACATATCTTAGTCTTTGATACAATAGTCAGTGAAATTAGTCTGAAGAGTACAGTACAAAAACAAGTGCAAGGTAGCAGATTTTAAGAATAGTGTGAAACGGTGCTCTGTAAAACTACTGCATTGCCATAAACACCCGCGATCGTCTGTACAAACATTGTCAGCCTGTAGCGTGTCTGACGAAAGACATTTAGCAAGTACTTAGAAATTCCTGTCCATCCAGTTTTGTAATGCTTGTGCATTTGGTACGTGACAACGAGTTTCCGCGTCCTGTGCCTGCTTCTTACGTGTGCTCCGAGTACTTTTGAGGTGGATCACATCCAAGCCGTATATTCCGTCGTGCTCGAGGAGAAACGTAGCATTTTTCAGTTTCGCTGGATAAACTTTGGTGTAAATGCAATAAT
Organism: Schistocerca gregaria; assembly: GCF_023897955.1. Classification (NCBI taxonomy): domain Eukaryota; kingdom Metazoa; phylum Arthropoda; class Insecta; order Orthoptera; family Acrididae; genus Schistocerca; species Schistocerca gregaria. Next base: position 728,343,804 of record NC_064922.1, on the reverse strand, counting down.
AAACTCAGCCCATGACAGTTGACGCAAATCGGACAGCGTGTTCCTATTGGTGACCTCGTGACGAGAGGGAAGCATCGTGGCGTATACGCCTGCCGTAGTGCAGGAAGGTCACTCGGATTGACGTCGGACTCAGGTTGGGCTGTTAGGCCAGCGCAACGAGTCTGAAACCAGGATGCGACCCCAGGTGGGCGTCGCGGCGCTGCTCACGACGCTGCTACTGTGCTCCGCCGCCCCGCTGTCTCTGCGCGGCAACTCGTCGTCGGCGTCCCGAGGGGGCGGCGGGGGCGGCATGTCCCGCTCCCGCGAGGGCGGCGGCGGCATCCGCATCGGCCAGGGCTCCGGCCGGACCCGCCTCCAACTCGGCGGCGGCTCGAGGGCCGCGGCGGGCGTCACGACGCCGACGCCCGCCCCCGCGTCGACACGCCGCGTGGTCACTGACGCGGGCGGCGATTCCGACGCAACCGCCTCCCCGCACTCCAAGATTGTTGTCGGTGTGGTGGTGCCGCAAATGGCATTCGGCATCCGCGAGTACACGCGCGCGATCTCGGCCACTCTCAACCAGCTCACTAGAAGCAAGCGCGGTCGCTTCCTCGAGTTCTTCAAGCGCTACGAAGTGTACCCTCAGCTGACTACCATGGCGCTGACGCCGACGCCGACCAGTGAGTACCTGTGCAAGAGTTCCCATTCTTGACGGTTTTTTGTTATTATGAGTGGCTGGCATTTAGAACTGTTCACTTGGTAATTTTCTCGCTGTTTCCTTGTGCATGTGTTATTGCAAATTCGAGTTTGTAGCTATTGTCAAGTCATACTTCGGCAGTCATGCTTGTATTAGCGTCAGCATACATTGTAACATTGCTTTTCATACGTGATACGTGTAAACAGAACGACTAACATAAGACGTAGCATCCCTCTTATTTCGCGAACTGTTGAAGATAATGAAAAAAATATTTTCGGCTGTGATAGAACACAGAGTATCACTATTTCCTCCATTTTTTTTTAATTTCATTGCCCCCCTCCCCATATGGGTGGGGATGAGATATCACCGGATACAAGTCGCCGCTCTTCAGCCTTATGAGATTAAAAAGAGTTGAAAACGTATTATAAAATCGTAAATCAATGTTTGACACATACATTCAATTGCATAATTTTCAATACAAAAGTTAAAAAGTTGATGCCCAGATCAAAAGGCAAATGAATGTTTTACAAAGATAAAAGGTACACGGACAGTTCCACAAGCTAAAGAAACTGAAAAGCTGGTGTGTTGATAGATTGAGACAGAGAGACGTAAATGACGGAAGTGATGTATGTGGCTAGACAGCCAGGAAGGGGGGTATAGTGGGAAGCAGTTGTGGTAGTACGTAAGAGTGTGTCTGTGTCTGCGGATGTCTAGAGGAGGAAAATGGCTTCGTTATTTTTTTTTAATATGTAACACTCGTAGGCCTGGTTTTTAAAAGGAGTGATATGCTATTTTTAACAGCACTCGAAAGCTGTTAAAAATATGTGAAAATGCTTTTAATTGTAATTAATGTTGGTGCTCAAGTTCCCACTAACTTATCCATAAAGTACCCTAAAACTGAAAAACAACGCTACCGGGATAAAATATTGTGCTGTAAACAACGCCTCCTGAGGCTCACCTTGCAGTATCCGCCACTGTAACAAACTTTTGGACTATTTTCTTGATATCATCAATGACAAGATTCGCTACAGTTGAATTGTAATGACGCGTATCGAAAGTGTTGCATTACAAAAACTACACACACCTCATACTAAAAGGCTTAAGAGAGAACTCCCTTTACGTACATAGATTGTGTGTAAGTGAAAGTTTAATAACAGAGGTTACATCAGCTTAAAACAGTGCATCACGAGTACATGGCAGTAAACAGGAGACTCAGTTAATTCCTAGGCCTACGTGGATACCTGTCGCAGGCAGGTCTTAAATAAAATGACATAGGTCTCGCTTGTTCTGCAGTTGTATGAACATTAATACATGTGTGGAATAGATTTCATCAGCGCCACCTTATGTGTTATGTGTTATGAGCATATAAGCTTACAACGCCCTTAGGAGACAACCCATTGTCATAAAATGTAGGTTCAAGTAGAGATACGTTTTGTCTTAGCAGCATTTGCTTATCTTCTGTAGCGCATAATGACCCAGCCCGGCATGTAAGCCACATTTGGCTGTGTTTACGCAGCGATAACGGGCTCTCGCCTTTGACCTTCAAATTACATAAATGTCGTTCATATTTTTCTAAAATGTTTCAATACCAACATGAACTAATGAGACATTGCTCTAGTCGTCCACTCTAGAGCTTTCGAATGCCATTCCAAAAAAATGCTCTTCTTTTAAAAATTGCCCTTTTACTTGATTATCTCGGCTGATACAGTATTTACTATAGTAACTTAGCAACGAAGTTTCTTCCCCCTATTCGTACTATCATTTACTAAAAACATCGTTTGAACACCTTTAACCGTTCATGACATGAAAGTATCTTACATCTTACCCGACTTATACTGCATTCTTTATGCCCTTTAATGGAAATATGTCGTTCGAAGATAGAATACAGATGCACAATTTTCATGTGGTTGGAATATGACATCGGTCTTAATGTGTTTGACTTATTTATATTGATTAAATTTAATAAAAATTTCAAAAATCTTCATTTACTATTCGTAAAACTATTTCTTTGAGTAAACTTCTCACACCAAGTATCCCGTAAACATCAATATTATTTAAAATCTAACTGCCAAAACTGTATTTCATTTAAGATGTCATTGCACAATTGTCTTTGGTCTTCGTGTAAACACTCCATATTGCACTTTCACTTGTTACTGACATAAACCACATAATTTGCATTGAAACTGCGATCGCTATATGTTCAGATAAGAAATATGTTGTTTTTAACATCTACTGAGACATCAGACGTAACGAATTTCGAAAGGACCATGATGGTGAGTTAATTTCACTTATTAACAGTGTACTCAGGGCAACTTCGAACAACGCAAATCAAAACGTTATAACAATGCAATAATGTTGAAATACGTATGTTAACCGTAGAATCTCTTTGCAGTATCGACGAAAACTTGTTTTCAGAAGGAAATGAGTAACAGTCTTATCACGAAGGCGTTACCATTTACAATGCATGCCAACGTTTTCGGTGTCACTTTCTTTTCTTGCCGAAATACATATTTTTTTTCGGGAATATGACTATACGTTCTATGTATTTTTTGACTATAAGGAACAACAACAACAACAATATTTCTTTATGAAATTCGAGCAGATCGTATCTACGTGGGTTGTCCAGAAAGTAAGTTCAGATCGGTCGCGAAATGGGAACCACCGGGAAAGTCCGGTAAAGCTTTGCACACATGTGTTGGGAAGTGTCTTTAGTATGCGCGTCGATCGTGTCACGTCGCTGTTTTCACTTTTGAGTGAACAGTGAGCACGTTAAGATGCATAGGGAATAGCGTCTCCCGCCAAGTATGAGGGCCTGGTTAGAGATTTCGCCTGTGTCATGCAGACAACATAACACAACTGTCGAGCAGTTGCTTCTTTATGTCAATTCTCGGCCGCCCACTGCAGGGGCAATGAAGACGCTCCTGCAGCGTTTCCGACCAGAAGAGTTCGATCACCCACAATACAGTCGGTAATTAGCTCCCCCTGAGTCTTATCGCTGTTCATAAGAACAGCTGGCTATGAAGACAATTTTTCCACAGACAACGAGCAGCAGGCCAGTGCAGATAATTGGCCGAAAGCACAGGATATTGGAAAGCTAATACAACACTACAGCAAAAAGCGAAGTTTGAGCGACGACTTTGGGGAGAAGTAGGTGGAAGGTGTAGCTAACTCTTGCAATTAAAACGTTTCTGGCTTGCACTGTGGTTTCCATTTCGCGACCGATAGGAACTTACTTTCTGGAACACCCTCATATATTTTCTGACTGCATGGGATAACAATAGTGTTAACACCTCGTAAGTGTATTAGTAGTTACAACTAGGAACGAAACAATTTGACTAATTTTATGGACTTTGACTTATTGTAATTTCCGAAAAACTTTCATCATGTTAACTCTTCTAGTTATTTTCTTAATAATGGAATTATGAATGGTAATATTTAAAGCTACTATCATTAGCGCCCAAGCACTGCCTTTACGAACGGACTGCTGAGAGAACTGAGGCGGTAAATAATGCCTATGATACGGTTATGTATGGCCCTTCGATGATATCTCATAGTAACTTAAGTGCAGCTCTATTTCTTCGATAAGCCTCATTCTTCAAAACGCAAATAAATTGATGTCAATATATATTGTGTTTCGACGTGATTGACACTTACTGTGTGCAGCATATTTTCAATGTATCATTACACTAGGTACAATATAAGCTGCCAGCACTGTGGAAGTGACATAGAGGGTCTTTATGTACGAAAATTTCTCGTTTATTAACGGATTCCGAGCAGCAATGGCGAACGTGCCTCGAAGAACCTCAAGACATCCAGCCATGCGGTGATGGAATCCACAAAAGAAAAATCTCACTAAACACGTTTCCTTGTCGACGTATTAGTGCGGATTTACAAGTAGACAACACACACCATTTTTGTGGATTGCGGTGTCGTCTACTTCCTTCATATCAAAAAATTTCCACGCTTCTCATGTGAGCTACTGTATGGGCTGACTGAACAGGTGGCGCACTGTCTGAAATAGCTGAAATACAACTACCTTAGAATAAGAACTTTTGGTCTAGGAAGCAATCCAGAGCTAGTGACAGCTTTGGAACTACAAGAGCAGACGCCTGAAGTTTAGCAGCATTTGACGAACATTCGGCAAGGTTTCCTATGCAGGAAATCGACTTGTACAATGTCCCATAACCCAGGTGTTGGAATGGAGGGGAGGTCTAATTGCACGGCAGCATCACTCCCCTAATCTGATGATGCTCTTGATTCTTTCTGATATATACAAAACCTTGTTTATGAGGCACCAGTTCTCACCGGAGTCCAATACACAACATCGCTGAGTAAACAGTACATCATCTCTGCAGAATTTAAGGCGCGTGTGCATTAGTTGGTGATTCTAAATAAGTAATAGGGTCAGGATTCATTCCAGGACCATCAATTCGTTTACCAAAGTAGTTGCATTTCGACTCCTCTATTAGCTGTTTCAGTGTTTGTTTCAAGCTTTCAATCACTCTATACTTGTTTTATATAGAATCAATCCATCCTTCGTAGTGATACATATCGTACCACAGTCTTGTTATGTTGAGTACGGAAGAACAAGAAAGGAAATTTTTGCGTGAAGTAAATCTTGCTAGTGATTTATTTCGCAATTCCATATGAATAAAATGCTGCTTGACTTCTGGCGTTGGCCTTTCCTTGTCGTCGCTACTTCTCTTCATATCCTAGCGTACGAATCTTGCCGCACTCATATATGGTAAAGAACCTACAGTTCTCACATTTTTCATCACATGAAGCTACCTAGCACGTTGCTCTAAGCTGACTATATGTACTTGCAAATAAGATTAAGAATAAACCTGCATGTAGAAAAATCAGAAACGAGATCTGATGATGGCCATTAAGTGCCAAAATTTGCCAGAAGCTACCGCATATAAACGGAGCTTCAATGCAAAAAAAATTTGTCAAACGGAATATTCCCAGTCTTCAGAACACCACATACGTAGTGTTCCTGGAAGATTCTGACTTTACATGAGAAATTACAGGATAGACTAATTTGAAGGACATAACTAAATTACCTGAAGAGGAACGGCGATTTACTACTCACTTCATTTTCAGTACACAAGTGACTGAATGAAAACCCAAAACTACACTGGTATTGTTTCTTTTGAAGTATTCTCATTTCATATTGCTCCAGTTAATGTAGATAAGCAAATTATCTACCTATGCTTTGTACACAGTCAGGGCGTTTGTTCGTTTGATAACAAGGATTGAAATCATCACGACCAGTGACACACTGCAGTAATGAAGCTGATCTGAGATTCTGAATCGATCGTGGAGGGCTAAACATCAATACTAAAGTCAGCCGAAAGTTTCCCCCTTGTGCGTTGTTCTGACTTCGGTTGAAGACCATTATCTATAGACAAGGGCTGCATTTTTTGTTCACGTGCTAAATGACTTCGTGCGTATTAATGAAGAAGGTAAACGTTAGATGAAAATATCAAAATAAAAACTCTCGAGATTCGTTGGGAAATACGTATAAGTTACAAGTGGCATTTTTTTTTCATTTCCGTGAGATTCAGTCATGAAAAACGTCACACAAAGACTTCTGAATTTCGACTTTTTCATTTTTGAATGGCCCACTATTTGCTTGTGGCCTGTGTGCTTCAGAAGCATACTCTCTATCATAGAATTTGACATGGACACTACTAATAAGCATTTAACCATTCTTTTTCGTCAATGCTTTCTTATGGCTGGTAATACGCAAAGCGTTACGCTGTTTTCAAGAGAACAGCAATGATCTAGTAAGTGGTTAAATCTAAGGAAAATGTCTACATACAATCAAGTATACGTATCACAAATACTAAGGACAATTTATCGGGTTCAGCAATGTTGCATTTTGTTTACGTTGTACTGCCATTAAGCCGCAGACTTGCTTTTGGACAGACATTTTGTTGGCTGTTGAGGAATGACTGGTATTAAGTATTTACAACAATTTTCTATCAGTGAATATAATTTATTTGGTCTGGTAATACGTTAGTTAACATCACTCACGAAAATCAAAACTAGTCATTCTACGTATTGTCATTCCTTCGCTTCGTTGCTTTGGGTAAGGGATTTGAGAAGCTTAAGTTAAGCTTATTATCTTTGAGGACGTAAGAATTGCCAATCGTACTTGACAACGGGAATGAAAACTACAACTGTTCTCTCCTTTAAAAAAATCAAGTAGTATCAGTAATGTCTCTAGTGCCACTGCGTCAATCTAGAACTTTTTTTTCTCAACTGGGAAAAACTCACCGTTCATCATGTACTATTTTTCCCTTGAAACCAAATGGGTTTAATGCTTTAATGGTGTGTTTATTACTTTCTAAGCGCTGTCCCATATTTATAAAGCTATGGTTCGTTTAATGCCAACTCTGTCTTTTTCCATTGTTCACAAAAAGGCGACTGTCAACCTAGATCGAAAATGAAAGAAAAATGTTTGTTAAGGGTACTGTGACACGACCGTGTATGATTACAGTGCAATAGCTGGTTTGCAGATGTTACTCATCCTCCGATAACCTTATCCAGTAACATGTCCGGATACAACCGGGCCGGCCGCGGTGGTCTCGCGGTTCTAGGCGCGCAGTCCGGAACCGTGCGACTGCTACGGTCGCAGGTTCGAATCCTGCCTCGGGCATGGATGTGTGTGATGTCCTTAGGTTAGTTAGGTTTAAGTAGTTCTAAGTTCTAGGGGACTAATGACCACAGCAGTTGAGTCCCATAGTGCTCAGAACCATTTTTTTGATACAACCGGTCGCACGCTTTACTGCTGCCTGGCAATGCATCTGCTGTACGTGCAGCGACTTACAATATCCTATTACGTTACCCGCACTGCCAAGCTGCGGGTACCTGTCTAAGAAGGATTAAGGGGCGAGTCTAGATGAAGACTAGGGCGTGCAAGCCGGTAATAGCAACATAAATCACACAAATGGTGGCTCTGAGCACTATGGGACTTAACAGGTATGGTCCTCAGTCCCCTAGAAATTAGAACTACTTAAACCTAACTAACCTAAGGACATCACACACATCCATGCCCGAGGCAGGATTCGAACCTGCGACCGTAGCAGTCACGCGGCTCCGAACTGAGCGCCTAGAACCGCTAGACCACCGCGGCCGGCTCATAAATCACACAATACTATACAGCAACTGACAGCTAACTTCCTACGACATCGTAAGCAAATTTCTTATTGATCTAACTCTTTTACTAAAATCACTTAAAACGGTAAACGTGAAAGATCTTGTTTTGCTACCTCTGGTGTATATGTGTGTGTCGTGCAGTATATTTGTGCTGCATACAGTGGAACTTTTAGAAGATAAAAAGAAGTGGCATTCCGCCAGTTATATTTGGACAAGGAAATGAAAATAAATGTGTTATTAAAGAACTATCCAAACGAAATTGTCATCGTATTACAGAAACCACGTAACGCCATTCTGAAACAAAATATAAGGAATCGGTAGTGTCTACAGTAAGGCAATAAAGTGCATTTTAATTTATTTAATCATCTGACATTTCACGACAAGAAGTGAAAGGGTTCATGTCACAGTGTCACTTTATCGACGACTTTTATTGCTTCGTTTTCTTATGTATAGTTGTAGAATGCCGAAGTGTGATTCCGTTAATTCAAAGAATCATTAAATTTAAGACAGAATAAACATGTGTAGTAATGGAATGGCATGCTGGAATCTAGAACTCTGACTGCACTTTTTTTATGAATCCTGAGGAAACTGAGAATTTCAGTGAAAGATCTAAATACGGTAGGAGAAATTTCAATACTACACATTGTGAGCGTAAATCCTCCACGTGCAAGAATACTACAACAGCGAAATGGCTACGTGCTAAACTGTTAGTGAAGTTTTCTCTAGCAGTCCGCAACGAGCACATCTGCGAAAGCTACTTGGGAATTCTCAGCAAACGTTCTTCCACTGGGCCATACACATGCGGCGTTGCCAAGTCTTAGCTGGGCCGCCGCATTGGATGGCAAAACTCCAGGCAAACAAGTAGCGCCTACGCCTCCGTGCCAGCCGCTTCACAGTGGAATTTTTTTATGCAGCCAGCGAATCACTACAATTACTGGGATCAGCCAGAAATTTCACACATACGGAGAAAATTACTATTTATTTTGTCTTCAGATTGACAGTTAACGCCCTGAAGATAACTCATTCCATTTTGTTTTATTCATGAATGAAATTCCAGTCGGCCGGGGTGTCCGAGAAGTTCTACGCGCTACAGTCTGGAACCGCGCCACCGCTACGGTCGCAGTTTCGAATCCTGCTTTGGGCATGGATGTGTGTGATGACCTTAGGTTAGTTAGGTTTAAGTAGTTCTAAGTTCTAGGGGACTGATGTCCTTAGCAGTTAAGTCCCATAGTGCTCAGAGCCATTTGAAATTCCAGGCACTAAACGTGTTTTATGTTTACGACATAAGAATATTATTGAATTTCAGGTCAGGGTTATGCTCATTCCCCTCCAGTAACCTTAATAGAACTTCCTGCTATCAATATACACTGTCTGATCAAAGGTATGCGGACCGCTACCAATGGTCATTAATATGAGCTGTGTCCACCCTTCACCTTCATGACAGCGTGAACTCTGCTGGCTCTGCTGCAGATCTTTCATTGATGTGTCTCAGTATCTATAGGGGAATAGCACACCATTCTTCCTCATGTGCCGAAACCAGAGAAGGTAGTGACGTTGGACGCTGGAGTACGAACCGCAGTCGCATTGTAATTCATGACAAAGGTGTTCCACTGAGTTCAGGATCTAGCTCTTTGTACACCAGTTCATTTTACACATATTATTGACGTCAAACCACTGCCTCAATGCTGCTGATTTCTAAGAAGAGTGTTACCAGGCTGATACAAAGAATCGTAGTCTCAGTCCAGCTCCATCCAACTACAGAATACATAGCCAACGAAGAGAATATTATTAATTAACCTTCTAGACGAATACCAATCTAGTTCCTGGCAAACCCACAGCACGGTAACTCCTCTTATGACGACTATTATGTACTTTTTGTATTCTGGGAAAAGTTTTTGAAGATATTGAGAACGGCATCCTATTTCTTGAATTCGCAAGCGAAAGTTTTTCTTCAGGTGCTGTGCAAAGCTTCCATTCTTCCTTACATCCTGCCCATAGTGTGTAATAACTGTAACTCAAAGTCACAACCGACAGATGTAGTATCAAGGGTCTCACAAAGATTACGATTGGGCCTATTTCGTTTCTCACTCTATGTTAATGACGTGCCAACTATTCTCTGCCACTGCAAATATCACCTGTACTACGCATGGGCAACCTCTGGTGATCCGTGGGCCTGATTCACACACTTACTTAACGCTTTAGAGGTTAATGGCGTACATATGCCCGACTAAAGTCACGTGCAGTTTTGAGCGTTGGCACGTCTATATCTCATATCTGTTTCAGTGTTAGCATGCAGCGAAAAGCTTTCGGAACTTGGAGAAAAATGTCAGGGGCCATGGGATACATATAAAGCTAAGAGCGAACAGATGGGCATCGTGCGTTTACAGTGGCACAATGCGATTGTTTCACAAAATCAGGTCGAATACCTTCTTCTCCACTATATGAATGTCTAAACTTGTGTTTTCTTATACATTATACAGTTTTGGAACATTACTACAAAATGCAGTAATTCTGATGGTTTGTACACAAATTGCGTTATTCTAGAGTATATGCCCCATAAAACTTCACAGAATGTTCACAACATCGGTGTGCAGTACGTCAAAGCCATCTTCAAATGTTACGATGAAGGTTTGTGTGCGGTATCTCAAGTTTATCGTTCTCACGAGAATAAATTTGCTTTGGTACTCATTTGTTATACTATTTTTCGTAAACGCCATCCTGATAAAATCGATCTAAGGTTAAAAACTTGAGGTTATATAAAAACGTGGATCTACTTAAGATCTTGTAACACATGTACCCCACATCACCGAAATTCACAATCAGTCACCTACATTATTTTCTTCGTAGTGAATGTGTATTATTTATCACAAAGGAAGACAGTTTTTGACCTTTTATCTTCCAAATATATATAAAGAAATTTAACCACGAAAGGGTTAAGCTCAAGTGGCAGGAGTGCTCCCAAAGCACAAAGTCAGAACTATAGTCAGTGGCGTTAGTGTTTATGGGGTAACGCACCGGTTTGAATGACACCCCCTTTCCGACATGCCATGCTTACAAATTGTGCCTCAAAACACGTGTTTTTGACAGTATCTTAATTTTATTTTCACCCCATCGTCTGATCTTTACATTTATTGAAGCTTCGGAAACATTGTTTCTTTACTTACGACGTTTTAAAATATTTTTGTCTTAAAAACTTCTGTTGCAATATTCTGCGACGCCGTTGGTAAGGAAACAACATCCAGACACGCAAATGAAAGAAAACACCTGAAAATGGGATGCTAGACATCTCGATAGGTCATCATGGAAACGTAAACACCTATAAAAGCCACTGCTTGCCGCTCATTCGCTATAAATTGCTTTAGTTTCAAAAGTTGTGGTTTTATAAATCGGCCTCAACAGGCAAGAACTATTTACTAATGCTAAATGCTTATTGGTAATGCTTAGACCATTTTGGTCGAGATCAGTACTGTTCGTCAACATCTCTAGAACTGAAAATACAATACTCAGTCTCACATAATTACTGTATCGACATATTGACAATATTATTGAAGGTGTAATGGCTCCATATCTATCGTATGAGGCGTGTACCATAAGATATGAAATGGACGAATCATATGTTGTTATCACTCCACGAAATTTCCAAAACTGCTCAAACGAATGACAGCAGTAATCACTAACAATGGTTCAAATGGCTCTGAGCGCTTAACTTCTGAGGTCATCAGTCCCCTAGAACTTAGAACTACTTAAACCTAACTAACCTAATGACATCACACACATCCATGTCCGAGGCGGGATTCGAACCTGCTTCCGTAGCGGTCGCGCGGTTCCAGACTGTAGTGCCTAGAGCCGCTCGGCCACTAATTACTAAAACGTTTAGGCTGTAAGAGTAATAATAAATCACTATTCGTGTGACACGGCAGCAGCACATTTAAAGGTCAGCATCCGTGATGTTAACGTTTGTAAATAATAAAACGCGCCGTAAAGCTTGCCGACATGCCATCACAATAAACTATACTTCAAATACACGTTTTCAATAGAACATGAATATTATCTTACACAGAAATTCTCAAAATGAAACACAAGATTACAGGACAACAAAATGTCTCTCTCTCACGGAATTCTTCCATGGTTCGGATTGAAGCAAATCGCGGGCCGGAACCGGCCCGCTGGTTGCTGGTTGTTCAACCGTGATCTATACGCTGACACCCTTTATTTAAATCTAAGTGCAAGTCCAACATGTTTACACCCATACAGCACATAAATACTGACTTTCTTTTCCTATCAGAGCGCGCGCAGAATATAGGTTTGACACTTAACCTATCTAAACTGCAAGCAAACGTAGTCGCTCAATACATATTTATTACCTCTCAGTTCGGAGAGCCTCTTCCACCCTTGATCCTGAATAACACAGATATGTCCTTTTCTTCTTCTGGAAAGAACATGGGGATTATTCTGGATCATCACTTACGCTCGAGTGAACATTAAACGGCTGTCTGTAAGAAGGTGGCTACATCTTTTCATTCAGCGCAGATATATAAAGGAAGTATTTAATTTGGAGCGAAGGTGGCTACATCTTTTCATTCAGCGCAGATATATAAAGGAAGTATTTAATTTGGAGCTTAAGAGGAACGTCGTGTAGTCACAAATAATCCCGATTCTGGACTATGGTGATTGTATTCTCCAAGGTATGAAGTTCAGGTTGGCTAGAACGGGAGACTACTGACTGTATACAATAAATTACTGACGTTCGTTATTTCGACGACATCACCAACTTACAAACAGTTATCATGACTACGTGCCGATTATCGTGGAGACTATCATACTATATCTTTTCTGTAGCGTGTTTTCAGTCATTGCACTCCGTAATACTTACCTTCAACTCTTACACTAAACATGTAATAAATAAATAAATGAAATACAGTGGCTTCCATAATACATTGAAAAACCGAAGCAACTGGTACAACACGCAGCAGTGCTGGAGGTAACTGACACAATGAATTTTGCCGGGCTGTCCACAATCCGTAAGAAAACGAGTGGGTGGAGATCTCTTCTGAACAGGACGTGCAGGGCATCCCGGATATGCTCATTAATGCTCATGTCTGGGGAATTTGGTGGCCAGCTGAAGAGTTTAAACTCAGAAAAATATTTATGGAGCAACTCTGGAGCAGTTATGGACGTGTGGGATGTCGCATAGTCCTGCTGGAATTGCCAAATTCCGTCGGAATGCACAATGGACATGAATGGAAGCCAGTGATAAGACATAATGCGTATGTACTTGTCAACTGTCGGAGTTCTATCTAGACGCATCAGGTGTTCCATATCATTCTAACTGCACACGCTCCACAACATCACAGAGCCTCCACCAGCTTGCATATTCCCTTGCTGACATATAGAGTCCATTGATTCCTGAGGTTGTCTCCATATTAGTACACGTCCAACTGCTCGATACAGTTTGAAACGAGTCTCGTCCGACCAAGCGACATGTTTCCAGTGTTTAACTGGCCAATGCAGGTGTTGACAGGCACAGGCGAGGCGTAAATCTTTGTGTCATGCCGTCATAGAGGGTACACGAATGGGGCTTCGGCTCCGAGAGCCTATGTCGATGATTCGAGGTGCATTCAAGTTCTAAGGCCTCCGATTTTGTTTCTCCGGACTGGAAAGAGATAGAAACAGGAGCATTGTTTTAAAATGAGGCCGCGTTCATTGTTAATACGTCCCAGAGATGGCAGCACCGTACGGCAGATGGAATTTTACTGCCAGCGGCGAGAATGAGAACTGTTTTATATACTTAAAATGCAGGCGTTTTCCTTACTTGAACAGCGTGCAATCATTCGTTTTCTGAATTTGCGTGGTGTGAAACCAATTGAAATTCATCGGCAGTTGAAGGAGACATGGGGTGATGGAGTTATGGATGTGTCGAAAGTGCGTTCGTGGGTGCGACAGTTCAATGAAGGCTGTACATCGTGTGACAACAAACCGAAACAACCTTGGGCTCGCACAAGCCGGTCTGACGACATGATCGAGAAAGTGGAGAGAAATGTTTTGGGGGATCGCCGAATGACTGTTGAACAGATCGCATCCAGAGTTGGCATTTCTGTGGGTTCTGTGCACCAATCCGGCATGACGACATGAAAATACGAAAAGTGTCATCCAGGTGGGTGCCACGAATGATGACGGACGACCACATGCCTGCCCGTGTGGCATGTTGCCCAGCAATGTTGACTCGCAACGACAGCATGAATGGGACTTTCTTTTCGCCGGTTGTGACAATGGATGAGACGTGGATGCCATTTTTCAATCCAGAAACAAAGCGCCAGTCAGCTCAATGGAACCACACAGATTCACCGCAACCAAAATAATTTCGGGTAAACGCCAGTGCTGAAAAAATGATGGTGTTCATGTTCTGGGACAGCGAGGGTGTAATCCTTACCCATTGCGTTCCAAAGGGCACTACGGTAACAGGTGCATCCTACGAAAATGTTTTGAAGAACAAATTCCTTCCTGCACTGCAATAAAAACGTCCGGGAAGGGCTGCGCGTGTGCTATTTCACCAAGACAACGCACCCGCACAACGAGCTAACGTTACGCAACAGTTTCCTCGTAATAACCACTTTAAAGTGATTCCTCATGCTCCCTACTCACCTGACCTGGCTCCTAGTGACTTTTGGCTTTTTCCAACAATGAAAGACACTCTCCGTATACATGTACGTCTACAGGGCGATTACGTCGAGAAGTAAGGCCAGTTTCAACGATTTCGGGTGAGTAGTTAATCAGAAAAAAAAATCGGAGGCCTTAGAACTTGAATGCACCTCGTATTTCGTTGAATTGTTCGCACGCAGAAACTTGTTGATGACTAAGCATTGAAATGTGCAGCAGTTTGTGGAAGGGTTGCACTTTTGAAACGCTGAACGATTATTTTCAATCGTCGTTCGTCCAGTTGTTGTGGGGACTCTTTCCGGCAGAAGCGATGTCGAAAATTTGATGTCTTAGCGTATTCGTGATATTCAAGGTACACTCGTGAAATAGTCATACAAGAAAACCCCACTTCATAGCTACATCGGGGATGCTGTGTCTCATCGCTCGTGCACTGACTATAACACAGCGTTGAAATTCGCTTAAATCTGGATAACCTGCCATAGCAGCAGCAGTAACCGATCTAACAACTGCGTGACACACTTGTCTTACAAAGGCGTTGCCGACCGCAGCGCCGCATTGTGCATGTCTGCATATCTCAGTATTTGAATACGCTTGCATATACCAGTTTCTTTGCGCTTCAGTGTATGATTTTGCTACTGTTCTTTGATATGTGGTTGATCAAATCATAAGTGTGATACTGAATTCCAGAAGACACTTCCTGAAGGATTTCAGAAACATTTTTTTTTTGTTTTTGCTTAAGTGAAATCTAAAAACCGGATGCATTTGAATTACAAAGTAAAGTGTGGGCTCCTCCCACTGTTATTGGTGATACGACCCAGTTGTTTGTATACATCCACGTGATGAATTTTGATTAGCTAACGTCGAAACTGACTGTCTCATTGACATCAGTTAGTATAATCGAATCAGATGCTTCCAAGAGCACGGAGTACGACAACACCTCCTTTGTGTTTCCCCTGTCAGTGAACGTGGTGGGCAAACGAGATGCCCTCTTGAACTACGTGGCTACGAATCCATGTAGACCACCAGGAAAATATGTGCCATCTCAAGGCCAAGAGTTTCGAAATAAGGGGAAGCCTATAATGTTCCTTAAAATTTAAATCACTGAATTTGCCTGACATCCAGTCGAAAAACTGAGAGGGTGCGATCAGTTTCAGAGGTATTTATGGGACGGAACAGATGCTGTCTTATTACTTGCCTATGGAGTATTTTGAGACAGTCATGTACTGACAACGGCTTAGTATTCCGTTCTTCCACCGGTTAATTTCACTTTCTCCAAACAGGAGTCGTTACTGTCATTTTAAATGGTTGGTGAGATGTGCTAACGAGCATACGTGCAACCTTTCACAGAGCGTATACTGAATACGACTCACAGGTATTAACAATTCGTTATTCGATCAGCCAGAGATATGGATTGGAAAATATTAACTTAATAGTGTTTAGCATTCTTAGGCCTACAAAATTTCTTCCAGCACTTACAGGGTGACATCAATTCAATATTAGATTTCTCTTCGTCTCTATCACAATTACAAAGGGTTACATAAAAGTTCGTTAAAATTTTAAAATTCAAAATTTCACTGGTAAGTTAGACGTGGAATTAAAAATAGATGCACACGTTAGAAATGATATGATTTTAAACTGAAACAAAAATTATTGCTGAAAATTGCCAACAGATGGCACTTCACTGTCATAGCAATTTATTTTCGGCAAAGACGATGATCTTTATAGCAAATGATCAGCACGTCGGCTGTCAGTCGTCAACAATATCAGTAGTCGAGGGACGATGTTGTACAACGTTTAAGTCGGTATGGTGAGAAACGCCGTAGGTTCTCCTAATGGAGTTGGACGATTGCGGTAGACTTGCGACTTCAGGTATCGCTACAATCAATTACCACCCGGATTGATGCCTAGGTAACTGGGAGACCCACTGTAACGAAAGTGGCGGCTCAGCACGTGGTCATCGCGAAGTGATGTACGCAAGACACCTTTAACACGTGTTGCAGTATGTGGTGGAACACGTTCCTGCATAAAAGTCATATCTTCGAGCTGGTGTTTATTAGCCACACACGGGGTTTCCTCGTAGAAAAGTGGTTCGATCAATTGATGCGATAAATGCACATTACACCATGACTTTCTCACCATGCAGTTATCCACGATAGTTCTCGGATTTTAAGTGGCCCAAATTCTGCAGTTGTGGGTGCTCACAGACCCTTGGAGTGAGAAATGGGCTTCGTCAATTCACCGTACTTGAGAGAACCAACAGTTACATTCCGCCCCCCCCCCCCCTCCTCCCCCCCCCCCCCCCGCCTTTTATTAAAGGTCCCCAAACCGCATATTCTGTCCGCAAAACTGGTGGCTAACAGTTCATGATGACGCTGGGCTCAGTACGGATAGCTTTGAAGGGTACGCCTTAGTGTTCTCCAAACGTAGTGGACGGAATGGCGGTACAATTTGCTGCTTCACGAGCGCGGATTTCATCATGCGGATCTGAACCCACTAAAGTCTCCACTTGGTCCAGAGCTCTCAGAGCAGCAGCGGCACTTTTTTCTGGTAGCGTAAGCAACCGGTGGCTTCGAACGTGACAGCGACACTCGTTACAGGACCTTTACCCATTCTAGTACCCTTCTTATGGTTACAGGATCGTAAGGCTGCAGTAGACGGTTCTCCATTCTGATAGTAAACTTTCCCTAACAGTGCCTTTTCTGATAGAGTAAACATGCCGCGATTGCAGGCGTATCTGACTCCCTCTCTCACTACATGTCTTTCTATACGCCATTCTCATTTTGTCTGACTTACATGTTGCTGTCCGGCACCATCTTTTGGTACGTTTTTCAATGGTTGGTGGTTTCAACAAAACCTCACGTCATTTCTGGGATGTGTGACAATGTTTACCTCTCTGATTCCGCGAATTAGCACATTTCCAACTCTTTCTCTTACACTGTACTTCTCCGCAGCGTTACAGTCGCAGCCGGAAAGGCACAGCGGTGGGACATTTAAGCTGCTTGCTTGCGTCAGTTTTCGCTGCAAGCGCCAGATTTCGTCAGCACCTACTGGAATTTGCGAGTATAGTTCTCCACGTGTGTAATCGAGTCTAAATATCGGAAGTATAACTTGAAAATTGTGTTCCAGTTTCGTTGTGAACGACCAAATGTGTTAGATACTGACGAAAGCCTTTTCGATCAGATATTTTTACGAAAAGACAACGTTAAGGGTTCACTGTTGACTTATTAATAAATTCCTTGTATGTTAGTTTACAAGACGATGAAGTATGCCACAGAATTATGACGAAAATAGGATGTTCGTCTAATTTTCATACGTCATAAAGGGAAATTTCGAATGTCGGGAAAAATTGTGGTGGATTAGGTTTGCAAACAGTTTGCATATTTAGTTTAGCGTTGTAAATGGAATTTTAGCACAGCAAACAAACTCTTGAGTCCTTCAGATCGGTAATTCTGATATATGGGAAAAGCTGCTCGGGTGTGTGACAGTTAAGCCTCTACAATTGGTAAAGAACATCATGATTGACTTGGAATGACATACACCGTCCTTTATCGTGGTGTGGGGAATTAAGGCATCCGTCGTCTACGAATGTCAACCGCATACTTCTGTTATATGTGAGTCACCTGGGTGTATGAAAGCTGGATGTCCACATATAAAACTGCAACATAGAGACCCTTGAACCCTCTCCTCTGCGGAATGTAGTGACTTGGACGAAAGAGTGAGGTATGCATAGATGTTGTTAGATCCTCCTTTACCGAGCCGCGACATGGATCGTCCGACAACACCGACCACACCGATACTCGGCTTGCCAGTCAACAACAGGAAGCTCGGCAATGGTTCACTACCACGAGGAGCAGGAGAATCTTCCTGTCGATGAGACAAAAAGCCAGTTACGAACCCGAAAAGAGATCAACGCTGGCCCGCTCCATACTCGGATTCAGTCGGAGAATTTGTTTAGCGTCACAACAAATGTATCGTCGTGCTACTTGTTTTCGCTTACTCCGAGGAAAAAATCCGCTACCCTAGCGCAGTACATCACCACTTGATGACTCAACGATCACTGACACGGCCACTACATCAGAATCGACTTTCAAACCTAAAAGAGCAACTCGGAAGCAGAACCAAGTAGAAATTCAAGAGCTCGAAAGGAAACTGTTAGCCACCGATAAATCCTCAAGAGAAACATCCCGGGAGGGGCTGACACTGGAATAAAAAGGGAGAAGTCAGTACTAACCGCCCAATAGCAACACGTCCCCGCAAGTGTCGACAGTCCCTCAGACTTAGATGAACCTATGCAAACTATGAAACCGTATGTACCTGACACGACCACTTCGTCGTCGTATGACGATGATAAAGATTTAAAGCTTCTGAGATGATGCAGGCGTACAAGAAACTGACAGCCAACATCAACAACACGGAATCTGCAGCAAAATGGAGAAGTCCACGTGGTTACTACAATGCTGCAGACATCGATACAGCCGATTTAAAGGAAGTATTTTTAAATTAAACAACAGATATCAGGAGATACCAAGCAACTTCGAACCTAGTCTACGAATTTGGGACGGAGATAACGTATGAAACTGATATGCAATGTGATGTAGACACTGTAATTAAAAATTGACGAGTAACCACGACGAAGCTACATAATTTAGTATTAGTCAACATATAGGTTTAATCACCTAAAAGTTTTACAGTAAATATTGTGGAAATGGAAAGTGCTGTCGATGTGCGGTTTTAGCAGAATGGAATGCTCGTCAGGGGTTCTTATTGTTGGCAGATAAACAAATAGTAATAATACTTAAAAAGCATATTTTTGTACAAACATACACTTTTTTAAATGGAACAATGCCTATTGACAGTACCAAAACAGAGTAGGGTAAAAGAGAATGTCAGCGATTTTTGTTGCACGATTCTAGCGCTGGTCGTTTAGGAAATACCGTATTTTGATAAGCTCTCACACTGATACTTGTTTTGCCTATTCAGCTTGCGTGATTGTTAGATACGATGTTGCCATGTTTGCTTGTGTGTTCCTCGAGTACACTGCGTCTTGGTAGTCAGTTAGCGTCTAACAGCTCAAGCAGTAGGTCGCGAGTGGACGATGGTATTTACCAATGCAGAGAGAGGTGACACACTTTTATACTTTTGGTGTATGAAGAGTGTAAGAAGAATAAGTTCTTTCTTTTACTATGAATGCGGCAAGGCATCCCAATAGACGTCAACCATCTCGGCAATTATTTATCAACGTCTTCAACCGTTACGTAGAAGAGGTACTTAAACACCTAGACAACGTAAGACACGGAAACAAGTGACGACAGAAGAGGGGAAAATTAATGTTCCTGTTGCTGTTGCGGTTGATTCGCACTTTAGCCCCCTCGCAATCACACGAGGAAGTGGCATGAGTCACGCAAGTGTCTTACTCATTCTGCATCGACATAGATTCCATCCCAATCACATCACTCTCTCTCCATCAAGAGCGGCATGGAAACGATTATGAGAATCGTGTTAACTTACGTGAATGGGCATTAAAACAGGCTACTCCATATGTATCATGTATCTTGTTTAGTGGTGAAACCACATTTACCCACATGGCCAGGTAAATCGCCGAGACATGCCCTATTAGTCTGGTGACAAATGCCGTTGGCTTCGTCAGGAGGAATGTCCACGTCTGTGCAGCGTAAACGTGTGGTGTGGGGGAGTGAACCATTAGTTCATAAGTTTGTCATTCATAGACGAAACACGGAACGCCCACAAGTATCGCAGCATCGTAACGGACCATCATCCACGGATGCTAGAAGACGTTTCTCTGCAGACTAGGACATTTGTCAGAAAAAACATTCAATTTTCAATCTTATACGAGAAGACGAACATGGAAATTTAGAGATAGTGGTCACGCGTATACAGACCGAAAAGAAATAATAAATCATGTTGCCACCTGCTATGATAACCTTTATGCGGAGTCGGTAACACAGCCAACGATAGAATAAGTCCTTTCCACATCGAACAGACAGTTCATAATGATTTCCTTGAAGTGAAGATAATAATAAGGAACTCGCCGCGTAACAAAGCAGATGGTTTAGACGGTCTGCCCCAGAATTCTACACGAGATTATGAGGAATCGTTGGCGACTAACTCAATACAGTGTACAAAGACTTTATGCAGAACAACCACTTTCCAAAAGAACTTTCGTAATGCCTCTTAGTATTCATCCCCAAGACACCGCAATTCACGTCTTTACAGTATTACTTACCGCGTGATCCATCTGAACACCGATTTCAAAATATCGATTAGATTGACAAATAGCAGAAAGAAATCACTTCTCACAAGGTTCTTGGGCCTCAGCAAACGAGTACCAGAACACGACGATCTATGTCGACCTTTTTACGCGCATACAGAGACGTTTTGCATTCAATTTGTATCTGTAAATGTAATATTGCTACTCATGGTTTTAGATTCTTACAAGCCTCGGATACGATCAACGACAAATCACTCACAGAACGAGGTTTAGTGGTCAACTTTTACAACTGATAAAAAATATTTTATTGCAACAACGTCAAGAGCAAACGTGAACACTTAGGTAACCCATCCAGTGCTGACAAATCAGTCGGTTCAGCGGGTAAATTAGCAAGTTTTGTAGGTCTACATCTACATCTACATAACTACTCTGCAATTCACATTTAAGTGCTTGGCAGAGGGTTCATCGAACCACAATCATACTATCTCTCTACAATTCCACTCCCGAACAGCGAGCGGGAAAAACGAACACCTAAACCTTTCTGTTCGAGCTCTGATTTCTCTTATTTTATTTTGATGATCATTCCTACCTATGTAGGTTGGGCTCAACAAAATATTTTCGCATTCGGAAGAGAAAGTTCGTGACTAAAATTTCGTAAAAAGGTCTCGCCGCGACGAAAAAGGTCTATGCTGTAATGACTTCCATCCCAAATCGTGTATCATATCTGCCACACTCTCTCCCCTATAACGCGATAATACAAAACGAGCTGCCCTTTTTTGCACCCTTTCGATGTCCTCCGTCAATCCCACCTGGTAAGGATCCCACACCGCGCAGCAATATTCTAACAGAGGACGAACGAGTGTAGTGTAAGCTGTCTCTTTAGTGGACTTGTTGCATCTTCTAAGTGTCCTGCCAATGAAACGCAACCTTTGGCTCGCCTTCCCGACAATATTATCTATGTGGTCCTTCCAACTGAAGTTGTTCGTAATTTTAACACCCAGGTACTTAGTTGAATTGACAGCCTTGAGAATTGTACTATTTATCGAGTAATCGAATTCCAACGGATTTCTTTTGGAACTCATGTGGATCATCTCACACTTTTCGTTATTTAGCGTCAGCTGCCACCTGACACACCATACAGCAATCTTTTCTAAATCGCTTTGCAGCTGATACTGGTCTTCGGATGACCTTACTAGACGGTAAATTACAGCATCATCTGCGAACAGGCTAAGAGAACTGCTCTGATTGTCACCCAGGTCATTTATATAGATCAGGAACAGTAGAGGTCCCAGGACGCTTCCCTGGGAACACCTGATATCACTTCAGTTTTACTCGATGATTTGCCGTCTATTACTACGAACTGCGACCTTCCTGACAGGAAATCACGCAGGTCATAATGTAAAAACAGTTCTCTTAATTACGCAGGCGATATCAGAGTATTTATCAATACGACTGAAAAT
The DNA here is from genome assembly GCF_023897955.1 of Schistocerca gregaria. Taxonomy (NCBI): domain Eukaryota; kingdom Metazoa; phylum Arthropoda; class Insecta; order Orthoptera; family Acrididae; genus Schistocerca; species Schistocerca gregaria. Next base: position 728,321,618 of record NC_064922.1, on the reverse strand, counting down.
ATAGAAAAGGTACGAGACATAACAGCGATGTACGCTAGATCTTCATGTGCGAAACTAAATGAATGGTATAAAAATTCATACCTATTAGACCGATCGGTGAACACATGGTAACATCACGGCTACAAATAACTGGCAGGATAAAACATCTTGGAGAATTTTTGGTAGGAGCCACGTAAGAGGTGATATAGGGGAATTGGGAACTTAAAGATGGCAATGTCAGAGCGTCGCTTGAGGATAACGAGAACCGGTCGCTCAATCGACTGTGTCACCGATACTGGGCGTTATTGCTCGAAGGTTCCTTGTGGCATCATGGTATGTGTCATGGGAAAATATTTTCAGAAACTCTGTTCAAACAATAACATTGCCTCTACAAGCAGATGGATTAGTAGTGGAGGACGTTCGGGAGCAGCATAGGAGCAGTGCAAATAATGAAAAGCGATCAGACTGTGATGTCCAAGAGCTTATTCGTCACCTTACAATCCCAGGATGTTAGGGGGTCAATAAATGTCTGCCACAACAATGTTCATTTGAGATAAGTCTGCGAATAATAAATGGAAATCAGCTATCTACACCAGCCTTCACAACAGTACACTTGCTCTCCACTTTACCCTGAAATGATAAAACAGCAGCAGTGAAATCAGACTGCAAAGAATCATCATGATAATTAATGGAAACAGTGTTAATATTAATTTTAATAATGAACAGCCTCAGTTGCACTGTTAACCTTGAATTTACCGAGGTTTCAGTCGGGATAACACAACCTTCTTCCGAATAACAATATCTTCCGTTTGTCCATAGTGGACATCGACATACTAAAGCTACAAATCCATAAATTATCGTCAGACTGTAAAACTTATCTGGCACTGCGACGACGCCACTTCGCGACTGCGATGCTGTAGCCACGAGTGCTGTACTGGTAAGATAGATACTGTTATTCTGAAGAAGGTTGGTTTATCCCTACTGAAACCTAGGTAAACTCTAGATAAACGGTGCAACTAAGGCTGTTCATTATTAAATTTAAAATTAATATTTATACAGTTGCTGACAGGGCCGCGAAATGTTGAAGATATTTAAATGGAAACAGATTTGGGCTAACTTCACCAACCCCATCCTTACGTCAGATATGACTTCAGTACGGCATGACTTTGTCAATATAAACACCACTACTGGCAGAAAGTCGTAAAATTCACCTGCGTCCTAATCTATACTGCACCCACTGCTAACTTGTCAACACCCTGGCTCATTACTTTGCTTGTAGGGAGAGAACCATGATCTGAAAGCGAACGAGGAAAAAGCTAGCGAGTATCACAGAACGAACGAAAATGCGATTAACGTAGAATTGTTTTACTCTCGGCCTGGGATTTGGTTCAAATGGTTCAAATGGCTCTGTGCACTATAGGACTTAACATCTGAGATCATCAGTTCCCTAGAGCTTAGTACTACTTAAACCTAACTAACCTAAAGACATCACACACATCCATGCTCGAGGCAGGATTCGAACCTACGACCGTAGCACAAGCACGGTTCCGGACTGAAGCGCCTAGAATCGCTCTGCCACATCGGCCGGCTGGGATTTGTTTTCCATGGTGAAAAAAGATAGTTACGCCTGGCTTCTCGGACACGGGACTTACTATACCGAATGTCTCTCTTAAGAGTTGTGAGGCACATTTTCTCTGGTGTTTCGGCAGATGCGTGAAATTTCGTTTTAGCATTGTATGGTTGGAATCAGCCTCAACAATTAGTGCTCGTCCTGTGTTTGATACGAACCTCAGTTTCAACAGAAGGCGTCGGTTTGTTTCCCGTTAGAAACAAAATGATTTTTAAAGCGGAGTTTTACTCCTCCATTCAACAGAGCGTTCCCAGATTAGTCTAGTGCGTATTTTTTATCTATACGTATTAACAGAGTTTGTAAATCATGTAGAATAAACAGAACCTGGATTCGTAAGAAAACATTGTCAAATGCCACTCCTGTCCCAGTGACGTCGTTCAGTACGCCATTGTCGTGTAGCATGTTTTTGCGCATTCGTCAAAGGCAGGCGGAGAAGTGGACGACGCGCACATAGCCTAACATTTGCCGTAACAAACGGCCACGGACTGTCACCCCTTATAGTGTACGATGTGCTCCACTGTTTCGCCAGAGTCTAGGAGGATGCATATCTGTCGTGCAATGCCATTCGAATGAGGTGCCAATCTTCTCAAGTGGTGGTCTGAGCGGTGCGACCTGACCGATATCATGGTGCTCTACAGCCTTCCACGAACCATTCTGCACACAGTCGTTACACTGTCGAAACACTTCGTCTCACACGGGGAGCACCTTCCCGGATGGACGCATCACATTCTCTCATGCCGATAATGTCCCCTCTTTCAAACTCACTGATATGACGGTAAGGTTCGCGCAAACTTCTGCGAAGCATCCTGTACGTCTGCTCAGGTCACGACGTTCCATTATTTTCTGTTCATAGCAACAATGAGATCCGCAGGAAACTTGCACCGCGATATCTACGTTGACCTTGAACGAGCAGGACGACATGATTCAAATGCTAATCATCTCTGCAGCAAATATTAGTGTATATGTCCTGTGAGTATGAAAGTCTAATCACAGAAGACCTTCTGTTTTTTCCTGAACATTAGTGTACATCTGACCTGATGTTCTTAGTTCACCTATCGAAACTGGTCAACAGTTTCTAAAAAATAAATCTATCTAAACTGGTCAACAGTTTCTAAAAAAGAAACTGTTAAACGTAACTGAGACCACTTATAATTTTTTTTAAGTTTTAAAACTTTTAAAGAAAGTTTTTTTAAATATTTTTTTAATTATATGTTTTATTTTGTGGTATGTGGTTGATGTTCTGACGCCGATGTTCACCTACCTGGCATTGTGATAACGGCCTGGCAACAAAGTGGCCGTTGTTGTTGTTATACCACCAGTCGGACCTTGACGTAACAGCGTCGTGTCGGCTACAGTCAGACACACTTCCATGGCCTTTTGGTTTAGTCGTGGCTGCGTCGTTTTGTTACTGATAAGTACCAAAACATGATGGTGGCGCTGCAGCAGAAACAGAGTGCTGCTGCCTACTCTATCACTAATAATTAAACATAGAATCTTGTTTGTTTTGCTTATTTGTTTACTACCAGCTAGTCGCCGATTCTTCAACGAATCCAGATCTCATTTACGAACCATACTCTAGCCTCTGATTACTCAAGAAATGTGATAATGTTTTACATATAATGTTAAGCATGTAAACGAGAAAAAGTTCAGAAAAGCTTTAAAATTATAATTAAAGTTTTCCTGGAAGTTTCTATCTGCTGCCATCGTGAAATACTTGATGAATATAGTCTGGGTAATTTGGGCTCCGTTTTAAGCAAGAGGTATTATCTCAGTCTTATGACGTCGGACACCCTGAACTATGTGGTGTACAATAGTATACCCTAGCAGATACTACTTGCAAAATGTGTTGCAAATAGAAAGTGCGCTAAAGCAGAAATAAATTAAAACGTCATTCCAGGTGCTAGAACCTTACTATATTGACAGCGAAAATGCGGTAAGAAACATTACTTCTTTCCTTTTATCGTTCTGTGAAATGTTTCGGTGACAAAATGTTTCGTTAAGGTTTCAAATTATGTGTAAAGTTTATTGGAAAGGCTAAGTGCTCTCATTCTCTTCGGAATTCATCTTTCGTTGGAAAGTAAATATCCACACTTCTAAGCCACGTGCCTGGTAACCATCGGCTTAACTTACATTTCGTTGTTGCTCGCGCCACAATCTACGAGCAGTCTGTGGTATCTGACATGCGCCTCTTCGTGCCTGCCTCTATGCCGGCAAGTTTTAACGCCAGTATCTGTCGGCGCTCTGAGAGCGTCTTCCACTGGATGGTCCACATCGATACTCGCACGCCGTCTCCAAGGAACCGCGGCGTCACTCAAGCTCTGTCTTTGCCGGCATCCAGTTTACGAGTCTTCTGCATAGCTCCACAGATGGAAATCTATGTTCTCACAGCTGATTATGATTGGTGGTCTCTTTTGTACACATTTTTACTGCATTTTAACGAAACGCTTGTTATGACAGCTATTTTTTTATAGTGTAATGTATCTATTTATGAATTTGTTATTAACTATTTGTGTAACACCTCTGTTTATATCTTACTGAAATAAAGGTTTTATTTCTTGCATACGTAATTGGCCATTACTGACGCAACGCGGTATGCGGTTGCCAGAGCACTGGGTACTTAAGGAACTATTCCGTTACTATTTTGTGCAGATCATGGATCCACGATAGCTTCTCTGCTCACTGCCATCGCTGAGCATCATGGATATAATTTATTTCTTTCAACTTTGGGTTTACTGTATGTCTTTTATATTCTACTGTTATTATAAAATTTTCCTCTAAATCCATGCCATCCTTATATTTCACTGTAATACGGCCTAAAGTTGGTCACATTTTGCCAATAAATATTTCTTTGCGTCCAAGACTGTTTGTATACAACTTTATTTTAGTATTTTATGAACACCTGTGATCTTCTACACGAGAGATTTTCTCACAAAGTTATCCTCGAAATATTGAAATTCAATGTTTTGTTTCCCAGGAAGCCATTAAATGGGCGATCTGCAACTGCCTCGGAAACTGGGTTAGCCGTTTAGTGATACAGATTCTGTGTTACATGACAAGCCTGCTAAGTGTGTTCATGGAAGGTATTCTTAGACACCAGGTCGGATAACACAAGGACTTCCGTCGCGTTTTGATAGACTTTGCAAATGTTGCTGATCAAAGAAAGGAAAAAAAATTAACTATCCGTTGAAAATCGGATGAAAATCGACCATCCTGTTTTTAAAGGAGTCACCCTTGAAGAGAAAAAAGTGGTAGCAAAGAAATACTCTTTGGTGGCCAGTTCCGTACAAAAACAATAATATCTAAGCCTTTTATTGCTTTGGTCTTTTTACAATTACATAAGATTTAAATATGCGCTCCACCATCACTAAAGCAGGTATGAAAACGTACATTAATGCATCCAGTTTGCAATAAGCGGATCGCCTTAGCCAGACCACCTGGTAGGGCTACAGGGTATTGAACTACACACACTTGGAGACTAAAACATTTGGAATGCTCTCATAAAATATGGAAACCGATAAACTAAGCGCAATAATAAAAATATGAGGACAGCTACAGATTACACACAGAGCAGAAATAACTTTCAGAACTCTGCCTTAACATAAATGAGAAATTGATAATATTAGGAAAAAGTGTAACGTTCCAGAACCATCGAACAGTATAGCACAGAAGGTAACTGAAACAAATAAGTTATGAGACGACCTGAACTGCCACTTCTATTCAAACACAATAATAACACTTAATTCACCGTGATTCATGATAGTCCCCTGGACATTAGAAAAGTAAAGATTTGGTTCTTAATCAAGGTTTGCGATCACGGCGGACGGCAATCCCTGCTCTGAACGTGCTCCTGGCCGCATGGTTGGTAAGGAGTACATGTGTTAAGGCTTTCCATTCGTCAACCAGTGTGGTTTACAACCACTGCATGGTCGTGTTGCGTGTGGACGTGCTGTAGCGCGTCTCCCCACAGCACCTCACACCCTCTCGAAAAAAGACAGACTTGGCTACTCGCCTAAAATGCTCTCGTTCCAAGAGCTGCGCATTTCAATGCGGTCGCATTTTTTCATCCACGAAACTCAAGTCAAGAGGTCGAAATTCGTCACTGGAAAGACTTACAGCTAAGGAGTACAGTGTCACAACAACGTTTACAACTGAGTGTACCGTGTTCAAAGATTTGGGGGTCAGCTAGATCATGCAATAGTAGGCCTACGTCCCATCTAACTCCTGGCATACCAAAACGATCATGTTTGACAATATTAAGCGATTGAGAGGGTGCGTCCACAACCACTACTCTGAACTAATCTGCTCTGATCTGGGAAGAACACTAGAAACCATTCCTCTTTGGTCCTGTCCCAATGTTCTTGGCACCATCACAAATAGTACAGCCGATGACCGAGTATCAATGGTAAAAAACGTACTGGTTGCCGGGCAAAGAGACCACCACAGTGCTGTGGAACGTGAGCCGGCATTCCCTGCAGTCTTCTTAAATGCAGCAGCGACTGCATCCTCTGTTTGGCGTGGGTCGTTCTTGCCTGTTGCACAATGTAGCACTCATCTGCCACTGTAGTTAACCATGGTGGGTCTACTCCGCTCCATCGGAGAACAATGCCTGTGGTACGGAACAAACCCGATGCACGTGAAACATTGCTGTGAGTAGCACCAACCTCCTGGGTTAGACTCGTAACACTTCGCCTTTCTTCCAGTTTCTCAATCATTCTGCCCCATGTGAAGTCATCTATATGTTGTCTCTCTGCCATGTTGTAATCAATAGCACCGACATAGACAACTATAATTGTTCCCTGACACTAATTCCTTCAACTGCCTCGTGTTGCGTGACCAACCCTCTTTAGTGATGCTGACCTCACGACATGTGACGTCCAACTTTCTGTGCATGATTGGGAGACCTCTGGCAACATGTTCCATTGGCAACGAGTGTTCAATATGTTAAGTTACTCTGTCTGTTTGTCCTTTCGTTTAGTACATTAGTGTACCAAATTACGCCACATTGTTCGGGAGATTTGACGTTTTGTACGTTGCAGTCCAATTCTTTAAAGAAACTTCTACTTCAAAATACCGCCCAGTGAAACAATCTCTTTTTTCAGATTTATTGAGATTGTGGTAACCATCCAGGAGAAACTGAAATAGCCGTTTTCTGCATAACCCTCGTGATGCTGCAATTTGAATGAGTAGTTGCGTAATAGAGATGGCGACCCGTACTGAAATCACAAAAATTTGATTAAGTTTGATTACGGTATGTATAGAGCGCTACCTCTCTGTACCAGACGAGTATACCAGCAGTACGATGAAAAGAACCAGATAACTGCCATCTGTGCCTTGCCACCACATCGAAAGCCGCCTACTGCTCGGTTATCACTGACGCACAAAGACGGCGAGTCATTTCACAAATGCTGTTAATGTGTAACGAGGACAATGTTGGAAGCAGCCAATGCCTGATTTGTCGGAAATGCGAGATGCTCTGTTGACCAATGATTTTAAGTTATCAATGACCAAACTGCCATAGCCGACGCCTTTTGTAGCCCTCAATTTAAACTCGTCTTCTAAGCTAACGACAATCACCTCACGTGCAATGTACCCGAGAAAACGTTGCTCAACAGTCTGGAGCGGATCTAAAATCATGATAGCGTTGTTAAAGGAATTAAGGCTAACTTCTACGAGCAAACTTAAGAAATGAAAATTTCAGTTTCAGGGCTAAAATCAAAATATAATTTCCCGCTATCATTGGTTATCTGAAGACATCCTCACAATGTCTACACGAAATGCCACCTTGCCAACCGATGAGCAGTTCTCTTTGCCACTTAGTTTGCATATTATAGGCAACACAGGAAGACTCCAAAGGAATAAAAGAATGATAGGAAAAAAAACAAGAGCAAATAAAAAAGTCACTACGATACGGAAAATGAATAACTGAATTTACTAATAAGAAAATTTTCTCTATGTTTGATGAGATTCGAACCTAGGACTCCCAGTTTCATGAGTGAGCATTTCGCTGTGGCAGAACTGTGGGTCAAATACTTATTCTTATAAATTTGGTGACCAAGTACTAACGATGAATTGCAGACTTAAAAAAATTTGACTTCGCGAAATCTTGTGCGAAGAAACAGGGTGACAATTATTGGATTATATTAAAAAAAGAAAGAAACGTAAATTAGTTACAAAGTACGGTGTGCACTCACTTTATTCAACATGCAAACGTCGCTACAAATATTCGAATTTACGTTATATGGCTGCCATCATTGGTTAAGATGTGGTGCAGACGAATAGCGAAATTCTGCTTGACCCGCTGACGTGTCGGAATATCGATTCTGTCAATGATTTCCTGAATGGCTGCTTTCAGTTGAGCAATGGTTCTGGGATCATTGCTGTACAGCTTGTGTATAGCCCCACAAAATTGAGTCACGTGTTTTCCGATCCTGAGAATTGGTAGTCTAAAAATGGTTCTAATGGCTCTGAGTACTATGGGACTTAACATGTGTGGTCATTAGTCCCCTAGAACTTAGAACTACTTAAACCTAACTAACCTAAGGACATCACACACATCCATGCCGGAGGCAGGATTCGAACCTGCGACCGTAGCAGCCGCAAGGTTCCGGACTGCGTGCCTAGAACCGCGAGACCACCGCTGTTCGCGAAGTGCTCCTCCAGAACATCAGACACTGTCCTGCTTCGATGTGCTCGAGCTCCGTGTTGCATGAACCACATCTTGTCGAAATCAGGGTCACTTTTGACAGTGGGGATAAAATCATCTTCCAAAACATTCACGTACTGTTCGGTAGCAGCCATCAAGGAGGATCGCACCTATTGTTCCGTGACTTGACATTGCACACCATTGCACACCACGCAGTCAACCGTTGAGGGTGGAGAGACTTCTCGATCACGAAACCGGATTCTCAGTCCCCCAAATGCGCCAATTCTGCTTACTAACGAACTGATCCAAATGAATGTGGGCTTCGTCGCCAAAGCAAACCATACCATGCGCATGTTAATTCCCATCATAGCCCGGCGCCAATTGTGTACTTGTAACGTCCTAACGCAAATTATTTAGAAGCTATGCCGAGTTTATTTCATATAGTTCAATAATTGTCACCCCCTATGAAATCTTAGCCGATATCCGTTATTATTGGCCGGCCAGAGTGGCCGTGCGGTGCTAGGCGCTACAGTCTGGAACCGGGCGAATGCTACAGTCGCAGGTTCGAATCCTGCCTCGGGCATGGATGTGTGTGATGTCCTTTGGTTGGTTAGATTTAATCAGTTCTAAGTTCTAGGCCACTGATGACCTCAGTAGTTTCGCATAGTGCTCAGAGCCATTTGGCCCATTTTTTTTTTTTATTAATAGAAGTGTATATGTGACGATGGATCTTGTATTTTACGGCAGTATGCAGTAGTCTTTGGTTTGCGCAGCGTCTGAAACGTTGGTGGTTTATCAGCATCGGTGCATGGGACTGCGTTGATTTTGATGTGGTTATCATGCGTAATGTAATACGAAATAAAAGTGGCAAATCCATGCTTTGGGATCCAATCAAGAAAGAACGGTGTACAAGTACATGGAAGTGAACTGACCAACTGTTGTGACACTGGGCACGAACCGTTTGGGGTGACGTTGAGTGATTTGATTGGAGACAACCAGCTCCAACGCATAAGTGGCAATTATGAACTAATTTTAATCGGGCTCTGTATAGTCGCTCCGGTGCGATAATCAGTCGGCCGCCAGGGCAACAAAGTGGAAAGATCGCTCCATCGTGCGAGGGTGGGTTGTTCCTGGCAGTGCGGGCGGCAATAGCCGCTACCCGCCAAAGGTCGCCCTGCAGATGAGAGGCGGGCAGATGGGGGCGGAGGCGCGTTGAGAGTGGGAGGGGCGGAGGGGGGGGGGGGGGGAGGGGAGGCAGGAAGGCTTCATAAATCGAGTCGAAACGCCGCTGCGCCTGCTGACCTCATAAACGAGGCCACAGGTGTGATAATAATTCCCGGGGAAGGGAACCGGAAGGGAGTCATATGAACCATGAGCACGTCACACGCATCGTTGCCGGAGCCACACCTTGCAGCCAAATTAAAATGGCTTCGTGGTTTCCAGTCTGATAAACAGTGCTTCCGTTACCTGTTATATAAAGTTATGTTCGACGTCAACAAACAAGGGGTAATACTTCCCCAAACTAACTTTCTTTACCCTTATTGTCGCAATGATGTGGGGCAGAAGTTACTAGGCGAGGAAGTGAAAATTGAACGAAACTGGCTCAATAGTGAATTCAGTCCTTCTACTAGCAGCGAAGCACGAATAAGGTGAGAATACTGATAAGCAAGAACATTATGGTCACGGTCCGCCGTGACGGTGGATGCCAGCTGATGTCGTTGCGGGCACGTGAAAGGTAACAAAAGAATGTCAGCGGAACAGAGACGGTCGGGGGATTACCCTAGCGAAGATATGTGCTGCAAATGGAGAAATCGATTGAGATAAGAGACTGTGACAAAGGTGAGATTATTATTACGCAAGTGAAGCAGTATTTCGAAATCGGCAAAGCTATTAGAATGTGCAAAGGCTGCTGTCGTGAACGTCTAGGAAAAGAGGCAGAAGAGCAGTAGAACTACCACTAAGCGCTAAGTGGTTGTACGTCCTCGACTCTTAACAGGACGTGGAGTTCGGAGGCTCGTCTACTCTGTAAAGTAGGACAGATAGTGATCTGTGGGTCTCTGACATTAGAGCACAGTGCTGGTGCATACCGTTCATGGTGCACTGTTAAACATGGAGCTTCGCAACGGAACACCCCTACGTGTTCACATGTTGACCCAACGACATAGTTACAATTGCACTGGGCATGGGACTATTGCAAATCGACTGTCGATGCCGGCCGCTGTGGCAGAGCGGTTCTATGCGCTTTAGTCCAGAACCGCGCTGATGCTACGGTCACAGGTTCGAATCCTGCCTCGGGCATGGATGTCTGTGATATCCTTAGCTTAGTTAGGTTTAAGTAGTTCTAAGTTTAGGGAACTGATGACCTCAGACGTTAAGTCACATAGTGCTTAGAGCCATTCGAACCATTCGACTGTCCATCAGTGGAAACATGCCGGCTCATCGCTACACTAAGTCGGTGGTCGTTTTCACAAATGCAGTAATCGAGGTGGAGGGCAGCTCGAAACGTGTATAGATGCAGGCTGGTGGTAGCAGTATTATGCTCTCCTAGACATTCTCCTACGATTTTTTGGGGCCTATGGTATAAACGAATACAAGCTGACACCTGTAAATCACCTGCAAGCTTGTTGCCTTCCACGACGGCGATGTCATTTTTCAGCAGCATAATTCTTGTCTCGAAGCCATAACCGTGCTACAATGGTCTGAGGAGCATTATAGTGAACTCACGTTGATGTCTCGGCGGCCAAATTCGCCTGAATAGAGTCCCTTGGAAAATATCTGGGTCGCTGCGTGGCGCCATCACCGCACATGCAAATTAGCTGCCCGTCGTTTTTGCGAATTACATGATGTGTGGGTTGACATTTTGTACCACGTACCTTCACAAACCTATCAACAATCGTCGGTTCCCTGATACGCAGAATTAGTGATGCATTTCTTTCTGAAGACGGGCAGTCAAGTTATTAAGCAGGTGGTCCTAACGTTTTGGCTCGTCAGTGTATTTCGCTGTTTAAGAATGACAGGAAAGTGGGAAACCAGGAGCCTCAATCATCATCCTGCATTTCTCACCAAGAATTTTAGCATCCTATCATGTCCTCGCTTTTTAACAAAGGTTCTTTTACACAAGCTGTTTTTGAAGTTAAGCGTTGATCGTCAGCATCTCCCTCTCTTGCCATTTTCTGTACATGTCTCTCTCCCACTGTCCTGTTCTCAATGCTATTGATTTCACCTTCTCTCTCTTTTGCTCCCTTCTTCTGTTTACGTTCGCCAGTATCTCCTCTTTTTCAAGCACAGACGCTGACGGCTTTCTTTCCGCCATCACTATCTCTGCCCACATCTCGTGGTCGTGCGGTAGCGTTCTCGCTTCCCACGCTCGGGTTCCCGGGTTCGATTCCCGGCGGGGTTAGGGATTTTCACTGCCTCGTGATAGCTGGGTGTTGTGTGATGTCCTTAGGTTAGTTAGGTTTAAGTAGTTCTAAGTTTTAGTGGACTCATGACCTAAGATGTTAAGTCCCATAGTGCTCAGAGCCATTTGAACCATTTTTTGGATCACTATCTCTCTTATTCTCTCTACTCCCTTTTAGTAGAAAATAATGCCGGTTTGTTCGCTTCCCGAAATTATTGATAGGAAGGTGGAGTGAGGACTGAGACAGTTGGTTCCCCATTTAGTAGTTTTTTATTTAAAAAAGATACAATTTTGCCTTTTTGTAATCCTAAAGCAGCATTTTTAGCTGTTTCCTTTTTCTCCGTGCAAAGTGTGTGCTACGTATATAAAACGAGTTGTATGCTTCGGTAAAGTATTGACAGTTGATCTAGATATTTATATTTTTTTGACAAAGGTAAACAACAATAGGTACGCATAAGATAAGATTAATACAAAATCGTTAGCCTTTTCCTTGATACATCGCTCATCAATCACAATTAATAGAAAACTCTCAGTTTATGATTTGTGTGTTAAAAGAGTGAACATTTTGTTAATAGTATTTCACTGGATTTGTTTTCAGGAATGTTAAGACCCATTTTAGTCCATACGTAGCCGCTGTAGTTCAATTTTGGCCATATTTGTATGGATGTAAACTGCCTATTTTACCGTCAAGAAGTTTTATTTAGTGGTAAAATGCGGAGTAAAATCATAATTGAATGACCTGTCAATCCATGCGATAACCCCTAGAATTATTTGTACAGAAGGTCAGTTAAAAGTACACTTACATCGTAGACGGGGTACTACATGTACATTTTACGAGCAAAACGGCAACTTTGAACCTATGGTTATCGCTAATGGATAGTGATACCGAAAAATGTTTCAACTTTCGATGATTTCCGACGAATATATATCAAGAAAGTGACCATCACCACAATTGGTACACAAAAGTCATGGTTCTTCGGGTGTATATTGATAATGGGTACAGATTTCCGAAAACGGTCAAGGTGAGTTGGAAATTTGGAAATCTGTGTTAGGTTCCTATGGGGCCAAACTGCAGAGGTCATCGGTCCCTAGTTTCGAAATGCACCGAGAATATCATCTTAGGAACATACGGTAAAAATTTCGAAGACCTGCCATGAATAGAAGTTACAGAAATGGCATTTCCGAGAACTGGTAACTTTCGTACCCAGAAACCCAGATTTTTTCAGTATTTTCTGAGTGGCTGCCGAAGCACAAATAGTGCCTTTACAAGCTGCCTAAGGCCCACCCTAGACTTACCTAATGCAAAAGAAGCGACCGATTTGCTCAATTAGCGTGGGCTTAAGGAAGTACGAAATGTTTAAATTTTGACCTTGTACCTTATGATAACTACAGAAGCCCGTTCTTCCGATAGGTATGCCAGGGCTGTCTAAAACATACACCTCTCTTCTCTGTGATCAACTGGTCTCGAGATATAACCCACACTTCTTGGAACTTATTGGTACCCTACAATATCGTGCACGGACAGTTACAGAGTGTCCCAGGAGGAATGGTCAGTATCCAGGAATATGACAGAAACGGTCAATCGACGCGTAGGGTCCAGTAAACATGGGTACTGATATGAATTGGCTCTTCATCATCGACACTGTGAAAATAAGAATCTCTTCAAGTGCGAGGTGTTTGTTTTCCATATTTGAGAGTTGATGGTATGGATCGAAACATGGTCTCCCATTTCATCTGAGGCGCCCTGTGTAAAATACGAAACGGCGAAATTTGCAGAGTAGCGTTCATGTACTGTTGATTACGTTCGTTTTGCATTGTTGATCACAGTTTCCTTTCATAGCAGTTGTCTTCGAATCTCTGAAGCAAACATAGAAATAAGACCTATTCGCAAAAGTACAGTGCGTAATGCTCTATAGACGTGACCACATTTTCATTAACCTTTTTTTTTTAAACATTATAATGTAGATTTTTCATAAATCAGTTGACGCATATGGAGAAATTGTTTCTTAAACGAGGTGAAGGCAGCTTTGCCCTTACATCCTTCGTTGTTACGAGTTTATGCCCAGATTCTCACGATATCGACTCCGACATTCTACTGTTTACAAACGTTCCCTCCTTTTCTCTGTGTCATTCCGTCCTCAGGCTCTAGTGATCACCCTTACGTCAACCGGTCTGAGGTACGGAAGAACATTCGCAACCAGCAGCTTACGTCAGATGTTAATACAGAATGGATCAAAATCGTCAATGAAATTATTGCAATGCACCCAAAATTATATTCCATCCATCTTGAGAATACGGCGAAATGTGTAAGTGTAATGAAGCGGATACACTTGTACATCGGATCGCATGTCAACATGCACATGGAATCTGGGAATGGACTCAACAAAACCTGCATCACTACTGTGGATGGAACAACATGTCTCAAGATACAAGATTTGCGACACCAAACAAAAAGCGATATTCTGGCAAGGAAGGCAGTATGGTAATCTGGCTGTCGGGAAAAATATAACATTACGTGATACCATCAAATACTCAGAGTCAAAAGTAATTAGTTTTAAACTGACAACTTTACAGCATGAAATTTCAGAATAAATGAAACTATCAGAACAAATCTGCATATTACGCAAAAGAATGGTATCCTTGCGTCAGAGATATATAAGACCATTATATAGATGGTCATTCTTTTCGCTATTTACCTAAAAGGCTCTTACTCATTATGTAATTTGTATTTTAAGTGCAACTTACGATGTCGATGTGAAATACAGGAAGTGAAAAAATATGCATCAACGAATGTGAAGAAATTTGTTTTATTTATTTCTCCAATTTCATGAGAAAGAAACAAGAGCCTCAAATTCTATGGGTACCAAGCTACTGGATTTCGAAAAAGGTATCATATTACTTTATTTTTGTAATTTTTAGAAGTAGGAGTAGCGTAAGGGAATCCAGATGAAGGAGACATTATTTTACATTTTAAGGATGAAGGAATACAGACCAACCACTAGGAACTCCATGTCATTTAATTCACCATTAAGAACAAATTCAGTTTGAGTAAATAACAAAAGAAGAAGAAACTTAATTTAAATACGTGACAAAAGAAAGAAGAAGTTGCCAATTCAAACGAATTTGAGTAGTCAGTTAATTTATCCCACTGTCAAAGAGAGTGACTTTGTTCTAACAAACAAGGTGAAAGGCACTGAAGCCCGGCCGAGAAGGCAACTAAAGGTGAGAGATTGGAAGGGCTATAAGGGGAGGGATGGAGGCCCAAAAATATAAATAAATATATAAATAAAATAATTTTGAATTAAGTGGTTGGCTCGGTGGCAGGGTCCCAGATTCGATTCCCGGCCGGATTGGAGAATTTCTTCGTTCGGTGAAAGGGTATTTGTAATGTCCTAATCGTTTCGTCTCGTGTTCATTGACGTGCAATTGTTGGAATAGATGTCTAATGGAAAGACTCACACTAGGGAGCCGAACAAGTCTGGATAGTAATGTCATGTGAGAATTTAATTTCATCATGCTATATATTAATCCTTTAACACTTTGACACCACACCTGAAGTGATGAGTTACTTGATTTTTTAAAAAAAATGACTAAAGTCATCTGCATTCCAATGATTGGTTGGAACACCACTGTTCTTTCCTGGGTGTGGTACTGTTGCAGATGGTATAAGTCTTGTTTCCACGTACTATCTAACAGGGGTATCAAGTCGGTTGGGGGTTGGGAGGGGCTACTATCTGACGTGTACTCCGCTTTTAGGAGAAGCGATTTTCAGACACATGAACATTGCTGTAGCTGGAAAACCGTTAAACGACAGATAAATACACTCGAAACGTGTGAATTTGTAGTCTGACTCATAGCCACTCAACTATCAACCAACCCTTTCTCAGCAATAATGAACCAGCATGGTTTCGCAGTCGGAAACCAGCTGTTTATGAAAAAATAGATCTCTGTTCCACACTAATTGTTCATGAAGTTGTTTAATCATGCATGCTTTCTACAGCAATCATAGCCCATTTATGTCATTCAGTCACCGATTTATGAATTTGGAATCGTATAGGGTGTGAAGGACTTGTTCTTTGCATATTCAATCCCCATTTCCCACCTAGGCAACTCAATTATATGAATTCGGGTGTCTGTTCTCGAAATTCTTCAGTGAGCATGCAATCCAAGTACGTACGACCTCCTGCTTCGGTCTCTGAGCAGCGAACATGGAGGAAATGGAGAGGAACTTTTGACAGGTGGCGATCGGTGGGAGTTTGCGTCGGCCGTGTGGCATGCCAAGGTAGTCCGCGCAGCTGAGATAACGCTGTGTCCCGGATGGTGCAGTGTTAACACACATGCCAAGTAACCAGGAGATCCCGGGTTAGAAACCCCGTGCGGTTCACATTTTACTTTGTCGTCTTTATTTCTGTGTCATATACGATGAATTTGACCACAATAATCCCGTTCCATGCATTTCATTTCTCCCCACCTCCAATTCACGGATAAAATGTTCTCTTCCAGCACCTGTGGTGACACTTGTGTTCATTGACGTGCATTGGTTAGAATAGATGTATACACATAGTACTTCTAAATACATGAAATTAATACATTGAATCAGATGAAGCTCTGTTAAATTCAGATAGAAGAAACTTGTAAATTTTAATTCACCTGTTAATTTACACTCGTTAAAAGAGTTAACTATAGCTCTCTCTTTTCGAACTCGTAACAAGTATGTTGGTAACACTTTTGTTAGTAATGTAAATCTATTAACTGTCTAGTAACGTAGCATTCTAGTAATGTAGCATATTCTCTCTATTTTATTTTTTGTTCTAATCGATCTTCGTAAGTTTCGTATACGGTGCAATTCTGAACTTTTACATTTCACCTTGTACTCAAGCAACATTTTTGTTTAGTGCCTACCTATACCAACTGAAGCCACGTGCTAAGAATTCGTAAGAATTAATGCCCAGGTCATAGCAATCTATAACAAGGGTAGGAAATCGAAATAGTATAATTACCGGCCAATTTCACTGACATCGATTTGTTTTAGAATCATGGAACATATTTTGTGTTCAGACATAATGACCTTACTAGACTCTGAGAAGCTCATCTGCAGAAACCAGCACGGGTTTAGGAAACAGCGGTCATGCGAGGCACAGCTGGCCCTCTTTGTGGAAGATACACAACAGGATCTAGATACCGGCTCCCAGGTTGATGCCGTATTTCTCGACTTTCTCAAGACGTTCGACTCTGTTCCACACTGTCGCTTGCTCCAAATACTGCGCGCTTACCGTCTATCCGAGGGCATATGCGGTTGGATAGAAAGTTTTCTTACAGAGAGGGAGCAGTATGTCGTCCTGATCGGGGTGACTTCAACAGAAATAAACGTAACTTCAGGTGTGCCCCAGGGCAGCGAAATAGGTCCGCTGCTTTTTACGATTTACATAAACGATATGCATCAAACTGTTTCCCGATGATAGTGTAATCTACAGGAAAATAGTATCACACGAAAGTTGTGAAAAAATCAATGAGGATCTGCAGAAAATAAATGGGTGGTTAATGACTGGCAGTAATCTCTCAATATTAGTAAGTGTAACCTACTGCGTATAACAAGGTGAAAATCCCCATTAATGTACCAATACAAAACAAATGCCCAGTCATTGCAAGCGGTAACGTCCGTGAAGTCTCTGGGTGTGACTATTCGAAACGGCCTCAAATGGAATGATCAGATTACACAGATAACGGGTAAGGCGAACTCTAGATTGCAGTTTATTCGTAGAATCCTGAAGCGATGCAGTCTTTCAACAAAGGAAATAGCTTACAATACGTTAATTCAAATCAATGGTGCCGATGGCTCTGAGCACTACGGGACTTAACTTCTGAGGTCATCAGTCCCCTAGAATTTAGAACTGCTTAAACCTAACGAGCCTAAGGACATCACACACATCCATGCCCGAGGCAGGATTCGAACCTGTGACCGTTACGGTCTTGCGGTTCCAGACTGTAGCGCCTGGAACCGCTCGGCTACTCCGCCCGGCGCAATAGGTTAGTTCGTCCAGTGTTAGTGCATTGTTCATCTGTAGGGAACCCTTACCAATTGGGTCTGATTGAAGAGACTGAGAAGGTCCAAAGAAGAACGGCATTCGTGAGTTGTACATTTAGCCATCGCGAGAGCGTTGCAAATCTCAGAGACACCCTTGTAAATACACGGCACACTAAACGGAAGGGGCCGCTCACTAAATTCCAAAATGCGATATCAAATGGCTCTGAGCACTATGGGACTTAATTTCTAAGGTAATCAGACCCCTAGAAGTTAGAGCTACTTAAACCTAACTAACGCGATATCCACCGATGATCCACATACTATTAACACCAACTTTCACATAACGCAGTGATCACCATTCAAAGATAAAGGAAATTAGAGCTCGTACTGAGGCGTTCAGACAGTCGTTCTTCCCCCGCTCAATCCGCGAGTGGAACACAGGTGGGGAAATATGACTTTGGCGCTAATTGTGCCCTCCGCCATACACCGCTTGGTGGCTAGCAGAGTATAAATGTAGATGTAGATGTAGGAGATTAAAAACTGTATGTTGGTTATGGTTATATGGTTGCACACATAGCAATATAACCAATGCCGATAGTTCTCTCATAACAATCTTTATTGCGTTACAGGGAGACGTGTTCAAGAAGTTCAACAGTTCGCTTAAAATTGTTACTTTTTACCCACTTCTCCACTCCTCTCCGTCTCCCTCTCTCTCTCTACCTCAGTCTACGTTTTCGAAAAAAAATTATGAGGTAGTTCTGCAATGAAATTATGCCATTTATCCAGTAACTCAACTTTTTTATTTAGCTATTGGTTTCGCTCATACATTTTAAGCTTCATGGGAATTTTATATTTAGATGAAGTGTTAACTGACTACTTGGTTTAATTCACAGTGGCCCCGTCGTGCTGGAAAAACAAAGAACTTAGCTATGTTTGAAGCCAAAAGAACCTTTTGCAATAATACTGAAAGCTCGTTTTCGTGAAACTCTCGGCAACCTGGACTTACGAAACGACGCGGTATCACAACCGGCCGAATTAACTGATTGTTTAACATACCACGCCAAACATTTACAGAGAAATGTTCTGTAAATGTGTCTCCTAGAGTGATTAAGTCTTTGAAGATCAGTTTCATGAAAGATATCCTTCAGTTTCTCTTCCTTGAGATGCAATAAAGTTTAAGGCTGATAAATCGAACAAAATATGGAAACACCACGAGAACTGCATACTTGAATATAAATGCAGATTCTAACTAAGCGTGAAGGTTGGGCTGTTGCATTTCAGCACAGACGGTATCTGCGCAGTGTCCTCAATACGTTTAAGTATCTGTCGTGTTGAGAACAGACTCCTGTGTAATTGTGAGTGCATTACATTGGAGCTAAGTTAATTTGAATGCTGAATAGCTGCTGGTGATAATAACGGAGATCGACAAAGTGTTTGGTGTCTCAAGGGGTACCATATCGAAGATTTATACGGTAAAAGCGGAAAATCATCATCCGCTAAGCCACAACGCGGATAAAACTGGATGTTGCGTGGTCGTGACAGACGGTGGTTTACGAGGATTGTGACCAAATAGACAATGACTGTTTCCCTGTGTTCGAGACGACAGGGTCCATACCCACACAAGTCGTAACGTCTTGGCCTGTTTTTTTGTGAGTGAGGATCAAACGTCGTGGTTAACCTGGATGTCATCGAGCCTTTGTGGTCTACTTCGAAGAGAAGGGTGCGTTATCACTTCCCACCTCCATCAGCGTTACCTGAAGTGGCCCTTATTTCTCAGGATAGAATGATATAAGCTTCACTTGGAACCCTTACAGGAGCTGTCTTTATTCATTCTTTGACGACTGGAGGTTGTTTCGAATGTAAATAGTTTCCCTACGTTGTATTATGCGCGGCAATATGTCGTGTATTTGCTGTGTTCAAATTTTTGCCTATCCACTGTGCATCAGACTTTCATGAAATCAGATGACGGAAATAAAGTTTTGTCTCGTAAGGAAGTCGTAGCTACTCTTGAAATCTAGGCAACTTAGTGTCTGCTTCAACGTACTCCTCCTTGCTCCAGGAACTATCGAAAACGAAATGAGAATATAACGGCTGGTATTTCTCTCTTTTGCGCCAAGTTTGCGCGCTACGGCAGACCCTTCTCACGAAAAGAATGCGTCTCCAGATGGCCACTCGACAGACATATCTCGGGCAGCTTGTGTTTCACACGCGCTGAAAGAAAGACTGCACAAACGTACCCCACTTTGAGGAAAAGTGAAATTCTCGTAATGGAGAAGCAAACATATCGTTTTCCAAAGATGTGCATATATTACACAGACGTAAAAGTCTGTAATATCGATGACCCCAAGATCTTCACGGAATGTGTACGTAAAGGAGCAGGCAGACAGCTCAGATTCAGCCAATCTAACGGTGCTTACTGGTTTCAGTTAAGCTGTCTCTTAGTAACCTCAGTGAAACTACAGAAGTCTCAAATGCCTTGACATTGTGACATTGTACTAACTCAAAATAAGCTGCTGTTACGATAAACAACCTTATTTGACGTATGATTCTTTGTTAGTTACATCAAGGTGAAGAGCTGTGAAACATAACATTATATCATACTCAGATGCCAGAGTATTTAAAAGAAACTGCTATGAGAAAAATTAAAGAAGAATTATTTATGATAAAATCAACTCCTTTTTAGTTCGATTGACTTCTAGAGGCTTAAGAAGCAGTACCGGGTGTAAAGGAAAGCATTTTAATATAGAAACTGAATGAACTAGTACAGTGGACTCTGCACGTTTATGAACATTCTAAAAATACGTACAAAATGGTAACCAAGATATGTACGTCACGCTCGACTCAAAATACTACACGCAAGATTAATTACATCCGATGTCACAATAACTGACAAATGTAAATCAGTTATGATCATATAAATTCCCTGCACTCACCACTGACGTATATAATAATTACCAAAATTACAGCTACGATAGCTACGCAATAATTTCAGTATATTTCAGCCTACTGCAGTTTTAATGCGTCTACATCTGCATCATACACCGAAAGTCACCTAAGATAGTGTGGCGGAGAGTATCACTAACTGATCACCCTTCCCTGTTCCACTCGCTAAAGACAAGTGGCAGAATTACTGTCGGCAAGATTCTGCATTTTCCATAATTTTTCGAATATTCCCGTCGTGGTCATTTCGCGAGATGTACACTCCTGGAAATGGAAAAAAGAACACATTGACACCGGTGTGTCCGACCCACCATACTTGCTCCGGACACTGCGAGAGGGCTGTACAAGCAATGATCACACGCACGGCACAGGGGACACACCAGGAATCGCGGTGTTGGCCGTCGAATCGCGCTAGCTGCGCAGTATTTGTGCACCGCCGCCGTCAGTGTCAGCCAGTTTGCCGTGGCATACGGAGCTCCATCGCAGTCTTTAACACTGGTAGCATGCCGGGACAGCGTGGACGTGAACGTATGTGCAATTGACGGACTTTGAGCGAGGGCGTATAGTGGGCATGGGCCGGGTGGACGTACCGCCGAATCGCTCAACACGTGGGGCGTGAGGTCTCCACAGTACATCGATGTTGTAGCCAGTGGTCGGCGGAAGGTGCACGTGCCCGTCGACCTGGGACCGCACCGCAGCGACGCAAGGATGCACGCCAAGACCGTAGTATCCTACGCAGTGCCGTAGGGGATCGCACCGCCACTTCCCAGCAAATTAGGGACACTGTTGCTCCTGGGGTATCGGCGAGGACCATTCGCAACCGTCTCCATGAAGCTGGGCTACGGTCCCGCACACCGTTAGGCCGTCTTCCGCTCACGCCCCAACATCGTGCAGCCCGCCTCCAGTGGTGTCACGACAGGCGTGAATGGAGGGACGAATGGAGACGTGTCGTCTTCAGCGATGAGAGTCGCTTCTGCCTTGGTGCCAATGATGGTCGTATGCGTGTTTGGCGCCGTGCAGGTGAGCGCCACAATCAGGACTGCATACGACCGAGGCACACTGGGCCAACACCCGGCATCATGGTGTGGGGAGCGATCTCCTACACTGGCCGTACACCTCTGGTGATCGTCGAGGGGACACTGAATAGTGCACCGTACATCCAAACCGTCATCGAACCCATCGTTCTACCATTCCTAGACCGGCAAGGGAACTTTCTGTTCCAACAAGACAATGCACGACCGTATGCATCCCGTACCACCCAACGTGCTCTAGAAGGTGTAAGTCAACTACCCTGGCCAGCAAGATCTCCGGATCTGTCCCCCATTGAGCATGTTTGGGACTGGATGAAGCGTCGTCTCACGCGGTCTGCACGTCCAGCACGAACGCTGGTCCAACTGAGGCGCCAGGTGGAAATGGCATGGCAAGCCGTTCCACAGGACTACATCCAGCATCTCTACGATCGTCTCCATGGGAGAATAGCACCCTGCATTGCTGCGAAAAGTGGATATACACTGTACTAGTGCCGACATTGTGCATGCTCTGTTGCCTGTGTCTATGTGCCTGTGGTTCTGCCAGTGTGATCATGTGATGTATCTGACCCCA
This sequence comes from Schistocerca gregaria, assembly GCF_023897955.1. Taxonomy (NCBI): domain Eukaryota; kingdom Metazoa; phylum Arthropoda; class Insecta; order Orthoptera; family Acrididae; genus Schistocerca; species Schistocerca gregaria. The sequence continues at coordinate 728,299,399 of NC_064922.1, read as the reverse complement.
GGAATGTGTCAATAAAGTTTCCCCTTCCTGGGACAATGAATTCACGGTGTTCTTATTTCAATTTCCAGGAGTGTATGTGTGGGAAAATAATGTTGAGTGAATCTTTCTGGAAAATATTTTCTCGAAATTTCAATAGTGAACCACTCCGTGGTCACAGAGCCTCTTTTGTAATGTCTGCCACCAGAGCTTGTTTAACATTTCTGTAACGATCTCGCGCCGACTTAACGATCCTGTGACGAAACATGCCCACGACGCTCTTCTTTAGAGCTTCTCTAGCTCTTATACCAGCGCTTCCTGGTAAGGAGCCGAGACTGATGGAAAATATTCAAGAACCTGTCGGAAAAGCGCCTTGTGGATAAGTTATATTTCCTATATTTCCTAATTATTCTTCCTGTGAATCTCAGTTTGGCTTCATCTTTTGCTACAATTTGGCATCAATCGCGAATTTGTACAATAGTGGGTTTCTTATCCTACGGGTGTGCTATAGTTTACATTCATCTTGACATAAAGAGGATTAATGACTGATCGAATGTAGATCTCTTGCATACCTGAACTGTAATACTATTTTTGGTCCGGTATGGTAGCAGCCTCTATTAACATTGTGTAATTTACATGTGCAACCGTACATCAGGGAAACCGCGAGGTAATACTGTCCCTATGACACATCTTATAACATGTGTTCAAGAAAGCCAGACGTGCATTCATAGCATTTGGACATTTAGAGCAATCCGTTTACAATATTGACCAGAATACATTCACTGGAATTCTAAAGGGGAAAAGGTGTAAAATACAGGGAGCAAAATTTTATTTACAACATACACTGAAACCTCGCTACAGTTAGAAAATTTGAAGGACGTGAAAGTGAAGCAATGGTTAGGAAGGTAATCGACAGGGTTCACGCCTTACCCAATGCTATTTAATCTGTACAATGAGAGAACAATAAGGGAAAGCAAAGAGAAATGTGGAAAGCTATTTAATACTCAGGAATAAGAAATTAAAACTTGTAGGTTTGACGATGACACAGAAGTTTTATTACTGACAACAAAGAATTGGTACAGACGGTGAACGGGTTTTATAGTGTCTAGAAAAGACGCTAAAAGAGGTTCTAAGACAAACAAAATTAAAACATAACGGAATAGATTAGGAAATAAGACACTGAAAATAGTAAATGACGTTTGCTATTTGAGCATCATTTTGGTATTGGAGGGAGTTGTGGAGGGTGAAAATGTTGCAGGCAGACAAAGGAATGAATACCGTAACCAATATCTAATATACGTAGGTCGCAGGAGACGAAGAGTCTTGCACAGGATGGACTGGCATGGAGAGATATATAAAGCCAGCTTCGGACTGACAACCAAAGCAACATCAACAACAACAATACTGGTAATTTATGTTACTGAACGGCCAAACCCAGTTCTTGCTTCATGGTTCAAATTCGGTGTTACAAGTTGCCTATATAATGGCTTGTAAGGGACCCACAGTTTTATTTTCAATATTCCATATACTTCGAAACTCTTTCATAATCTACTCATTAAGCGGCATAATACTGAGTTAAGGTTTAGTACAGTAAAACAACTATTGCAGTTAAAAACTGTGTATATGTCTTACGACAGCGTTAGTAACAGAGCGCTGTCACACAGACTATGTTTGTCCACTATTTAAGAATGAGTGCAGTTAGCGGCTTCCCACAAACTTAACAGACTATCCAATTTCCAACCCTTAAGAAACCCTCTATTAAATGGTGAAAGCAAAAATGTTCATCTCTTACTACATTTTCATTGTTCTTGCAGGAAAACTACACCATTCGGCAGGACATTTTAATTTAGTGCTTCTTTGCTGCTGTCTATTTGCAGCAGATTTTGCAGACAGTCTTCAAAATTACCACTGAACGGATTAGATCAATTGCATCACTGTACGATACATAGGTCAGCAGGTATAACGGCACAAATACTAACGTGCGTGAGTTACTAGGGTTTGCCTAAAATGGCCCATAAATTATGCACACCCACTCATCAAGTCTATGATACTAGAACGCACAACGACTTACAACAAACTTTAAACTCTTCATACATTTTCTAAACATTTCTCGATTACCAGCTAAATTCCAAATATTTACTTTATCAACTCAGCTGTAAAGTAATCAGACGTTCGATGCGGTTTTATACGTGGATGTCATGTCATACTACAGCCCTACGCAGCCGAAACCGTTAAAACTGAACAAAGCTCCAGGGCCCGATGGAATTCCTGTTAGATTCTACGCTGAATTTTCAACTCCATTAGACCCTCTTCTAATTGTAATCTATCGTAGATCCCTCGAAGGAATAACCATGCTCAGTTCTCGGAAGAAAGCATGGATCACATCTATCGACAAGAAGGATACTAGAAGTTATCCACATAACTACCGTCCAATATCCTAGACGTTGCTTTGTTGTAGAATCTTATATTCTGAGCTCAAACCCAATGAGAAATCTTAAACAGAGTGACCTCCTCAATGCCAACCAGCATGGTTCTGTGAAACATCTGTGTGAAATCGATTTCGCACTTTTCTCGCTTGACGTACCAAAAGCCTTGGATCAAGGTAGTCAGGTAGATGCAGTATTTCTTGATTTCAGACCAGAATTTGACTAAGTATCACACCTACGCTTTACATTTATGGTTGACGTAAGGAGTTTTTGGCAGGGAGGACGCAGCGTGTTATCTTTGAATGGAGAGTCACCGTCAGATGTAAAAGTATCTTCAGATGCGCCCCCTGGGAAATGTGTTGGGAGGCTTGCTATTCACGTTGTTTATTAATGACCTTGCAGACATTATTAATAGTAAACTCAAACATTGTGGAGATCTTAGAGTTATCTACTATGAACTACTATCCGAAGGAAGCTGAACAAATATTCAGTCAGATCTTGATAAGATTTCGAAGTTGTGCAGAAATTGGGAAATTGCTTTAAATATTCAGGAATGTAAAATCGTGGTATCCTATGACTACAAATCGATGAGTCTTTCTTGCATTGGGCCAGGGCATGCAAATACCTAACACTTCGTAGGGTTATGAAATGTAATGTTCATATAGACTCAGTTGCGGGTAAAGCAGGTGGTAGACTTTGCTTTATTGGTAGGATTGGTAGGATATCAGGGTAGTGCCATCAAAGGAGACTGCTTACAAATCACTCATGCGATCGGTTCTAGAATATCGTTCAGGTGTGTGGGACACATACCATATAAGACTTACAGGAGGTATTGAACATGAACAGAAAAGGTCAGCATACATTGTCACAGGTCTGTATGATCCTCGTGAAAGTATCAGAGGGTTAGTGAAGGAACTGAGCTGGTAAAATCTTGAAGGTAGACGTAAACTATCACAAGAACGTCTATTAACAACGTTTCAAGAACCAGCTTTAAATGACGACTCTAGAAATATACGACAGTCCCTTAGGTATCACTCACGTAGGTATCGTGAGAATAAGATCATAATAATTACTGCATACACAGAGGCATTGAAACAATCTCTCCCGCGCTCCATATGTGACTGGAACGGGAAGAAACCTTAATAACTGGTACAACGGGACCTTCCCTCTGCCATACACTTAGCTGTGGTTGGCTCAGTGTAGATGTAGATGTAGATGCAGATGCAGATGAGTATGGATGTAAATGTGTCGTTCAAATGACTCTAAACACTATGGGACTTAACATCTGAGCTCATCAGTCCCCTAGGCTTAGAACTACGTAAGCCTAAGTAACCTAAGGACATCACACACATCCATGCCCCAGGCAGGATTCCAACCTTCGACCGTGGCAGCCGCGTGGTTCCGGACTGAAGCGCTTAGAACCCCTCTTCCACAGAGGCCGGCGTGTTAATGTACATGACTCGCCATTTCATTCATTGCGTCTTGAATACGCATGTGCTCGTGTTTGAACAGGGTCTTCCAACGTTCATGCACTTTGTACTGTTATCTCGAAGAGAAGCCAATCCATATATGTATTGTTGATTACTAAAGTAATTTGGCATGTCTTCAAAACAACTTTCGGCCTGATGACTGATAAAGATCTCTAGTAGATTTGTGTGACGCAAAAAAGAAAATGGTCTATTTTCCTACTAAAATACATTATCATTACACAGACTAGAATTATAGCAGAAGGGAGAAAAATGATCGTCTTGTAAGTAATTTTTTTTTTTAATTTGATTTTTCAGCCGCAGGTCCTTCAATTGATTCACTACTAGTTTCAGGTGAGCTGAATACATTATGTAGTAAACTCAAGAATTCTGTAGAGTCGCATCATATTGAACGTGCAACTGCTCTCTTTTCCTGTTACAAGGTATTATTTCATATTCAGCTCACCTGAAGATGACATGTTAAGAAACTGGAACTGGTAACGATAAAATTTTAGAATGCTGAGGCTGAAGGAAACATTAAGGTAACTGCAATATCTATTACCGCTGTTAACTAGAAGGTATGTGCACTGGATACTGCTACAAACACACTCATATTAACTTGAACTGCGGCAGAACATGTTCCACAATTTCAGCTTTTCTACAAGTACTCTTCGCAATTTATGCCAACACTTCTTCGAAGCACAGATTCAACAAATACTGTTCTTGTAAACAAAAACGTCATTTTTTTTAGGTAAAGTAATGAGTGCTATCCACAGGTGATCACAAAGTAATTCAGTTTTACTAGACTTCCAGAATGAGTTTGACTTCATCCCTGACAAGCGGTTCCTAATGAATTTGAGCACGTATGGAATGCATATCATTTGTCCGACTGCATTCATGATATCTTGACACTAAGGTCACAACTCGTACTAATTGATGGTAATTATCTAGTGAAGCCAGAGGCAAAATTATGGGCTCTATCCTCTTCATAGTCCACATAAACGATTAAGGAAGCAATCAGAGCTACCGTCTTAGGTTGTTAGCAGATGATGATCTCGTTTACAGTCCACTTAAGTCATGAGAGATGAGTACAAATTAAAAATATTACATAAGATGGCAAATGACGTTTACTGGGCATTCTCAATATCCACACCCTACCATCGGATCGCCACATTGTCTACCGTGATTCGTCACTCCACATAGCGTTCTTCCACTTGTCACTCTTCCGATGTGTGCGCTCCTTACACAAAGCGAGGCGTTGTTTGGCATTTACAGGCGTGATGTGTGTCTTAGGAGCAGCCGCCCGACCATAAAATACAAGTTTTGTCACGTAACACCTAACGGCCACAGTACCTGCAGTGGATCCTGATGCAGTTAGGAATTCTTGTGTGATCATCTGGTTACATGTATGCTTATTACACATTACGACCCTCCTCAACTGTCGGCGGTCTCTGTCAGCCTACAGACAAGGCCGGCCTGTACGCTTTTGTGTTGTGCGTGTTCCTTCACGTCTCCACTTCATTATAACATGGGAAACAGTGGACCTAAGAATGTTTATGAGTGTGGAAATCTCACGTACAGACGTATGACACAAGTGACAGGCAATCACCTGACCACGTTTCAAGTCCGTGAGTTCCGCAGAAGGGCCCATTCTGCTCTTTCACCACGGCTAATGATTATTAAGGTCGCTGATATGGAGTACCTTGCAATAGTTGACCGCACAAGGCACCGAATACTTTTGATCTCATAGTGTATATAGCGTTACAAGAAGAACAGCTCCTACGGTAGTACGTGAGTGTCACTGATGTAATAAGAGAGCTATACACGTACATTATGCAGTCCGACTTACAGTGCAAGGTGGTGGGTACTTCCCGTTAGCTACCTCTAATCTCTTCCAACCGCGTATGGTTTGTTGGTACGTGTAATCACTAAAACAAAGTTGTTTTTCTCTGCAGCAAGATCTTTTAACGAAAGTTCACTCGCCAGTATTTTCCTCCCAATGCCAAAATATTTTATGAATTTCCATGTACATGGGGAAAAAAACCAAAAACGTAATTAAATTAGAACGAGTAGATTTAACGTGTTCAGTTTTCTCACGTTCGACAAATAGAAAGTGTGCCTTATACTAGAGTCTGAACTGAAGAGTAATTATGTAGATATACCTGTCTTGACAACGCGTCTTTATCATTAATATCGATTTAGGTTTCCATTATCGGATGGGTGTGGCAGTTTTCTTTTGAGGATCACAAGATCAAAAATCTCGTTTCCAGTCATCAACTCCTTTATAGGTGAAATGCTGTTTCTTTATGCTAAGTTACGCTGTCGATAAATTTTCAATTTTTGTATTGCCCATGTTTTCTAGACTGTGTATTCTGCTTCTGAAAAAGTTGGAGAAAGTAATGAATCAAACATCCCGACATACTCATATTTCAGGTTGTGGGCCGGATTTTTAATTCTGTCATTAAAGGTGGTGTTGTTGCGGTACACGCACAGACTCTAAAACGGTGATCTTTGTTTACGCATTTATCCCCCAAAACATTGTTTTAAATTGTATTACTCAAGCTCTCAAACTTGATTCACAGTAGGTAGTACCCAACACCCCATCTTCCACGCACGCACAACTTGTGACCTTTCGCCTGCCTGTCGCTAGTCTTACAAGGAACTGAACAGATCTATATTTGTAATTAGGAACTCATTTAAAACGGCAGACAACGCACTGGCCACTACTACTCTTGTACACTGCTCGATTACGAATTTACACTACTTTCAAGTTTCAGATTTTCTACTACCGTAAGCCACACGTAAAGAAGATGCTAATAGGGTTGTTGTTTGCTTTTCGCCTCGCTGTCTGCAAATTCCTACCTACCGCCTGTGGATTCTTCTCATGTATTTGACGTGAATAATTTAATCTCCTAGACCATTTCACTTTGACAGTTTTATAGCCCCCACAAAGTAAATGAATGTAATTATAATTCCAGTAAATATTCAACGTAAGAACGATGTATAAAATCCAATCTCGTTTCCTTAAACGTTACAGCTCAACATCTACTTTAATAACAGAAACAAATAACGTCAAGCTTGCCATGGGTGCACAAGAGAGGCGACTATCACGTTCTTCTTAGACTTCAGCAAAGCCTTTGACCCACTATACTTTGACGTTTTACTTGAGAAACTTCGCATCTAAAGTTATCACAAAATGCTGTGGAATGGTTTTACTCATACCTGATGTCCCGCCGGCTGTGCGTCATGTTCGGAACCATAAAGTCACAAGGAAGACAGACAGCATATGATCTCCCACGGCTCGGTTTTAAATCCTAAGCCTTTTCATTCTGTGTCAATAATGTGTCTTCAGTTTTGTCCTACTGAGAACCTCAGTGCCATCCAGTGTACACTATGGAAATGAGAGCAGGATGTGCGTTAAAGCTCAACCCACCCATAAACCAAGCGGTACTGGTTTGTCACTCTAGACTCATTAGCCTGGAATATCGGGAATTCATGGAATCTTTAGCCATAAATGGTCCAGACACCCAGATTTCTCCCTCAACCAAAGTCGAAGAATAGTACTGGACGAAAATCGGAAATGAACTAGAACGTACCTTCAGTGTGAAAGAAGGTATCAACATATCTCCATGCCCTACAAAGCTATAAGAGAGCTCTTCCCTCTTGACCTGAGAACAAAAGTTGTACAGACTTTATTCGTCCAATTACTGACCACAACGATGGATCCTACAAAGTATTTGTCAGGATAGCTAATGGCGCCTGGAACTGCTTGTGAGTGCCTGTGTTCGTTATCCCGTCGTTGAGCACTCTTTAATTATGTTTCACCATCATGTGCATAGGTATCTCGGCTGTGTGCAGACAAGCGCAGATATATCGACACACTCTGCCTGCTCTACTGTCTTATCAACGTACACTGCCCTCACACCTCTGCTCTACTTTAAACGCTCTTGTCTGAAAAAGGCAGAGAACCCGCTCCATCAGAGCAAACACCATGTAGTCTTACTCCATTGTTCAGCCACCTTCGCGAACCCGACACTGAAATAACCTTCTGCATTATATCAGAGAACTGAATAACATCTCCAGCTTCAGAATTTAGGTAATAACAAATATACTGAAGCGCAGTAATAATTACCATTGTCCATGTAAGCACACGTTACCTCTACAGTTCATTGCTATCAGTCAGATCTTCCTCATTTCCCAGTATACTTTTCTCTTGCAGTCTCCTTAAATTTCCTTTCCCCAAAAGTGGTAGTATCAGAAAACATCATTTTAGTTCTTTTTATGTCGGCCACTATTATCATCGTTATTATTATTATTATTATTATTATTATTATTATTATTATTACTAATTTTAGTATTATCATCGTTATTAATGACAGAAGCTGCAGCAGTAGGTGTAATGCCAGTATTAATTTCATCAGTTCGTAGTCAGAGTTATTAACTCACATTGTTACTACGGACATCAAAATCTTTTAAGACTGTTTTTCATATTAAAATTTTTGTCTTAAGTACAAACATGTAAAGCTAGCAGAGTATTGCATGATATGCAATATGGTCCTCTAAAAATGAAATTTGGTGCCAGATGACATTAACTATCTAAAATTACGCTCCTCAGTACTATCATTTTATTGCAGTGCAATATTTAATTCTTTCAGTCAGCGTTCCCTAATTTTTCACCACGGACTTAAGCAGAACAGTCATTCAAGCTCTGCCTTATGCTTTCAATACTTACAACATTTCATTTCGAAAATTACAGTTGGTAAAGAACTGTCGACGGCTGCAATTATCTGTCTGAAAATGTGGACTTTTCAACTGAGGAATTTATTCTAGTGTGTCATTAAAGACTGAAAGAGCTTTCTCTTCCTGAAAACCGTTGGAGATACTTCTTCTTTTTGTGTGTCGATTTGAGACTGGTGTGGCCGAGGATTTAGGAACTGACCGGACAACAGTATGTAAATGAATGTATGATGTTACACATCACATATTTTTAGAAGCTCACGACTGGTTTCGATTCCCACCTAAAATTAAAGAAATTAATGCGGTTAAGCTATAAAGGCATAAAAAAAGAAAAAAAAGTATTTCGACTGCCAACAGATGTAGGTGCTTTGGACTGCACCCAAATCGAAATTAGAAAACCAAAATTACACGATGATGAACACACCAATCGCTAGAGTATGCCTCTATTAATGTGCAGGCCAGCGTAGATGCAGGTGAGAAATTTACTAGCATAACTGCAGAATGGGCCAATAGCGCGCGCGGTACCTGAACAGGGAGACGTAGCCTAACTAGGAATAGAATTACAGAATACAGCGGGGATGCATGCTGACTTAGTGATACAGGGTACGGAATATCTCGATGGTAAGCCACGCCGCTGATGCAGTAAGCAAAGCTGATCGGCGACGATTCAGTTTGGTCAATGCTGAAGAAAGAACGATAGTGGAGAGAGCCTTTGGTCAATTGAAACACCTATTTCCCATCATCTGTACCTGTAGGGAGGTAATATGTGCTGTGCTGTCAAACATCTCTGAAGCAAGGTTTGTTTTGAACAGAAGCGGCAGCAAATGCTAGGCTTTATTTAGGCGTTGTTTCTTGATTTAACTAATCACTATTCTAATGTAACAAACAATGTACATATAATTTAAAGCCACGTTATACCAAGAGAGCAAGTAAAATGTGCAAATGCTATTTTTATTTCTTTCTCTTAGATAATGGAAAAAGGAATAGAAAGCTAATAGTAATAGGAAACGTTTAACAAAACAATGTTTGTGATTCATATCAATAGTCTATTCCTGTAGTTTTGTCGTCTGCAATTTTTTCTAGCTTTACCTTTTCGTTTTCTTTTAAAAAATGGTTCAAATGGCTCTGAGCACTATGGGACTTAACATCTAAGGTCATCAGTTCCCTAGAACTTAGAACTACTTAAACCTAACTAACCTAAGGACATCACACACATACATGCCCGAGGCAGGATTCTAATCTGCGACGGTAGCGGTCGCGCGGTTTCAGACTGAAGCACCTAGAACCGCTCGGCCCCACCGGCTTGCAAAAGAACAGATATCTTCATATATTACCAGTAATAGGCCCATGGAATACCACTATAAGGCCGGACGGCCGGCTTCGTTTTCTTTTAAAGGTTCGGTAATTACAATTGTTTCAACTATACAGATCACCGAATTTGCGGCAGAGGCAATTCTTTTGTTTCTTCTGTTTCATGAGCTGCAAAGGTTATCACTAAAGGTCGAACGTGCATTGACGTTGTCGGTTTTTCTGTTGCATGAGTAACAACTGGGCCCATACCAGAGTGTGGCATCTCCCTCTGATCTTCATTTCCATCTCAGTCTTTAGCAGCGTTTGGTGGGTGCTTGACACCAACTGAAATAGCTCCTAGAAACTTCCTATAAAGGGATTATCTTCCTGGGAGACATCTCTGCCCTTAAGATTAACCGGTTTATTTCCTGTTTTCTTGAGATGAATTTCTCTTTTTATTTGACTCTTTATTTCAGTGAACTGTCTTGTTAAGCCAATTCCGTACTGTTTACCAGTTCCTTGGAAGCATTCTTGTGCAATAGTATTCTTGTATTCTTCTTTTGTGATGCTGCTATTGGTTTCTAGATTTTTGTAAAACAATCATGTGCTCAGATATCCAATTTACGGACATTGCTTTGTTAACTATGCCTTGTCCGCCTCTTCACTTTCACTGGGAGACATGTCGAACGCTCTTAAACTAGCGCGAGCTGAGCGTCATGATCATCTACATGGAACGTTTGGGTAAATTGGATCGTGATGATGGTGGGGCGGTGTCAGATGTAGAGGGGTGGTGAGGAGAATAGCTGGCATATGTCGTGCAGAGGCGGGCGTTGACTAGCAGTAAAATACTAGAATAATGTTGCCCTTGGGTCGCATCCCAGTAGCGTCTACTTGCATTTTCTGACTGAACAGGACACATCTTTCTAGACATAGGATCTAACTGTTCACGTCACAAATAGTCGGCCCTAAGACAATACATGTTTTGGCAAGGAGTAATGTGATTAAAACACAGAGACTAGTTAGTAGTCTGTACGGCCGTACAGTCTACTAACTAGTCTCTGTGTTTTATTCACATCACTTCTTGCCAAAACATGTACCGTATTTTAGTGCCGGACTGGCATTTCCCACCCTCTCACATCATTTCTGGGGAAATTCTGTGGCTAACGCTACAAGATATTAGATGGCTCCGTCCATCTTCCTAACATATTGACACTTTATCGACATGGTGCCTTAATCTCTTCAGGTGAGTTTTTCCATTACGCAGACAATGTCGGTAACAGGCCTCACATGACGCAGACTTCTCTAAAATACTAGCAAAATATTTAAAAATAAATGTTACCTGTTATCCTATACATTCTAATGTTTTCCTATAATTTAAATTTCTTACTAGGGAAGTGGAAACCTGTCACTGAAAAATAATGTTAAAGCACTACAACTTTGCACAGACAACGCAAAAACGTAAATGGCTCAGCACGCCACCATGTGGAACCTTTCTTAACACATTGATATATGTACTGAGTTGTTTGAAAACACATGCATACATACTAAAACAATGTATCTACACGTGTATGTTTGTGTGTGCGTTTCTACGTTTGTCCCACGTCTCCCCCTAACCCAATGGATCGCATTCTTTACATCACTTACCGTATGGAAATAATCGTTATAGGGGTAATAACCACCGACTTATCAAATGCTTGGGGATGAGAGATAGGTGTATCCCATGTCGCGAAACGACCAATTTTTTTGAGAATAAGTACCCTTAATGACTTACAACCAACTTTACACATAATGTCAAACCTTTACAAGACTTTCCTCGATAACAATCCCACCAAATGGTGAACGGAAAAAAGTTGATCTCTTACTACAGTATTTATATGTTGTTGTTGTAGCCTTTAGTGCAGAGACGGTTTGATGCAGCTCTCCATGCTACTGTATCCTGTGCAAGTCTCTTCATCTCCGAGTACTTACTCCAACCTTCATCCTTATGAATCTCCTTAGCGCATTCATCTCTTGGCGTCCCTCTACGATTTCTACTCTCCACGCTTCCCTGTAATACAAAATTGGTGACCCCTTGATGCCTCAGACCGCGTCCTACCAACCGATCCCTTCTCCTAGTTAAGTTTTCAAACAGATTCCTCTTCTTCCCAGTTCTGTTCAGTAAATACTCATTAGTTAGATGATCTAGCCACTTAATCTTCAGCATTCTTCACAAGCACCACATTTCTAAAACTTCTGTTTTCTACTTGTCTAAACTATTTAACATTCATGTTTCACATCCATACATGGCTAAATTCCATACAAATACTTTCAGAGGCGACTACGTGACACTTAAATCTATACTCGATGTTAACAAATTTCTCTTCTTCAGAAACGCTTGCCTTGCCGTTGCCATTTTATATCCTCTCTACTTCGACCATCATCAGTTATTTTGCTTCCCAGATATCAAAACTGTTCTACTACTTTAACTGTCAGCATAACCTGATTTAATTTGATTACATCCATTATCTTCGTTTTGCTTTTGTTGATGGTCATCTTGTGTCTTCTTTCAAGACACTGTCCATTCCGTTCATCTGTTCTCCCGAGACCTCTGTTATCTTCGAGAGAATGAAATTGTCGGAAAACCTGAAAATTTTTATTTTTTCTCCATGAATTTTGATTCCTACTAAAAATTCACATACACTACCACATACATATGCCAAATTCTATCATTCTATGACGCATATTTCAGGAGACATGACGCCCTAACCACTGACCTGCTGGAAGACCAAACTACAGATCAAAATTCGCTATATACAAGAGAAATATGTTGACAAATATGTGTGTAATATATTAGTGCATATATATGTTTATGGATAGGGTCCGCCTTTAGTAAAACACAGTTTTGTTTTATAACCCAAACATGTTTCACTGCAGTTGCAGCATCCTTAGTGGGCTTTTATTTTCCATCTGTTAAAGATAAAGAACGTTCTTTGTTGTTTTGTATACATGTAGCTATTAGTTTTAAAAAAATGCAATTATAGATATTTGAAAAAACACATAAATTATGAAAATCCATACCTTTTTACCACATGGTGTGGTTTTTCTGACGTCTTGTGTTTCTACAGTGACCGACAGTTTGTCATCTGCAACCACTTATACCTTAAAGTAGATAAATTGTTTAAGCCAAAATTACGATTTGAAGAACTATGTTATTATTATGCCTGAAATTATTTAATTCCATGTGTGTGTGTGTGTGTGTGTGTGTGTGTGTGTGTGTGTGTGTGTGTGTGTGTGAGTGAGTATCTATTTACATGGTGGACACTCACACACACACACACACACACACACACACACACACACACACACACACACACACACACACATGGAATTAAATAATTTCAGGCATAATAATAACATAGTTCTTCAAATCGTAATTTTGGCTTAAACAATTTATCTACTTTAAGGTATAAGTGGTTGCAGATGACAAACTGTCGGTCACTGTAGAAACACAAGACGTCAGAAAAACCACACCATGTGGTAAAAAGGTATGGATTTTCATAATTTATGTGTTTTTCAAATATTTATAATTACATTTTTAAAACTAATAGCTACATGTATACAAAACAACAAAGAACGTCCTTTATCTTTAACAGATGGAAAATAAAAGCCCACTGAGGATGCTGCAACTACAGTGAAACATGTTTGGGTTATAAAACAAAACTGTGTTTTGCTAAAGGCGGACCCTATCCATAAACATATATATTGTTAAAGCAAACACGGAGAAAAAAAGAGCTTCAATACCAAGATGATTATATTAGTGCATAGTATATACATGTAACATATGCGTGTGTCGACAAAGCTGTGGGAAATAAACTGTACATTAGCTACAGAAACAACTTCAATCAAACTTGGTACACATACTATTTACTACATTGAAAGAAATTCTGTGGGGTTAAGAACCAGAAACTTCCTATTTGAATCGGGGTGATAACGTGGAGAGGGGAGTAATAGGAGGACATGAACAGACTGAGAAGAGGGATGAGGACCTTTACACATATATGTGGGAAGAGGAGTTGGACCAAGGAAGAGGAGGGGGAAATAGACAAAGAGAGCGGAGGAGGTGGACGCAGAGAATTGTGGACGATGAGATGGAGTAGAGAAGGAGAAGGAGGAGGAGGACAGAGAGAAAAGAAAGAAGACATGGACAGAGAGAGAGGGGGGCAGGGTAGAGGATAAGAAGTAGGTGGACAGAGGATGGAGGAGGAGATGTAGTGAGGAGGAAATAGAGGGGCAGAAGGAGACAGACACAGGGTTGTGAGAAGGAGAAGGACAGAGGGGGAAGAAGGAGCTAGTTCAAATGTTCAAATGTATGTGTGAATTCCTAAGGGACCAAACTGCTGTGATCATTGGTCCCTAACACACACACTACTTGAAATAGCTTAAACTAACTTATGCTAAGAACAACACACACACCCAAGCCCGAGGGAGGACTCGAACCTCCGGCGGGTGAGGCCGTACAGTTCGTGACATGGAGCCTCTAACCGCGCGGCCACTCCACGCTCCCAAGGAGCTAGTCATGGGGCGTAGAACAGATGGACACAGACAATGGGGAGGAACAGTAGGGCTGAGCATTGGGGGAGGTGGACAGAGATAGAAGCCAGAAGATGGATAGAGAGAAGGTTGGAGGAGATGAATGTAGAAAGGGAAAGGAGATGAGCTAGTTGAACGGACACAGACAATGGGGAGGAACAGTAGGGATGAGCATTGGTGGAGGTGGACAGAGAAAGAAGGCAGAAGATGGAGGAGATGAATGTAGAAGGGGGAAGGAGATGAACTAGTTGAACGGCAAAAAATACATATCAGGGCAACGCTGAGTTCTCAGCTGGTTGCTTGGTAAAATGAGAAAGAAAAGTAAATTGCTTGTCAGTGACTCGAGTTTACCGTGTCATTATTTTAAAGTTTTCAAAACATACTAGCAATGGTGGTTTTTAAGTTCTGTATCCATGAGTTCTGATGAGCCACAATTATAATTTCACTAGATGATTAGTGCTGATGTATAGAAATAGTAGCATAATTCTTTTTGAGTACTGCGGTGTGTGGTTACTTCATACGCCCTGCGCTACTGTTTGCATATATCATATGTAAGCATCATCATCATTTAGTAAAGGGATGCGTTTACGCGGATATTTTACTCTGGACCATTCAGTTATAGGTACTACAGTACATGGCATAAGAGTTGGCAGAATGGGTGTCCTGTTCTTCTGTAAATGCTTCTTGGCTTTCTAGTTGTTATTTATATAGTATTGTAATACTTATTATTAAATGGAAGGCACAAAAATACCCAGAAAAGCAGCGACCGGAGAGTCAATTCAAATTGTTGAATCACGTTAAGGTGTCAAGTTAACCCAGCTTTCCTTTTCTGTTCTCTATTAATCAATGACCTTTAATTCGTTTAGTTCTTTTAGCAACATGATTTTCAATCTATGAATTCCTTGTCAGTACTGTCCATACCTACATCTCTCTTTCTCCTACTAACGTCCTTTCCTGTTTTCCATGGTAACTACAAACATTCGAGCTAACTGCACTATTATTAAGTCTCTTCTTTTATTCCATGGTAAGGACAACAAATAGCTGTGAATTGAGGCTTGTTTCTGCGTATGGACTCTTCAGTTAATATTTACTGTGGTGCGAACTTGCTGGGACTTAACTGCTAAGGTCATCAGTACATAAGCTTACACACGACTTAACCTAAATTATCCTAAGGGCAAACACACACACTCATGCCCCAGGGAGGACACGATCCTTCGCCGGGACCGCTAGGCTAATCCCGCGCGCTTACTTTTAACTTTACACCTTTGTTTTACACAGAGAATTTCAATCATGTTCCTATATTTCATTACTGTGATAGCGAAGAAGCATCAGCGTTGAAGTAACCAATTTCCCTGACACTGAACACAGGTTACTGCGTTCCCCTTTCAAAGAAATACTTATAATTGTGGATGACCTGCAGATTTGTGTATCTTAAAATCGTAATTAGTTCCATCCTTAATTTTAATATGGCTGAAACAGTAGACGATGCATTGAAAACGAAACGAGACGGAGGCTGTAAAATGAAAGAGTTGACTTGTTTATGTCAATGTCTATGGGACAAAGTTTGCTACCTATAATATCGTTGAGGCCCCAGACTTGATGCTACAGGAACACGAGCGTACACCCACTTGACAAGAGGACCCTGTACACGCGTCTATCGTCCTCTGCACTCATTAGTGCTGAAAACAGATACATGGGGGTTCCAGAAGAAGGCCACAGAAGTGTAGTAATTTTATTTACTGCGGAAGAAGTTTTGTAATCGGAAATTCATTGTAGAATGGCTTATGTGATAGAAGAGAACTGGGTGCCCGTTGCCAGGTTCAGATGGTTCAAATGTCTCTGAGCAATGAGACATAATTTATGAGGTCATCAGTCTCCTAGAACTTAGAACTACTTAAACTTAACTAACCTAAGGACATCACACACATCCATGACCGAGGCAGGATTCGAACCTGCGACCGACCACCCCCAGTTGCAAGGATCAAGGCGTACCACAACGGAAGGATGTCGTTGGCCTATAACTCATTTCCTGGAACGACACGTCACGTTAGCGATAAGATCGTTCAGTGGGTGGACATCCTCGCAATTAAAGGCCTGGCATCTCTCCACGGGTAGGATCAAGCAGTGCTCCCCTCACATTAGCGCCCTTCTTGAACAAATTTCCGTTGTCAGCACCCCTTCTACTACGAGAAAAGACCCTACACCTTTTTCTTCTTCTTTGGAAGCATCAATTTCTTTGTTTTCAGCATTAATGATCGCTGTAACGGTCGACGTACGTACCTACGCGCTCCTTGATGACGGGTGTACCAGCCCTAGTCACTCTCTTCGCCAATTTGGGGACTCAGATCTCCTACATGGACCAGGCAACGGCTTTAGAGTCCTTCAGGGGTGTTCGTTTCTTTTTTAATTAACTTTATATTCATTCTATAAGAGCCGGTTATAGTATAGTAGAAACATTTTATTGGAAATAGGGAAACTGAATCCTGCAGGACTTCCCATGAATCCTTTAGAGTACGAGGGGGTGGAAATCTCTTGTGAACAGCAGGTCACAAGGCATCCCAGACATTGTTCATGTTTGGGGAGTTTGGCGGCCTGCGGAAGTGTTTAAACTCAGAAGAGCCACTCTGTAACAATTCTGGAGTGTGGGCTGTCGCCTGTCCTGTTACAATTGCCCACGTCCGTCGGAATGAGCAATGGACATGAATGGATGCAGGTGATAATAATGCTGCTTAAATGTGTGTCTCCTGTCAGAGTCGTACCTAGACGTATCAGGGGTCCAATATAACTGCAATTGCACACGCTCCACACCATTACAGAACCTACGCCAGTTTGGACACTCCATTGCTGACATTCAGGATCCATGGTTTCATGAGGTTGTCTCCATATATTTACATATCCAGCCGCTCGATACAATTTGAAACGAGACTCGTCCGACCAGGCAACAGTTTTACAGTCATCAACAGTCCAATGTCGGTGTTGTCGGGACCAGGTGAGACATAAAGCCTTGTGTCATGCAGTCATCAAGGACGTACGAGTGGGCCATCGGCTCCAAAAATCCCATATCGATGATGTTCCGTTGAAAGGTTCGTACGCTGACACTTGTTGATGATCGTGCATTGCAATCTGCAGCAGTTTGCGGAAGAATTGCATTTCTGTCACGTTGAACGATTCTCTTCAGTCCTCATTGGTCCCGTTCTTGCAGGACCTTTATCCGGCCGCAGCGATGTCGGAGATTTGATGTTTTACCGGAGTCATGATATTCACGGTACACTCGTGAAATGGTCGCACGGGAAACACCCTCCCCCCTCCACTCATCACTAATTCTGAAATGCTCTATCCCGCCGCACGTGTGCCGACTATAGCACAACGTTTAAACTCACTTAAGTCTTGATAACCTGCCAGTGTAGGAGAAGTAACCGATCTAACAACTGCGCCAGACACTTGTTGTCTTTTATAGGCTTTGCCGACAGCAGCGCCGTATTTTGCCCGTTTACACAATACTTCTGTATTTGAATACGCATGCCTATACAGGTTTCTTTGGCGCTTCAGTGTATATGCAGTCTCCTTTACGTATGACCAATTTCCTAAAATTCTCCCAATGAGCCGAGGTCGACCATTCACCTTCTCTACCACAATTCGTAAATGTTCGTTGCACTTTATATCCCTTTTCATCGTTTAGCCTAGATATGAAACCGACGTTACTGGGTCAAGCAGCTCACTACTAATGCTGAATTCGGACGACAGGGGACTGGTTTACACCATCGTATAAAGCGATATAAATATGTAAACTCACAGACTAATTTAAATTAAAAAGAGAAAATACGAAACTTAGTGATCTATTGTCGATACCTCAACATAATAAATATATATCTTTTATATGTGACAGACAGTAGTTCGATTGCTATGTTTTTTATCTTTGACGACGATTATCTCTGCGGAGCACTTTAACGACTACCTCTCTCCCTCTTTTCACGGCCGTTCAAGGTCTGGGTGAGTGCCTACCGGGTTGGTTATTCATTGTAATTTTTACGGTTTGGTCCTGCTGGCACGAGGAGAGGGTGCTTCTCACGCCATGTTTAATTGAGTGCAACTTGTAGTAACAGTCTCCGCTCCCCGTTTAGTAGGTAAATGAGACTCACGGCCTCTTTCTCAGAGTAATTTGTATGTGACAGACGCTGAGGTCGCATCGTTTTTGAGACATTTAGTTGCTTCGTTACAGATACGTGAATAGCGCTTTCATTTGTTACAGTTATGTCAATTTGCGTCCTGCCTATCAATTACATATGTATACAAACTTGGCAGCGTTTAGCCATCCTTAAGTACAGCTATTTATGGGTGGGTTTTAGCCGTCCAATGTAGCACCTGGTCTTTCGTATAGTCTCTAATCGACCTCTATTCCGATTTATTTAGAGTCTAGGATATTCCCGGCGCTTGCAACATATGGCTGGTATACATCAAGCACGTTCGAAACATTCGTTTAGCTGTGCCACTTTTCCATACTATCTCTGATTAGTCAAGCATGGCAGATGTTCAAATGGTTCAAATGGCTCTGAGCACTATGGGACTTAACATCTATGGTCATCAGTCCCGTAGAACTTAGAACTACTTACACCTGACTAACCTAAGGACATCACACAACACCCAGCCATCACGAGGCAGAGAAAATCTCTGACCCCGCCGGGAATCGAACCCGGGAACCCGGGCGTTGCAAGCGAGAACGCTACCGCACGACCACGATATGCGGGCATGGCAGATGTGTTGCCTCTTAACTGAAGCTGGACGTGTACGCTTTGTACAGATTTTAGAGTGTGCTCTATGTAACTTTTGACCTTACTCACTTTAGTACTACTGGTAGGTTTTTCATTGATTTTACTGTTCAGACAAATAGTTCACTTTTAATTTACGTTCGTACTTGAAGATGGGGCCGAGTCACCGATATCTGTCTGTGTAAAAATTCTGCAATAAGAAATGTGGACAACTATAGCGGAAGTTTCAGTTATAAACCATTCTCTGAAGATTTAAAACACAGCTCTGAACGAAACGTCAAGAAAAATTCTCGGAACAATCACCAGCAAGTAGTACAATCAGGCCTTCAAGCTTTCATTATCTGATTGTTTACCCCAACATTATTTACGCTGTATTCAAAATAAATCGCCGGCCGCTGGTGGCCGAGCGGTTGTAGGCGCTACAGTCTGGAATCGCGCGACTGCTACGGTCGAGGGTTCGAATCCTGCCTCCGGCATAGATGTGTGTGATGTCCTTAGGTTAGTTAGGTTTAAGTAGTCTTAAGTTCTATGGGACAGATGACATCAGCTGTTAAGTCATATAGTGCACAGAGCCATCAAAAGAAATCATCTCTAATGAAAGGGGCCACGTCACTCTGTAGTCACGGCCGTGCGTGAATTGACCTCTACGATGAACTCGCGGATAGCAGTGAGGTCGCACTGACGTGCCATCAATGGGCATGGATTGTGCAGTGATGGCGTAGTGGACCTGCGGTAAGTGGTGGCTACGGAGCAGCAGGCGCGGAGGGGGCGTGTTGGCGGCTGTTGTGCGGCCGGCACCAGCCGCTGGTGATGAGCGCCTGGCTCGCATCCCGCGACTCCAATCGATACCCGGTGCATAACGGGCCCGCGGGCGGCCCGCCGTGTCGCCGTAGGTGTCGCCGGGCCAGCGGCGGCGTGGGCTCAGGGTCGCCGCCAACGTCACAGGCCATCCGCCTCTCAATAATGGACGCTCCGGGCCCGGCGTCGGTGTCCGATTCGCGCTCCACTTAGTGACAAGAGCGGTAGCGAGGTTAACTCTGATTTACCCCACTGTAGGTAGAATTGGACTGCGAATTCTCTACAGAAACAAGAGTAACATCGAGTGAACCTCAACGAACCGTTATAGGATCTCCACCGTCCTAAATACAACTACTCGATTCATCAGATGGAATCAGAATCGCTACAACATTGTTCGCCGATGAAGATTAAATCTACTGGAAAATGTCATTGTTGGACAATCTTAAGTAAATGCAGAAAGACAAGAGCAAAGTTTCCAGTTGAAATAGTGATTGGTGGTACCCTTCAGCTGCTCATGTATGTGCAATAACAGCATTGGCACTACTTGTAACTTTTTCCAACTGATAGTAAGAAGCGATGTCAGATGTGATGATCATGTAAAATTAGAATCAAAGAAGGCAAATGTGAGTCTTAGACTCTTTGGAGGGGTTCCAGGAAACAGTACTTCTTATGTAAAGGAAACAGCCTAGAAGACGCTTGTGCAACCAGTCCTAGCATATTATTCTACATCTAATGTCAACACCATTACTCTGCAACTCAAAGTGGTAGAGGACTCATCAAACCACATTGAAGCTATTTGTCCACCGTTCGAGTCTCAAACAGAGCAGAGGGAAAACATACACGTAAATCTTTCTGTGCGAACTCTAACTAATTTTGTTTCAACGCTCATTTTTACGCAAGTACTTGGATAGCTACAAAATACCGTCTACTGACGGTTCCAGCGGATACTGGTATAATATTTTAAGACGCGCACGAAACTAGTGGAATATTCTACAATATTTATTATTTGTTTCTCGAAACGATTTTCTGCTATTACATTACAATCACTTACTAAGATATGTGTGTGGCCCAACGAAATTTTCTTGCATCAAATATTTTAATGTAAATTCTCTGCAGGTATCTCCATTTATAGAGACGAAAAATGATAGTGTAAAAATTAGGGATGATACAAGAGAGATTACTTCAGTGTTAATGCAACGTAATATTATTTAACTAAAATAACTAATGTGACACATTAACTAATGTAACTATAGACAAATTGCTACATAGAAGAAGAATAAATTAACAATAAACTTTGGTGATATATCCCAAAGATGTGGCTGAACACAATAGTTGCTCGAGGAATATTGGAAGTTGTTTGGTAGCACTACAGATCTTCAAGATACCTAAACCAGTATCTAACATGGAAGACAGTGGATTACTTTCCAAAAACTGTGTTTCAAAGCTGTCCATGAACGAACTGGACTGACGGGAGAGGCCCATAGGTGGACCATACAACTATTTGCCATTGAAATGGAAATAATTTTGTCTGAGGCAGTTGTCATCAGTGACAATCTGTTTAAGTCCAAATTCATCTAGCAACCTATGAGAATGTTTAGACACTCCTGAACAGGCATACGAGAGAATAAGATGCTAACATCAAAAGAAACTAGCTTGGCTCTTGGGAAAATTTGCATATCTTTTAATTTTACACAAGTTCAACTGAATTAAATACAGCATCTAGGTCTGAAGATGGTTTTCATTTTGACCAGGTCATTTTAACTAATCTCACATAGCATTTACATCGAAGTAATCCCTCTTTTTATATTCCTGATTCTAACATTAACTTTTGCCACCTCTGAAAATAGATATAATCTGTACATGCCCTAGTTTGAAATCTTATATCTAATATTATTTCACGGCATCACATACTTATCTTTGTAACTGGTGATGGCCTAACAGCCGAAAACCAGTTCATGAAACAAATGGTAAGTATTATAGAATAATACGCCAGTGTTGTGTGTGTTTTCATTCACAAGACAATAAAATAATTTTGAATTTAGAGGAAAAAGTAGCCCAACGAAAAATGCCTTTGTTTTATTGATTGCCAACCTAACTAGCGAATCATATCTGCGACTGTGTCCGTCTATTTTGCGATCGTACAAAACGGGCCTCCTTACTATGGAGCTTTTCGATGTCCCCCTGCTCTCTTACACGAATCTCACACTTCGCAGCAGTACCCTAGGAGAGGACGAACAAGCGTAGACCACAAAGCCTCTTTAGCAGATAGGTGACGCATCATCTAAGTGTTCAGCCAATAAATCCCGGTCCGTGGTAAGCTTTTCCCACAACATTATCTATGTAATCGTTCCAATTTAAGTTATTGGTAACAGTAATTCCAAAGTATTTGTTGAATTCACAGTGTTTTGGCACGTGTGTGATGTGCGTGAAACCGAAACTTAACGGGTTCCTTTTAGTACTCGTGTGGTTAACTTTACACTTTTCACTATTTAGAATGAATTGTCGATTTTTGTACCGTACAGACATCTTGTCTAAATCATTTTGCAATTCGTTTCGATCATCTGATAACTTGCCGTTTATCTATAAACAATCTTAAATGATTGCTCAGATTGTCTCCTAAATCATTTAAATCGATTAGCAGAAGCACTGTATAACATGGGGAATGCTTGACTCGATGAGTTTTCGCCAAATATTACGAACTGAATCCTTTCTGTCAGGAAATCATGATTGACTCGCACCTCTGAGACAATAGCTAGTATTTCACGTAGCTTGTGAGGGAACTTGTCAGAAGTCTTCTGCAAATCTGGAAACGTGGAACAAATTTGAAGTCCCCTGTCGATAACATTCATTGTGTCGAGTGAACAAAGAGCTAGTTGTATTACACACCAACGATATTTTCTTTCCTCTTGTTCACTACTGTTCAACAAATCATTTTCCTCGAAGTAATTAATACTGTTCGAACGCAAGATATGTTCCAAAATCCTACTGCACTATCGGTTTATAGTCGCATTTCCCTTCCTGACTGTTGGTGTGACCTGTGCAACTTCCCAAGTTAGCCTTTCGACGAGGGAGCCTTTGTACATAACTGGTAAGCGTGGACCCATTATATCAGATTACTCAGAATGCTACGTAATATAGTAGAGAATCTGGACCAGAAGAGTTGCCTATACTGATTGAAAGTACTTCGCTACAATGTTTTAAGTGCATTTCAAACAAAAATGACAAAAAGATGGACGTACTGCTTGGATTCTTATAGGTCGGTGTAAACCAGGTGGAGGAGTAACAGTATTATTTTCGGAACTTAGATGAGAATCTATGGAAGATACAATTCTCGTGAATCCCTATTGGGTGCACGTAGACAGCGTGTCCTGGAAGAGTAATGTGTGTGAACACTGCTACCCATTGGCATAAGTCACTAGTAGACAGCGTGTCCTGGAAGAGTACTGTGTGTGAACACTGCTACCCACTGGCATATGTCACTAGTAGCAATTATGAAAACGGGGTGAGCAAGATTAGGGAGATTAGGGATTCATGTACAGTTATTTTGTGCTCAGTGTGCGAAGGGAAGAGGACAATAAACATCTAATAATGGTACTAAATACTTTACAACATGCGCTGCAAAGTGGCTTGAAGAGCACCGCCAGACACCACACTTGCTAGGTGGTAGCCTTTAAATCGGCCGCGATCCGGTAGTATACGTCGAACCCGCGTGTCACCACTATCAGTGATTGCAGACCGAGCGCCGCCACACGGCAGGTATAGAGAGACTTCCTAGGACTCGCCCCAGTTGTACAGCCTACTTTGCTAGCGATGGTTCACTGACTTCTACGCGTTCATTTGCCGAGACGATAGATAGCATAGCCTTCAGCTGCGTTATTTGCTACGACTTAGCAATATGCCATTATCAGTACTATTGATATCGTAAACCATGTATCGTCAAGAGCGACGTTCGTCATTAATGGATTAAAGTTAAGTATTCCAACACCTACATCAGTTTTTCTCAATTCTAATTCCCTTGTCATGTTCCAGACCTCACGCCAGCCTGCGTGAGCTAAAACGCGTGCATTTCGGCCTCCTTTAGTAATCCTGTGTTGGCTCTCCTGCCAACCACAACATAATGTATGTGTGCAGAATCTACAGACGTTAACCTAATGATGAAGCCAAATACTTAATTGCATTCACGCTATATGACAAAGTACTAATTTTTTTCGAAGGGCGATGACCATAAAGAAAACCAGTAAATGTACAGTAAAATAAAGGAAATGAAACTGAAATACTTAAAACTTCCGGGCTCATAGGCCGTGGTCGAAGTATAAAACTGTCTTCTGACGTTTCGTCTCCGACTGCGGGAGACATTCTCGGAGGTAAAACGGCGAACTGCAGTTTTAAGTGAAGACAGTACTGGCCGTGAAAGCTTACATTGTATGATGAAACTGAAATACATACACCAGGAATTAGAAACTATGTAGACCTACATGAAATTCAGTGATACCAACATAAGATTCGTCTTACCATTACCAGTTTGGGCTACGTATTACCATTTTCTCACAGCTAAGAGTTTCATCTACATTTCTACATCTTCATTTATACTCCGCAAGCCACCTAACGGTGTGTAGTGAAGGGCACTTTACGTGCCACTGTCATTACCTCCTTTTCCCGTTCCAGTCGCATATGGTTCGCGGGAAGAACGACTGCTTGAAAGCCTCCGTACGCTCGAATCTCTCTAATTTTACATTCGTAATCTCCTCTGGAGGTATAAGTAGGGGGAAGCAATATATTCGATAGCTCATCCAGAAACGCACCCTCTCGAAACCTGGGCAGCAAGATACACCGCGATGCAGAGCGCCTCTCTTGCATAGTCTGCCACTTGAGTTTGCTAAATATCACCCTAACGCTATCACGCTTACCAAATAACCCTGTGACGAAATGCGCCGCTCTTCTTCGGATCTTCTCTATCTCTTCTGTCAACCCGACCCGGTACAGAGGATCCCACACTGATGATCGATACTCAAGTATAGGCCGAACAAATGTTTTGCAACCCACCTCCTTTGTTGATGGACTATATTTTCTAAGAAATCTCCCAATAAATCTCAACCTGGCACCCGCCTTTAAACAATTAATTTTATATTATCATTCCACTTCAAATCGTTCCGTGCGCATACTCCCAGATAATTTACAAAGTAACTGCTACCAGTGTTTGTTCTGCTATCATATAATCACATAATAAATGATGCTTCTTTCTATGTATTCGCAATACATTGCATTTGTCTATGTTAAGGGTGAGTTGCCACTCCCTGCACCAAGTGCCTATCCGATGCAGATGTTCCAGCATTTCACTGCAATTTTCTAATGCTGCAACTTCTCTGTATACTACAGCATCATCCTCGAAAAGCCGCATGGAACTTCTGACACTACTTACTAGGACTACTTTAAGATAAAGCAAACTAATTTTCAGGAAATGAAAATGTTAACTACAAAGGAACTGCCAGTGTGCCAATGTGGCTAAGTCCATTACTGTACACAACCGATTCTTTTGTGTGTGAGACACTCGCGAAGCTAAATCATTAATTGAGAATAGTAGGTAAGATCTTCAGTTTATTAGAAACTAGCGTTTTATTACACGGATGATGCATCAGTTTTGTGTAAGTGGGGACTACATTGAATTTGGAGAAAAACTTACACATAATATAATTTCTAAGAAAGCTACCGCGTCTAATCATCGTTGCCGATTTCCACCAAACTTATGATATATGCAGGGCTTGACCAGAAACGAGAGTAATATAAGTGAGAACTCAAAATGACCAAGCGTTCAGAAAAAAATTCGGGTGCGCATGGGGCGTGGCCTCAATTATTTAGTTTAGGGTAGTTTCCCGGCAGCCGTTGGTGCAGCGAATGGAGTACGGTACGGCACGGTGAGAATCGATGGACCGAGTCCCTCTGCGAAAACATTTTTTCTTCTGCTATTTTCAATTTCTACTTAAAGTAACGCTACAAACAAAGAGGAAAATTACTCATTATAAGGTGTTGGCGCTCGTAAGACCTAAAACAGACGCACGCAACGCACCACGAAACAATTAGTCGCATTGGACGGAAACCGGTAGATGTGATGTACATGTACAGACAAACAAATTATTACAATTTCAGAACAAATGAATGAATTCTTCAAGAGGAAGAGCTTCACAACTTTAGCAAGTGGCCCTCATGAAAACAGTTATTCGGCTTAGCAGAGACTGATGGAACTGTGGGATGTCCTTTTGAGGGATATCGTGCCAAATTCTGTCCCACTGACGCCTTACAACGTGAAGACCCCTAGCTAGTTGAACGGCCTTGCACGCAATGCTCCAAACAGTTTCAATTAGGGAGACATCCGGCGACGTTGGTGGCCGAGGTAGGATTTAGCAAGCGCGAAGACAGGCGCAAAAACAGGTAGTACGATCTGTCGTCGTGTGCGGGAGGTCTCCAGACACGTCTTCGCTGATGATCGGGGTTCATCAGTCACCACAGGTCTACTACAGTGAGATTCCAGGCTGAATGTGCCTGACACCTCTGCAAATGGTCTTGTTGATGATGTACAGATTTCAATGGTAGTGGGCACAAAGAGCACTGTGAGTTCAGCACCCTTCCTGTCCATTTGTTCTCACTAAAGTACCAGTGGCACGTCGGATCGCGGCCTGACACATTCAGCCATCGGCTGCCAATGTTCACAACTTCGCATTTTCCGCCGGTACCTACATGAATATCAGTTGGGAACCAGTTAGATAGTTCCGACGTAGTGCATCTTTTTTGTGTTAGAGTGTATTAGCTGTGCCTCACGTTCCCACGGTAAGTATTGATTCTAATTCTAACAGTAAGTCTCCTCCTTCCGTCTCTTTCTCTCTCTCACTCTCTGTCTCGCTCTCACTCTCTCTCTCTCTCTCTCTCTCTCTCTCTCTCTCTCTCTCTCTCTCTCTCTCTCTCTCTCTCTCTCTCTCTCTCCCCCTCTCCATCACGTCACCCCCCCCCCTCTTCTGTGACCATCTCGTTCATTCTCTACTGTTCACCTCTTTCACATCTACACTGTCAACCTCCTGCGGTCCCTCTCGCCGTCTATCTACTATTCCTCTCCATCTCTATGCATCTACTCGTTTCCTCTCCGTCTATCCTCTAGTCCCCCTCTGTCCACCTTCAACACCCCTTTCAAGTGAATCACCGCCTACCTATTGCATCTCCTCTCTACTGCCTTGATATCCTCCTGTCTCAGAACTATGACCACTTCCTCTCTCCATCTCCTCCTCCCTCTCTCTCAGTCCATCTCCTCATGCGCCCACGAATTGAGTCCATATCCTATTCCCTACTCTAACTCTCTATTTCCTGTTTATTCCTTTCTCCATCTACCTCTTCTTCCCCTCCCCCCTCCCCGTCAGTTTTCTCTTCCCCCACTCTCTGAGCAGTCAGTTCAGCGTCGTGGGTCGGCGCAGATTGCTCCATGGAAGTCCACCTGCCATTATGCATTCTGAAGATGATCCTTAAGAATTAAAACTGTCATTCCGATTAAAAGAAATTTGAGATCAACACTGTTTTTCTAATTATATATGTGTTATATAAGATCGCTGATTATGTTTTAAAATTTTCTTTTAATGAAGTTGTGGTGGCCAAAGGCCTCAGTCTTTCAGAGGCATTTGTCAAGAAGGTAGTAAGAGCTTATGACACATGATAGTACATTGGCCCTAACCTTTCGCATTACATCGCTGTACCCATGATTGTAGGTTTCACGATTTACATGGATATAGCTGTAAAATTCCTTTAACAGGTGTTCAATGAAGATTTATCTCGATAAAATATTTCACTTTACATTTTATGCCATTACAGATTGAATTTGCAAAAATTCTGAAATAAGTACTTTTTATTTTTGACTGAGAAACCAATTACCAATTTTCGTAGATACAGCTTCAAAATTACTTTAATTGTGTCATGTTCTTAAAAAGCCCTTCACCCCATATTTCAAACACGAAGGTGTGAAATTCCGAACAATCCCATGTTAAATGGTGTATAGTTCATGCCCTGTCTATGTTTCAAATTGCTATTTTTAGTGGTTTTGGCTGGCCCACTATGAGTCATTCAGTCAGTCTCCCCTACTTCAGACATTTAGGGGTTTATTTTCCATAATCTGTGAAACATTTGTTTTTTCCAAGTCCAAATCAGAAGTCAAATACCGGTTTTCATAGATTTAAAAGTTCTTTCACAATGAAATCTTTCCATAAAGCATTCCACAGCCTTAGGGTTTGAATTATCAAAATAGTGAAACATGTATTTTATTTTCTATCCAACCAAGGAGCTATATTCAGATTTTCATAGATTTAGCTTTAAAAATCCTTTCATAATGAAATATTTGATAAGACATTTCATTCGCCATCCCACGTCCTCTAATACCGAGCACCAAGGGTTTCCAATCCGCGACAGACGGCATCGAACTCTATGACCACTAGAGGCATGGAACTCGATGACCACTAGAGATCTTTGCAGCAGTCGGGCCGTAAGCCGTGGTTGCACGCGATCCTGGCCCTGAATCTTACGTGAGGGCGCCACTGTGGAGCACGTGGTCCCAGAGGCCAACAGCGGCACACCCCGTCATGTATTTACGCGACAGCCTCTCACGCAGCGAGCACTATGTCACCATCCACAACACGAATTCCTACACCTTCTACCAAATGCTGGTGTGCAGCAAGGTTCTGTCCTCACCCCTCCACCTTCTATACACCGCGGACATGCCGCCGCCTTCACCCCTTATGCGTCTTCTACAGTATGCCGATGACACCACCTTCACCACTTGGTGAATCCTTCCAAGACCCAGGCAATCATTGTAGGCAAAACCACCCATTCCTTCGTCTCCTCGATTTCTATATCACCATCTACGACCGTCCTATCAACCTCACCCCCACCTTGGCATCACCCTTGACCGGCGCCTCTCCTGGACCCCCTTCTCTGAACAACCAAAGCCAAGACACACTCCCGACTCCACCTCCTCAAGATCCTTTGTGGCCGCACATGGGGTCTGGACCCCTCCACCATCCTCCACACCTATAAATCCCTCATCCGCCCTATCCTCTGCTATGGCCATCCTGCCTGGATCTCTACCCCACCTTTTTCAAATACCTTCAAATTCTGGAACGCCATGCGCTCCGCCTCGGCTATTGCACCCACTTCCCCTCCCCCATGCGGATCCTGTATGACCTAATTCTGTTCCCACAAGTACTCTTTCCCCTCAGTAGGATACGGATGCTCTATTCCTCCCACAAACTTGATCCCCCTCTCCCACTTGTCTCTCCCATCCTTTCCCACCCCTGTCCGCTGCTGCGCCGGCATTCTCACATCCCACCCACTCTCAATCTCTCCACCCTCCATACCCTTGCCCAATGTGGCTTCAACCATCTCCTCCTCCCTGATGATGCCCTCAACCCCTCCATCTACCCCGCCTACCAACTCTTATCCTCCCCTTCCTCTCTGTGTGCTTTTCCCAAGGGCACCCTCTTTCCCCTCTCTCCCTGGGTTTCCTCAGCCACCATACCTTCTTTCCTCCCTCTCCCTCTCCTCGGCCACTGGCACCTATACCGTCCCCTTCTCCCCCTCCCCAACCTTTTCCCCTCTGGCAGGTCCCCGAATTCGTACATGAATAGCGAACATTCGTGCACCAGAGACCATCGCCATCAGTTTTTGAGTGCCGTCGTGTTAGTACCTTAGTGTTTCACAGTCCGTGGCCTATCATTCACATGTGTCATTTCTGTGGTCTATGTTCGTTTACAAGAGCTGAACGTCTTTTATTTAATTCCGGCTGTGAACAGCTCCATGTGTTTTACTTTGTGTGTCTACTGTTGTTTATCCACCGTTTTGTTTTGTATTTCTATGTCTTCATATGTACCAATTGCACTATCTGTGGCCGAAGAGCGGCGCAGTTTTGCAGCTGCCGGCCTACCTGTATAAGGTTTCAAAGTCACAATAAATTTAAAAAAAAGAACTCAGTGAGGTATTGTGGTATTCTCGTTTAGTCGGTTGATATCTCGCTTAGACATCGTGTTGACGTTGCGTGTACTTACGTTTCCTTTACGAATGGACGTTGTTTTGATTTCGTGAGGTTGCCCTGCGTGACGCCATTGCTTAATACTTTCTTGTTGATTTTGGTGCCTTGCTTGGTTGTCTGTCGTCGTGCTTGTCCTTCCAGTCCCGTTCGTCCGTCTTGTTTGTTCGCGTGCCGCTCCAGTGCGGTATCGCCATGTTTTTGATAGCGGCAACCCATCCACAGTTCCTTGTCTCGTATTTACCGCATAGAAATACTATTTGTATAAGCATTTTGCGGTTAAAAGTGTTACACACTGAATTCAGTTTCATTTCAGGGCTTGAACTTAAATTGGTTCAAATGGCTCTAACCACAATGGGACATAGCATATGAGGTCATCAGTCCCCTAGAATTAGAACTACTTCAACTTGACTAACCTAAGGACATCACACACATCCTTGCCCAAGGCAGGATTCGAACCTGCGACCATAACAGCAGCTCGGTTCCGGACTGAAGCGTCTAGAACCGTTGGGTCACAACGGCTGGCGCTTGAAATTACTGGAAGACTTATTAAACTGATGTAGCTATATGGTTACGTGAAATATATAACACTGAGAAACTAAACGTGTGAAATAAACGAAAAAAGTCTGGTTTAGCACTCTAGGGGTTAGTTCGCTATGAGCTATAACTTAGCTGAAAGAAACAGCGAATTATTATCCCATGCTGACAGTCCATAAACATATTCCAGTAAGTGTTATCCTTTTTAAATATCACGGCCGCACGGCTTCCCGATTATTCCACGATATAATAGTTAACGACTAGAGGCACATTAACACATTAGAGTTTTTACTCGGCCATACCCTTTGTGCTTTTTAAGATCGCCCTTTAATACACCTATATCACTGCTACGGCCAAGCCGCAGCTTTTATAACATTCCATGGAAGATTAATCCACAACGTGTAACCTATTAATACATTTTGTCCGATATTTTAACCACCCAAAACACACCGCAAAACGATCTGTATGAACGCAGTTACAGCTTCGCCATCAGTGCCTGTGTACCGACCGGCAACTAATCTTCCATAGCAGTCGTGCTCCAATTATTATATGAAAACTCCCTACTAGCCATTATGCATCGGAGCAGTCTCTCTCTTTCAAAATACTATCGCACTTAAATCTTGTTATAGATTTTCCATTTACACATACACAATTTTACTGGATATTAACAATCGATAATAATTTTTTTAAATCAGTTAAACCAGGAAAATGATATTCATACATGTAACTTCGTATTCTTCCATTGCCTGTGTCATTTCGGGTACCATAATTCTGAATATTGCTCCACTCCTGTGTAACCTGCTAAAACAATTCAGTTGCCGATGTTACGACCGACTGGTTGCTCTGAAGAGGACCGTACGAAGTCGCTCGAAACGTCAGCAATTTATTTGCTTTTGTAGTTCACAATGACGCGACCCAGGTCACAAAACTATTTCATCTAAAACAGAAAGCCATTAAGTCTCAGAAACACACAGAGCGTACACAAGCTGTGATGCATCCTATTATAAAGAAATATTAGTTTTCTAAACAGACACTGCAGATTAGAGTTCATGGTTCTTCGTAACAGCAAGCTCGGAATGTTCAACGGCCCACACGAGACTACTCCGCTTATTGTGCATTCTGTCTCTGGTGAAAAAGCCTTCATCAGAGACCTGGAGGGCAGGTAGGATCGATCACGCAGCGCCGCAGCATCTCCTCAGCACGACGCGAAGTGGACTGTAGTCAGGGATTAAAGCATGCACAGTCTATGAATGGAACAGTTGTAACTGCTTTTTCGCATTACTTTATACGTAGTTCATCCGTAGTGGGAGCCCGTATATTCCGTTTTACTATTAGCTTTGATTGCTGTGTAGGAGTTACTTTCTTTTTTTCCGTAAACCGATGGAACGTCTTGCAAACGATAGATGTCTCGGTCATTGATACTTGTCCCAAAACCAAAGCCGGCTCTTTGAGGCAAGGGGGTGGGGCTGGTGTTTGGGTGCTGATCTGGTCATCGCCCAGGGAGGCAGGTTTTTGGAGGTTGACAAACTCTTACATTCTCATGTGGAATCAAAAGGATGTGTTAAACAAGACCATGAAAGTTTTGCTATAAATGGGGATGTTTGAGGATACGTTCTAAACACAAGTTACTCATAAACTCTAGTTCTTACTGGAAATTTGGACGACGTAAAACAGATGATAAATGAAACACTAGAGTTTGTCACCTTGGGTGCGTCTCTGAAAGTAGCAAAGCTTGCTTTATTTACTACCAAGAGGATCTACCTGAAATGTACTGTACCTACGTCAGCCTGTTATCCGCTAAAGAAGCGCAAACTTTGTAATAAAGAAGTAAACACAAATGTCAGCATAATCTGGCTCAACAGTACCCTCAAACACATTTAGCAGCATCGCTGAAATATGGAATTTGTAATAAATAAATAAACAATAAGTAAAATATGTACAGTCTTTTAAATCCAGAAATTGTCCTTTGCCGGCGTTTATAAGTCGAAAACGCATAACAACCATCCTGCACCATTCCCCCTCATCTGGGGATCTGCCACTAATACCACGTGAATTACTCTTGTTCTTTATACGCCCTTCTAAAATAATTTTTCCCCTTTCTCTGTGACTTCTTTTAAGTTTGTTTTTTCTCTCATTTCCTCATTCCATATTGTTTAAGTTCCAGAAAGTTTATTTGAGATGCAACTTCTACTTTTCGCTACAGTAAATGAAAGTGCATTAAAAACTACGTGCTTTGAGGTTTAATTTGTGCTCGTGGCATATCGGAAAACAGGCCTTTTCAACATCCGACAACTCGTTTTCGTACTACGGAAATACATATTGTGCTTTGGTGGTTAAAAGATTATTTTTTAAAGAAAAAATTTCTTAGTTATACGCTGTCCTATGATCTTTCACTTTGCACAGCAGAGGCATCGATGATTTCTAAGACAATGCAGTACTCAGCTGTGAGAGATGATCCAGGTTTGGTTCCACAATTGCTGTCCCCTGTACTGCCTCTCCGTCTCCACGGCAGTGCTGCAAATACTCCTGGCTAGGCTGCCAGCAGTCGACTCCAAACGATGTTGCTTTATTCTATTGTAATCAGATGATGAATCAGAGACACAAAAGCCATTTCGCTCACGGAAATGAGGAATGAAGACATTGAAATACCTTTGCTGTAAGAGATCTAGTGGTAATTTTGTAACAGTGGATAATATAACGAACATTTAAAGTTATATCACATTAATATTTTCATTTACGAAGCTGAAAGGTCCCTACATCTCTTAGTCCTCTAGTCATTTTTTTCTGTTTTTCGTCTTTCCCTTAGGTGCGCTAAATTCGTGGAGGTATGTACCGTCTATGAAATTAAAAGAAGACAGTGATTTATTGCCATACACGTTTCGCTTCTTTTATTTGGGAAGCGTCAACACTATCCTGAAATACGTTTCCTTTTATACATACAATAAACGTATAATGTGGTAGATATAATATGCTGCTACATTACATTTTGTCGTGTTTTATTATTTTTTAGGTTAGAAGCAACCTTTGTAGTGCAAGTTCCATACTGAGATTGTATCGTTCGGCGTTACTTAAGATTTCCAGCTCTGTTAACTCATGTGTGTGATCCTGTAGATGTATTTGTTAGTTTTCATACTCCAGCTGGCCGATTTCTAGAATTCCTTCATCCACATTTGTCACTTTGCAAGTACCACTTGGTCTTTACATTTTGTGATCAACATATGTGTGCTTGTGGTGTGTAGTGCTGCCAACTGTTCGTTGTTTGGCTGTCTTTTGTTTGTGTTTGATGTTTTCATATGTTGTGTGTGTGTGTGTGTGTGTGTGTGTGTGTGTGTGTGTGTGTGTGTGTGTGTGTGTGTGTGTGTGGAGAGAGAGAGAGAGGGAGAGAGAGAGAGAGAGAGAAGAGGAAGGAAATTCATGAAATATTTATCCTGGTTACATTTCGGTTTGTTATTATTTAGTATATTTGCTATCTTGTATGTTGCTTTGCGTTTCTACGAACAGATACTGAGATCCCACATAGCTTACAGAACAATAAATACAGTTCTATCACATTTACAAACAACAGACAAATCAGATAAATACCACGGAGCATGTATACACCAACTAGAATGCAAAGAATGTAAATCAGGAACATTAAAATTAGATATAAAAACATATAAGAAGTTTGAAATATGAAAATAGCCATTCCACCTCTGCCGAACACCTGATGAAACATGGACATGAACCATACAGAATGGAATGTGACATTTATTAGAGTAAACAATCGCAACAATAAGCTCCTGTCACGGCAAGAAAATTTCACATACAAATAACCATTGCATGAAAAAGAAGTTACTCCCTCCCCTCTTTTCTCTCTCTCTCTCTCTCTCACACACACTCTCACTCTCTCCACCCATTCACCCACCCTCCCAGACACTCAGACGCACGCACACAAACTCATTAAAAAACCATTACTCACAGAAAAATGCACGCACACACACACACACACACACACACACACACACACACAGCAAATGAAAAACAGCAAACACAACCGGCCAGCTAGAGCATGATGAAAACTAACAAATACATCTACAGGACCACACACATGAGTTAACAGCGCTAGAAATCGTTAAGTAACACCGAGCGATACATTCACAGTAAGGAACTTGCACTACAATAGGTGCTTCTAACCTAAGAAACATGAGAAAAACACAGCAAAATGTAATATAGCAGTATATCTACCACGTTATACGTTTCTTGCGTTTATTGTATGTATAAGAGTAAACATGTATTTCAGGCCACTGATTATGCTTCACAAATAAAAGAAGCGAAACGTGTATGACAACAGAGCGACAGAGCGTAGGGAGTAAGGGCACCCATACGACATCTTGTAGCGTGTGTGTTTGTGTGTGTGTGGGGGGGGGGATGGTGTGTGTGTGTGTGGGGGGGGGGGGGAGGTGGAATAGTGGTAGTGCTGGGGATTGGGTATTGAGTATTTTTAATGTTTTGTTAAGCGAATGATGACTTCTAGGTAGTCATAAAAAATCTTGTCTCCGACCCTGTTAAAAAGCTTCGTAATGCCAACTTTTAAATCATTTACTTGAAGGAAAAACATCTGTCGACACTATATTTTCTCTTTTCCTTGAGGGCTACCCTTCGACCCCTGGTAGGACATGCGCCTAAGACAAGCACCCACTGCGGGCTGATTACTTCTGTGTGTCGCAGTTACTGCGTTCGTCTATGATATACTCCTGATATATCGGATCGCCATGCTACGAGAGCATGTTTAATAGTCATGGAAGGTCTGCCCTCAACACCGTGTGTGAAGGAGAACTGAAAATTAAGGCCTTCCAGTTTTTTAAATGAAAACTCTTACAGTTTTAGAAATAAAAATTGTTATTCACATCCTTATCCTTTATTCTTCAAGTCTGCATGATAATTATTTCTCACCCTAGTCACCGTGGTGACGAAAATATTTCTCCCAACGCGGGACTACTTCGTTAATACTTATCGAAGATAAAGCTGAGACGCAGAATGCCTCTACGAAAATGTGATTACATCAGGTCACTTCAGAATGTCTGACTATGTTAACAGGGTAATAATCTCACCTCTCTTTGAAACACTTCATCACAATGAAAGTGATGTCCCCGAAGGTGTTCTTCAAGGTGTGGAAGCAGATGAATGTCGGATGGGACCAAGTCGGGACTGTATGTGGGATGTTCAATGACAGTGAACCCGAGGCGCCAGATTGTTGTAGATGCCCGAGTACTCGTGTGTCTTCTGGCATTGTCACACTGAAGGAGAGGATGCTCCATGTGTGGACGAACTCTTACAATTCGAAACTCGGTTACAGCACTCAGTGTCTCACGCACCGATATTGTTACAGTACACACCTCCATGTTACACTCTACAATTCCGAGCACTCTAGAGTCACAGGGTTTTAGGTTGCGTCAGCGAAGCGAGAAAGTCGATCGAGTAACATGCATGGTATGTAATATCGTTATTGGGTACAGAATACAAAATTTGGAGGCGTTACATATCAGCTCGACGTTGTATAATCCTATCATTGTGCATCTTCCTCCACATCGCATGTTCCTCTCTCCACACGGTTCGAGAACAAGGGAACAAACTTTAGTTACATGATCTGCGAGTGACGTAACATAATTCTGGCTGACATGTTTTGGAGTTATAAGTCAAAATCTCTACCATTGTAGAAGTCTCCCTTCTCTTCCACTGACTTGTGCCTCATATCAGACTCTGATCATAGGGACGCATTCACTTCATGAAAACGTATAACTAAGAACTACATGTGAAATTAAGATGTAATGAATGAATGACTTCATCTGAAAATGCAAGGAGATTTGGGATTGTGGGAGGGGATGGGGGTGGGGGTAGAATGAGGCTATTGGCATTTTTAATTTTTGCACAGGGCGGCAAAATCCCTGCAGCCAGAAAATTAATTTGAGTATGGTTACATCAAAAAGATAGATCTTGCTGTTGTTGTTTATGGTGTCATCATTGGGTCCTCGATCCAGAGAGTCTGTTCACTCAGTTCTCCACCCTGTGCAAGTCATTTAGTTTCTACATTTCCACTTACTACTGTCAAATCTTCAACTCTCCCAACAATTCCCCTCTCATACTTTCTCCATTACCACACTGATGTTACCTTGAAACCTCTGGATGCGGCCTATCAACCGACACTACGTTTAACCAAATGGTGTTTTTCATTTCTCTTTTCTCTAATTAATTTCATTACTTCCTCCTTAGCTATAATATGCACCTACTTATTACTAACATTCTAGCATAGCGTCGTAACGGCGTTGCCGCAGTTGTAACACCGGTTCTCGTCACATCAAGGAAGTTATGCGCCGCCGAGACTGGCTAGCATCTGGATGGGTCACCGTTTACGTTGCCGGGCGCTATTGGTAAGCGGGGTGCATTCAGTCCTTGTGAGGCCCATGGAGGAGCTACTTGTCTGAGAAGTAGCTGTTCCTATCACGACAACTGACAACGGCAGGGAGAGTGGTGTTTTGACCACATTCCCCCCCATATCCGCGTTCTGTGACGCCTGTTTGGTGAGGCGGTCGGTCGGTACCATTAGGCGTTCAGAGACCTGTTCAGACGGAATGAGTATTGCATTGCATCACACTTCACGAACTATTTTGTTTGCAATCACATTTTTTAATATCTATGTTTTTTTAGTTTTAGTATCATTTCATAAAACAGAAAAAAAACGTAAAAATTCTCTCTAAATTTATCAGTTTTGGCCCGGTATTCCTCCACCAGAATCAAGTGGTCACATGTTGATAGTGGCCAAGAAGTTCTAAGCTGATAGTTCGCGGATTTTGAACCACTTCATGCGGTTGGAAGCCAGAGATATATTTATCAGGGTTTATCGCCACGAAACCATGCATTCGTGCATAGCTACTACAATCCTTTCAAATAAAATGTGTCTACACAGCGTACTTTAGGAAATAAGCACAGGTTATGTAAAACGAGAATATGTACTCCTTGAAAAGAGTATGTCGTTTTCGGCAAATACGATGCACACTTATATATCAGTTGCGTCTGCTCTTGTGCAATATAGCACACGCATGAAATAATAAATGAGTTTATTACCTCCTTCAAACAAAGGTCCACGAGTTGCCTTGACAGTTATCCGACAACACGTTTGTCACGTCCTAATGTATCTTTTCAGAATGAAGCTATCATCATTCCTGTAAGATTCTTCATCAAAAGACACGCATTAAAATTAACTGAAGAGCGTACGCTGTGTTGTTGAACTGGCAGTAGCTAAACGGTTTTCACCTTCCAATGAAATGCAAGAATATTTCCGTGGAAAACTACTACTCCGTAACCAATGAACTGATTTTCATTAAAAATGAAACTCCTCCAGGTGTACTTAAGATTTCACATTTATTTGGCTACTAGTTTAGACGTTGCGTCAACGCCATCTTCAGGCGGGTACACTTTGATGATATCAATTGTGTGTGGCTGAGTACTAGACGTCCGCGGTCAGACCATCAAAGTGTACGGGCCTCAAGATGGCGTTGACGCAACGTCGAAACTAGTAGCCAAATAAATATGAAATCTTAGGTACAGCTGGAGGGGTTTCATTTTTAATAAAAATTATACCAGCTGATATCCCAACCACCACCCAATTTAAATATGGAGGTACAAAGACAGAATTGATCGTTTTTGTCAAAACGTATAGCTGCGTAAGGATTCAATTTCAAGCGTTATATCATATGGTACTAATGCACAGCGAAATAAAAGTACAAACACGGGAACCCTCCACTGGCTGGTTTTTAGCTCATTTTGTAGCAAATCACTCAGTAAATGAATACAATCGGGAAATGTAGAGAAATGTTGCCACTGAATTGTTCATTATTGTGGACGCACAGCTTTCCAGTGGCAGGGAAACAGCCCAGGAGATCCTCATTGGGGTAATCGCGACTGTGATGGTGCTCTTAAGCTATTGGTGCCTCAGCGGCTTGTTTATTTCGGCACAGTCTTTGTGTGAAAGGGTTCCTGACGCCCCAGATTTAGATGGAATGCAATATGACTTATAATAGACAAATCGCTGGCCCTGTGGGATCTACGTGACGTCCGTCCGTTAGACACTTGCGCTCGTCTTATGCTGCTGCATGTTTCAAGAAACATGAACTTTGCGACGCTGAAGAGACACCCTATGTACTATTGATCTCTGAAACCAGCAGTCTTGTGTAATGCCTTATGCTAAGACACAGTATTCCACTGATTTTCGTCTCCCTTTCTAATTCGGTTAATTCACAGCATGCTGCCATGTATTGTTTCTAAAGTCACATCATAGGCCGTATCTACCCGACACATTTGGGCTTCGTACACTATCTAATCAAAAGAATCCGGTCACCTACTGGTGGCCATTAATACGAGATGTGGCCACCCTTCGGCTTAATCATGGCCTGAACTCTGTTGGAAAAATTTTCCCTCTTCATACTGGATGGCTGCGCGAGATTGGCTGTTCAGTATAAAACTTCGAAACGAAACACCTTAAACCGTATAAATAGAAAGTTTTGTTTTACTTCGCTACCTGTTTCAACGCTACATTACGCCATCCTCAAGCCCCCTGACCACGACATATAAGAACAATCCCACTTTATTTACAATCAGATTAGGGAGCAGCATATAGTCATGTGTATCCGTGGACTTGTTCACAGAAAGTTATCATTTCGATCATGAACTACAGACACTGCAGCTCATTCCATGTAAACACAGCCCACACCATTATGGAGCCACCATCATCTCGCACAGCGCCTCGTTCTGAACCTGACTCCATAGTTTCCTGAGGCCTGGACCACTCTCGAACCCCACCATCAGTTCTTACCAACAGATCTCGGGACTCATCTGACGAGGCTACTGTTTTCAGGTAGTCTAGAGTACGACCGAAGTGGCCACGAGCCCAGGAGAGGCGCTGTTGGCGATGTCGTCCTGTCAGCAAAGAAATTAGTCACTCGCCCATCAACGACAAATTTCACCGCTTGGTTACGTTAGTCGTATTTTCCACAACGATTTCTGCTGTTATTTCACGCACCGACACCTCGACGCAAATGCCACAGCCGAGAATGTGTAGAAAATATTTGGGATGATTCAGGAGGAATATCACATAACTTTTGAGGTGGTTCTACAAGCGAATATAAACCGAAAAAGTCCGATGAATATGTGTGTCGTGCTTCAGCGTTTTTTGAATGAGAAATACCGCTGTGTCCACCAATACAAACGTGCCACTTACCTTCATCAATCAAAATACGCAGACCTGTTGCTTGTGTACGGGTACTTTAATGGCAATGCCCGTGCGACTGTCACAGAACACCAGGGAGGTTTCCTTGATCGACGAACCACCTATGTCCGAGTATTTCCTTGGGTTTTTCAAACATTATGTGAAATCAAAACACTACTCAATTCACACGTAATATCAGAACGCGAGGCCATCCAGTCAACTAATGAAAGAGAAGATATTATTGCAT
This sequence comes from Schistocerca gregaria, assembly GCF_023897955.1. Taxonomy (NCBI): domain Eukaryota; kingdom Metazoa; phylum Arthropoda; class Insecta; order Orthoptera; family Acrididae; genus Schistocerca; species Schistocerca gregaria. The sequence goes on along the minus strand of NC_064922.1, from coordinate 728,259,295 downwards.
TAGTACAATGGAGTCCCACCACCAATACACGGCGCTGCGACCGTCGGTTCGATGTTCCACAAACGCGAGGGCTTGTATCCTTTCCATCTGCAGTCAGTGCAACATCTCCATCCAGATAACTAAGTAACCATGTAGATACTCGTATTTTGGGTATGGTTCGCTGTGCACAGAGACGTCGCGCAATACACTTTATTTACAGATGAGGATACATTTACACGCAATGGTAACATATACACCTGCAGTTCTCATACATGGACGATGGAGAACTCACATCACAGTAGGGGAACAAGATTTCAAGTTAAGTTCTCAGTGAAAGTCTGATGTATTATGACTGATGTCCGGGTGATATGGTCTGTGTTAATGCCAAATCGCGTAACAGCGGTGCCGTATACACATTTCCTGCAGGACGACCTACCTGCACTTTTACAAGACGTGGCATTAGAGAAATGACGTCGAATGTACGTGCAACATCATGGATCACCAATTGCCTGTAGCAGACAGAATCTGAATAACACATTTACTCAAGGGTCGATTGGCCTCGGCAAACCCCGCCAGGTAGCCCGATCTAATTCAATTAGTCTTCAGTTTACGGGACTGGTTAAAGGGGGATGTGTGGAGAACTTGTCTCGCACATCACACACACTGTTGCCAGCCTTAAGGCCCGATGAGATAATGTTCGATGTGCAACACAAAACACGCTCCAACGTTTGAAAATAGAATTGAGTTGGGAGAGAGATATTTCTTTCCCATTCATGCTGTGACGTGGCAGGTACATGAACATCACAAGACAGCTATCCGTTTTTAGGAAAACTGGAGTATACTAGATTTATCTGCACATTTCCTTCCCTTTCTGCAACGCAGCGCTTCCTGTGTTATTAATCAGGCATAGATGATAGTTAGTCTTATCGGTTAGAGTCTGTGATGGGTATCAAACACCGTTTCAGGAGAATGGCGGTTTGAGACAGCGAGGAAATATTCATCTACATCCACACAATTTTTGCTTCATCTTGCAGTTGTAAATCTACATTAGGTTGGAGCGCTTCATTGCCGATTTATTACTCCCATCGCTAAGTCATGATGGAACTTGCTGTGATTCCTGACCTGACCTGGATTCAAGACGGAATTAAAAAATTACGCAGATGACCTTAATTAAGCTGTCAGTCTTTTCAGCACCCTTTATTCTCTATTATCACGCCAATGATTCACACATTCTCCAAGTACATCGAAATTCACTGACATAGTTTCTAAATTTCTAAGCCATCACCTTATACTTGGATGGGATTTTTCATATTATGTTCTGTCTGTCTATAACAACTTATTTTCCTATCTCAGCTGCAGTAAAAACAATTTATGAAGATAACTAACTTAAAAAGACTTTAGAAATGGAAGTTTCCTTACACATACTAATGGACTTAATAGTTGAAAATCTTAAAGTAATTTAATGTCTCTGTCGTCGTATGGACAAAAATAATTCCGTCTTTGGTTTACTTTTCCGTGCCTAGTAGATGCATGTGTACTAGGTGAATGTAGTACAGGTTGCTCCCAAATGACGGGTAACGTTTAAAGATTTCACTGCATGTTTCCTTCACTGTAGCTCACATGCTTTAGGGGTAAATATTGTTCTCTAATAAAGGATATGTACAGTGGAGTGTTAAATGTGACTTATCAGTTGGAATAAACTTGTACTGTAAGTACTTAGTACATACAAAAGAACACTTTGGATGCGTGAACATGAACTGACAGTGAATACCACTGAAGATTTAAAGCCATGGTGACTGTTTCTTGCTCATGGCTCTTTCAAACATATGGAAAGATATTATAGGTTCCGTTACTAGTCACAATACTTGTTTACTATTTTAATTATTAGAAGGAAGGTCTGTGTTGGCCGTAATATTGATAGAAAAATCGATTTTCAATCACGTTGTGATCGTCTTCAGTGATCACAATTGTGATAGTTTATAAAGCTTTCGTTACTTATAATAACTTGATACCAGTGCCTGTGAGTTTAATTTACACACCACAGCACAGATTTCTCTATCAATAAACCATCAATATTACAGCCAACGCTGACCTTCCTTCTAATTTCACGTATATGGTCGTTGTGCACGCAGCACTCCATGGAGTAGCCAATCAATACTTTAATTATTTAACTTCCAAAATGTTTCAATGATGCGACAGAACGACGGGCAGAAGACTTGTGAGTAACTGCCGCCATCAGAATCGACATATCCATGCTCAGTTCTAAATAAGCTTTATTTTGACGCCATCTTGTTTTCTCCGCCTTTGAATTGTTGGATCTAATTTAACTTACAAAATCTGTTCCTTCAGACATGCATGTATCAAGGAAGAGATGTTATTGACGATCCGCACCTTAGTAAATCAGCGGAAAATTCGGGTTCGAAGCTCGATCTGGCTACAGTTTTCGTCTGCCACTAACAGGTAACATATATGTACCTAACACGTGTGATGTCAGTAGAATCAGCCATCAATGAATAATTTCGTTATAGTTTGTGATACCGTGTTACGATTTACCTTTACAAGTTCGTGAGCAATGACCAATATTTTCAAAGTGGTCACATCCTGAGACGACTGACAGACCCAAAAGACAAAGGAAACGATTATTTTTTTAAAAAAGTAATGTGAAAAACAGACCGACATACAAAGTGACATAGCCTCTTTTGCGGCTGTCCTTTTCTTTATCCACAGAATGACCATAGAACACACCAAGACATTGCACAGAAGCATTTGTATCTAAGTATACTTGTGTTAAATGTTTTGTACTGCCACTTTAGCCTAATGATGAGATGTAGCTTCGAAACATTTTGCTAACTGCACAGTTTAAGTAGTCAACAAATTTTGCGACAAGTAGTGGCACCAGTACGGTGTTTCCATACCACAGTAGATGCCTACCATAAATGGGCGAAACACCAATGTTACCGTTGCTAGGAATGAAATTTTTCTCATTTATACGATTAAGCATAATAGTAGATGGAATTGAGGAAAATAATTGAAAATATAAGCCTAATAACAATAATTGAATTTTCTTCCACTTACATTTACTGCGTGCGATTGTTACGTACATTTTTCTTTCGAAAAGATGTTTTTTATGGACATAATAATATTAGAAATGCCGCCATCGAAATTATTTCCAGAAACGTTTCGATATTTTGTAGACGGCAACCGTTTACTCTTCGTTGTTTCATATTATTTTGTATCTAGACTTAAGCAACAGATTTATGTCACCGCCTCTCAGTATTTGTCGCATTCACAAATTCCTTCAATTTTCGTATACATTATGTTGTATCATTAGAAACTATAATGACTTACTAGAAGTAGTTTGTGAAGTGGATGATCGTTTGTCGTACCTGAGACAGAGAAATTATATTGACTGAAAAATTCAAAGAACCAGGGCATGTATACAAATTTTAAGTACTAAATTTATTCCACATCTGGAGACATAAAGGGCATCGAGATACAAAATTAAATTAAATTAATATAATATCTGAAAGAAAAGAAACAACAGACGACGTACGATGGCACAAATGGTAGGAAAGAGTGTTTGTGTGTGAGAGAGAAAGAAACGCAGACGGAGAAAGAGAACGGAAAAGAGAATTTCCTTAATTTAGTTGCTACAGCATTCATTTTCTCATTTCGAAAAGTGAAATGTACGTGGAGATATAGTTAACTGTGAAAAAAAAAAGATAAGAGATGGTAACGACCACTTTCACTTGCTGAAAACTCATTTCCTGTTGAAACGAGGCGAATAACTACGTACTACCAAGCAGGTCGATAGGTCACGCTGACAGTTACCGGTGTGAGTAGTCACCGGCGAACAGTGGCAACGAAGAGCGTAAAAAATGCTGCCCTTTGTGCAGCACGCTTAAAGACGCTGCGGTTGGTTGTGTAAATGTATCTCTTTTTTCCTCTACCACCTTTGATTTCGAGCATTTCTTCCCCGAATCATTTTCGCGTTCCTTTTTAATTCCCGGCTCATAATTGTTTCTTTATGGGGATGTTGCAGAAGAGGAGTCGCACTTTCCCTCGTTGGGTTAATGAGTTTTGCTTTACAAGGCGTAAACCGCTGTGATTTTCCTAGCAGTCGTGCCTGCTTCCCTCTTCCATTAACATCGGCATTCACACAAAAACACCTACGTAGTGAAGAGACGAATTGGACGGAAACAATACTCGTGTGACGAATAGCTTCGTTTCGGGCTTCACCAGAGGACTTTCACTTACTCTCTGTGTCAAGACAAATGCGTTAAAATCTCGATTCTAAGCGCTAATTAAAGTGCTGAAGCTTGTCAATTCACGTGAATTTGCTCTCTGCTCAGAATACTTGGTTGCTTTCATGACTCACTAACTTTTGATTTAAGAACGTAAATATAACTCTTTTAATTAAAAGTAAGTTATAAGTTACCAGAACAGGTCTAGAAGAAGTGGAAGAAATCTTAAGAAAACCTGGATAAGAAAATATCCAAGATCCCAACCAAGTATGTTATCATAATTCTTGGATGCTTCATTGCTCAACCCAGGAAATACAGTACCTGCAGTCCATAACAAGGCTAATTCGAACGCAGAACAACGTGTAAATTTGCAAGAACTTTTACCTGACAAAGAAAATGACAGCCGTTAAACATCTTCCAAGATGACGTAAAATGTAGGTATCTTCCTTCGGTATTAAGTTACAATCATTTTCTTTATTTCAAATATTGCCTTACTAGGCTCCCCAAATTAATCATGCCGAGTCTTGAGGAGAGGGAAATACAAAATGCCAAAGTACTCAGGGGCTCAAACGTAGATTCAGTTCACATGCTGTCCTAATTTAAGAACAAAACTCTAGCAAGAATACAGATAACCTACTCGTAAAAAACACCACCTGTACGCGGAGTCTGATACAGAAGAACTTAGACCCAGCAAAGATTTTAAGATGACCATGAATCAGAACGACTATCAACGATGGACACACACCTTTACTTATTTATTTACTTAGTTTTGAGTCATCAGCCTTCTGACTGGTTTGATGCCACACTCCACGAACTCCTTTCCTGCATCAGCCTCTTCATCTCTGAGTAGCACATGCAACATAAGACGTCAGTTACATCTACATCTACATCTACATGACTACTCTGCAATTCACATTTAAGTGCTTGGCAGAGGGTTCATCGAACCACAATCATACTATCTCTCTACTATTCCACTCCCGAACAGCAAGCGGGAAAAACGAACACCTAAACCTCTCTGTTCGAGCTCTGATTTCTCTTATTTTATTTTGATGATCATTCCTACCTATGTAGGTTGGGCTCAACAAAACATTTTCGCATTCGGGAGACAAAGTTGGTGACTGAAATTTCGTAAAAAGGTCTCGCCGCGACGAGAAACGTCTATGCTGTAATAACTTCCATCCCAACTCGTGTATCATATCTGCCACACTCTCTCCCCTATAACGCGATAATACAAAACGAGCTGCCCTTCTTTGCACCCTCTCGATGTCCTCCGTCAATCCCACCTGGTAAGGCTCCCACACCGTGCAGCAGTATTCTAACAGAGGACGAACGAGTGTAGTGTAAGCTGTCTCTTTAGTGGACTCGTTGCATCTTCTAAGTGTCCTGCCAATGAAACGCAACCTTTGGCTCGCCTTCCCGACAGTATTATCTATGTGGTCCTTCCAACTGAAGTTGTTCGTAATTTTAACACCCAGGTACTTAGTTGAAATGACAGCCTTGAGAACTGTACTATTTATCGAGTAATCGAATTCCAACGGATTTCTTTTGGAACTCATGTGGATCATCTCACACTTTTCGTTATTTAGCGTCAACTGCCACCTGACACACCATACATCAATCTTTTCTAAATCGATTTGCAGCTGATACTGGTCTTCGGATGACCTTACTAGACGGTAAATTACAGCATCATCTGCGAACAGTCTTAGAGAACTGCTCAGATTGTCACCCAGGTCATTTATATAGATCAGGAACAGTAGAGGTCCCAGGACGCTTCCCTGGGGAACACCTGATATCACTTCAGTTTTACTCGATGATTTGCTGTCTATTACTACGAACTGCGACCTTCCTGGCAGGAAATCACAAATCCAGTCGCACAACTGAGACGATACCCCATAGCTCCGCAGCTTGATTAGAAGTCGCTTGTGAGGAACGGTGTCAAAAGCTTTCCGGAAATCTAGAAATACGGAATCAACTTGAGATCCCCTGTCGATAGCGGCCATTACTTCGTGCGAATAAAGAGCTAGCTGCGTTGCACAAGAGCGATGTTTTCTGAAGCCATGCTGATTACGTGTCAATAGATCGTTCCCTTCGAGGTGATTCATAATGTTTGAATACAGTATATGCTCCAAAACCCTACTGCAAACCGACGTCAATGATATAGGTCTGTAGTTAAATGGATTACTCCTACTACCCTTCTTGAACACTGGTGCGACCTGCGCAATTTTCCAATCTGTAGGTACAGATCTATCGGTGAGCGAGCGATTGTATATGAGTGCTAAGTAGGGAGCTATAGTATCAGCGTAATCTGAAAGGAACCTAATCGGTATACAATCTGGACCTGAAGACTTGCCCGTATCAAGCGATTTGAGTTGCTTCGCAACCCCTAAGGTATCTACTTCTAAGAAACTCATGCTAGCAGATGTTCGTGTTTTAAATTCTGGAATATTCCATTCCTCTTCCCTGGTGAAGGAATTTCGGAAAACTGCGTTCAATAACTCCGCTTTAGCGGCACAGTCGTCGATAACAGTACCATCGGCACTGCGCAGCGAAGGTATTGACTGCGTCGTGCCGCTTGTGTACTTTACATACGACCAGAATTTCTTCAGATTTTCTACCAAATTTCGAGACAATGTTTCGTTGTGGAACCTATTAAAGGCATCTCGCATCGAAGTACGTGCCAAATTTCGCGCGTCTGTAAATTTTAGCCCACCTTTTGGATTTCGCGTTCTTCTGAACTTCGCATGCTTTTTCCGTTGCCTCTGCAACAAACTTGCTGAATGTATTCCTCTACAGTTATTACACTCTGAAGCTCCTTTTTGTATCATGAAAGTCATTCCCTGCTGTCTGAACAGTTGTCCTATCTTCATGTCTCTTTTTCTTGCCACTGTTTCCCGTATACGCCTTTTCTCTCCGATTCTGCGCAGAACCTCCTCATACATTATCAGTCCACCTAATTTTCCACATTCTTCAGTAGCACCACCCCAAAAATTCTGTTCCATTTTTCACAAATTTCATGATTCACTAACACAAAATATTGTGCTCTAAAGCCGGCCGGAGTGGCCGAGTGGATCTAGGCGCTTCAGTCTGGAACCGCGCGACCGCTACGGTCGCAGGTTCGAATCCTGTGTCGGGCATGGATGTATGTGATGTCCCTAGGTTAGTTAGGTTCAAGTAGTTCAAGTTCTAGGGGACTTATGACCTCAGAAGATAAGTCCCATAGTGCTCAGAGCCATTTGAACCATTTTTTGGCGCTCTAAGCGAACTTTCTCAGAAATCCCTTCCTCAAATTAACACCTATGTTTGATACTAGCGAACTTCTGTTGGCTACGAATGCTGTTTTCGCCAGTGCTACCTGTTTTTCTTTTTTCTTTTTTTCCCTCTTTTCTGCGTCCACATGAGTTATTTTTTTATGCCAGTGTATCAGAATTAATGTCATCTACTTTATGATACCCAGTATTGATACGTTTCTCGCTGTTATCATTTCTGCTACTTTTCGATACATTCGTCTTTATTCGATTTATTCTCAGTCCACATTTTGTACACTTTAGACTGTTGATTCCATTCAACACATTCTTCAAAACTCTATCACTGTCACTGGGGTAGCATTCTCATCAGCATATCCTATCATTGATATCCTTTCACACTGAATTTTCATTTCCTCCCCCTCCCCCCTTCCTTACGGTCACCCCTTTGACCCTATCTTTTATTTTCGTCATTGCTTCTTTGGTGAATAGATGGAACAGGAGGAGCGAAAGGCTGCGTCCGTATTAACTGTACGATAGTTGTCGCACTTATCAGCCTTTTCTGATTTCGAAATATAAGGGATAATCTTTTCCCGAAAGTCGGATAGTACCTCGCCAATCTCACATATTCTACACACCAGCCTGAATGATCATTTTATTCTCACTTCCCCCAATGGGTTTAGGAATTCGTACAACATGTTGTGCACTCTTTGGTATCCCACCATGAGACGTCTCCAGACATACCTTCGCTGGACATCGAAGTTCATTTCGAAGCGGGACTCATCAGCGTCGACAATTCTACACCAGTCAACGCGATTCCAGGCCGAAGAGGTCTGGAGAGGCCCCGAACAGCATTTTGGTACCAACCTGTCGCCCACCATATGGTTTCGCAGCAAGAGTGATGATCAGGAGTGCCATTTCTTTTAATAGCAAGACCGCTTCTTTTCTCATCTGCGGCACCCTTACAGCACAGCAGTAAGTCGAAGACATTCTACACCCGTTTTGTTGCCCTTGGTGGCTAGCCATCCTAGGTTTACATTTCAGCAAGATAATACCTGCCCGCATACGGTATGAGTTCCTACGGTTTGTCTTTGTGCTTGCCAAACTTTACCTTGGGCAGCAAGGTCACCTTATACCTCCAAAACTAGAACGATTGGAGTATTACGGGAAGGGAACTCCAGCCATCCCGGGTTTTTAGCATTATTGCGCTCCAGTATGAGATTTTGGCACTCTGTACCCAAGGAGGACATCCATCAACTCTATAAATCAGTGCCAATCGGAATAACTGTTTCCATTAGGACCACACGTGGACCAACGCGATATTTGCTTGCCCAATTTGTGGAGCATTTTCTCTTGAATCAAGTTTTCCTGAAATATTTATATTTTTCATTGGACATGGACATGTACATGACATATATAGATTTCCGTACTGTTCAGATAATTCCTTCGTGGTAAGTCACTTTTATTTTTCTTGATGTGGAGAGCTGTCTGAAGTTGAAAGCTTTGCACAGACTGGTCAATCTTTCACCATTTTTGTTGGTTCTCTTGTGTGTGGTGTAGTCCTCGACGGTTTTTCCGAACGCTTCCTTATTTCCAATTTGAGTGTTAATATCTTCAAGCAATATTTTGACACTTCCATTTGCGCTTTGAGAAATATCTTACTTCAAGGTTTCCCAAAAAGTATTACTCCTTTTCTGAGTCCCTATTGCTGTTTTCTTCCATAGAAACAGGGCATTTAAAAAGCTTATAATTTTTTGATTCCACATTGCAATTATAAAAGGCAATCATTTTGATGGAGAATAAAAATTATTCACTGCGTTCATCACTTAACAACAGACGGTAAAATTCATACCTAGATGAGGATTACCTCGTTTGTAGCTAATGAGTGCATTCGCTTTAAAGATGCTGTAATTATCATACTCCATCTGTGAACTACGTTTCCTCTGTAAGTCTTCCATAAAAAATTGTATGAGGAATATTAAATATTTTGATTTCAGAAACTTCCTCCTCGTGTAACGTTTACTTTAGGTACCGCGTTCATTTTCTGAGCAAAACTATTGGTTAGCCCTGTGCTGCACCTGTGAATAGTGTGATAAAATAAAATTTTAAATTTCACGGAATGCAATATTTTTAAAAAAGAAAATGGATCTAATTTAATACCAAATGAAAGTAATTGTGGGCTCAATGAAACCTATGTAACTAAAACTCAGTACCCAAGCACATTACGGACATTGTGTAATACGAAATGCAATGTTTGACTTGAAATAGCCATAAAAATAAATTACTGTTCAACTCGGAAGAAAATAGCTTTTTGAAATTACCAACTATTTTCACTGAAGATTCATCAACTTTCTAGGACGACACCTGTCAGCACACAGATTGCTCAGAACGCAAAGTGAGGTCTGCCATGAAATACACGACTACCTCCTGCTAAGCACGTTCTTTTTGTATTAGGAGTGCTGACGTTATCCAAAGCAAATACAAATCAGCAGATGCAGCAGCTGAAGATAAATAATCTACTCGAAATTCATTTCGTCGTGAGAAAACGTTTGTTGCTGCGTGTGGGGTAAGATGCAATGCCCACACCACAGAATATTTATTGTGACTCTGAGCACTCAGAGCTCAGCAGTCACCTAGAACTTAGAACTACTTAAACCTAACTAACCTAAGGAAATCACACACACCCATGCCCGAGGCAGGATTCGAACCTGCGATCGTAGCGGTAGCCAAACTGTAGCGCCTCGAACCGCTCGGCCAACCGGGCCGGCAATATTTAATACTTTTCTATGAATCACAGAGGTGGTCTTTAGTTTAAAGAAATTCGTTTTTTGAGAAATTAGAGTCCGATTATTGACAAAAGGACTGCACAGTATAATAAGACTCTAAAAATTACAAAATTCTAAATACGTTCTAGAGAAATCAGACTCCGATTATTGACAAAAGGACTGCACAACATAAGAAAACTCTAACAATTACAAAGTTCTCTCATTACGAAGAAACTACGAACATACCTTTAGAATTCATCCAGAATCTGCATCAGTGTAAGGGACAAGAAAGTATTATAAATGAGTTTTGCGCTCCACAATATATTCCAGAAAGATTGTTCAAGATTCAGAAATAATATATCTCATTCTCTGAAAAACTCATCTGCTCATTACCTTTCGTCAAACAAGAATGCTGCAAAACAGACAGATTAGCAAGTTAACCACGGACAAAATCTTAATGTAAGGAGCTATAAATCAGAAATCTATTTATGTAGATCCAATATGGATAAAGGGGGATTTGCCATTTTCTTAAAAAGTGACACAAATATAAAAATATAGAAGTAAGTAAATTCCATACAGAATTCCATATTTAAAAAAGCATGTGCTTGTATGGTACTAACGGTAAATGTAATCTTTGTGAGTGTTACAGTGAAAAGGTCTCCAGTGGTTAATTCGTAAAACTTTTGTTGAATATTATTTTGCTCTGTCAGATATGAGGAATGAATTATTAATTTTGATAATGTTAATGAAAATTTCGCAAAGGAATCTGACATGAAAAGTGATGTAGGGGTGCGTTTAGCCACTTAAATTTTAGTATCCACCATAAATTTCCCTACCCGAGTCGTTCAAGACAGTTCTATCGTCATAGACAATGTGTTGATTCAACAAGCAGAAATTTGAGAACCCATACCTATTCTGTGGTAAATGGATTGTCAGATTTTGATGCACAGTTGCTCATATCATGTAACTCAACTCCAAAAACAGTTTGGAGACATTCAAGAAAACAGTCAGGCTGATCAATGCTAGAACTATTGAGGTTTTTCAAAGAAAGCTTAAAAATGTTGGCTGGAGTGAAGTGTACAATGAGCCTGTCGGTAACACTATATTCAACATATTTCTTAATAATTTGGTAAATTTAAAGTAGTTCACGTAAAAAGAAAACTTATAATAGTAATAGCAAGTCAATAAAGAATACATGGCTATTACCGTATCATAACGAAAAAAGGATTCGTACATAATAGCCAGTAACAGTAAGGACCCAGAAATATTTTATCATTTTTGACAGTTCTACAGTATTTGTTGAAAAAGTCCAATGATATGCACACTTTCTGTGAAATTCTCATATCATATAAATAAAATTAATATGACCGATTGTTGAAAGAAAGACAATAAAGATCCATAGAAAATGACGTATCTGTTTTATTTTAAAAAAGGGCCATTCTACTGAGTCGTCTGTTATTCATTTACTGAACACCCCATAAAATCCTATGATTTTTCAATCACAATATTTAGTCACATAATATACATTTTAAGGAATAAGTAGTTCATCAAATTAACGTTCTAGTTTTCATTTAAGAAACAGAATGGGAAAAATCAGCCTCAGTTGTTAGAGTAATTCAGAGAGGGAAGCCATATAATCTGCGTGGGAGAAACTGCAGTGGAATCCCTGCGGGCTTTGATCATTGGAACACAACCGCTCTTACTTTATGTTAATGACCTGCCATTTTATTTGAGGCGAGAGACAGAGTTATTCCTCTTTGAAGGTGATGAAAACATTGTTGTGAAGCCGAGCAAAGAAGCATCAATAGAGGAAATAGCAAATGATATTTCTGTGGAAGCTACTGGAGGATTTTCATTAAAGGATAGGTTCAAACTTTGAAAAAACGTATATCAAAAATATAGCGCCTCCTATTAAGGTAGGGTATTGTCAGCGAGTAACAGAGTAGAAATATGTAATGTTCCGAAAACTTAAATTGAAATATCAATATAGTGAACCTTTGAAGACGTTCACGTTTGACTGCTTTTGATACAGGAATAACAGCCAACTTCGAGGTTGCGCACGTTGGTCAGTTAACGTAATTTGCATGTATTCATTCATGTGCATCTTATGGTATAGTATTCCAGGGTAACTCCTCCCTTAGGTAAATACTGTTCATTGCACGTATGAAAGTAACCAGATTAATGTGTGAAATTCACATACATAGACCTTGGTGGCCTCTCTCTAAACAGCTGTAAAAAAGTAACCAGAATCTGAGAGCGCATTTACTCATATAGAAATTTTTCTAGCAACAAAGCGTCTGAGACAATAGAGATATTTACAAGAACAACATTAGAAAGAAAACTGCTCTGCATTACCCTTTAATGAATCTAATGTTGGCAGAGAAAGTGGTGAAACATGCTGCTATTAAACAGTTTTGTAATCTGCCCATGGAAATAAAATGCCTGACAGGTAGCATAAATGTTTTCAGATGTAAATGAAAGAGTTTTCTCCCTAAAAATTCCTTCCATAGAGTAGTGGAATTTTTGGGTGGAGATAATTAGTCATTAAAAAAATAAACCTGTCTGTGGCCTGCATGCAACCGTTTAACTATTATTCTTTTATTTTTTATTTAGTTGTATATATGTATTCTGTTGAAAAGTTCCATATGAAAACGTTTATCGTGAATTTTATCCATGGAGCAAGTGCCAAAATACTGACTGACTCGCTATAGGAGTCTCATGGTGATGTACATACAATGATGTATATTAGTAGAGTCTGACAATAGGAACGTCTGGGTCACGGTTATACATGGAAGGGGATTGGAGGAATACGGAACTGAATGCATAAAAATAATCTGGCTCTAGGAATTAGTGTTACGCAGTAGATGTACTAAGTGCGGAAGAAAGAGATTCCGGAAATAGCGAGCGAAAAGTTGGTTGAGAGTAAGCGCGTATGTCAGAGAACCACATTTGTCACACATGTACATCCAGTAATTCACTTGACACTTGGAACTTCGTAATTCTTAGTATTCAACACCACTACACAGTTTGCACATTAGTCGAAACCATACTGGATTTGAAGCAATTTTTGGTTGTTAGAGAATGGGAAGCACAATAATATAGAAAAATTGCTTCTGCTTCTCTCGAGATCGAACTTCGTGTTTCCTTGTAGTTTCCGCCTATGTCATTATAACAGGTTTCAGGTAAGATTGGTTTTGGCTGTGCGTGTAGCAAAATATGTTTTCCTTTATGTAACGTGTTGTATTAATTATTTTCATTTATCACTCAGGAGTCAATCATCATAGTTCCAGTACACTAGCGGCCAATTGGCCATTAGTCACATCTCGTTTTACTTGCTTTTCGTTTCCAACTTGTTTCCCTACTACTTGTTCCTGTCTGTTGCTTAACTCTGATTCACGCCTCGACTATGTAGATACCAAAAAAGCATCACAAAAGAAGATGCTAATACAATATTGATTTCTGAATTTTAAAATTTCTCTTGATTTTTCTTTACTTCTATTATCAATCATACTTTCATTTGTCTATAATACTGAACTATAACTTCATGAAGATTTATTTTATTTTCATTTATAACTGAGTTGTTTTCTCGACAACATAACAGCGCAGGCTTATATAATTTACGAATTTTGTATAATATAGCCCAACAGATTCGATTTTAATGTAAGAATATTTATGTAAATCGCCTCCAAATCACGCATGCGTTAAAAATCGACGTGCTTCTCGCAAATATCCCTACTGTGTACCTCTCATGTCGAAAGCTATTCAGTCACAAAACGGTACTAAATTAGCAGAAAACCCATATAGGCTCATCGCCTCACACTTAATGTGTCATCTTAATAACTATCAACTAAAGAGCTGTACGTACCTGAATTGGGCACCAGACATTCCTAAATAAAGAGATTTCTGGTGGTGGTATTGCAGTACTTTGTAGGGGAATGTAGATTAAATAAGACAGTAACATAGCATCATAACAGTCGCATGCAAAAAAATGGCTCTGAGCACAATGCGACTTAACTTCTGAGGTCATCAGTCCCCTAATACTTAGAACTACTTAAACCTAACTAAAGTAAGGTCGTCACGCACATCCATACCCGAGGCAGGGTTCCAAACTGCGACCGTAATGGTCGCGCGGTTCCAGACTGTAGCCCCTAGAACCGCATGCAGGTTACTGAAAGAGCTCGTTATCAACTGTGGGCTATCTTGTGTACTGACTGAAAGGAATGAGAGGTCCGAAGTGCGTTTATCTGTCCGTTCACCTGGAAGATTTCGCACCGTACAGAAAATGATCTTTTCATCCGTGTACGTTAGTTCCCAGATGAACGTAAGGATTTATGGAAAGTATCAGTGTCTTCCGGAAAACTTCTCTGGTTAAATGTCTGCGGCTCTTCGCCTTATGTTCCCTATGGGCACATCTTCTCTGCCGAGACAGTCGATAAATTCTTTCAGTCGTTATCTCCTGGACGGGAATAGTGCTGCTCGTTCGTCAGTTGTGAAACAGAACATTTTGCGTAACACGTAGAGAAGAACGTCACAGGTACGAACGCGGTATTCATTTGCTTGTACTGTGCAGTAGTATTCATTAAAGATGGAAATTGGAACTTTGATTCTGGAATGTAGCCAGCTCTTTGCTCTGTAATGTGAAACTAGGAACACGGCTTTGCTTTGTGGCATCTGAGTGTCTCTCTAAGAAGAAATTACGAAAGTACGCCAAGAAAATCTTGAGTCTTTGTAGCACTGTTCTTTTGGGTGCAGAAGGCACTGACGCTTTGCTGATAGAGCAGTGGAAGCGGAGGTCCCATGTTGTTTCGGCTGGGAAAGGGGCACACTTTTTTTTATTCATTTGTTTCTCTTTGAACGAGTCTTCGGAAGGCCAGGGCGTGCGACATTGGCTCACGGCTGGCCGGATACGCGACCGCACGTTATTGGATCTGAAGGGGCCTCGCTCGTGTCGTTTCCTGGGCAACAGAAACAGGGCAGCCACTTTGCCACCGGCGAACTCCGAGTCGCGAGCAGCAAGACGGGTATACGCTGCGGCACTTCCGTCGCTCCCACTTACGACGAGCAGTGCAAATGTGGCACGGAGTGGCTCTTCGTTTGCCGCTTCTCATGTTGCGACACTCTGTTGTGATGACCCACTGTGCTATGAAGTATCATTTCTGCTAGAAGCGTCAACAGTACCGCGGCTACTCATCATCACCGATCTCTTCCAAATTTATGGGATAAGCAGGACTTGGCCATGGAGATGCCATGGAGAAGTGGGAGTTCCAGATGGTCAAGCGTTAAGAACAAGAAGCAGTATTTCAGGCATGGGTCGCTGGGAGCATGAGCCTTTTACGTTACCACAGTTTACAGGCAGTCGCTGGTGCAACGGAAAGAGTATACAACGATATTCCGATACTTTTATACTGATTATCTCGTGAAATAAGATCGATAACGAGTGCAACAAAAGGTTTATTTCTTGTGAAAGAAGTTATACGAAGGTTTCCAAATAGTTCGAAAATCAGCGTACAGGTGGCGCAGTACGCTGGGCAGCTCGTGCAGTGTCACCGTGCTTAATTAAACTCGTCCTCTGCATGCAGTTTTCGCAATCACATCAGTGTTTTCGAAACGTCCGCCACTCGCAGTACTGTTCTACTGCAAGCAAACAACTGAATTTTCTATCACATCCAACTGTATTTCAACGCAAATGGAATCAGATACAACACACATCATCGATACAAGGTAGTCCATCGTTACTGGATTTTTCGGGTAGACAGTGTCTTTGAATTTGCCTCACAAAAAGTACTAACAAGGAGTACTATAGGGCGAATACGGAGACCATCCACGACTGCGCCAGTAAATTTGCAATAATCGAATGCACTGTCTCTTTTCCGGAAATATTAATGGAGAAATCGATACTCTTGGTCGGTATGATGTGGTCTGGCCCTATCTTGCATGAATCACTCGGTACCCGGTCGATACTCCAACGCTAGCGGTGTGGCAACAAACTATTCCAAGATTACAGTGTAACCTTCACTAGTGATCCTTTCTCGCATGACAGCAGGACCAGTAATGCCTCTGCTGCATACCGCATCCCGAACAGTAACTTTAGGATAACACTATGGTTATGCTTCACACAAATGGGTACTTTCCGAATGCCAAAATCGCCAGTCCCGTTTAGTCAAGCTCCTCGGTGGAAGTGTGCTTTATCTATTCATCTGTAAACCAGATGCCTCCAGCATCGAATCCCCCATTATCAATCAATGCGAGAATGTGGCTCTCAAAATCAGCCTTGTGTCGCAATGCTCGTACAGATATCATGGGATAGCGATATGCACATACGCAGACGGCAGTAGTATCGCATACACAAGGTATAAAGGAGCAGTTCATTGACAAAAGTGTAATTTTAACGCAGGTGATTCATGTGAAAATAGTAGTTGTAGCGTGATGCACGGGAATTCCCGTTTCGCAATCATTAAGGAATTCAGTATTGGCACAGAGTCAAGAGTGCGTGGAGAATACCAAATTTCAAGCATTATCTCTCACCCTGGACAACGCAGTCACCGGCGGCCTTCACTTAATGACCCAGAGCATCAGCGTTCATGTAGAGTCGTCGGTTCTAAAACAAGCAGAAGTGCGTAATAACAGCAGAAATCAGTGTAGGACTCACAATGAACGTATCTTTTAGGACAGTGCGGCGAAATCCGGCTGTTAATGGGCTGTGGCAGCAGACTATATAGGCGAGTGCCCTCACTAACAGCCCGACATAGCTGGCAGCGCCTCTCCTGGCTCTTTCCATATCTGTTGTACCCTAGGCATTGGAATCGCATGACCTGGACTGATGAGAGTATCAGTTGGTAAGAGCTGATGGTAGGGTCCGAGTGTGACGCAAACCCTACGAAGCCATGAATTGACTCAGTATGTTAAAACGGCACTGTGCAAAGTGCTGGCGGCTCCATAATAGTGTTGGCTGTGATTACATGGAACTAGTTCCCCTGTTCTGGTCAGATACCTGGAGACCAGAGGCAGCTATTGATATTCCGAAACAATCGCGAAATTTTTATGGATGACAAGGCTTCATGTCACCCAGCCACAACTGTTGGCGATTATGTCGAAGAAGTTTCTGGACGATTCGAACGAATGGTTTAGCCACCCAGAACGCCATACATCCGACCGAACATTTATGGGTCATAACCGAGAGGTCAGTATTCAAGTATATATACTTGAATATTTCTGGTATCTCAACTACAGATTTTTCAGCGTCCATTTAAAGTTAGGACTCTGTATTTCAGAATGAACAACAATGGACTTGCACCATTATTGAAATAGGCACTTCATATTTTGAAGGGCCGCATCTCGCGGTCGTGCGGTAGCGTTCTCGCTTCCCACGCCCGGGTTCCCGGGTTCGATTCCCGGCGGGGTCAGGGATTTTCTCTGCCTCGTGATGGCTGGGTGTTGTATGATGTCCTTAGGTTAGTTAGGTTTAAATGGTTCTAAATTCTAGGGGACTGATGACTATAGATGTTAAGTCACATAGTGCTCAGAGCCATTTGAACCATATTTTGAAGACATCTGTCTTCATTAGTAAGCTGCACAGGTCACACCAATATTTAAAAGAAAGTAGTAGGAGTAATCCACTAAATTATAGGCCCATGTCATAACCGTCGGTACACAGTAGGATTTTGGAGCATATATTGTGCTCGAAAATTATGAATTACCTAGAAGAGAACGGTATATTACCACGTAGATAACACTGATTTAGAAGATATCGTTTTAGCTCTTTACGCACATGATGTGTTGAGTGGTGTTAAGTGCAATTGACAAGGAATATCAAAATGATTCGGTGTTTCCTGATTTCCAGAAGGCTTTTGACACTTTGTCACACAAGGAACCCAGTTGTGAAATTGCGTGCTTATGGAATATCGTCAGTTACGTGGCTGGATTCGTGATTTCATGTCAGCGAGGTCTCAGTTCATAGTAATTGACGGGAAGTCATCGAGCAAAACGTAAGTGATTTCTGGCGTTAGCTAAGATAGTGCTATAGGCACTCTGCTACTCCTTATCTATATAAATGATTTAGGAGACAATCAGAGCAGTCGCCGTAAGCTGTTTGCAGATGATGCTGTCGTTTATCGTCTAGTAAAGTCGTCAGAAGATCAAAAGAAATTGCAAAACTACTTAGAAAAGGTATCTGCATGGTGCGAAAGTTGACAAACTACCCCAATTAATGAAAAGTGAGAGGTAATCCACTAGAATGCTAAAATGAATCCTTTAAAATTCGGTTAGACGATACATTAGTCAAAAGTAAAAGACGTAAATTTAGTTAAATACATGGTCATTACAATTACGGACAATTTATACTACAAAGAACACATAGAAAGTGTTCTGCGATAGGCAAACCGAAGACTGCGTTGAACTGGAAGAAACTTAGGAAATGTAACAGATCTAGTTAAGAGTGCATTACGCCTTTCTGCCCCTTTTTATGTACTGCTGCACGATGTGAGATCCTTACCAGACAGGATTAACAGAGTACATCGAGGAAGTACAAAGAAGAGCAGCACATTTTGTATTATCGCGAAATAGGGGAGAGAGTGTGTGTCACTGATATGATGCACGATTTTGGATGTACGTTATTAAAACACAGGTGTTTTTCGTTGCCGCGGAATCGTCTGACGAAATTTCAATCGCCAGCTTTCTCCTCCGTATGCGAAAATATTCTGTTAACTCCGACCTAGACACATATAACGATCAACATAATAAAATAAGGGGAATCAGACGTCGCACAGAAATATATAGATATTCGTTTTCTCCACGTGCTGTTCGAGATTGGAATAACAGATAATTATTCTGACGGTGGTTTGATGAACCCTATAACACGCGCTTGAGTGTGATTTGCAGAGTACACGCTGATGTAGAAGTAGATCAGCGCTAGATCACCTTTTTCTGTAAACAGTGACATTATCATCCCTTGATCGGATTCCACTTTGCAGCCTCCGGCTTCTTTATGTTTTGCCGGATAGGGACAACACCTTATTCCGTAGACAATGGCACTAGAATCCCTTCAGTGGATTGTTCTTCAGAGCCTTTCGGCACCCTTAATTTTTAATGGCCCTAAATCTAGTTATCTGCGGAGTACAAATATCTGACAAGCGGTGGAGTATTCAATATCCTTTTAAGATATTCACTGTATTCCTGCTTGCACAATTGTTAAGGGATGGCATGAAATATATTTACGGCAGTCAATAAAACTTTTAAGCGTTTGTGACCGCATTGTGAATACGTAAAACTACCGACGTTTCGGTGACTATTGAAGGTCAGGTCATTTGCAACAGTGACCGATAGGTCGGTAGTTATACAAACTAACAATGCGGTCGCAAACCAGAAAAATTTTATTACTGTGACAATGACTGCGGAAGCCTTCCCCCTCATATATTTATGGCAGCATACTTTGCCCTGTGCTAGTTTAATAATAATAAAATTATTAATGAATGCTTGTATTACTTTCAAAGTTGAGCCTGGTTTTACACAACTACCTGTATAGGAAAGACATTGTATTCTGGAATTATTCTTATAGGACTGATTTTAAACCATTTCCGCATTTTAGCAGGCTCTGTAACTCGTACATTCAGTTCACACTGAGTGGAAAGTAGGTATCAATGTACCACACTCTGATAAAAGAAATTTTGTGACATTTGAATCGTAAATTCATTCAATTAATAATATTTATTACAGTTTTCACTGCTCACTCTATAGAACTATGGCTACTTTTGCACTAGTGATAACACCTTCATAAGGATAGTATATCGCAGTAACCGATGATGGAGCAGGTACAACACCAAGCAATCGAAAAACTGGTAGTTGAAAAAAATCGTAAATTAGTATAGGTTATGACATTTGTTGATTAGAAGGTTTTAAGCAATAGATGTGATTATCTGTTCGTTTGCATGAACAATAATTAACAGTGTCAAGTAAAGATACTTGCCGTTCATTTAAGGTAGCCTTCAAATGAACGTGTGGTATCTCCTTTAAAGCATTTTTTACAAAATAGTAAGGAATCATAGATTATATTACTGTATGAACTGTACAGGAGATTTAAACTTCATTCGCCCAACTAGTTAGTTATAGATATGTAAAGAAGGAAGGTTCTTACCAAACATCTCAGAAAGTACTTAAATGATTAAGTTCGAAGTTATTTGTCAGTTTACCTCAAATTTCTAAATTGAGATGGAACAATAAAGAAACTATACGAAAATTTATGCTAAGTTGACTGTAATTCTTATCGGGAGAACGAATTACAGCGGCCATACGTGTCTTAGATGCTGAACCATCTGACGTCAGTAGATCGTGGAACGAGCGAAAATTCGAGAATTGGACAGAAACACATTTCAACTCTTATGTATTTATCAGGCACCGTTGTTACATATGAAATATACTATACATGATATTTTTTGCGTGTTTCACAGTTACGTTTATTTTATTAAAATCCACAGTGCCATATGAAAGCTAATGCACGTCAATGATATAGTACGAACAAAAATCGCTAATCGCTTGCCCATGAAAGATCGAACAGAAACCGAGATTTTCCGAACTGTGACGTAAACTTTTCGAATAGTTCGAGTCGTGATGAAACAAAGTGAAACAGTGAAAACAGAGCTGAAACAATAGATGACGGAAACCCAATGAGATACTTATTGCAAAATGTAACAACAGATGGTGCAACTAATCGCCTTTCCATGCAGGTGAAGACGTAGTCATTCACCGCTTTCCATTGACAACCAGAGATCCAAACAGGCCCTTCGATTTAACGCTGCTGCAGTTTCCCTTGCAGTTTGCATTCGCTATGACTATCAACAAGAAACAGGGCCAATCGCTTTGTGTGACAAATGTTAAACATCCAGGGCAACGAAGAGCATCGCTGCTAGTGATCAGTGTATTATATTTCTTAACATCTTCATAACAGGCATTGAAAGGAAAGGCAGCGAAATACTGGCATCCAAAATCTGGGAAACCTCTAGTAATTGATCTGAACAGTTTGAATATTCGTCTCACAAACTACCGGCTATCCTTGTGTTCTGCAAGACGAGCAGGAAGAGAATCCGTGATGTTCTGGAAGCTACCGACACCCATGCCGTCTCCATTACCGTAGCCAGCTGTAGCAGGTTCTCGTTTGAGTATCAGTAGTGTGAAGTGCTCGGTCGAGGCGGTCCCACAGATGTCGCCTAGGTTTTAATCCGGAGAGTCTGGTCACCAGTGGAGTACGGTGAAGTATCCCCGGTGCTCTCCGAACGACGCACGTACACTGCGAGCTGTGACACACTTCATTGTGCTGCTGGTAGATGCTAACGCGCCGAGGAGATACAAAGTGCATATAGGGGTGGACATGGCGCAAAAGAATAGATTCATACTTGTGTTGATACATTGTGCCTTCCATAATAATGAGGTCATCTAGGGAATGCCATGAAAATATTCTCCGAACAAAACTGCTCCCTCATCGGCTTGGACCATTCCGACCTTTGTTGCAGGCTGTCTGATTTCAGACGTTCCTCTCCGTACACTCCAATAGCTGTTTGTCCGATAGAGCATGAAATGTGATGTATCTAAGAAGGCTACCTACCTCCAGTCCGTGGACGGCCAGTTCCGTAGTTTCCAACCTTGTCGCCGATGGACAGCAGTAAAACAAAAAAAATGGTGCAAATGGCTCTGAGCACTATGGCACTTCCCTTCTGAGATCATCAGTCCCCTAGAACTTAGAACTACTTAAACCTAAATAACCTAAGGAAATGACACACATCCATGCCGGAGGCACGATTCGAACTTGCGACCGTAGCGGTCGCGTGGTTTCAGACTAAAGCGCCTGGAACTGCTCGGTCACAAAGGCCGGCAACAGCAGTCAGAGAGGGAGCATGAACAAGGACCTGTTGGTAATGCCTATATGCAGCAACATTCGCTGAGAGATAATGTTGGTAGCCCCTTGTTTCATTCGGGCGATCAGTTGCTCAGCAGTAGCATGTCATCTTCACGGCCATTGTTCATCTATGGCCCGTGGGTTATCACAGTTGCCTTAGCGCCGAGTTTGGAAATCACTGCTTTGCCATGCACTGTGCACTCCACGGCGGTGTATTTTACCAAGTTATCTGCTGCATGCCTCGGCATTGCATCACAGAGGCTCTCGATGCGTTGTTGCCACACATCAGCCCAAGCTAATTCCACATAGTGCCAAAGTTGGTCTGGTGTAGCAGCGGGTGGTGTATCTCGGGTCAGTCGTTCTGAAATCATTGACCATACGTTTCCGAAATGCGAGAGATCGGAGAACAGGGAGGCCAAGGCAGCAATACAAGACGATGAGCGACGAAGTAGTCTTGGGCAATATGTGCCACGTGTGGTCGGGCATTATCCTTTAGCAATTTGGCCGTCGACACGCTGCGTACGTATAGGAGGATACTTGCATCTCGTTTTTGTACCGGTAACGCATACTTCGGGGGAATGGGATTCAGTACCACCCGAAGCCGCAGTATCCGGTGCAGGGCAACATGGCGATGGGTAAGCAAAGAGTTCAGCAATTGTAATGCCACAACGGAAAAAGTCTCAACTAGAAACAACATCACCAGGAAATTAACCAGCGCATCCTAGGGTGCCAACCCAAAAGTCCTGAGAACTTCAGCCCTTGCGCTCAGTGTGTCAACCGCGGAATACGCCGCTCCTGTATGATCTGCATCAACACACGCGAAAAAATTTGATGTCGCGGTGAATGAAATGGCACGGATGGTTACCGGATGCATCAGGCCAACCCCAGTGCTCAAGATGTTGATCGCACCCCCCCCCCCCCCCCCTCTCGTACGACGTGACATCGCTGCCGAAGCCGAAAAAACCAAGCAAGAGACGTACATGCGTACCCTTTATATGCACACCAGCCTGCTGACAGACGGCTTTGTTCGAGGAAGAGTTTCTTGCCACGTACCCGAGCCCTGGAAGGGTCGGCTGCAGAGAATCGTTTAAAAAGGTGGGAAATCGACCTGAGAAACCCCCATAAAGATGTTAAAGAAGAACTGGCACCTGGTGGAGACCTACCATACACGGTCTGGAGAACCGTAAACCGTATGAGGGTAGAAGTGCCAAAGTGCAAGACAAACCTGGAGCAGTGGGGTTTCCTAAAAGAGAATGAGAACACTCTCTCTGTGTGTGTGTGGTTCCGTGCAGGATCCTCGACACCTGCTTATCTGTCCATATTTAGACCAACCCTGCACAATGAACGATTTATGGGAAGTAAATGACAAGGCAATATTGGCTGCTGATCTTTGAAAGTCTGAAGTCTAGTTCCTGACACGGAAAGTAAGTAAGTAAGCAATCTACAGATTCTAATCAAACCATCATGGTAGTGCAGGCAGAATCGGGATGCGTCAGTAAACGTATTCGGTTGCCTATATCCGTAGTTCATCGCGCTATTGTCAGTGCAAGCAAACGGACCTTCCACACGTCGAATGGTACGCGCGGACACTGCTCGTTGCGCAAGTGACCGATTTTGTTGTGACGTGGCAGAGCGATTTATCACTGCCATACGCACAATATGCCTGTCATCATATATAGCGGGGCAACGAGCTGGATGCAATCGGTCCCGTTGGTCCATCTATCCATCCGGCATCCAGCGATTCAGATCACAGTCACCGGCGTCCAGCCGAACAATCACCAACTCCTCTGAAGGATGTTCCGCAATCCTTATAGATAACTGTTTTTCATCGGTCGAGATCACAAAAGTGCTCGAAAGATGATTAATGTCTCTGTGAGGCAAACTGAAGCTGCTTCCGCTGAACAATAGCACGAAATAACAACTCCATTACGTCCATTCGGCCGTCATTTCCCATTTATATAGCCCTTGAAGTTGGCGATACTGATACCCTTGAAGTGATCTTGCGCTGAAATTCTAATGATATGAATCTCTTTTCACTGGAAACGCATGCTGCAAATTTCATCTGATTTGGATGCTTCCTACAGGGTGTTGCATTTTGGGTGGCCAGCAGTAGAGTTGCATCATTTCGAAACAGTTGCTGTAGTTACCCACCTACTTGCATGCATACGAAGTACATTTATTCAAATTTAAGCACAATATACACCGACAAAATTTATTCGTTATCTATCATTACAAGATGGCATCCGATGAAATCGGCGGGTCGTGTGAAATCTATGACCATAATCACCCAGGTTAAACAGCCAGGGAAGACAATGAAATTGTCTCCGAAAATAAATTTGTGGCCGTGGCACCCGAAATGAAGAAATGTAAAGTCTTCCTTTTACAGATGCTGCAACCTAGATATTGATGCTCTTTCCATCAAAGGTCCTCTCGCTTCATTACATTAAGTTGCAACATTCCCAGAGAGACTACATCAGCTCGCAGCGGACATAAATCACGCCCGAAACCCCAACGTTGTAACGCTCTATTTTTCTCTATCTTACAAGCGGTTTTGCATTGCATGTTGGTATTCCGTTTGCTACGGGTTTATTCATAGATTGACATTTTTAATGTAAAGTTCACTGTTGCTAATTGTATTTACATATTATCAATTTGTAATTTGGATACAGTAAGTAGACTCTAGAAAATGGAGTGCCCAGTAGATAAATCGGAACATCTCCGACGTGTTCTTCTTGTTGAGTTCAGTATAGGGGAGGAAGTAGAGGACGAAGACCGAAACATTCGTGCCATATATATGGGGATAATGATACTGGACAGAGCAGGAAAGAAAACAGTTAACTCTTTTTGAGGAGGATCGTTTTGACATTAGTGACTCCCAAAGTTCAGGAAGACAATCAGGGTTTAATGAAGATCGTTTAAACGCATTAATCCGCAATAAGCCACATCAGCGTACTAGAGAGCTGGTAAATGTGATGAACTGTCAACATTCCACCATCGTACATTTGCATCGAGTGCATGTGTACCATTAACCCGATGTCAAAATCAGAAAAATCAACTAGTGGGCAGATGTGCACCTCCCCTTGCCCGTCATGAATTGGCTCGAGAACACCACCGATCATTCCTATACTGTATTGTTACCGGTGATCAGAAATGGTGTCTTCACGGTAACATCAAGAAACTAAAAGACGGGAATGGTTAAACTCTACGTATGCACAAAAGATAATGTTGTGCATCTGATGGAACAGCGACCTTTTGGTATGCTACGAATTGCTTGGCCGTGGTCTAACCAGCACTGCTGACATTATCAGCGACTTAGACTTCTTGTAGGTACAATCCTGTAACAATGACCAAGGAGTCTTAGTGATGCCACTTCACTAAAACTCCCGCTCGCGTTCTCTAGACAGACAAAAAAGTGCACTGGAATTGGGTTGGGAAGTTATTCTGCACCCACATTATTCATCTGATGTTGCACCCTCAGATTTTTATTTTTCCGCGTTCTATCGTTCTGCAAAGAACTTCCTTTCCGGATGAAAATGCTCTCCAAACATGGCTCGACGGGTCCTTCTCCTCAGAACCACTTGGTTTCACTGTTGGGGAATCGAGAAATTGGCAGACTGGTGTAAATAGTGAACGAGAGGTATTATTGATGACTAAAGTAGTTGTTACGCCTATCTTCTGTTTATGGTAAAACGCTATGAACTTACGCACTTCCCTACGTAAGACAGATGTTCTTAGCTACACTTCAGCCCTGATGACGACAAAATTGTTGGTCGCACGACTTCTGAGACAGGAAGATATATATCAAAGTTTATTTACGGCGGTTGTCCTTACTGGGTCTTTCCGTTATCTCACTCTGTCTGCAGCACGTAAATTTATTACCCTACCGCAATAAATGCCACTGTTACAATTCAAGAAACGTTAATTTGAATATTCGTCTGTTCATCGATAACAGTGTTTCAAGAAATCAATACACAATTGATACAAGTTGTATTTCGGATATACCTTCGTTGTACTTAACACTTCCTCTTTTCACATTATCAACACTCCTTTCGATGTAGTTAAATGCAACCTGTGTTAACAGCCTGAAAAACATATTTTCGGTATTTGAGATAACTGTGTTGGTAAAATGTTGCAGAATTCAGCTTTAAAAAGCTAACGTAAATGCACAGCATGAGCGTCACTGTAACACAGCATGTAGCCACAGTTTTGAAAAGTCACACTAATTTGAAAGTCATTTTCGTGGCCGGAATTCATTATACAGGGTGTTACAAAAAGGTACGGCCAAACTTTCAGGAATCGTTCCTCACACTCAATGAAGGAAAGTATGTTATGTGGACATGTGTCCGTAAACGCTTATTTTCCATGCTAGAGCTCATTTTATTATTTCTCTTCAAAGCACATTAATCATGGAATGGAAACACACAGCAATAGAACATACCAGCGTGACCTCAAACACTTCGTTACAGGAAATGATCAAAATGTCCTCCGTTAGCGAGGATACATGCATCCACCCTCCGTCGCATGGAATCCCTGATGCGCTGATGCAGCCCTGGAGAATGGCGTATTGTATCACAGCCGGCCACAATACGACCACGAAGAGTCTCTACATTTGGTACTGGGGTTACGTACACAAGAGCGTTCAATTGCCCCCATAAATGAAAGTCAAGAGGTTTGAGGTCAGGAGAGCGTGGAGGCCATGGAATTGGTCCGCCTCTACCAATCCATCGGAGAGCGAATCTGTTGAGGTAAGAGGCGTACGAACACTTCGACTGAAATGTGCAGGAGCTCCATCGTGCATGACCCACATGTTGTGTCGTACTCGTAAAGGCACATGATCTAGCAGCACAGGTAGAGTATCCCGTATGAAATCATGATAACGTGCTCCATTGAGCGTAAGTGGAAGAACATGGGGCCCAATCAAGACATCACCAGCAATGCCTGCCCAAACGTTCACAGAAAATCTGTGTTGATGACGTGACTGCACAATTGCGTGCGGAGTCTCGTCAGCCCACACATGTTGATTGTGAAAATTTACAATTTCATCACGTTGAAATGAAGCCTCATCCGTAAAGAGAACATTTGCACTGAAATGAGGATTGACACATTGTTGGATGAACCATTCGCAGAAGTGTATCCGTGGAGGCCAATCAGCTTTTGATAGTGCCTGCACACGCTGTACATGGTACGGAATCAACTGGTTCTCCCGTAGCACTCTCCATACAGTGACACGGTCACCGTTACCTTGTAGAGCAGCAACTTCTCTGACGCTGACATTGGGGTTATCGTCAACTGCAAGAAGAATTGCCTCGTCCATTGCATGTGTCCTCGTCGTTCTAGATCTTCCCCAGTCGCAGGTCATGGGCTGGAATGTTCCGTGCTCCCTAAGAGGCCGATCAGTTGCTTCGAACGTCTTCCTGTCGGGACACCTTCGTTCTGGAAATCTCTGACGCTGACATTAAGGTTATCGTCAACTGCACAGAAAATTGCATCGTCCATTGCATGTGTCCTCGTCGTTCTAGGTCTTCCCCAGTCGCGAGTCATGGGGTGGAATGTTCCGTGCTCCCTAAGAAGCTGATCAATTGCTTCGAACGTCTTCCTGACGGGACACCTTCGTTCTGGAAATCTGTCTCGATACAAACGTATCGCGCCACGGCTATTGCCCCGTGCTAATCCGTACATGAAATGGGCATCTGCCAACTCCGCATTTGTAAACATTGCAATGACTGCAAAACGACGTTCGTGATGAACACTAACCTGTTGATGCCAGGTACTGATGTGCTTGATGCTAGTACTGTAGAGCAATGAGTCGCATGTTAACACAAGCACCGAAGTCAGCATTCCCTTCCTTCAATTGGGCCTACTGGAGGTGAATCGAGGAAGTACAGTACATAGTGACGAAATTAAATTGAGCTCTAACATGGAAATTAAGAGTTTCCTGACACATGTCCACATAACATCTTTTCTTTCATTGAGGGTGAGGAATGTTTCCTGAAAGTTTGGCCGTACCTTTTTGCAACACCCTGTATGGTTATAAACTCTGAAGGATAACAGATCACTCGTTTAAAGGGAGAAGCCTTCCCCTTTCATCACTGACTCATGGCCTCAGATCGCTGAAAGACCGGTATTTCTCTTTGTCACATCCTTAGCACATGCCCACTCTCGGAAGTTCTGGATGCGAACAGAGAGAAATACCGACATGAGCTGTGAGCTTCCTATCACAGACACAAGAAAGAGCAACTATACAAACGTGCCACTGTGGTAGAAAAGCCAGCCCCATAATATTTTAAAAACTGCCTTTCCTTATCCTTTCCTCGTTAAAAGTGGCACTCTTTGCGCGTATGACATAGGGAACCGGCATTCCACAGGCTTTATTACCGCTGCTTACTTACATTTTCTCAAGGGAACGCAATCTGATATCATTATACAGGCAACAAAAGAAAACCTATTGCTTGTATAGATATATTTTCTTCTTCCTTCATTTCTTTCTTAACGTGCCTGCACAGTCTGAAACGCTTTGCAGTGGCTTATTATCAATATCAAAAGAACAAAGACTTCTTCATGTATAAAGTTGAGTAGATTTACATGGCATGTTAAATCGTTGCACCTTTTTGTATCGTACCGCAGTCATAACCCTATTAAGCAATATTGTCCATAAGCCTGTAGAATTCTTTAAAGATATTTTTCTGTACTTTTGTAAGAAATATTTCATGTGTAGGTCTGTGGCTGACTTGGAGATATCTCCACATATCTACGCTTATTTATATTTATTTGATCGCTCCTAGTGATGATGCTTGTTCGGGTCGGCCAAATTGTAAAGCGGTAACCTCGTTTCGTCATTGCCCAGAAGTAGATTACTTAGATAGTGTTGAAAAACTGGCTGATACAGGTGGAAAACCTTCGGAATAGTACTGTGACCCTGGAACTAGTAACAAACAAAGAAAGAAAAATGTAAAGAAATGTAGCTGAGGGAGTGGTACTTGCAAAGAAAGAAGCGTCTTCAGAATGTCCACTTTCACTGATAAGTTACCTTGATATGTACACGTTTTCCAGCTGGGTGTGCCTGATATTTCCATAAACCACCTATTGCATATTAAAAAACTGATAGAAAGACTGGTTGCGAAGTATGTGTGCTCCCTGTATAGATTTTTAAAAGCGTTTTGCACTTAATGCATTACATTTGAATACCTGGCTGTTGTATTTTTACATAGGGAACGCGGGCCAACACAATATGTGCTTCGAATCTGAATTTCATCGAAGTAAAGATTTGCATTGTATTTTATTTCCTTTCGGCCTTCCTGCAACGCGTCTGCGTATCACTTATTCCCGACACCGCATTTTCCTACTTTGTGTTAAGTTGCTGTACCACTGCATACAGTTACCGACAAAGGAATAAATAAAATTCAACATTATCATGAATATCGAGATATTGAGAGATGGAGCATATATCTTATGACACGGATGACATGTTCCGACTGAGTATACACTTTGGCCATGATATTATTTGTTGGTTCACATTACTTGTGGGTGTGATGAAAAAATAAAATATGGAATGAAATTACAACACCATCTACTCTTTTTTCTTCAATACCCCGGCCCGATTCTGCCTCTGGTTATGTATCATAGCCGAAACCAGTAGTGCTATTTAAAACGAAATAAATGTCCAACTGGTGCTGTCATTTTATTCCAAACCAGTAATACATGCCACAGATTATCAAATAAATTTCTGTAACTAGTGCGTATAACCTGTTGTCATAGTTTCAGGCTCTTCACTTTAACAGTAGAGATTTTATGGGTATACAATTCCTAAATGTAGATGCGATGCTAATAAAGGTACTATGTGTAATCACTTTAAATGAATTTTATCCATGGTGGATGCTGTAGAACTCCGTGATTGTTCCTTTATGGGGTTGTAGAAAAAAATATCCGCTACCAGTCACAATAAAAAGTTGTATATTCGTCACACGACCGGTTTCGGGCTTGTGCCCATCTTCAGGTGTTTATACATTCGTTTACATGTTTGTACTGTTGGAGATCACTTTATAAATACAAAAAGTTAATTGCTGGTGACTACACAAATACAAGTCGGACAGTTGTAAGTGGTAAGGCAGCCTTACAACTTACAATTGTCCCACTTGTATTTGTGTAGTCACCAGCAAATAACTTTTTATATGTATACAGTGATCTCCAACAGTACAAACATGTAAACGAATGTACAGACACCTGAAGATGGGCACAAGCCCGAAATCGGTCGTGTGACGAATAAACAACATTTTATTGTGACTAGTAGCGGATATTTTTTCTACAACACCGTAATCACTTTACTTTCCATGCTGAGTGGAAACCAGGATGACTGTGTGTCACACTCGGAATGGCATCGCATTTGTCTTCATATCATTTTAGGATTATGATATACATCATCATCACCACGAAAGAATATCAAATTCATGTCAGTTATTTTACCTTTGTTGATTTTTAAGTCTGCTTATAAGGAGAATGATTTTTGTTTTGCACTATTGTAATGAACTGTTGACTCCTTAACCTCTGTTGGATATTGAAAAGGAACATCCAATGTCTGTCCAACCCGCTTCCCACGCCCGGGTTCCCGGGTTCGATTCCCAGTGGGGTCAGGGATTTTCTCTGCTCCGTGATGACTGTGTGATGGTGATGTCCTTAGGTTAGGTTTAAGCAGTTCTAAGTTCTAGGGGACTGATGACCATAGCTGTTAAGTCCCATAGTGCTCAGAGCCATTTGAACAAATTTTTTGTCAGTTCGACCTATAAATAAACAATTTAGAATTATTCTGCTCATAGAGCGGGGGTGGCAAAGAGCTCAACTCACTAGCTGTTCTGTGGCTCACAAGCAGTAACTCCAGTGCGTGGCTGCACACTTCTCCCACTGCCATACCACGCTGTCTGACCGTGAGGAGAGCGAACAGTGAACGTGCCGTATTTACGAGTTATTTAGTTCCATAACTGAAATAAGATCTTTCAAATGGTTCAAATGGCTCTGAGCACTATGGGACTTAACTGCTGAGGTTATCAGTCCTCTAAAACTTACAACTACTTAAACCTAACTAACCTAAGGACATCACACACATCCATGCCCGAGGCAGGATTTGAACCTGCGACCGTAGGGACCGCGCGGTTCCAGACTGTAGCGCCTAGAGCCTCTCGGCCACACCCGCCGGCTAAGATCTTTCACACTCATGTTTACTACTTTTGAAAATTCGTTACGCAAACCCGGAAACTCTGCCTGAGAAAAACAATTTGTCATTAATTACGTTGCAAATCAGTCTGTTCCATTTGCACAAGCCCAGGGTGACTTTCAATTACAATGACGAACAGTCTCGAAAACAGGTGTAGTATTGGGAGTGTCCTCGAGCAGTTTAGAAGTATGTAATTCTTTCGACACAACAATAGATCATTCAAACCTTACGTTTTCTTTAAAGCCGGTGAACAATTTGCTCCATCTACAATGCGATTTTCTTTTTAAATGCGTCCCCATCGAATCAGAAATAAACTCTCACCTTGGAATGTGTTACTGCGTGGAGTTTGCAGCCGAATTCACCTAAAAAGTGAGGTCTGCAATCCTGCCCTCGTTTTACCTTCATAAGTTCAGCAATAGCCCTTTCTGAATAGAAAAATCGTTCCAAGCATGCGGCTTCAGTTAAGAACCGTACATTGCAGTAATATGTAAAGCCTCCATACTTTTCTTTCAGTTTCTTCGAAACGTGTCGAACTGACGGTGGAACGGATGCGGCTTCAGAAAATTTACCCTTCGAAACACCAATTTCTTCACATGTACTGATCAGAGAGCTCGGAAGAATATAAGTACAAAACAAACTATTTCTTGACCTACTGAACAATGAATCCATTCGGTCGATGGTTGTAGTCTTTTGGTTTCCTTTATCACCTAAATTTTTAAATTCTTTTTGCAGGTCGTTGTAATGTCTGTTCGTAGCAAATATACAGTACCAGTCGGTTTTAGGACTGCTTGATAGGTATTGAGAACACTGTCATTCACATTCACATTAAAGGCTTGTGACGATAGACCTCTAGACTACCTCTTTTCGTGCCAACAGCCACTGGACCGGCGTGCGTCCTTCATATCACGAGCAAATAGCGGAGGACAAACAGCGCCCGAATTTACCGAACTGAAGAGGACCGTGCCGGCCGAAAACTGATGGTCTGTAATACTGTATGAAATGTAGCGTTGCACCGAGTACTTTCGATAACGACTGAGAAAAGTCAAGACATGCCGAGCCACAGGCTACACATATCGGGTTCGTGTGCCGTTTGGCACGCCATGGCGCCCCCTGTGACAGTGTTGATTATTTCACGACCACACTACTACAGACTTGTTTAGCTTTGGTATCTTATTATACGTCTGTTAACGAGAAGCCTTGAAAAACATATTTGACTTTACCGTCAGCTCTGGATGGGAGTGAGCGAGTGAATGTGAATGCCGTATTTGCATGTTTCTTGGCATATTTTTCAGACATTCAGCCACCTAAAGAGAAACAAACTTTTTCTGTCCGCACCCAATGAACACCTTGTGAGAGAAATATACCGTACTAAAATACCTAGTTTGAATCTTCCTTCATCCCTACGAGTCACATACATTACTGTTTGTGAAAACTGTGTCACCGTGAAGAAATGGTCTGGATCATTAAGAAATCAGCATAAGGGCTTAAGTTTTTAGACACAAGACTTGCATGGATGACAAGCGTCTCCGTGTTTCCTGTGACTGGAAACCGAAGAGCTAGTACTGGACCGCACAATGAGATCACAGCGCGGGATGACCGCCATCTTGCCCACATTTCCGTATGCTATAGGGCAGCTGCATCTACAGATCTCGCTCGACACTAAAGCACTGAAACAGCTGGCTACATGTCTGCGTCGACGGTTGGATGTGGTCTGCTCAGGGCCGTACTGGTGATACACAGGCCATCGAACTGCTTTCCAGTGACCAGAAACAACCCACGCTTCTGACTGCCAGTGCATTTCAACGCTATCACAGGTTTTCTGAGTGGCAAAATGTGTCTTCAGACTATTCTTAATTCTCCTTCTGTGATGATCATGTAGGTGTCTGATGCCTTGTTTAGTCCAATCACATTGACTGCTTCGTCAATCGACATAGGAAACCAACTCCAAATACAATGGTTTGAGTCGTCATTGGGTGCAACATGCTCTCTCGTTCCTACGTTTTGAATGCAATCTGAACAGTAACCACTACATCAGGACCCTTTACAGCCCGAAATACTGCCCATCGTCCTGGCGTCTCCACATGCCATACTTTCACCACAACAATGCTCAGTCGCATGTGGTGAGGAATGAGCAAGCCTTCTTCTAAGAACGAAAGATTTGCAAGCCTTCTTCTAAAGACGAGGAGTATCTTTACGACGGTGGCACGTGCACCTCGTATCGCTTAGCGAATGCCTCGGTATTATGTTCAGTAGGGAACTAATTCGTTCTCATCCTTCTACAGCTGCCGCGGATGTCTCGTGAACGCGCATACTAACCCCATGCCAGTGAGTTTCTCAGCAGCATATCGAGACCGTCTGTGACTCCGTCCAACGACGTCTAGAAGCTCTGACTATAGAATGTCGCAGGCCCACATGCTCCTTAATTCATCGTGTAAGTACACATAAATGAACTCACAATCATTTGTATATTATATTACCCTAATGTGAGGCCTAAATTTCATTGCAATCACTTGCCCATTGATATGGTAATTTTCACAAACAGTACTATGATATGTACAACAATGTGGCAAATGTAAGAAGAAACTGGATTTCCTCATGTTGAGAAACCAGGAGCGATCCGTGTTACTTGGTAAAAACCTTCTAGAGCCAAGATGCCTATAAATAATAATTTATTTACAAACAACCTGTGACGACAGACTAGGGTGTCATCTCCAGGTGTTCAAAAATTTAGTTACAAATTGTGTTCATTTTGAGGTGGACCTCACGTCAGGTTGTAATGTACTAGTAGATGGCATATTACATCAAGATCCATCACAAATAAAACTTTTCAAATCAAGAAGGACGCTTTCGATATGTCCATGTCCACACATATAGCACCAGCTTTAGAAAAATTTTATTAAGGACGAAAGCAACATTCCCATGACATGTCACTGCGGATAACTGGATGAAACTTGGACCATACTTCGAAAGAAACGCTCTTTCCAGTACGGGAGAGATCAGTGGAAAAAAAAATCAGAAACGAACATACACTCCTGGAAATGGAAAAAAGAACACATTGACACCGGTGTGTCAGACCCACCATACTTGCTCCGGACACTGCGAGAGGGCTGTACAAGCAATGATCACACGCACGGCACAGCGGACACACCAGGAACCGCGGTGTTGGCCGTCGAATGGCGCTAGCTGCGCAGCATTTGTGCACCGCCGCCGTCAGTGTCAGCCAGTTTGCCGTGGCATACGGAGCTCCATCGCAGTCTTTAACACTGGTAGCTTGCCGCGACAGCGTGGATGTGAACCGTATGTGCAGTTGACGGACTTTGAGCGAGGGCGTATAGTGGGCATGCGGGAGGCCGGGTGGACGTACCGCCGAATTGCTCAACACGTGAGGCGTGAGGTCTCCACAGTACATCGATGTTGTCGCCATTGGTCGGCGGAAGGTGCACGTGCCCGTCGACCTGGGACCGGACCGCAACGACGCACAGTTGCACGCTAAGACTGTAGGATCCTACGCAGTGCCGTAGGGCACCGCACCGCCACTTCCCAGCAAATTAGGGACACTGTTGCTCCTTGGGTATCGGCGATGACCATTCGCAACCGTCTCCATGAAGCTGGGCTACGGTCCCGCACACCGTTAGGCCGTCTTCCGCTCACGCCCCAACATCGTGCAGCACGCCTCCAGTCGTGTCGCGACAGGCGTGAATGGAGGGACGAATGGAGACGTGTCGTCTTCAGCGATCAGAGTCGCTTCTGCCTTGGTGCCAATGATGGTCGTATGGGTGTTTGGCGCCGTGCAGGTGAGCGCCACAATCAGGACTGCATACGACCGAGGTACACAGGGCCAACACCCGGCATCATGGTGTGGGGAGCGATCTCCTACACTGGCCGTACACCTCTGGTGATCGTCGAGGGAACACTGAATAGTGCACGGTTCATCCAAACCGGCAAGGGAACTTTCTGTTCCAACAGGACAATGCACGTCCGCATGTATCCCGTGCCACCCAACGTGCTCTAGAAGGTGTAAGTCAACTACCCTGGCCAGCAAGATCTCCGGATCTGTCCCCCATTGAGCATGTTTGGGACTGGATGAAGCGTCGTCTCACGCGGTCTGCACGTCCAGCACGAACGCTGGTCCAACTGAGGCGCCAGGTGGAAATGGCATGGCAAGCCGTTCCACAGGACTACATCCAGCATCTCTACGATCGTCTCCATGGGAGAATAGCACCCTGCATTGCTGCGAAAGGTGGATATACACTGTACTAGTGCCGACATTGTGCATGCTCTGTTGCCTGTGTCTATGTGCCTGTGGTTCTGTCAGTGTGATCATGTGATGTATCTGACCCCAGGAATGTGTCAATAAAGTTTCCCCTTCCTGGGACAATGAATTCACGGTGTTCTTATTTCAATTTCCAGGAGTGTAAATTACATGTTCGTTTAAAGGCGATAATTCTACAGCATCCTAAGCGATTCATCATATTCCTCTGGACACTGCAAAAGATGGTTGTTAGTAGGTGTATGATCGCTGCGCACGAGAGTGCATCCTCTGCAATATGCTCCGATTCTGGTGGGATGGCTGTTGATGGCACCTCATCTTGTGGTAAGGTGATCAATTCCTCCACCAGTACTGTTGACAACTGCTTAATGATCATTGGCGCATATCGACGTGGTGCGATACCTCACCTCGAACCATTCCAGTTATGCTGGGTGCGTTTTAAGACGGGGAAAAGGTGAGGCCAGTCTTTTCGCTGAATATCCTCCCCTTCCTAAGTCTTATCCACCTACATGTCAAGCACTGTCAACCATAAAAGTTAAGTCAGGGTCAAATGTATCCCTGAAAAGACGCACAGGTGAAAGAGTACAGCGTCACAACAACATTGTTCGGTAGGTGCATCGTTCTTAAACATTTGGAGGTCAGTACACGAACGCAGCTGTAAGCTTCTCAACACCGTAACACCTGGACGACCAAAGCGATCATTTTCGACGATATTCCAGGGTGCCAATGTGTTCCACCCTTCGCCATGTGGGAGTACATCCAGCTGTGTCGAGCATGATCGCTTTGTTAGTCCCTATAGTGTAATGTGGCACGTATGCTGTGATCTCCAAATCTCTGAATATGGTGCACGCACTGGTACGGGTTTGCGGCGGCGCGGTTCTTTACGTCCCTTTACGACGAACCTGCACCTACCTGTGAACATTGCCTCAGCATATCATCAGTAGAGAAGCCGAGTGAAACCTACTGTACTCCGGCGTGAACCAGGCTGCAATTGAAGTCACTAATCTACGTTTCGGGAGAAAGTTTTCATATGAAACGAAAGGTTGGAAATTTTGTGCTTAATTAATATATTGTGAAACTTACGTAAACAAGTATAACTGCCAAGCGAATCCTAGTCTTAACACGGTCACTCACAATCCCTTTCACTCACGTTAGCAAGTTTATGGTGATGCATTTCCCGAAAACGTATTAGCTTCAAAAATACGGATTGTTTTTGATTGAGAATGCTCACCAAATATTAAGTCTGTCGGTACCAAATGCAGTCACAGTTTTTAGCCACCGACCTGCTCAATACGCCACGCGAAATTTATGTATTTTCTCGTCAGAAAATTCACTTAAAAATTCCGAAATTTCTACTCGCCCATCGGAATAAGTATGCCGTCACTTTACCACACTTTTGATGTATGACACTGCTAGATCGGGCAACTTATCGTTTCCATCGGAACTACTACTACACACGTTCAATTGTTTCATGCCTAGGTTCCCACTCCTCTCTAGAATACTCTAAGGCTTCTCTACCAGCAGAGAAAGACGCGAGAAGAAAATTGTTTATCATCGCTCGGTTTACTGAGCAGCCAATAGCAAAACAACACTCTCCCGCGTCAGTTGGCACTTTTCATCAATAACCAATCGCAAAATTGTAAACCTAACGACTGCACTTTTTACCGACGTAATTATCTAATATGCTGAAGTTTTGTTTATGGATAAAGTTATTTATTATTGTTATTTTTACCTGAATTAACTTTCCCTTTACCATAAAGTTACTTTACAAATCTGTTCTACGGAAATCCCCTTTGTCCACATCCATACTTCTTCGAATTGTTCCCACACTAAATCCCACTACATAGCTCGTCAAACAGTTATCTTCATATTGTCCTTAAACCACATTCACGCACCATTCATACTGCTAAAACATAGTTATAACATTTTACATAAACAAAAAGACACAATAGCACTTTATGAAAATACTAGAACAGTTTATGAAAAACGTTCTATTACTTTAGTGCACTCTAGTGGGCACAATAGAAACAGTTCCCCTATCGAATACTGTCCTCTGTCGGCTGATACATAAACTACGTGCGCATCCCGCTCTGAGAGACATCTCCCACTCCATGGCAGGATTGATATACGGCGCTACGCCTCATGTTGTATTCACACAGTGCTACTTCCCCATGCGCGTCTTTTCAGGAATGAATTCTGACATGACATCATTTATATCGATGACAAGATGTGACCACATTGGACATCTGAGTTGGAGGATTTCTTGTAACGAGAGGATATTCGGACAGGTGTGCCGCCCCCCGACTTAAATCGAGAGTGGGGCGGGGAAGGGGCGAGTATTGTTTGGAAATATGTTGCAACCCATCCACATTCCGCATGCTCCAGCAACCATCTGGCAGTTGTCAACTCCGCTATCAAAATAAATTCTTAGCTACTATGCGCCAAAAATGAAGCACGTTCCAGAGGATGCATTGCATCCATGCTGACCACACCCTCTGCGCCCAACTTTCTGAAACGTCGAGGCGACAGTCATGAATCACGATGGCTCAGTGTAATTATTGTCTTTTTTTCTGTGCGTAGCCTTAACAACTTAAACTATGAAAACACGCTTCACGGCGAGCCCTTTCCTGACATATGTGCTAGGACAGCTCCCAAGAAGCAGTGAAGGTACCAATCACAGTCCGGCACAAACTTCGAAAACTGTCATTCCATTATAGAGCAGAAGATTCTCCGTACTCGCAACTATGATTAAATTTCGTGTATCATCGGAAGGATGTGAGTTAACGAGCATTTCGCTCTCATTTCGGTATATGGACAAAAGAGTCATCCTTCAGGAATTGTGAAACGAACACTGTCGTCCAGAACCGCTTGCCACAAACAGTGCAGATTGACCACGAGTTGGGGAAAAAACTGACTGGCGTCTATTGTCTATTGTGGCCTAAGCGCTGCAGTGTGCTAGTGAGACAGGCGAGAACGTAGGGCATAAGGAAACCCAGTAGAAGCCGTTTGTGGCCAAGTAGATGCAGCAGTGTTAAATATGGCAGGCCTAAGATCGGCCATAAAGGGAAAGATTTATGGAAACTGATTCTGTACTAATGCAGGGAATTAAGCCACAGTAGTTTTCATCTACCACCTTTCATAAATCGCAATTGTGTGGCTTACATCATTTCTGGGTCATTAATTTAGTCTCTTATATAATTATTACTACTATTATATGTTGTATTAACTTCATATTTTGCAAACTTGCCATCAGGCAGACAATTTAAGCAAAGGGTCACAGATTGTAATTTAGGGCGTGTAATGCGACACGTGCGGTTCAACCCCTAGATGAGTTTGAGCCAAGACATTTCAATGGAAGGGAAC
The DNA here is from genome assembly GCF_023897955.1 of Schistocerca gregaria. Classification (NCBI taxonomy): domain Eukaryota; kingdom Metazoa; phylum Arthropoda; class Insecta; order Orthoptera; family Acrididae; genus Schistocerca; species Schistocerca gregaria. Next base: position 728,220,343 of record NC_064922.1, on the reverse strand, counting down.
CGCATATGTGTCCGAAAATCTTTGGGCGGAAGAGGGAGAGTCACGTTCTGGGAAACGTTTTCGTGGCAGTCCCTGGTTGATTTCGTCATCCAGGAAAGGTGCAACGGATCAAGATAAAATACGTTTACCTTGGGGATCCTGTCTATCCCTACATGCGGTTTGTTTTTCCTCGGCACGCGTTATACAGCTTGCAGTGTACGTGCATGGTTCAAAGAGCACCGGGATGAATATACCGCAGTTCCCTTGTAACCAGATTAGGATATTTAAACCCATTCGAGAATCTGCGAGACCACCTGGATCAGACTGTTCACGCCATGGGTCCTCAAGAGAAACCTAGCGCAACTGGCCACGGCACTGAAGTTGTCATGGATCCACATCCTCTCGGTAGCATTCTGAATCTCATTCACTCTCCTGCATATCTAGCACCGGTCCGTGCTGCAAACGACGGTTATTCGGGTTCCTGGTAAGTGGTTGAATTGATGTGACTGAACAGTGTCAATTTATTCACTTCAGTCTTCTGATGCTGTATGTATCTTCTTGAAACACCATGTATACCTTAATGTCTACACTCACTGCAGTAACAAGATGAAGCCTTCTTGCCCGAATGTTTTTAAGCGTAGGAAAACTTTGGTGCTGGTGCTTGCGTGGTTGTTTACCACCGTATGTTTCAGTCCACCATTGATTGTCATTTGCATATCCTCCGTCACTTTGCCTAACCAACAATTCTTGGGCGGCGACGGGTCGGAAGGCCTGTACGGTCGCAAGGAAGGACGATTTCTGTCTTGAAATTGCCATAAATTCTGTAGGTTCTTTCATGACGTCTAAAGAAAGTATGTCTCTATTTGTTCTTATTTTATACCATTATCTCGCTTTGACGATACTTGTTTCTCTCACCATTTGTCCAGTTCCAAGGAATAGTAAATTTCATGGAAGTCTTAGAAGCTGAAATAAGAGAAATCATTAATAATTATTATCCGCCAATAACAGTAAAAGTTTGAGTTTGGTAGAAGGTGGTGACAGCAGAAAAAAGTTAACTGTAAATAATAACGATAACTTGGCGGACGATAGCAACGAAGCATAACGTGTATCATAATGCTAGTATTAACGTACACTCAGGTATATGAACTTGTGTTAAAAATAACCTAACGGCGCCCTGCTCTTGACCACGAGTTAGAGGCAGTAGAGAGCGTTAGTGATGAGTTAACGTAATTGTCTTGCAGCCCATGTACTATATTTTAAAACTGATATTCGTAGTCATTAAATGCAACATGTAGGAATACAGTGAGCAATTGTGGTACAGAACGTATTTACATCACGAAGTAACCCCTGATGTAATCAACGACTCCTCAAAATAAACCCCTCCAAAATCTAGGCAATTATTTTAGGACGAACTACCTGCATCTTTCACCTTCAGAATATCTATCACACTGACCAATTCTGGCAGTCATATCACGGTAACACCTACACTGATCTTTGACTAACCATCGATCGGGAACTAAAAGGGAAACCTCACCTACCAACCATCCAACAAAAGGCCCACAATAAGCTAAAACTACTAACTGATGGAACTTGAGGCCTACGCTCCTCCACTAGTCTTAACACCTGTCCTACGCAAATAGTTAAGGTGCTATTATGTATCAAAGTTTCATTCACTTATTGTTGTGCAGACTCCCGCGACTAGGAGAGCCACATTTGTAAATCGGAACAGTAGACTTATCAGGACCTGAACGTGCTCGGTGCACGTTTTTGATGGAGGAAACTAAGTCAGCACCAAGGAAAATTCAAGTCTCGTACCTCGGGCATGGATGTGTATGATGTCCTTAGGTTAGTAAGGTTTAAGTAGTTCTAAGTTGTAGGGGACTGATGACCTCAGCTGTTATGTCCCATAGTGCTCAGAGCCGTTACGATAAAAGATCGCACCTGATGTCATAGAGACTGACACTGCAGAAATAACGCCACATGTGCTCAATAAAGTGTGGCAAGAAAGTGACTTCAGATGGGACGTTTGCGACGGCGAGTTGCTCTCTCTTTTAGCCAAAGTGGAAGTTAAAGTAAATGTACCGTGTGAAACTTGCACTATTTTACTACAAGAAGACACCTGTACAACCTCCACAAGTATTCTCAATAAAATTCTGTGAGCAAGTGAATCTGTAAAGTTCCTTTCGAATCACCCTGTACATACAATAAAATAATTTTGCTACTTTTAATTAAAAACCGGTTATGAAATACTCAGTTTCGCTGTGTTGGCGTTACAATTAACCGCTTTTCTAAGCTAACTGAAGCTCCGAAGATGAATCGTTGCTTCAAAATTCATACTAACGAATAACGTATGCTACTGAAAGAAGAAAAGATATTATAAACAACATGTAGTTGGCTACATTTCTCTCAAGTATGACTATCAACCTTCTTGTGATGTTAGTTTTTAAGACAGAAAGAATGCAGAAGGGGTCGTAGTTCTGTCGTCAGAATATCCAGTATGCTGATCTGCGGAAGCTTTAGTTAACTGCTGCGTGTAATGGTGCTATTACAAGAAATTAGCAGAACAATGTTTGGTAGCCGAGTTTCGCTCTAGGTGGAAAGCGCTTGTGATGCTAGGATCTGCCTCGGTGTCAGGGGAAGTTGGTGAGTGCAGCGAGATGCAGCTTTATTGCAGCCGACATCGCGGTACACCGCAACACGGGCCGTTGCCATGGTGACGGGAAGCCGGCTGTTGGCCGCTGTGAGCATCAGTGTCGCGGTCAGTTCGGTCGGTGGGTGCGCCAGTTGCGCGGACTGGAGTTAGCTGGCGCTGAAATCGTGACACGAGTGCCGTTGTTATCTTGTGTAGGGCGATCAAAGAGACAATTTTGTTGGTCAAGCTGCAACTAGGGCGTCGGAGCTAACCTCACATCTAAATGTAACCAGACCCCACTGGCTAAAAAAAATTATAATAATAACTAACGGTAGCACAACCAGCGCAGATTCATGTGTGGTTCCTCACTTACATTGTCGCACGAACGCCAAATTGAAAAGTATGGACATAAGTGAGTGCGGGGTACAAAATAACTGGAATCAATGAACCGACATCAGGCGACCGCACCTGATGGGATGTGCCTAGTACTCGTGAAAGACCTTTCTCCTAACCCAGCAGCAGCATTTTGTAGGTCGTTGGAAGAGTGAATGTTCACACCGACAGGAAAAATGTGCAGGCCGTTTCCGTTTTCAAAAAGGGTCATCTGAAAGATGAATGCAAATGTATACCTATACCACTGATGCATGACTCCAGCAAGATTTGTAACAGGTTTAACACTTATATATTATGAACTTCTTGGTAACTGAGATTCTCCTCTCTCCAAGAATCGTGTGAAACCCAGTTCGCTCTTTTCGTCCACGTCTGTTAAAATTTCGAGAGTGGGCGCTTTCGCAAGAGTCATTCGATATAGCGCTTCCTCCTACGTATACATCGCAGCAAAGCTACAGGTTAAAGTACAGCTTACACTGAGAATTACCAGCGTTCTTTCTTTCCGTGTATCTTTCGCGACTAGAAGTGGAGTAACAGTGGTATATAAAATACCATAACCTTTCGCAGTATAGATGCAGAAGTAAAACTATTGGTAACAATGAGAACAGATTTACATGTCGTACGAAGGGAGGATAAAATCTCCCGGTTTTATTTAACAACCAAACAGTTCGTAGAATGGTAATAGAAACGTGGCTTTGTTATTGAAATCGATTTCCATCAGTTCTGAATACATCTTAAGGTAAGCTGTACCAAAGTTAAATGCCCCTGCTAGAAGTTCATACATATATATATTATTTACACATTGCTCAGTTAGAACAAATATTTCTCTTCATTTACATTAGAAACAAATGCCACGCGGGGCAGCCGCCCGGTCTAGGGGGTCGAGTCACTGTCCGCGCAGCTCCTCCCTCTGGCATAGCTATGCGTGTCGTTCTTAGCGTAAGGTAGTTTAAGTTAGGTTATGGAATGTGTAAGCTTAGGGACCGATGACCTCCGCAGTTTCGTCCCGTACGACCTTACCACAAACTGGCATAAATTTCAGAAACAATTAGGTCGGCTTCTCACATATAAATTAAGAACCGCTCTACCGCAATATAAATACAGGCCTTGCAGAAAACCTCCCATGATATTTCAACACCATTATGGTAATACCAAATCTATTAATGTTCGCGATATACTTTCTGAACAATGTTGGCAGCAGTGTAGTTATCGAATGAAACTCATTACACAGCTGAAAACTATCCAAATCTTCCTGCATTGAATATTACTTCGTTGAAGGCGTTACGAGAAGGAGAAAAAAATATTTGCAATAAAATTTTCGCTGCTACAGTTGTCAGTTAAAGGTAAACCCTGTAAGTGATATTGAAGCTGACATTTTAGAAAACTAAATTATTTTTCTAGCATCGACTCTGAGATGGTCACGTAGTACAGCTTTATGTATTTACTGCTCGTCTTCGAGATTTAATATGCTGTCCTCTCTTGCTTTCTCTGTCTGTCTGTCTGTCTGTCTGTCTGTCTCTCTTTGTGTATCTCTCTCTCTCTCTCTCTCTCTCTCTCTCTCTCTCCCCCCCCCCCGCTCTCTCTCTCTCTCTCTCTCTCTCTCTCTCTCTTTTTCTCTCACTCTCTCTCCCCTCTCTCGCCGCCCTCTCCCTTTTCTTTCAGTCATCAGTCTTCTGACTGTTTTAATGCGGCCCGCTGCGGATTCCTATACTATCTTCATCTGAGTAGCACTTGCAACACACGTCTTCAGTTATTTTCTGATGTATTCCAATCTCTGTCCTCCTCTACAGCTTTTACCCTTTCTAGCTTCCTCTACTACTGTGGAACTTAGTCCATGACGTCTTAACAGATATCACATCTTCCAGTCTCTTCTTATTGTCAGTGTTTCCCTGTTCTGGGGGGAAACTCCTCATTCTTCACCTTATCAGTGCACCTAAATCTCAACACTCGCCTGCAACATTTCATCACAAACACTTCGATTCTCTTCTGTTCCGTTTTTCCCTCGGTCTATGCTTCACTGCCACACAATGCTGTGTACGTTCTCACAAGCTTTTTCTTCAGATTAAGGCCTGTGTTTGACACTAACAGACTTTCATGGTCAGGAATGCCCTTTTTGCAATTGCTAGTCTGGTGTTGATGTGCTCCTTGCTCCGTCAGTCATTAGTTGCTTTGCTGCATAGGTAACAGAACTCCGTAACTTCGTCTACTTTGTGATCATCGTTCCTGATAAGTTTCTCGCGGTTCTCATTTCTGCAGTTTCTCATTAGTTTCATCTTTCCTCTGTTTACTATCAACCCATAATCTATATACATTAAGCTGTTCATTCCATTCAGCAGTTCATACAATTCTTCTTTACTTTCGCTGTGAATAAGAATGTTGTCAGCGAAACGTATGATTAATATCCTTTTCACATTGAACTTCGTTTCCACTCAATAATTTTCTTCTGTTTCCATCATTCCTTCTCGGAAGCATACATTGAACTGCAGGGACGAAAGACTACATCCTTCTTTAGCACACGTTTTAATTCGAGCATTTAGTTCTTGATCATCCACTCTTATTATTTCCTCTTCTCTCTTGCTCATAGTGTATATTACTCGTTTCTCTCTACTGATTTTGCCTTATTTGATTTTAAGGCTTCGAAAACTCTTTTAAATTCCAATTCTAACACTGAATCCCACATTCCTTCTTCGTCGACTCCTGTATGTCCTTCTGTCTCACCAGGCACACATTCCCCCTCATAGAGGATGCGCTTTCCACCTATGCACTCTCTCCCATGCCCTTAACAGTGGGATCCCGCTGCACTCTTAATGTTACCACCCTTCATTTCAATTTCACGGAAGGCAGTTTTCACTTATCTATATGCTCAAGCAGTGCTTCCGGAAATCATTTCGTTTTCGATTTTTTCACTTTTTTCATACATCCATTTTGTCTTCGCTTCCAGGAACGTCCCCTTTTTCCATTTCTCAGCGGCTTGTAGTTCTGTATTCCTGAATTTTTTTTTCTTAATCCCTTCTTTCACCGATCAATTGAAGGATTTCTTTTACCCATGGTTTCTTCGCAGTTATATTCTTAGTACCTAAGTTTTTCTTTCCAATTTCTGTGATTACCGTTCTTCGAGATGTCAATTTCTCTTCAGCTGTACTTCCTACTGAGCTCTTCCTTATTGAAGTACGTATAGCCTTAGAGAATTTCAAACGGATCTCCTCATTCCTTAGTACTTCCGTTCCAAATGGCACTGAGCACTATGGGACTCAACTGCTGTGGTAATCAGTCCCCTAGAACTTAAAACTACTTAAACCTAACTAACCTAAGGACATCACACACATCCATGCCCGAGGCAGGATTCGAGCCTGCGACCTTAGCACGGTCCGGACTGCGCGCCTAGAACCGCGAGACCACCGCGGCCGACTTAGTACTTCCGTGTCACACTACTTTGCGTACTGATTTTTCCTTACTAACCTCTTGAATTTCAGCGTACTCCTAATCACCACTACACTATGATCTGAGTTGATATCTGCTCCTAGGTACGCTATACAATCCAGCAAATGATTTCGGAATCTCTGTATGACAATGATGTAAACGAAGTCCTCGCGTATCTCATGGTCTTTTCAATGTGTATCTTCTCCTCTTGTGACTTTTGAACAGAGTACTCACTATTACTAGAGGAAATTTATTACAGAACTCATTTAGTCTTTCTATTGTCTCATTCCTGGTACCAAACCCATATTCTCCCAGCCGGGCCGGCTGGCCGAGCGGTTCTAGGCGCTACAGTGCGGAATCGCGCGACCGCTACGGTCGCAGGTTCGAATCCTGCCTCGGTCATGGTTGTGTGTGATGCCCTTAGGTTGGTTAAGTTTAAGTAGTTCTAAGTTCTAGGGGACTGATGACCTCAGAAGTTAAGTCCATACTGCTCAGAGCCATTTGAACCATTTCAACCAGTTTATCCCGTAACCCTTTCTTCTACTCCTTCCCGCATTCCAGTCATCCATTACTACTAGATTTTCATCTCCCTTTACATGCTGATTTAGTAGTGTAATATTGTCGTATACTTTGTCTATCTCTTCATCTTCAGCTTGTAACGTTGGCATATATACCTCAACTATCATTGTCGTTGTTGGTTTCCTGTATATTCTGACGAGAACAACACTAACGTCGAACTGTACATCCATCTTTTGATAGATGGTTGAGGGACTCGTCAGGTCGGTAGAGGAAGTCAAATTGAACACCTTTAAGTCGTCATTTTTGGACCTTATTTTATTTTGTAACCAGTTCCAGCGTTTTACTACGCCTGATTCAGGTCCCTGACATACATGTGAGAAGAATCTACCTCGCTTTTGATCAAAACAGGAACCAGTAATACTGGTATTTGGAGGTACCAGTAGAGTCCACAGGTGATGGCTGATGTGATCACTGTAGCAAACGTCTACTGATACCAGTATTGCTGGCACATTTTTTTATCACAAGCGAGGTAGATTCTTGCTGCAAGTCGGTCAGGGGCTGGAAGATGGCGTATTAAAACGCTCCAACAGGTTACCAAATAAAATGAGGTTGAAAATGTAGTGCTGGAAGGTGTTTAATTTGACGTCCTGTAATACCGAACTGCCTACCTTTTTATTCATAACGAATTCTACTCATGTTGTACCGTATTCTGCTGCTGATTGCATAGTGCTGTTCTCATCTCATCAGAAATCCACTTAACTTCACTGATGCCTACTGTATTTAGTCTGAGCCTCTGCATCTCCCTTTTCAAATTTTCGATCTTCTGTATCACTTTCACGCTTCTGACATTCCACGCACCGACTGGTAGAACGTTGTCCCTTTTTGGTTATTCAGTCCTTTTCTCATGGTCACCTCCCCGTTGGCAGTAGCCTCGCGGAAATCCGAATGGGGAACTATTCCGGAATCTTTTGCCAATGAATAGATTTTTCAATTACAATACACTTGTTCTGTGGACATACATTGTGTGTATTCCATTCAGTGGTTTCCGTTGCCTTCTGCATCCTCATGCCATTTATCAATGTTGATTCTTTCGCTTTTAGTTGCAGTTTCCCAACCCAAGGGCAAGAGGGTACCCTGAACCTCTGTCCGCTCCTCCAACCTCTTCGACCAGGCGGAATGAGGGTGACTTCGTATGCCGGAGATCTTCGGTCGCCAGTGCTGATACTTATTCACAATATAAGGAGTGTTGGCCTTCGAACACGGGACGGAGGACATTTTGAGTACTAATCAAGGACACTACCTCTGGTTACGCTTGAATTCTTTGTTTGATACTTGTTATTGCATGCTACTGTGTTCGCATGATCGTCTTGCACTGCATCACTTAATTTTCAATCGTTAGTTGGTTATTGTTCAACTGCTTTGTAACTTTTGTTTCCCATCATCTGTGCGAGGTCACCATGAGCATAGGTACGCATATTCATTTAATAAGTATTCCTTGGAACTGAATGTTAATCAATTTAGTTTTTACCTAATTTTGTTGTCCTACAGCGTTTTGTTCTTGCTTGTCTCTCCAATAGCATTTAAGTTTAAACCACATACAGTCGCAAGTTCAAAGCCACTTATTAACCATAAACTATTTTGTTCTGACGGAACCATGATTATTTATAATATTTGCTGGGAAATATCGCTTACTCTATAAGGTAAACGATAACCTGTTGACATTTCGACAGCTTACAGGACTGAATACTTCCTGGCCACAATTATTTCTGACAACAGTATGTAGTTAATACTTTAGCCGTAGTGTGAAATTTTAACGGCACATAAATACAATTTTTAGCACAAAAACCCATCTCCATTTAATTTCTAAGTTAGTCTCAAATGATGAGTGCCTGTGGTTACTACTTACGTGGTAGTGAAACATCAGTGATATTCGTATAAGGCTTTAGACACGAAAATTGACACCCTCGCCACTCCGGCCATAAAGTAGCATTCGTGTTAGTGCCATGCAAAATATCGGTGTTTTATTCTGTATTCCCCAGTTTCTGTAATTAAGAAATGCACTTGCGGAAAACCAGTTGAAGCGTCTGCTTGGATGTGCCGTCGTTGCTTGCCAAGCAACGTACCAAGAGCTTTAGCGGGAGATGAGTGTCACGATATCGCGGAAAACTTGTTTATTCGTATTGGTTGCCCGTTCACGCAGCGAGTCGGGACATCATACGATCGATATCCAATTTCATCGACAAGGGTTGGCTCACGCAGCTGCAAAACTTCACCAATAACGTGACACACGTGTTCTTCTCGTTTGAGCCCCAGGCATCAGCTCATATCGGCGTAACTCAAATTTATTAACGATATGGCTGTTTAGTTTTGTATGCATGTACCTACTTTGCGGTGTAATTCTGAGGTACGACACGTGAAGATACTTACGTTACGTCATTCCTGTCGTGCTTAGATAGGCATGTGACAGAGACCATGCAGGATCAAATGCTTTCACTACCCAAAACTGCAGAACACAGGACATGTAGAAATGTCCTGCGTATCATGTAGGTGCTGGCAGTGGATGTAAGGAGCAGTACCTTATCTTGCACGTATATCCGTAGCTACACACAGATGATGAGTCACAGCTTTACAAGAGATTTACACTACGATTCAATAGCAGTTTCAAATTGTGAGGGCTGTGGCCGAAAAGTGTCAGCATCCTATGGCCTATGAAATCATAATTCGTCACAATAATGTTCCTAGGAAACTAAACTTTATCTTTGGCGAAGGGCATAACTTCTGTTAAGTATTGCTGATTTTATATGGTTAGTTACTCGGTGAGTGAAGGTATGAAAGAGGAGTAATAAGATAAATGAATATTGTTACATCTGTTAACTGTGTATTAAGTTACCCTGAGAACAATATCCAGACGGCATGAATGACTCACATGTTCAGTTGGAATTTTGTAAGGTGCAATTCGCCATTTAATGGTATGGCGAAACAAAAAAGTTTTGCGATGGTTCATTTATTTTGTGACGGAGTTAATTTGGTACTTGTGCTTTTCATGAATTTCTTCTTTTAATAAACCGCTGGGGGAATTTATCTTGTGACTGGTTCACAGTAAAAGAAGCGAGATTGAGCGTTTTATAACTGATATGATGTATATCAGCCAATCAAGGGACGGTACATTCGCCGGCTTCGAGCCATAAAATTCACATCAGAGTTAAAATAACATCAAGTCGATAATGTTTAAAGACGCTGCAAATATCTGGACGGGCGGCGACTTCTTATATCTCCGATTCTGTGTTAACAGCCTGTCTAGGAACCCTAAGGCAGTGTCCCTCATGGGGTATGGAAATAAAGAGATAGCAAAGTGGCTTTGCTCTATAAAGGCAAATAAACTTTGATTTCACGGAGTCTACGACTTCAAGGCTTTGCAGTGGATCAGAGTCGCATGGCTCGTAACACGCTACACTCTACTTTTCTTTCATTCGTAACATACAAGTGACCGTCACGAGAAAAAGTTTTACGGATCGAACTATTAGATTACCGAGCACATTGTTATATTTTCATCGTCTTCGCTCCTATTGCTTTCTGGCGCAAGCGGCAGTAAAGCAAAGCTCCCTCAACGGTCGAAAGGTATTCTGTACTGAGGACTGTCGGTAAGTACTTGTTGAAAAGAAAAAGTGCGTACGTCAATGGATCTGTTAGACGACAACCCATGCCTCATCATATGTGTCGATTCTGAACGTAAAGTCATTTCCCTCTCCTGAAAAGCGCACCAGGTGATAGAGGCTAGCTCCAGTTCTATCGCTCTTGTGATCCGGAGTCTGGTTTCTCTGTACACTGTCTTCCAGACACCTTTCTGTAACCCAACACGTAATGGAGCATGTGATAGGTCAGAACTAGGCAAACACACAGTGTGGACGCCACGTCTGACAAGGTTATGCGCCTTTTTCCGCTAACGTCGTGCCCTGTACTCTAGCAATGTTGTTTCCATTCGTGGGTGTGGAGGGACACCCACTTCGATCTCCATGCCTCACACTCTGCCTTCCTTTCTCTGAACTTGGAACTGATAAGACCTGACGTCTTCACCTTACGCTGTCTGTAGGCGTTCATGAATAACAGATACCCCCCTCTTACGTGCCTCTTCATACTGTTTAACAGTACGCACTTTCATTGGCGACCGCGTTATCAGTACATTTATGTCTGTCGTCGTGCTGGGTTCTTGAATAACTTCGGGCACGCCGGTCTGCTGTTGGTCTCTGTTCTTAAACGTTCGACGTCATTCCTTCTCCGCCGACGCCCCTTCCGTCGTTGAACCAGCAAAGGGTTTATCTGTTCGTGTCGCCTGGTGCACCATCTTCTCTTTCAAAAGCAATGGCGAAATCTACTTTTGGAAAGCCCCTCATACCTTGTGCCGAAGTATCTGCCTTCTCATTTATCTTTGATACAGCAATGCTTGTGATAACTACAATCATGAAAAAGTATAATCTTCATCCTCCAAATTAAAAGCAGTACAGTTTCCTGCTGTAACACTGGAAATAAATGTTGAGCCACCTATAAAGTGATAGCATTTCCATAAATTTTGCGAGATTCAGACATATTCGCTTACTCTGTAGCCTTTAGCACAGATATGTGTTTCTGATGCGTTGATATCACAATGAAGGTCATTACATAACATCTAAATCGATTGATCATAAAGCTGCAACGTCAAAATGTTCAATGGCAAAGCGAAAAGCGCATCAGATTAGAAAATGGATACATATAATATTATTTTTATTATTATTGTTAATACTAGTGGTAGTATTAACGTTTGGGCGTCACTGGACTATACCATGTTCAACAAATGACACATTCAGAGATTTGTTTCACTTTCTCTTTGCACCTATGTTACCTTCATTTCTCAGAACGGACTGTTTGTACTTATTTTTTTCTGTTTGTAAAACCTACATGTTTTAGGTCTTCTTTTATTACAACGACCCACATTATTGTTGCAATTTCAATTTTGCTGTGGGTTTCATATATCATAACTTTCGTAGTTAATCTTGTTAGTTAAGTCCCTTTGTTATGCCCATTGCACTTTAGCCTGCGGTTTTTCATGTCCGAATAAATGTTGGTACACTCTTCAGTTTATTTTCTCTTAGCCTGTATGTTCCTTCTTGAGAATTACTGGCACCTAAATATCTTCTTATTACTTTTCATACTCTCCTGTACACTGCTTCAATGTACCTCTTGTCTTTAAAATAAGTGTTTCAACTTCAACTACGCACTCTAGTTTCACGAACATGTTGTAGTGACTCAGTTGGCTCTATTTCGACACTCACCTTTTCTGTTACAGACGAATTTTTAAGCCTGAAAGATGTTTCCATTCTTTTGCAACAAATTTCGTAATCAGTTTCTTCCAGGCTAGTTCCCTGAATGATTTCGCCAAGACCTTTGAACTGAGAAACTTCCCGTATTTAAGTTTTATAATTGTCTGTGCCGTGTAGTTACTAGATATGTATTTTGTGTTTTCAGTCAGTATTTGGAGCACAAATACTCCTGTCTGTTGAAGAATATCTAAATTTTTTCGCTGTTTCAGTCTCCTGACATAGAACCGCCAGATCTTCTGCAAAAACTAAACTGTCTGTCTTAATATTGGTTCTTATCTATTCGACTGGTTCGTCAGTTTTAAGCTGAGGTTTTCGCTTTTGCCACTCTAGGATTTCTTTTTCGAAGACGCTGTTGGAAATTGACGGAGACAGTCTATCTCCTTGTCTCACTCTCAGTTTCAAAACATTTCAAAATAACTCCCCTAAATTTTATCTTATACATTGTACGACTTATTGTTTATCTAATAATTGCAGTGCATTTGGTCCACAGAATTTTCTCTTTCAGAATCCGGAAGAAATATTTATGGATCTCTCATTCATAAGCTTTTCTAAAATCTATGAAGGTATAAATGGCAATTTTAATACAAATTTTTTGATACCCTATAATTAGTTCCAGGAATAAACATTTTTTCTGGAAAGATCTATTTGATCTAAAACCTACTTGATATTCAGTAGTTTTACATTCGAGCTGTTACTGTGCATGCAGCCCTCTGTGATTATTGTCACCCAACTTACCTCATTTTTTATTTTGTGGATATATATTGACAGAAAACAGTAGCAGCACCAAGAAGGAGTTGTACGACATAAAGGAAATTTCGTAGGCATTTCACCACTTCTGAACCATTGTCTATTCAGATTTCGCACCAGTCCACTAAGAGTGGCGTTGAAGGTACGTCTATCACGATGCATATTAGGATTGTTTTTAAAAACATGCTGTGACAGTGGTGAGCGTTAGTTACCTTTGAGAATGGACGGGGTGAGTTGCTGTTAGACAAGAATGCATTTAAGGCGACAAAGAGAGACGTTATCAACCTTTCTTAATTTGAATGAGGTCGCTTAATAGGGCTGCGAGGAGCTGGATGTTCTGTCTGCTATATTAGAGAAACACATGCTAGGAATGTAGCCACTGTACATGATTGCTGGCAGTGGTGGTCACGAGAATGTACGGTAGCAAGAAGACCAGGCTCTGGAGGAAAGAGCGTCTTCAAATGGTTCAAATGGCTCTAAGCACTATGAGACCACATCTGAGGTCATCAGTCCACTAGACTTAGAACTACTTAAACCTAACTAATCTAAGGACATCACACACATACATGACCGAGGACGTATTCTAACCTGCGACCGTAGCAGCAGCGCGGTTCCGGACTGAAGCGCTAAGAACCGCTCGGCCACAGTGGCCGGCAAACCCTCTTTGTTATGTGTATGGCTCTAGCGTATTAATCTGCATGTGCAGCAGCACTCTCAGCAGCAGTTGGAACCACAGTGACACAACGAAGTGCTACAAATCGGTTACTTCAAGGACAGATCACAACCAGACGCCATGCTTTCGACTGACCCCAAATCATAGCCACTTGCGACTTCAGTGGTGTAGAGCCGGAGCTTGGGCAAGATGGAGGTCTGATGAAAGCTGGTTCTGCCACGCTACTGGTTAGAAGAAGACCATTTGAGAACCTAAGGGTAACCTGTCAGCGAGCTAGACATGCCATACCTAAATCTGGAGTTATGGTCTTGGGTGAGAATTCGTATGATAGCAGGAGCACTCTTCCTGCTATACCAGGAACCCTGAATGCAAAATCGCACGTCAGTCTGGTCATTCAACCTCTTGTACTGTCATTCTTGAACAGCGTTCCTGTTGGTGTTTTCAGCAGGGTGACGCTCGCCACGTATCGCTGTTGTAACACAACTTGCTCTACGTAATGTCGACATGTCTCTTGGTCTGCTCGATCACCAGAACTGTCTCCAATCGAGCATATGAAAACACCGCCAGCGACATCCACAAGCAGAATTAATGGTCCCTCTACTCACCGACAAAGTGCAACAGGCATTTGACTCTGTAGCAGAAACTGACACACGGCAGCTCGACAACACAGTGCATGCACGTCTTCTAGTTTGTATCCAACGTTCTATCCGTTACCGCGGTTATTAATGGACCAACATTTCATATTTGCAATGGTTTATTTCGCGCTAAAGTTAACCTGTGATCTTGCGATGCTAATTATTAAATATGTTACCTGTACAATTCCCGACATTTAATGACGCTACATCAAATATTTTTTGTTGTTGCTATTTTTGTCAATGTATTAACGCAGTTTTCCGACTATTCATAGTTTTTCCAGTGTGCCAAGCAATCGCGTGAACAGTTTAATTTTTCGAAAGTTTTGAGCCAACTGATAAGAGGAGGTAAGCTACAATTGCCCCTTCACACTAAGAATTTCCTCTGTATTTGGTGTCTGTGAATCTTCACTGGCTTTTACGGGAATAATTCATAGAACTACTTCGATGGGTTAAGAGCTTCGAAGTTCTTTTAAAATATTTACAAACTTCTTTTTATCATTGTTTTGTAAATGCCAATTGTCTTTTTACGTTCCTAAAGTCGATGTTTCGGGGCTGCCGTTCATGATGCTTGTTTTAAGAGTTTTATAATAGGTCCTTTTTCCGAGCTGTTTTCAATTCAATTTGGAATAAAAAATGGTTCAAATGGCTCTGAGCACTATGGGACTAAACTGCTCTGGTCATTAGTCCCCTAGAACTTAGAACTACTTAAACCTAACTAACCTAAGGACATCACACACATCCATGCCCGAGGCAGGATTCGAACCTGCGACCGTAGCAGTCGCACGGCTTCGGACTGCGCGCCTAGAACCGCGAGACCACCGCGGCCGGCCCTTGGAATAAACTGTCATCATATTATCTTTATTTTGTCTAGTTAATTGCGAACAACATTTTAGTTTTCAGGAGTCAGGAATATGTCAAGTGCATTTTCTGATTTGTAACAGCTGCACGATTCAAACCCATTGTGTCACGACAGTACAGACTTTTCACCATCTTCGATCCAGCTGGGGAATTATTTCGCCTTTTGTGAAACAATTTCAGTTCGAACAGTGTTGATAAGTTTGTGGTTTTGTTGTTCCGAATTATCTGAATGTATTTGCCGAGTTTCTTTGCTAATACCTGTAGTTCGATTTTGCTATTACCAAATTTAGGAATTACTGAAATTATTTGCGGGAATTTTAGAGACTTTAAATTTAGTTTCACTCAGGTTTGATCTTTTGCGTATTGAAACATTTAAAATCTCCTTGTAATGTGAATACGAGATTACAGTATTATCAATTTCAAATTCGCCTATATTCTTGTTCAGTGACAGTCATGTTAACCTCTTTTCTTTTGATAAGAACGTTTTCTTAAGGGAGATTGAAGCAATTTCCAGGTTGAAATTCCTATACAGTTTTAGAAGCCTCTTTCCTTTTTCATTGTTCCAGTTTATTGTAGGGAAAGTCACCAATTGTTTTCCTGAATTTTCCCTCACTGTGCATCATAATAGCCGTTCTGAGTCTTCATTTGATTTTTTGTAACTCTAGTGTTTGTATTTTCTACCACTTTGCATGTGTTATTTACTTTATCTAGGTTTGTTTTATTTTCTTGTTTGATCTATATATGTGCATTAATTGCTGTATACATTTTATTTGTGCCTTTCAAGGATATTGTCATCAATATGATATTCGCAGTGTTTACTTCAGTTACGTATATCAGAATGTTTTATGGGACCGCAAATGCATGAAAATTGTTTGATTGTTTTCTCCGTTTTACTTCTAAAGATTCTGTAATGTCCAAAAGCCATATTTTTCTCATGTGGCAGTCTTGTTCCTTGCAGGGCTTAAATTATATTTATTTGTTCTTTAAGAGTTTATCCTACTCACTTAGTGAATAGTGTAACTAAATTTTAAGTTCAATGACGGAGCAGTTAGGAGACAAGCAAGCAGTTATAAACATCTAGGTGTCGTATATTGACAATTCAACCTCTGTCGTTGAGTAGTAAGTGTAGATGACTGTCTTGCGGAAGACTATGGTTCGATCCCCAGCACTGACAAAGAATTTTCGTTATTGCAGGACTCGTGCCCCCAGCCTCGTGTTGCCAACTGAGCACCTACTTGACCGAACAGTGACGGTTCCACAGTCTGGAAAGTCTGAAAGACGGTCGAGAGAGCGGCATGCTGACCACAAGCCCCTTCGTACCTCATCCGCAGGACGCTGCGAGGCAGAATACGACAAGGCCGCCGGTAGTCGTCCTTTGTGCCTACACGGCCGCACGAGGAGTTCGTTTATGTACAGCGGGATTTAGCTGCCCTATTGCTGTCGTTCCATACAAACCTGTTATGTTACTGCTGGCCTTCATAAATCACGCTAGAAATTTTCACGTTCTATCGCGGTTTACGAGCAAACTATTTGTAGCACAGAAAATTTAGTGTAACTTTTTTGTAGGAAATTTAATATAGCTTTCTCTGGAGGCCACGACTTAAAAGTTATCGAAGAGAAACGTAAAAAAGTGTCCTTCAATGGCACCTCCACCACACACTCATCCCACACAAGTTAGGACTTGCAGTATGTTACTCGTGGCACTCCCTCCTACCAATGTGTAGATATTTCCAACTATTCCCGATATTTAACCATGTTTGATGTTTATCTGCTTCAGACGTAGAGTAAAATTCACAAAGGTATTAGGTGCAACTTACACAAATGTCAGGGTTAAGATTTGTAAGAACAAAACCGGTAGCATAACAATGCGACCCGATTAAGGTCAAGAAGGTTGAATGTGGGAGATAATTCGTGTAGTCACAAATATTTCTACACTGGTAGGAGGGATTAGCATGAACAACAAGCTAGACGTCGTAGACGGTGCGGATTGAATTTGACTTTAAGGGTAAGTTTTTCTTGAATAACAAAAAAATTGCTTCCTCTAGCGAAAACGTTTACCAATACAAAATTTAACGACATTAAATGTCCCCCTCAGAGGGCTCACAGTTCTTTCGTTAGTTCGTGTGTAGTGCACACGGAAGCCCGAGCTATTGCAGCCAATTCTTCCTTCCCTGGCTGCATTTCCTTCGCCATGCCCTCCCTCCCTATCGTCGCTCCTTCCCCGTTGCCCTATCCTTCCCCTCTCTTGGTGTTCTGTTCCGATTTACGTCGACCTGCCTATCCGCCTGGTTTCCTGTATTGGTTGCAGTTTTGTTCCTTCTACCTGTTCCTTCATCTTTTTTGGCGTTTATGTTCGCACTTGAGGTGTGACCTCCACATCGAATTTCCTGTTTGTAGTGTCAACCATTTGGAGAAAAACTCCCAGGGTAGCAACTATGGTGTGGTTTCCTCTCCCCCATTTCCTTCTTCTCTCCACACTCGGCTGTAGTCCCCTTCCACTTTGCACATGTAGCCAGTGTCTGTGGCAGGACTGTTATGAACCATATGGTTGAGGCCCCTGGCAATATAGGGATCACACTATTGATATCTGAGGCGTTCTCTCCCCATGTATACCAAGGAGTGGGTATATTTGGAAAGGATATGGAGGCCAACAGGTATGGGAAACAACTGTTGGATTTTTGTGCCAGTATGGGCGTAGTAATCATAAACTACTTTTTTATACATAAGAACATCCACCAGTGTACTTGGGAAGGCAGGAGAACCAGATCTGTCATTTATGCTCTTGAAGCATACAAACACAGCAAAAGTTGCCTTTGCAGTCAGCCCTTGCTTTGGCTGGGCGGCACCCATGGAGAGAGACCCTAGACAAAGTGGGTGGTATGAGATCGGATGCTTGGTGCATGAAGCATATGAAGCTGGAAATATCTGGAGGTTCTCAAATGGCCTTCTCTTCAAATGGTGAAGGATCATAGGATGCTGCTTCTTAACCTGGCAAACTTCCCGTCCCCGGTTACATCATTGGAGGAGGGTCAGGTTCGCCATATTGGGATGAAACCCCTTCCCAGTTACCTCATGTTACAAATTGGACATATACACCACCACAAAGCCACCGCTTTCCGTTAAAAATATCGAGGACAAGTTGGGTGAAGTGGAGTTTCTTAGTAAGATGTGATCAGCCAGCCTGTTGATCAAAGCTGCTTCTGCCTCCAAATACGCACCTCTACATGCCCGTAATCGTCTTGGCAATGTCCCGATGTCTATTACACCTCAACAGTCTCCAGGGAGTGATTTTTCATAGGGGACTCATCCTGCAAATGGTTGAGGAACTCCAGGCTAATCTGGAGCGGTGTGACGCTCTTTTTGTTCAACATGTGAAGAAGGCTAGCAAAGACAACTGTTCGTATACTGGCGCCTTCCTTCTGGCTTTCGAGGGGGATTGCCTCCCAAAGAAGGTCATGTTCTTTGTGTTACAGATGTGACTTAAAGCCATATGTCCCTCGAACTATGCGGTGCTTTCAGTGCTTGCGTTTCGCTCATATGTCTTCCCATCGTAAGGTTGTGTGTGCTGATTCTAGACCCCACTCCCTGAGGGAAGCCATTTGTTTCGCTACCTCTGTGGCTCAACTGTGCTGCCCTCCCTTCACTTCGCTCGCCTTATTGGCCAGCTTACAAGAGAGAAAAGAAGATACAAGAATACAAGTCCCTAGGTCGCCTGTCTTATGCCCAGCCTGACCAAAAGTATGAGAGACTCCATCTAGCGTCACTATCTTCAACTTTTTACTCTGCTATTTGATTTCCTTCTCCTACCTCTTTCTAAGCCCAGCCCCATCCCTCTCTCCCCTCTTTCTGC
The DNA here is from genome assembly GCF_023897955.1 of Schistocerca gregaria. Classification (NCBI taxonomy): domain Eukaryota; kingdom Metazoa; phylum Arthropoda; class Insecta; order Orthoptera; family Acrididae; genus Schistocerca; species Schistocerca gregaria. The sequence goes on along the minus strand of NC_064922.1, from coordinate 728,201,286 downwards.
GCTGCAGTGCCCATGACTTGCCATTCGGGAGCTGCTCCCCCTCCATGACTGAAGAAGTGCGTCACTTCTTCAGCACCTGCCAGTGCTCGGGCTCTCTCCTGGGACACCTCTCCCTGGCGTTTCTCAGGAAGACTGCTACCACCACTTGGCCCCTAGATCGCCCACTCTCTATCGGTTCCAGATATTGCAGACGCCTATTCTTCCTCTGTGCCATGCCATCCTTCACCTCTGAAAGAGGAGAATCATAAATCCAAAAACAGGGCACACCCAGTCCTCCCTGAGGTGCCATATCCCTCCTTTCAATCTCACTCTGGCATTTTGGTTATGAATGTAACCCCATACTTGTCGGTGACAGCTACTGACTGACTGAAATAATCTCATCTGTGCTTCCTTATGTCTAACTTGGACTTTCCCACTATCATCCAGTGGAATTTCAACAGATATATCGTCACCTACCTGCTTTCTGTCTTGTTCTTCAAGAAATGCAATTCCATGATTACCACTCTCAAACATTTCGTGGTTATCGGGCGTTTCGTCAGAACTGTGCAAGCCCTGGGGGAGCATCTGGTGGTGTCTGCACTATACTCTGATGCCATTAGTGAGTGGCTCTCCCTAAGTACTGACTTGGAAGCAATAATGGTACGAGCGCAAACGGCTCCAGCAATCATCATTTGCCATGTCTACCTCTCTGCCTTAAACTCAACTGTCTACCATAATCCAAAAACTCCCGCCCCACTCCCCCCTCCTTGGGGACTCTTGCCCACCACCCACTGTGGGGGAGTGTCACCTCAGCAGGTGGGCTCTCCTAACTGACCAACGTATCTCAGACCTCGATTTGTGTCTCCTCAGTGATGGTTCCCCTAACCACTTCAGTGCCACTTAAGGTACCTTCTCTGCTATCTATCTCATGATCTCTTTCCCTGCCTTCATTGCTTCCATACATTGGTCATGCCATGATGACTTCCATGATAGTGATCACTTTCCAGTGATTCTGTCGTTCCCTTCTGCCACCAGGGAGACAGGCCCCCATATTGGCCACAGGGCCGATTTGCCTTAATATACATCTGCTGTGCACCTCTCACACTGATATAGTCCTACAAGACTTCTCTGCCACTATCCTTGCTAGCATTGTTGTCCCCTGTCCAGAGGTCGCCCTTGTCATCGACCAGTCAGTGTTGCTGTGCAGGACCCTCGGCGGCGCTGTAGCGATTTAAACGACACCCTTCACTGAACAACCTCCTTGCTTCTAAGAGTCTCCATGCTAAGGCTCGTTATCTTATTATGTGGAGTAAAGAGCAATGCCTCTTCATCGCAAGTTTAGCCCAAGCTCCGTAGCTCTCTGGGCCAGGGTCTTAACCTCCAAGGTGCTCTGTGCACTGATGCATTAGTCTTTGTGGAAAACTTCACGACACACTTCGCGACGGCGTTGGTGTCTTCTTCCTATCCTACTACCTTTCTCTGGCAGAAACACAGAATTGAACAGATCCACCTCTATTTCACCCCCATCCCCCATGTAGATCTCCATGATTGACCCTTTTATGAATGGGAATTGTTGTAGTCTCTCACCTCTTCCGAAGACACGGTCCTGGGCATGGATTACATACACAACTAGATGATCCAACACTCTCCTCAAGGTCTTCAACCACATTTGGCTTGCAGGTGCTTTTCTGTCACAATGGCAAGACAGTGTAGTTATCCCTGTCCCTAAGCCTGAAAAGAACCTAACGTCTCTTAGCGGCTGCTGGCCTATTAGACTGATGACCGTACTTTGTAAACTGCTCGAGATGGTCAGCTTCAGATTATGTTGGGTTCTCGTATCTTGGGGCCTTTTGTTCCCATATCAGTTGGGCTTCTGGACAGGATGCTGACCTACTGCTCAGGTCGGAATCACCCACCCAACATGTCTTTACTCACCGCCAGAACCTAGCTACAGTCTTGTTTGACCTACATAAGGCATACTATAAGGCTTAGCGCCATCACATTTTAGTTACCCTCCATGACTGGGGCTTCTGTGGCTCGCTACCGATTTTTAATCGCGAGTTCTTATCTCACAGGATCTTCCGGGTTCGAGTTAGCACTTCATTCAGTGATCCTTGTGTTCAAGAGACTAGTATCCCACAGAGGTTTGTGATAAGTGTCACACCTTTCCTCATTGCCATCCATGGGCTCGTGACCTCTGTTGGGCCTCTGGTTACCCTGCCGTTGTACGTCGACGATGTTTGCGTCTGGTGCAGCTCCCACTTGATAGCGCCTGCTGAACGCTGGCTCCATGGCGCCATCCGATTGGCCTCTGCGTGAGCCACCTGTCATGGCTCCCAGTTTTCCCCTTCCAAAACGCGGGTAATGCATTTTTGTCGTCGACCTACAGTAGAACTCGATCCAGAACTTTATTCAGGCGACCAGCTCCCTGATGTTCTAGCACAGTCCTGTTTCTTGGGCCTTATGTTTGTTAACAAGCTGACACGACTGCCCCACATACACCACCTAAAGACTACATGTAAGTAATGCTCTCTGTCGCGTAGCCCACACATCTTGGGATGCAGACCGTTCCACTCTTCTCCACCTCTGCTGTGCTCTTTTCTTGTCCAGTCAGGTTTATGGCTCAGCAGCTCCTTCCACTTTGAAACTGCTTAAACCTGTTCCGTCCTTGCGGGGTGCGTCTGACCATTTGTACCTTTTGCACTAGCCCCATTGATAGTCTCCTCACAGAAGTTGTGGTCCCCCTCTACACGTACTATGGGGCCCAATCCTTGTTTCTTATGCGATCGCCATTCACAAATTCCCTGACCGTCCCGTGTACCCTGTCCTCTTTGCCAATGAGGGATGTCTCTCTCCTAACCCCCGCCCATGGATGGGATTGGCGGTTGGTATGCGTTTCATTGGACTGCACGCCATACCTTTCTTCCCATATCCCCCCTTGAATGGTGTCTGACCGAAGTACTCCAGGGTTCTAAGATTTCAGTCTGTGCTATGGTTTTCCAGCATCTTGTAAGTGCTATTCTTGCAGTTAAGGGTGCCACGATTTTCTACACTGATGTTATAAGGTGGGATACGTCTCCTTCTGGTTTCAAACACCATTTATTGGCTGGGTCATGTAGTGTGTTCACAGCAGAGCGTCTGGACATTCACATGATACTCCTATTTTGTTTCTCAGGCCTCCCTCCACAGTGTTTTCATTTGATCAGACTCTATGAGCAGCCGCCATTCTATCGATCGATGTTACTCTCGTCACTATTAGGTTTCTGCTATCCATGACCTTCTCTCTGCCCTCGAGCGTTCCGCTTGTTCAGCCGTCTTTCTCTGGGTCCCATGTCATTAGGGTATCACAGGGAATGAACTGGCTGACCGTACGACTACAGAAACAGATACTTACCCCAAATTTCATTATTCCATCTGCGGATATGCGGATCTACGTCAAATCTTCCTTTGCCCAAAAAGGAATGCCATCTGGAGCGCTTCTGCTCATAGTAATAAACTCTGCACAATCAAGGAGTCTACTGCAGTTTAATGCTCATCCTTCCGCTCCTCTATGAAGGAGTCCACTGTTTTATGCAATTTACACATTGGTCATACCCAGCTCAAACATTGTTCCCTCCTACGTAATGACCCCACCACCCACAATGTGGTCCGCAGCTCGTGGTCTTGTGGTAGCGTTCTCGCTTCCCACGCCCGGGTTCCAGGGTTCGATTCCCGGCGGGTCAGGGATTTTCTCTGCCTCGTGATGACTGGGTGTTATGTGATGCCCTTAGGTTAGTTAGGTATAAGTAGTTTTAAGTTCTACGGGACTGATGACCATAGATGTTAAGTCCCATAGTTCTCAGAACCACCCACAATGTGGTTGTGGGGCCAGACTGACGATATCTCAAATATTGGTGGGTTGTTCCCTTTTTTGAGCCCTTCAAGTTAACTATAGTATTACCGATTCTTTAAATTAAACATTAGCAGACGATCCACCGATGGTTGAACTGGTCCTCAGTTTCCTCTGTGAAAGTGGTTTTTATTTCCAGATATAAAGTTGCACTTTAGTCTTGGAGCAGGTGCAGTTTGGATGTGTCTGGGACATCTTTTACAGACTTCTCGGTCTGTTTACGCCATGACCGCCCCCTTTTTCCAGTTTTTAGATTTGCTCCCACATTTTTATGACTTTAATGTGTGTATTTCATATTCATTATTTTATAATTTGACTTTGTATCTGTCCACATTTAGCGGACCCTCTTTCTTCTGTGACAAACTTCGGAATCGTGGGACTGATGACCTCGCTGTTTGATCCCATAACCCCCCACAATCAATCAATCAATAGGTTACATTAGATTTCCTACTTTTTTCTGCATGATTAATAGGTTATGGGTAGCGAGTGAGAGAACATGGAAGTGTCACGTGTGGTTTATGAAGGTCAGCTGTAACATTACATTTGCCCGGGATACCCGCGTGGTCTGGGACGTCTTGCCACGGTTCGCGCAGTCCTCCCCCACCCCCCCACCCCCTTAGGAGGTTGAAGTCCTCTCTCGGGCACGATTGTGTGCGTTGAGAGACCTATGACTTCAGCTGTTTGATCCAGTAAGACCTCACCACAAATTCCCAGAATTATTGTAACATTTCAGGTTGCATAAAACGACATAGGTAGGGGCAGATAAATCCTGTACAGTTACAAAAGCGTATTTGGCAGTACAAAAGTGAAATACAGCGCAAAGCAAAACAGAACAGTAATGAAGTTTACGAATTATTTTTGTGTCAGAAGAACGTTTCTTTCAACAATAAGAGCCAGTGGGAGGACTAATGGCTGAATATGTCATATGCTATGTCAACTTGGAAGAACACTAATAGCTTTGTTAATGGATTATTAACGAAGGAACAACAGAATATCAAGAATCGAGAAAGAAGCTAATGATGAAATACGAGCTAGAACTGAATGAGTAACTGAACTGAAACAAAATCATTTAAGTGGTATGGTCTCTTCTTAAGATCTTCAGATAATTTGTGACCAAAGAGAATTTTTTTTATTAGGAAATACCTGGCAGACGTAAACGTGGAAGGCCACGAAAAGTTCTTGGCGAGGCCACATCTACGAAATAACGTACCATCGTGGTCTACACGTGGAGGATGCCCTCAATAGATAGGGCTTGGTAGAGGTTAACACAAATAGAGATAAAGTTATCAACTGATCTTTGTATTAATTAATCGTTTAATACCAAGGAGTGCTTCTCCTGGTTTGTAATGGTTTCCTGGCTTTGGAAAGGAATTAATGTCGGTTGTTTCTGGGAAAGATTGTCGTATGCGTTTCAGTTGACAGAGGACCGAGATTTCATCTTTTTTTGGGAAATAACGTGTCATCCTAGACTCCACAAAAGTCCGATGGATGTCTGTGCCACTGATACAAGAGGGTTTGTTTCCACGTTTCCTAATATTAGTGATAACTAAAACGCTGCACTGTCATACTTGGAATTACAGGGATGGGATTGTCAACACAAGTGCTTGGTTAAAACTTAAGGGGTTAGTTACGGAATCGTATGTTCCGGTGGTACCTCTGACGAGCAGACACCGACCACTTTGACGCTTGATGCAAATGAGACCGAAAATTGAGTTCCTGTGCGTTGCCTCTAACGCTAGTTTCACCGTACCGATATCGGTTCCTTCCGCTTTCACGTCCGTTCAGGTCTTTGCTGTCACCATAGCAAGAGGCTTCTAGAGGGTTCTACCAACAGGTGAAACCTAGATTTTAAATAAATTGTTACTCTTCTCTCTCCGCTTCCACAATCAGGTGTCTTAATTTATTTCAGTTTTGGCTAGAATGGCAATCGTGATTACCACAATTACGATGACTGTTAAACCTGCGGATCTATTCATATTTAAAATACAATCTCTGTCATAATTTTCAAGTGAGCGTAATACGTAACCTCCAAGTACGTAATTTCTAAACCAGCAACTTCAGACTTACTCCTTGGAAGTTATTCTTCGCAAAACGTCAGTTAATGCAAACCACTGTACAACTAATACAATTTTAGGACAAGCACTGGAGTATACCAGTGAGGGATGAGGCACTTCTCGAGCGAGGAGCTTTTGGACGCGTTGGCGGTAGCATACTGTAAAGCAAAATGCATTTGGTAAAAATATCATTACAGTCGTCGGAGAGTGAAGTGGGGTAGCAGCATAAAGAGGTCTCGAGGCAGGAAGCGAGCAAGATAAAATTCCTGCGGGAAATCAGGACAGAAGACGGAAGCGACCGTTTAGATCCCTCAGAGCCACGGGGTGAGGAAGCTGCCGCACTCGGCTGAGAGGACATAACGTAAAGTCAACACAGGCGCGCTGGCGCGGCTCGCCATTCTGCGAACCTCTGTTCTACCGCAAGATGAATATCGTCGCTCAATCACGTGCAGTATAGCAGCAAAATGGTAGGAAAACACAGTCAGTATTATATCCCACTCTGTGACGTATCTTTAGTCTGCATGTTCACAAAATGTAAGTAATTTTGAAAAATTTTGACCAGCCATATCGTTTCAAATACGACAATATGAGGACATAGTTTCATGGATCCACAGTATGGTCAATTTACAACACCAGAGAGCAAGACTATGGAGATCCTTGAGTTTCCTACAGAAGAAATCTTTTTTTTAAGAAAAAGGAACTGACGTCTCATAGATGTTTAAAGGCTACTACACTGAAGGACAAACATCATAGCGCCAAGTAATAGCTAATGTAGAGTCATGAAATTTTTTGAACCCATTGTCTAAGTAACGTATAAAAGTGAATAATATTGCAAGATCACAGGTTAACGGAAGAGAGATATGAAGCAGATATATTAATAGCAGGTGTAACTGCAAGACGGTTAGTCATGCAAACATACATGCATTATGTTGCACAAGTGCCGGATGTCGGATGTCAATTTGTGGAATGCAGTTCCACGCTTGTAGCACTTGATCGATCAATATGTGAACGTTTAATGCGGCTTGTAGATGACGCTGGAGTTATCGCCCGGTGATGTCGCATATGCGCTCGGTTGGCGACAGATCTGATGCTCGAACAAGCCTAGGCAACTTATCGACAATGTGTAGAGCGTGCAGGGCATTTGGGCGAGCGTTATCCTCCTGAAAACTCCTCCTGGTGCCCAGTTAATGAATGGCAGCACAACAGGTTGATGCAGCAGACGCACGTATTAATTTCCAGTCAGAGTAAATGGGATCACAAGAAGAGTGCTCCGGCTGTCAGACGCAGTGTCTAGCTCGTCCAGAACGCAGACAGGTTGCCCGTAGGTTCTCAATGGCCTCCTTATAACAAACGCAGAGCCATCACTGGACTGAGGCGGAGTCAGGTATCATTAGGTAACAGAACTGACCTTCACTCGGTCCTAGAATGATCTCTCGCTTGACACCACTGAAGCCGCAAATGGTGGTGGTTCAAGGTCGGTGGGACGCAGGCTACAGGGCGTCTGGCTCGGAGTTGTCCTTGAAGTAACCGATTTGTAATAGTTAGTTGGGTTACTGTGGTTCCAATGATCTCTCGCTTGACACCACTGAAGCCGCAAATGGTGGTGGTTTAAGGTCGGTGGGATGCAGGCTACAGGGCGTCTGGCTCGGAGTTGTCCTTGAAGTAACCGATTTGTAATAGTTAGTTGGGTTACTGTGGGTCCAATGATCTCTCGTTTGACACCACTGAAGCCGCAAATGGTGGTGGTTTAAGGTCGGTGGGACGCAGGCTACAGGGCATCTGGCTCGGAGTTGTCCTTGAAGTAACCGATTTGTAATAGTTAGTTGGGTTACTGTGGTTCCAATGATATCTCGCTTGACACCACTGAAGCCGCAAATGGTGGTGGTTTAAGGTCGGTGGGACGCAGGCTACAGGGCGTCTGGCTCGGAGTTGTCCTTGAAGTAACCGATTTGTAATAGTTAGTTGGGTTACTGTGGTTCCAATAATCTCTCGTTTGACACCACTGAAGCCGCAAATGGTGGTGGTTTAAGGTCGGTGGGACGCAGGCTACAGGGCGTCTGGCTCGGAATTGTCCTTGAAGTAACCGATTTGTAATAGTTAGTTGGGTTACTGTGGGTCCAATGATCTCTCGTTTGACACCACTGAAGCCGCAAATGGTGGTGGTTTAAGGTCGGTGGGACGCAGGCTACAGGGCGTCTGGCTCGGAGTTGTCCTTGAAGTAACCGATTTGTAATAGTTAGTTGGGTTACTGTGGGTCCAATGATCTCTCGTTTGACACCACTGAAGCCGCAAATGGTGGTGGTTTAAGGTCGGTGGGACGCAGGCTACAGGGCGTCTGGCTCGGAGTTGTCCTTGAAGTAACCGATTTGTAATAGTTAGTTGGGTTACTGTGGTTCCAATAATCTCTCGTTTGACACCACTGAAGCCGCAAATGGTGGTGGTTTAAGGTCGGTGGGACGCAGGCTACAGGGCGTCTGGCTCGGAATTGTCCTTGAAGTAACCGATTTGTAATAGTTAGTTGGGTTACTGTGGTTCCAATGATCTTTCGTTTGACACCACTGAAGCCGCAAATGGTGGTGGTTTAAGGTCGGTGGGACGCAGGCTACAGGGCGTCTGGCTCGGAGTTGTCCTTGAAGTAACCGATTTGTAATAGTTAGTTGGGTTACTGTGGTTCCAATGATCTCTCGCTTGACACCACTGAAGCCGCAAATGGTGGTGGTTTAAGGTCGGTGGGACGCAGGCTACAGGGCGTCTGGCTCGGAGTTGTCCTTGAGGTAACCGATTTGTAATAGTTAGTTGGGTTACTGTGGGTCCAATGATCTCTCGTTTGACACCACTGAAGCCGCAAATGGTGGTGGTTTAAGGTCGGTGGGACGCAGGCTACAGGGCGTCTGGCTCGGAGTTGTCCTTGAAGTAACCGATTTGTAATAGTTAGTTGGGTTACTGTGGTTCCAATAATCTCTCGTTTGACACCACTGAAGCCGCAAATGGTGGTGGTTTAAGGTCGGTGGGACGCAGGCTACAGGGCGTCTGGCTCGGAGTTGTCCTTGAAGTAACCGATTTGTAATAGTTAGTTGGGTTACTGTGGTTCCAATGATCTCTCGCTTGACACCACTGAAGCCGCAAATGGTGGTGGTTCAAGGTCGGTGGGACGCAGGCTACAGGGCGTCTGGCTCGGAGTTGTCCTTGAAGTAACCGATTTGTAATAGTTAGTTGGGTTACTGTGGTTCCAATGATCTCTCGCTTGACACCACTGAAGCCGCAAATGGTGGTGGTTTAAGGTCGGTGGGACGCAGGCTACAGGGCGTCTGGCTCGGAGTTGTCCTTGAAGTAACCTATTTGTAATAGTTAGTTGGGTTACTGTGGTTCCAATGATCTTTCGTTTGACACCACTGAAGCCGCAAATGGTGGTGGTTTAAGGTCGGTGGGACGCAGGCTACAGGGCGTCTGGCTCGGAGTTGTCCTTGAAGTAACCGATTTGTAATAGTTAGTTGGGTTACTGTGGTTCCAATGATCTCTCACTTGACACCACTGAAGCCGCAAATGGTGGTGGTTTAAGGTCGGTGGGACGCAGGCTACAGGGCGTCTGGCTCGGAGTTGTCCTTGAAGTAACCGATTTGTAATAGTTAGTTGGGTTACTGTGGTTCCAATGATCTCTCGCTTGACACCACTGAAGCCGCAGATGGTGGTGGTTTAAGGTCGGTGGGACGCAGGCTACAGGGCGTCTGGCTCGGAGTTGTCCTTGAAGTAACCGATTTGTAATAGTTAGTTGGGTTACTGTGGTTCCAATAATCTCTCGTTTGACACCACTGAAGCCGCAAATGGTGGTGGTTTAAGGTCGGTGGGACGCAGGCTACAGGGCGTCTGGCTCGGAGTTGTCCTTGAAGTAACCGATTTGTAATAGTTAGTTGGGTTACTGTGGTTCCAATGATCTCTCGCTTGACACCACTGAAGCCGCAAATGGTGGTGGTTTAAGGTCGGTGGGACGCAGGCTACAGGGCGTCTGGCTCGGAGTTGTCCTTGAAGTAACCGATTTGTAATAGTTAGTTGGGTTATTGTGGTTCCAATAATCTCTCGTTTGACACCACTGAAGCCGCAAATGGTGGTGGTTTAAGGTCGGTGGGACTCAGGCTACAGGGCGTCTGGCTCGGAATTGTCCTTGAAGTAACCGATTTGTAATAGTTAGTTGCGTTACTGTGGGTCCAATGATCTCTCGTTTGACACCACTGAAGCCGCAAATGGTGGTGGTTTAAGGTCGGTGGGACGCAGGCTACAGGGCGTCTGGCTCGGAGTTGTCCTTGAAGTAACCGATTTGTAATAGTTAGTTGGGTTACTGTGGTTCCAATGATCTCTCGCTTGACACCACTGAAGCCGCAAATGGTGGTGGTTTAAGGTCGGTGGGACGCAGGCTACAGGGCGTCTGGCTCGGAGTTGTCCTTGAAGTAACCGATTTGTAATAGTTAGTTGGGTTACTGTGGTTCCAATGATCTCTCGCTTGACACCACTGAAGCCGCAAATGGTGGTGGTTTAAGGTCGGTGGGACGCAGGCTACAGGGCGTCTGGCTCGGAGTTGTCCTTGAAGTAACCGATTTGTAATAGTTAGTTGGGTTACTGTGTTTACAACCGCTGCTCAAATTGCTGATACAGATGCTGAACGATGTGCCACAGCCATGTTCCGGAGACGGTGGTCTTTCCACGTGACGGTCCGGAACACGGTCTTCTTGCGACCTGACACTCACCACCACTGCAAGCAGTCATTCAGGGTAGCTACATTTTGCCATAGCTTTGTGCAATAATGCAGAAGGAACAACCAGCTTCTGATGGATCTCTTACAACCCTCGTACAAACTCAGTCATGTGCTGATAACGGTGTCTTTGTCTCGTTCGAGGCATTGTCGACCAATGCCTCGGGCATGGATGTGTGTGACGTCCTTAGGTTAGTTAGGTTTATGTAGTTCTAAGTTCTAGGGGACTGATGACCTGAGACGTTGAGTCCCATAGTGCTCAGAGCCATTTGAACCATTGTCGACCAACATCAAATCACCGATTCCATTCTGAAAGGTAGCTAACGCCCATGACTGTTTCAGCGTGTATTTAAAGCAAACCTGATTGACATTCTGTAAGCGGTTCCACCAGCGACACTCTTCTGCGAAAGGTGCGAAATTTGGACAGACTTCTTGTTAGTGTTGTGATTATCGTCGTTAGTGTATTTCTATTTCCCATGGGGAATTTCCCATCCGTGGGTGTGTATGCGTGTGATTCCTTATAGTTGAGTTGTTATCTGCCGAAGGATGGTTATCGCAAATTTTTTCTTGTCCTATGACTAACCTGATAAGAATTTACAAGCAAAAAGTCTCTAAATATGAAAAGACTTGTAAGGTGGGCACGTAATTTTGATTTTCGTAAGTTATCGATGTGCACGCAAAGAGAGAAAGAAAGTTATGTTACTGTCAAACAATATTTAGCCTTGTACGGCCCAGTCTTTGCCTTTGAGCTGTCTGATACTTTCTGAGTCGAAGTATGGTAGGTGATGAACGTATTCAGTAGGGCTGTGTTGACCTGTGATTGTTTCTGCCGGATGAAGGAAGATTTACTGTGAAGCATAGCAAGGATGAAGTTGATGTAGGAATAGAAAGACGAAAAAAATATTAATTTTGAATAATGTTTTCCTTTTAAAAGAAAAAAAAAGATAAGTTGGGAGATAATACTTCAGCATTGCGCAGCTAGTATGTTGGAATGATTATTGCCAGCCAATTAACTTTGTTCACTTGCTCAGAGCTGAGACAAAGATAATCCACGTCCGTGATTCATGTATGAACGTATCAATTGATTAAGATTTCTGCTTTGTAGAGAAATCCTCTACTAACTGTATACTCTTTTTAAATCATTGTTCACATTTTTAGGCATAATATTTGATGAGACTAATGTTATGTGTCACACGAAGTGTTACGCATTGCTTATGAACTCATATTTCATTCTAAGATCGTTGTCTTGGAGTATCATTTCATAGAAGTAGTTACTTTCACCATCCCACAGTTTAAAGGTAATTTATCATTACGAATTACTACATTGCATGGAATGCAACAGTTTGAATATTGTCTGGAAATTTTATTTAAAAGAGTAAAAATCCGGTGTGGCCGCTACCTGATTGCTGTTTGCTTATAAATCTGCAATAATGATGTCAACGCGCGATGAAAGTGGAAATTGTAATTGTGGGCAGATAACTGTTTTATGTCAGTTGCGCATTTAATATAAAAACAGATTGTATTCAGACCAGTTACAGTCCAAATTGGTTCTGTTCAGTCAAAGATTAGCATACGAGAATAAGTTGGATAACTGTTTATGGGTACATAGTTCTGATTATACGTAAACCTTTTATAGAGTGGGAAGTAAATTTAGGCAAAATTTCATATAGAAACATATAGTAGGGAACTTACACAGTAGCAAACGGCGGACAATATTTCAGTAATGAAATGTTGCGATTAAAAAAAATGAAAAAGAAGAGGGCTTTGACTGTATGCAATAAAATTTGTCAGTATTTACCGCTACTACTGCTAGAATGAGGCAGATTGGGCTACAACTATAGAGACGAAGCCTCATTATGTTTAACACTGAAGGAGTTTTATGGATTTTGACGGAACCAAAATGACTCTTAATGGCTAAAACGTGAGTCTATATCTACCGTATATTCCCACTGCATTAGTACGTCGAACACAGGTACGCAGTTGAGGACAGGGAGCAAAGGGTTCAGAGCACGTGCTGCCCGGCTGTGAAAATGCCCCGGCCTGTCGCTAAACCTTTGTTTACGGATTTAGACATTGTTTACCTTCGGTAGCGAAGCCTTCAGCTCGCTTGAGAGGCTTCCGCAGAGAGGCCGGGATCTAAGTTGAAGGGCCATCATCCTATCAGCATTACACCCTCACTCCATGAAAGTGTATCGAAAACGGTCTTTGTATTTTCCCTACTTTCAAGACTCCTAAACGGACGGAATTCTTAGCCTCAGTCCCAGTGTAAAAGCAAACACCTTTCCACATGGGTGTTGATTCCCAATCAGAATATAGGAAAGGCAGACATTTATTTTTCCACCAAGGAGCTACCAAAATATTCATCCAAGCTCGTTCCTGTCTAGGATATAACTATAAACAAATATTTTATGCTGTTGTCAACAGAAATCTTAAAGATGCTGTAGAAATTGCTCTTACAATAGTTCTATTATTATGCATCTTGTTAAGAACAGTTATTTGATAATGTACGTCGTTCTGTCAGCATGTGGATGTGTAAATGTGATACGTAGGGAAGAGACTCTGAATCCATTCGCGGAGAAAGGAAATTTATGACTCAGCTTGAGTAACGAAATGACCGACACATCCTACAGCCTGAAGAAATAGTTAATTTTATAACTCTGAAAGCAAGAGAAGTAAATATTGCAAAGAAAACTAGTGCATAAATTAAACAAGTAGACTATTCTACAAAGTAGCCTGCACTAGCTATCCAGAGAGGAACAGATTCGCACTTAAACTTGGGTAGACAGTTGTAGCAAAACAGTCTTCAAAATGAACGCTACACCATCTCACTCCTTTACCAGGGAAAAAGACAAAACATCTTGATCTGGGACGTGTGTTTCTTTATGTTGGTACATAAACATTAATAACGTAGATGAAGTATCAGAACGACATGTGCAATTGTTTTGTTCTGTTATGCCGCCCCTGATCCGTTCAGAAGCTGTACCATTATCAGTATTCCTTGACTATCAAAAATGTTTCCTCTAGATCTTAAGACTTGTTAGACTCCGTCAACGTACAATTTTCTTCCAATTTCGTCTTTGTCTTGAGTTTACGGGAATGTGGTGGTAAGTGTCGTATCTCCTTTTGCTTGTATCTTACTTTGAGCTAAGGTGCCATGTCGTTTGCGTACCCTAGCTTTAGTACGTGTTCATCTCGCAATTTTATTAGCGTTGCGATAATTTGTGTCACTTTTTCCATTACTTCGCTGAAGTAGCAGCTAAGTAGCTCAGGCTAGTTACATGATATTGACCTTTCTGTTTTTCCACTTACACAATGCTTGCTTTATTGTGTACTCCACCCTCATTCACCTTAGGAGAGGTAGGTTATCAAAACTGTTATTTTTATCTGGAAAATTAGTATAGAGAACAAAATTTAATACCACATATCGGGTTTTGAATTCAAACACTTCTTTGTGAGACGATGAGATGCCTTCTCACATAATGATATTCTCGTGGTGAAATTTCACAAGGAGAGGAAAGTAATGTCACTGGGAAAGCATTATCAATGTATATCCTGAGTATAACGGCAAATAATATTGTTGTTCAAGTGCCTAAATTTTTCACTTCATATTAGTTTCGACCTTATATATGAGTAGTGTCTGTTCGAAACAAGACAGTTTTGTTGTTGTGGTCCTCAGTCCAAATAGTTGTTGATGCAGCTCTCCATGTTACCCTGTCCTATGCAAGCTTCTTCATCACCAAGTGACTACACTAATCTACATCCTTCTGAATTTGTTTATTGTATTCATCTCTCGGTTCTCCTCTAATATTTTTAACCCACACGCTACCCTCCAGTACTAAATTGGCGATCCCTTGATGCCTCAGAAGATGTCCTACCACCCGTTCCCTTCTTCTAGTCAAGTTGTACCGCAAATTCATCTTCTCCCCAATTATATTCAGTATATCCTCATTACTTACGTAATCTACCCATCTAATCCTCAGTATTCTTCTGTAACACCTCATTTCAAAAGTTTTTACTCTCTTCAGGTCTAAACTATTTATCGTCCATGTATCATTTTCAGACATGGCTACAGTCCTTACAAATACTTTCAGAAAATAATACCTGATACTTAAATCTGTACTCAATGTTAACAAATTCTCTTCTTTAGAAACTCTTTCCTTGCCATTGCTAGTCTACATTTTGTATCCTCTCTACTTCTACCATCACCAGTTATTTTACTCCTCAAACAGCAAAACTCATCTACTATTTGAAGTGTCTCATTTCCTAATCTAATTCCCTAAGAATCACCTGATTTGAATCGCTCTACATGCATTATCCTCGTATTGCTTTGGTTGGTTGTCATCTTATATCCACCTTTCAAGGCACTGTCCATTCCGTTCAACTGCTCTTCCAGGTCCTTCGCTGTCTCTGATAGAATTACAATGTCATCGTCAAACCTCAAAGATTTTATATCTTCTACGTGGATTTAAATCCCAACTCCTAATTTTTCTTTTGTTTCCTTCACTGCTTTCCCAATATAGAGATTCAATAACAGCCCTGTCTCACTCCCTTCCAAACCACTACTTCCTTTTCATGCCCCTCGGCTCTTATAACTGTCATCTTGTTTCTCTTCAAATTGCAAACAGCCTTTCCGTCTCTGTATTTGACCCCAGTCACCTTCAGAATTTGAAAGAAAGTATTCCAGTGGATATTATCAAAAGTTTTCTCTATGTCTACAAATGCTAGAAGCTTAGGTTTGCCTTTCCTTAATCTATCTTCTAAGATAAGTCGTAGGGTCAGTATTGCCTCACGTGTTCCAACATTTCTGCGGAATCCAAACAGATCTTCGCCGAGGTCGGCTTCTACCAGTTTTTCCATTCGTCTCTAAAGAATTCGCGTTAGTATTTTGCAGCTGTGACTTATTAAACTGATGGTTCGGTATTTTTCACATCTGTCAACACCTGCTTTCTTTGCGATTGTCATTATTATATTCTTCTTGAAGTCTGAGGGTATTTCGCCTGCCTCATATATCTTGCTCACCAGATGGTAGAGTTTTGTCAGGACTGGCTCTCTCAAGGCCATCAGTAGTTCCAATGGAATGTTGTCTACTCCCAGGTCCTTGTTTAGACTTTGGTCATTCAGTGCTCTGTCAAATAAGCAGTATCATGTCTCCCATTTCATCTTCATATTCGTCCTCTTCACTTCCATAACATTGCCCTCAGGTACACTCCCCTTGTATAGACCGTCTATATACTTCTTCCAACTTTATGCTTTCGTCTCTTTGCTTAGGACTGGTTTTCTGTCTGAGCACTTGATGTTCATGGAAGTGGTTCTCTTTTCTCAAAGGCATCTTTAATTTTCCTGTAGGCAGTATCTATCCTACCCCTAGTGATATATGTCTATACATTTTCACATTTGTCCTCTATCCATCCATGCTTGACCATTTTGTACTTCCTGTCGATCTCATTTTTGAGACGTTTGTGTTCCTTTTTGACCGCTTCGTTTACTGTATTTTTATATTTTCTCCTTTCATCAGTTAAATTCAACATCTCTTCTGTAACCCAAGGATTTCTACTAGCACTTTTGTTTACCTTATTGATCCTCCGCTGCCTTCACTATTTCATCTCTCAAAGCTACCCATTCCTCTTCTTGCGTATTTCTTTCCCCCATTCAAGTCAATTGTTCCCCGATGCTTTGTCTGACACTCTCTACAAGCTATGGTTCTTTCAGTTTATTCAGGACCCATCTCTCAAAATTCTCAACTTTTTGCAGTTTCTTCAGTTTTAATCTGAGGTCCATAACCAATAGTTTGTGGTCAGAGTCCACATTTGCCCCGGGAAATGTCTACGTTGTTCGTAGTATCTTACCCGCGCTCCTATTTTTCAGTATTAGACGAATTCCAGAGTTAATAGTATTTGATTTTGTAGTTATAATCCTATATTCTCCTGACCAGAAATCTTCTTCCTCCTGCCACCGAACTTCACTAATTCCCTCTATATCTAACCTTTACCTATCAATTTTCCTTTTTAAATATCCTAAGCTACCTACCCGATTATGAGATGTGATATTACACTTTCCGATCCGTAAAATGCCAGTTCTCTTTCTTCTCATAACGATATCTTCCTGACTAGTCCCCGCCCGGAGATCGGTATGGGGGACTAGATTTCCTCCGGAATATTTTACCCAAGAGCATACCATTATCATTTAACAATATAGTAAAGTTGCATGCCCTCAGAAAAAATTACGGCTGTAATCTCTCCTTGCTTTCAGCCGTTCGCAGCAACGGCAGATCAAAGCCGTTTTGGTTAATGATACAAGGTTCAAATGGTTCAAATGGCTCTGAGCATTAAGGGACTTAACATCTATGGTCATCAGTCCCCTAGAACTTAGAATTACTTAAACCTAACTAACCTAAGGACATCACACAGCACTCAGTCATCACGAGGCAGAGAAAATCCCTGACCGCGCCGGGAATCGAACCCGGGAACCCGGGCGCGGGAAGCGAGAACTCTACCGCACCACGACGAGCTGCGGACCACTGTTACAAGGCCAGATGAGTCAATCATCCAGACGGTTGCCCCTGCATCTACTGAAAAGGATGCTGCCCCTCCTCAGAAGGTTTGAGTAGCTCTAAGCAGTATGGGACTTGACATCTGAGATCATTTGTCCCCTAAACTTAGAACTACTTAAACCTAACTAACCTAAGGACATTACACACATCTATTCTCGAGGTAGGATTTGAACCTGCGACCGTAGCAGCAGCACAGTTCCGGGCTGAAACGCCTAGAACCACTCGGCCGCAGAGACCGGCCTTCCCCTTCCAAGCAACCACACGTTTGTCTGGCCTCTCAGCAGATACCCCTCCGTACGGTTGCACCTACGGCACGGCTGGCCGTATCACTAAGGCACACATGCCTCCCCACCAACGGCAAGGTCCGTGATAAGAAACTACACGCAGATAAATTTACGAGCGCTTTAATTGCTAGTGGGATCACCTCTAAGCGAATGCATGCTCTCTCCGGTAATCTTGCGGTAATCACCATAAGGCTACAAAGAATGAGTATGATGGACAGGGGTGCGCTACTTATGTCCTTTGCAAGAAGTTGTGAATTTGGGTTAGACAAGAAGGGTGCTCAGAAAAATGAAGCGAATAATGCGACCGCTCGCGTAAAACTACCTGAAACGAAGAAGAACCACACAAAAAAGGGTATTTGGCAAGAGCAAGCTTAATTGTTTGCTTTGCAGACTATGGGTTACTCGCTGTTCTAAAGAATAAAAGGCGCATGCATGAAACATAACGAAAAGCCGCAATACTATTTTCGCTTTATTTTACGTTTACTTGCTGAAATCAACTACCTAAACTTAAAATAAGGGAATTACTGAAACAAAAATAGCGTTAATTAAAAATGTAAAGGATACTTCGAGTGTTGACAGGCTTGTCATACGAGGTAACCTATTTCTACCTCTGATAAAAAGAACAATGTTGTCAGTCTGCAAATTTGCCTTCGGAGTTGTTACAGATTACCTTATGATACCTCTTAAAGACTTTGACACCAATGCGTCAAAAAAACTACAACAAGTTTTCAGGACTCAAACGGTCGAATCATTTTCCTCCAACGTACCTGTGGCCTACGGAATCCGAAATACTACACGACTTTGCCATACACCAAGGTTATTATCATTACTAATTCATTACTAATTCCCCAATCAGCAACGATATCTCGAAGTAGAGCAAGTGACCTTGCCTAGAGCAATAATGTGGAGCAGCAACGTGCTATTTTACTGCCTATGATTCTCTCATGTAAGCAGCTAGGCACGGGCGATGATGACGAGGGAAACATATTTCCATAGCCGGTTGAATCACTGAGTAATTTTTCATTCATACACAAATACTGAGACAAATATTTAAAGTTAGCTTTTTAACTGAAACTAGCTACGTATTTTATTTTTCAAGTCCTCTTCCCTCATACACTTTAAAATGAGCTGATAAATACGGCTATGATTTTCAGTTTCAAGGAAGTAGACACAAAAGATGATAATCACAACTGATGCTAAATTAACAAGTTTGTTTGTGTGGCCATCCTCCGCAGCAAGCATATAAATACTTGTTGTGTTTGCAGTTTGATTTGCAAAACAAGTAATGATATTAAATTTCTTACAACAAGGAGGTGGATGGCCCCTAGCAGTGTCTTACCTAATTCTTTATATCAAATTAACGTTCATTATGATTTATCTCTTTGGTATTCATGTAAACATGTCAAATGGCTTTCAGTATATATTTTAAAAGGAAAAACAGTTACTTTTTCTCCTTCTGTCAGCCCCGATAGCTGAGTGATCAGCGCGGCGGTCTGTCACGCGAAGGTGCCCAGATTCCATTCCTGGCTGGGTCGGATGTTTTCTCCGCTCAGGGGCTGGCTGTTGTGTTGTCCTCATTCTCATTTCATCATCATCAGTGGAAGGCAACTGGAAACCACCCCTGTAATCACTTCCCTGGAGGCTCATGCGACGGACCTCTCTGACAAGGCTTCCCCCATGACAAGACCTGCTGTAAGGCAGACCACCAGATAAAGTTTCTCCTTCTGCCTGAACAAGAAATGAATGTGTATTAAATTTTTCAGGTTTCAGCCAATCTACGTAGATACTCCAGAGACGTCAGTTTTGTCTTATTTACATTCTGTGAAATTCCACTCGAGTAGAGAGTTTTCTAAAGAAATATGACATAATTATCTCGCTAACATATGTCACTCTTCGCTCGTCTTTATCTCTTTGTTCTTCGCATTCAGTATTTCTCCTCGGTTTCTTCACGTTCACTTCCCATCCATGAGACATCCTTGAGGTCTAAGAATTCATTCAGATCCTCTCTAATAAAACGCTTTCCTTACAGGCGAACAATGCTGGCTTCTCTCATGTACAATATCCTCGACCGTTAAAACCACTTCACAACCCAGCAATTCCTACCGGCGGTATAAAAAAACCATTTGTTGACTTTCAATTTGTTGCATTGGTACGGAAGCTTGCACTCTTTTTCATTAGCACAAGGGATATCTTTCAATAATCAACGTTCAATCCTTAAAGTTATTTCAAATTCGTTCCCACTTTTGACATACTTGCACTTTATAAACACCTCCGCACACGCAATGCGGATCTTTCGAAAGTACCGTTTTATCGCAATTTTTTTCATGAAACGGTTCCATATTCAGAATATTTGACAAGAAGCAGTATTTATTATCACAGGTAACTGCTATTGGTGTTGCAATACTTTATTCAGCAGATGGCTCTTTTCGCGGCATCTGTGGCTGCGCGGCTGG
The DNA here is from genome assembly GCF_023897955.1 of Schistocerca gregaria. Taxonomy (NCBI): domain Eukaryota; kingdom Metazoa; phylum Arthropoda; class Insecta; order Orthoptera; family Acrididae; genus Schistocerca; species Schistocerca gregaria. The sequence continues at coordinate 728,181,333 of NC_064922.1, read as the reverse complement.
AAATACGCCAACTCGCCTTTATTTCTAATACAATCACATATTATGACACAATCATAACCGATTTCGTTCTACATTAGCCATCAGCCGTGGGCGGCATTTGGTGAATGCGTTATTCTCTTCGAAAACTAGAATACACTAGAATTTTCTCAAGTGCAAATACTGTAAGTTGAACGTACGTATGAAGCCTTGAAAATGTAAATTCGGGTGATATGTTCACTTTTGAGCCAGTTGGCACTTCATGGTTAGAGAAAAGTGCAAACAGAAGCCCTAGCAGAAATAGTTGAAAATGAGAGGATCCAACATTTCGTAGGCGATAGGTCATCACCAAGACTATTTAATAGGTATATTAAAGCATAGATGGTTTTTAATTGGTATGAGCTTGAAAGTTAACCATATCGACGATATTTGTGTTTGATCAATGAGTAATATCTATGAAGTAACTACCTCACGGCAGATTCAGCATGCATCAACATGTGATTTCGTTGGTGATTTAGGAGTCCCATCCAAGTGCCATATAGCGCCAAAAAGTATGTAAAGTGTATACCACTCCGAAAGAGTGTACCTCGTAGGTGCTTGTGTGCACGCTTGTTTTACAGGTATGCTGCTGAACCAGGCGGTGTCGTGGAACTTGTTGCCGTCAAATTTTCTTCGTCCTCTACGGTCTTTGGCGAGCTCCTCCCATTTGTTGCAGTCTACGTTAAAAGAGCTCATGCGACGCTTGGCGCAATCTTTAAGGCTCATCGCGAGTCTTCCAGGTGGTATCTTAGCAAGTTATGTCTCTCTTGGAAGTCTGCGTAATATAAGAGGACGGCCCAGGTTTCAGCCGTTCTGAGTATCCCCCTCCATTAACTGCTGGCAAGCAATAACTGCTCTATTCGAGCAGCTAGTTGCGAGTTACACTTAGATGGCGAGAATCTCTCTTCTGAATGCTGCACTGTTGCCTTATTTATAGACTACCAAATTATTCATTCAACTGGCGGAGTTTCTCATTTTTCTTGTAGCTGTCTATCTTGACAATCTACCTTGACCAGATTATAAATATGAAGGCAGATGTAAGGCCAGAAATCTGTCCGCGCATCATCCGTGACAGGCAAGCATTTGGGAGGAATTCAACAGTATCAGATCAAAAATGCAAGTAAATCTGAAGAAATCAGTATTTGATCAATGCATTCTTCCTGTGCTGATGTATGGTTGCAAGACATGGACAATGAACTCATTTACGAAAGGGAAACTTAGGACAGCACAGAGAGCCATGGAAAGATCAATGTTGGGCCATACAAGAAAGGATAGGAAAAGGGAAGATGGCATGCGGTCTGTGACGAAAGTTAAGGACATCTTAGAGACAGTAGTCTCCCTGAAATGGCAGTGGGCTGGTCACGTCGCGAGGAGAAAAGGCGGCAGATGGACGAAGCTAGTAGTGGAGCGGAGCCCTAGAGAGCATCGGAGGCCTAGAGGAAGACCACTGGACTTGCGCGTCGATGGGGATGAAAATGATAATGATTAGCACAACACAACACCAAGTCTCTGAGGGGAGAAAATCTCCGAACCAGGCGGCAATCGAACCCGGGCCCTTATGATTGACGTTCTGTCACGCTGACCACTCAGCTACCGGGGGCGGACGAAAAGGACTGCTGAAAGTCTATCTGAATCTCCGACTCGAAGAGGCCACATCATTTGATGATTGAATTAGCTGATGCTGCTCATGATGATGATGTATGTAGACCTGAATGTATATGTGTAAATTCTTTAGTGCGATTAAAGAAAAAATATAAGATCGGGAAGTAAAAGGGAAGTGGTTCACAAGCATGTGAGGGGTATTATTTACCGCATTTATAACTTTTTGAAAAGTGAATTTGAAAGCGGGACCGTTATTGTTTATATTTGAAGACATAAATGGTCTGCAGAAGCATGTGGTGTAAGAGAAGTGTGGAGGTAATAGTAAACGAAGATGTCACAGCTGTAGAAACCATGAAAAATGTTAGCTTCGTGTGGTCTGGAACGTATAGAAATCGCAAGAAAATGTACACACAAACTGATGTTTTTCACAACGATGTTTTACAGCTATCCGTGTGAACGGTGAATAACCGACATCACAAAAACTTGTAACAAATATACATGAGAAAATTGACTTCAAAGAACCCGATTCGCCAACGTAGAAAAGGACATTCCAACATGAAGGAAGTACATGAACAGTGTATTACCTTAATGAAACTTGGGAAAATCAGAATCATTCCAAGAATACCTGATGGAAAATTAGTGATGGTACTGGTGATTTTAAATTTCTCATAGAAACAGGTTATCATAATATTTTTCTTCGCCTTGGTTCTTCTTCTCGTTTTGTTCCCGAGAGCACATTTGTATTTAGGTGTAAGAAGAATAGCAGTGACTACCATTCCGAAATGTACACTGTCACTTTCATGAAGTGGATCATTGAACAATTCTTGCCAATCCTCGCTTCGAAGTTCGTCGCTATAATGTACAATGCAATGCCAATTAGCATTTAGCTGTTGTATAGGAAACACGAAGTGCAAACACCAGAAAAGCAAATATTGTGCCCAGGGTTAAAATTTATACAATCCAAACATAGGAATAGGCACTCCCCAACCCATCCTCCGCCATCCAGCGTGGGCACCACGTTCGCAGTCTCCTGAGAAACTTCAAGAAGATGATTTTGATAGAAAGGTGAAGGTTTATTTAAGCCTTGAACCTATCACCTTAAATTTACAATCAGACCGTTCGGACACGGAGTCAGATGGCAGTGACGATGGCATTATGATAGAGACTTTGGAACAAAGTAGAGTATTAATATGCTTTAGTCTTAATAACTCGTGGTGTAAACAATGTGTTTGCATGAATAGTATAAGAACTTGAAAGCCTTCATTGGTTAGGAACTTTTGTCCTATGCGGGCGATAACGTTCAACATACTGCCCAAGAAGCAGCTTTTCCTCAGTGTGTTGTATGCTCTAATAACGTGCGAGAATGCATCCGGATAAATTCGTCAAAACTTCCGATATTTCCAGTTTCAAGGCACGAACTGGAAAATGCCTTAAAATGACAGGAAAAGTTACGTATCAACACATCGGTGTTTTCGACGTTATCGATCCGCATCCCCTCGAATTATTGACAGAAATGGTTAATTTTTTCTTTTTCAACGGATTGTAAATACGATCTCTCACTGTAATGGCGAACAATTTAATTTACAATACTGATTCCCATTGAGAACGAAAAACATGAGAACATATAAACGATTTTTACTATAGTCTTTTGCATTAGCCTTTTCTGCCTGTAACAGTGATTACACTGCAGTCAAACACACGGGCATGAAGGTATTAGACACATTTTATAGACATTATGTTGAGTAAAAGCAGTTGTCAAAAAAATATAGTGCTTTTGCTTGAGTTAATAATCTTTGGAAATTTGTGGTAAGGTCTTACGGGACCAAACTGCTTTGGTCATCGGCCCCTAAGCTTACACAATACTTAATCTAACTTAAATAAATTTACGCTAAGGACAACACACACATCCATGCCCAAGGGAGGACTCGAATCTCCGACGGTGGGAACTGCGCTGACCGTGCAATGTGCCTAAGACCGCTCGGCTATCCCGCGCGGCTGGTGTTTATAGTTAATTACGTTTTTACTTCTAATACAGTCCAAATGGCAAAAAGTGACAATTATTGCTTGCGGTTTCAATGACCTTTTAAACAGACAATTGAGAAAATTGCACTTGAAATCTTCACAAAGTGGTTTAAGCGTTCTCACCTTCTGGCACCACACGGACTGGAGCCTTGGAGCAGTGTACCCAACCAAGACATGAAGTAAGTTTTCTCTCATGACGACTGATCGAAATTGGTTTTATAATTTAGTATTCCGATGATAAATTCGAATCTGTAATACTATGCACAGTAGTTAAATGTAAGTGATTGTTGTTGGCAGAAACACACTTCGGCTACGTGAACTTTCCTTGCCCGCTCTCTGCCACCACACATACGCAAAACCTCATCTCCTCCACGATTCAATACAGCTATGACTCTACTCGTGGAGGGGCAATCTTGTGTGACGCGGGATCGTATACTTTGAGGAAAACGGCAGTAATCCATACAATTAGGGCTCTAGCCGACCCAGGCCACATCTCTTAAGAGTATCCGTGATAGTGGCATCGCTGTTCTCGAGGACTGTCCTGTTTCTAAAATGGTCCCTCCATTTAAAGTCTTAAGTATTTCATAAATTATGTCAATAAGAGGTATTAAACTACATGAACCGAACGTAGAGAGAAACAAACAATACATCTATAAGAATTTTAAAACATCAGTAAATAGTGAAAACCTACCCAAATTGTAACAGTGTACATACCTGTACACAGTCAGTACGACCCCACCCGCGAACCTTAAATAATCGAAGTCCCATGTATAAAACGTCATTTAGCCAAAATGATGTACAGTTCAATTATATAATACACGCACTGCCTTGTATGAATACTTTTTGCAAAATAAGATGTCGATACAGTTTGTAGGAAAGTAATAAATTAAAATGTCATGCTTTTTGCTGCAGTTTTGCTCCATAAACAGTGAAAATGAAGTAAGCAAAAAGTTTTTTCTTTCATTAATTTGTGGCGTGTGAGCGAGAGGAAACTTCATATATATTTGAAATGTATGTAAAGCTTGTTGGAAGTCGCTAAGTAGTGTAATTCTCAAATATTGGACGATGTGATGTGGGTGGTGAATTAAATTTTCACTCTGTAGCCGAGTTTGATTTGCTAAAAAAACTTCCTGGAAGAATTAAAACATGGTGCCTCACAGAGATTCAATTCCGAGCCTTTGACTTTCTCAATAAAGTGCTTTACCAACTTTTCTTTTTTTAATGAATTAAATTTCGTGCCATGGCCAGGACTTGAACCCAGGTCTCGCTTATTTCTTAAATTTTCGTTTATTTTTCGCCACGCCACGTTCCCCATCACAGTATTGGGGGAGATGGGGGACGACAACATACAGCCGGCTAAAATGAGGACGGAAAGCATAACCAATGGCGCATTGCATAGTGTATCGTCGTTCTCCTGCATCGCTGAGATCGTGAATGAGAGCTTGATTACGATGTCGGCGTTTTGTGAGGAGGTGGTACACCGGTGGCGTTTCGTCAGGTATGCGTTTATGTTTGCAAACCCGAAAACGGTCCCGTCCAAGCGTCGTCGCATGAGGTAAGTGTTCTGTGTTTCGGCACGAGGCACTATCACCTGACGGCCAGGTGAGAATGCCATCGAATTGCAGTCACGTAGGATCGCGCAGTCAAAGTCCATGGTGATCGCTTGCAAGACTTAGAAGCCTTGGTCATATCCCAGCAGTGCCCTGTGGGGAGCCACTTTCACACAGGATAGATGTGTAGGCTGGGCGACGTAGACGACAGGGGGCTCACGCATCTTTAGTGAACTGTCGACAACCAGGGACGGTCAGGTGGGAAACGTTTAATTTCCACAGGCTGCAACTGTGCCACACTTGTTGGGCGGTGAGGATGACATTGCAGATGCAGGCTTCGTGGCCGGAGAAAGCAAGAGGCCTAATTTCGGCCTGTTGAGTGTCGTCAGCAAGGGAATGTGTGAGGTATATATAGTTGAGGTGTCTGACTAGTCGCCATTTGGTATGTGTAACCTGCGCAACTGCCATAAACCTTTGTCCATATGTCAACAAGCTGAAGTCAGCAGATGATGACATCGAGGGCTGCACGCGGGGAATCTCGTGGAATTTGGTCAGTAGGCCGTTGTGTGGAATTGAAATCACCACCGAGGACCATTTCACCCAGTGGGCCCTTAAAAAGCAGCGTTATCTCGTCCGTAAAGAAGGCGTGAGGTTCACGACGTCGACTGGAGACGGACACAGTGCTATATACATGGAGGATGCGGACGCCAAAAAGCGTGAAAGCCATACCTGTAGCCTTACGAAGGAACACGACGACTTCAGAAGGAAGCCCAGCGCGGAAGAGGATGGGAACTCCGCTCCACTGTTAGACGCACAGGACAAGTGAGCCGAGTAGCCAGTGGGGTGTAGAAATCAGTGATAATAACTTCTTGGAGAAGAGTAATGTCGACATCAGAGGCATAAATTCATGTGGAGCCACATTCATCGTCGCCATGTGATAGTGTTGTGCACGTTCTCCAACTATTGGCACAGAGGGTCCAGCGGAAATTTCCGGCTATTGTGAAACATCTGGAGCAGCCACTATGGCCGCAATTACTGCAGACATCACCTTGGGGCACTACCCGATGGCAGAGCCACCATTCTAATCTGCTCCATCGTCGACATCATCAGCCTGGGAGATTGGAGTAGTGGCAGGCGAAATGAAGGGCTAGGTGTGGTGACGTTGCCGCAGCGAGATCCAGGGTACCTCCCTCCACAGGATCCATCGTTACCAGGTGTGATCGCAGGCACTGGAAAGGACACTCCCTAGAAGGGACATCAGGAACGGCCACTTTTGTCGTCAGGTCGCTCAAAGGGAAATCCCTTTATGGTATCGATCCACTACCTCCAGAAGAAGTGTGTCGTCGGAGGGCGTTCATCTTCACTTGTTCCGCTTTCTGAGCGGCCGCTATTTCCATGTCAGATTGTGGATGTTCGGTGTCCTAAGTCGAGCCCGCCTGAAAAGATAGCAGAGGTAGGCACCGCACCCACGTGGATGTCCATCGCAGTGGGTGAGCCGTTTATCAAGCTCTGGAGAGTTGTTGGTATCGTAGCCGTCAGAGGAGATATTGTCGGTGACGACTCAACAGCACCGTCATTCCCAATTGGGAGGGCTGCGTGAGAAGAAGCGATTCCTATGGAGCATCTGGTTTGCGCAAGGCATAGAGAAGTGAATATCTGTCACTCGAAGCGGGTCCAGACGTAGCTCTTCGAGAATGAATTTTTCGATTTCATAAGCTCGCGGTGTTGCATGCTTGGCTTCGAATGTTACTTCAAGTGACGCTCGGGGGTAAAGGTCCGCCATGAAGTGCTACAGTGAAGGTAGCTACACAATTCAAATACAGCGACACAGAAGTAACCAACTCCTTAGCGCTGCCCAGCGCGCGGAATCGGCCCGCACACGACTGCTGCCAAAAGCCGACGTAGTAACTGAGGTACCCAAACACCTTTAGCTGTACTTCCGCCAGTACATCTCCTACCTTCCAAACTTCAAATTCCAATCTTCAGAATATAATAAAATGTGAGGACTGGTTCTGAGTAGCACTTGGGGAGCTCGGTTGGAAGAGCACTTTCCCATGAAAGGGAAAGAAACCGCGTTCGTGTCCCGGTTCGGCGCACAGTTTTAATATGCCGGGTTGTTTCATTGTGTGAGCAATTTGCGTGCCATGAGTTACGCTGCCTCAAGGCAGATGCACAGATTCTGACTGGAACAATTGACATATTGTGTTACACACGTAACGTAAGTAATGAGTAGATTGTGAATGAAAATCCATTCTTTCAAATTCGACCAATAAGTGTGTGAAATACCGAAAATCACATTTTTGGTGCTCTAGAAGCCGATACATAGGCAACACTCTACTGGAATCGGGCACCTGGTTAGTCGTTCAGCTTGTAAGTACGTGAGAAATGAAAATTGTGCGAAGTGGCAATTGCAGCTGGCTGTGTTCTTCGACAATTGTCGTCTGGAAATTGATGAACTAACGTTTCAGCCAAAATCCTCATCTCTTATGCAACTCTTCAGGAAAACACGTAAAAGAAAAAGACATAACATATGACACTGTCAAATGGAGTGAGCGGACAAAATAAGGGAAGTGAAACAAGATTTTGAATTTACAGTTTGAATGAAAAACAATCTGTGCAGCGCGAAAAGAAAGAAAAACTTGGAGATCAGAAAAGGGACAAAATTAACTCACTACATACTTCTGATCTACTCTATTAGTCGTAAATACACTCATGGAAATGGAAAAAAGAACACATTGACACCGGTGTGTCAGACCCACCATACTTGCTCCGGACACTGCGAGAGGGCTGTACAAGCAATGATCACACGCACGGCACAGCAGACACACCAAGAACCGCGGTGTTGGCCGTCGAATGGCGCTAGCTGCGCAGCATTTGTGCACCGCCGCCGTCAGTGTCGGCCAGTTTGCCGTGGCATACGCAGCTCCATCGCAGTCTTTAACACTGGTAGCATGCCGCGACAGCGTGGACGTGAACCGTATGTGCAGTTGACGGACATTGAGCGAGGGCGTATAGTGGGCATGCGGGAGGCCGGGTGGACGTACCGCCGAATTGCTCAACACGTGGGGCGTAAGGTCTCCACAGTACATCGATGTTGTCACCAATGGTCGGCGGAAGGTGCACGTGCCCGTCGACCTGGGACCGGACCGCAGCGACGCACGGATGCACGCCAAGACCGTAGGATCCTACGCAGTGCCGTAGGGGACCGCACCGCCACTTCCCAGCAAATTAGGGACACTGTTGCTCCTGGGGTATCGGCGAGGACCATTCGCAACCGTCTCCATGAAGCTGGGCTACGGTCCCGCACTGCATACGACCGAGGCACACAGGGCCAACACCCGGCATCATGGTGTGGGGAGCGATCTCCTGAGGCGTCAGGTGGAAATGGCATGGCTAACAGTTCCACAGGACTACATCCAGCATCTTTACGATCGTCTCCATGGGAGAACAGCAGCCTGCATTGCTGCGAAAGGTGGATATACACTGTACTAGTGCTGACATTGTGCATGCTCTGTTGCCTGTGTCTATGTGCCTGTGGTTCTGTCAGTGTGATCATGTGATGTATCTGACCCCAGGAATGTGTCAATAAAGTTTCCCCTTCCTGGGACAATAAATTCACGGTGTTCTTATTTCAATTTCCAGGAGTGTAGTTGAGCACTATGCCGGACTGTGCGGCTGGTCCCGGCGGAGGTTCCCTCGGGCGTGTGTGTGTGTGTGTGTGTGTGTGTGTGTGTGTGTGTGTGTGTGTGTTTGTCCTTAGGATAATTTAGGTTAAGTAGTGTGTAAGCTTAGGGACTGATGACCATAGCAGTTAAGTCCCATAAAAAATTAAAAATTAAGTTCAGCACTATAATTTATAATTTTAGATAGCTATAAATTTTTAAATCTTACCATTCTATACAAAAAATTTCTAAACGTGAAGTGGCGTTTCTTTGGTGTAGTTGCTTGGTCTCGTTGTTGATGGAGATTTCAAATGGATAGCAGTACAATCTACGGTGTGCTCGTGCATCGTTTTATTTCAGCGTTGCTGTGATCATAGTGATTTTGAGGAAGAGAGAAATAGTGTCCAGTGAAACAGTGCGCTGACCATCCTGTCCGCGAAGACTAGACGTAACTTTGCGTCCCTGGTGAGTTCTGCGCAGATTTTGTGACCAAAGAAATAATACACGTTTAAATTAAATTATGCAAAGTTACGTATAATTTCGCAACACAACAGTGTGTCTAGAAATTTTATGGATACGTTTTAACATCTTCAGGAACAACGTTTTTTTATTTATGTGTACCAAGTAGAGAAGAATAAGTTACCGCTTTTTGCAACTGAACGCTTTATGCCTCCCGTGTATTCATTGATTCTCATGCATCCATTATATAGATGGAGTAAAAATATTTAAGTATATGTTAACTGTTGATTTTTAATTGTACATAACGTTGCTTGCTTTAGACTTGCATTGTTACATGTATGTGGGTGAGTCATACTGCCGCATAGTGTTGGTACGTGGATAGGTGCATTTGTCCGAGCAGCTGGACGCTAGCCAGGAACCCCAGGGTCCGGGGCTCGTCGCAGTCGGTCCAGCAAAGCGGCCGGTGTGGCCCTGTCCAGGTAGGAAGGCGGTCAGCGTGACCGCAGATCGGAAAATCACAAATGCAGGGGGAGTGTAGACGACGACATCTCGTACGTCCAGAGTGCAAGCGATCTACCAGAAATGGTGGAGTGTCAGACATTCTCAAATATGGTTACTTACAGCTCATAGAAATTCTATAAATAATTGTTACATACTATAGCAAATCTGAATACGGAACTTCCTGGCACATTAAAACTGTGTGCCGGACCGAGACTCGAACTCTTCAGGAGTGGTAGTTCTGCAAGGTTCGCAGGAGAGCTTCTGTAAAGTTTGGAAGGTAGGAGGCGAGATACTGGCAGAAGTAAAGCTGTGAGGACTAGGGCGTGAGTCGCGCTTGGTAAAGTACTTGCAAGCGGAAAGCATAGATCCCGAGTTCGAGTCTCGGTCCGGCACACGATTTTAATCTGCCAGGAAGTTCCATATGAGCGCACACTCCGCTGCGGAGTAAAAATCTCATTCTGAAATATGAATACATTTGAGGTGCATCCAATGAAACAACAACATTTTAAATATCTTAAAACGACACAAATTAATATTTTTCAGCTACTAAATACGTCCAAAACAAACCTGTGAGTAAGAAATATTTAAACGTTTCATGCGATGTCAAGTAATGATCCCTCAGATTATAGCTACCATTCCTAAAAATATTTGTACAATATCTAATTTATTTATTACGTTATCTGTCTGTAATGTAACTGGTTACATTGTGTTCTTTAAAAAAGATTATTCCGCAGATTACTCTGGTGTAGTCCACATCAGTTACAGGCGTTGGAAAAGAAGCCTTCCTATTAGTTACTGATGTACCTGTTATTTATTTTTCTGTTTACTTGATTAATTTACAATCCTAGTCAGTAGAAGGGTGTCCCATTATGTTCAGTGTAAAGCAAAGAAACAGTGTCTTAGTGGTGCAATATTTTAGTGTATTTCTGTAGTGCTTACTGAAGTTCCAGTGGCTTCTACGGTACCATAGATTTCCCGACTTATAGACCTTATCTTACTCTGCCGCACGTACTTACACTACTGTGTCACATGTCCGCAGGCGTGCCACCAGACGATATTAAATCTCGAGGGGGAGCGCTGTCATATAGTTCTGGCTCATAAGTCTATTAATATGTAGACGTGGGCACATAGTTCAGGATTTAAAACGAACCACAGTGCAGCTTGATACTGTCAACACGTAAAGCTTATTGCCAAAAGTGCAAACAGTGATAAAAGGAAATTGTAGGAGCAATACGCAATTGAATCTTGAACGTTAGCCTCTGTGACCTGAACCTTACTGACTTGGAAACGTCCCCTCAAAACAATTATACAAGACTGTGCTTAAACTGAAACAATATGTTTGGCGCAACGCAATCTGACTTCCAAAAATCCCTACGAAAGGATGGCCCTGACTAACATCAACCTACACGTTTCACAAATCACTTACCTCACAAAAATCTTCGTTACTCAAGCTACTGCAATACAGCGAGCGCCACTACTACCAGCTAATTAAGGATTCAAAATACTGAAGGCACTAACTGCTGACAGGCATAGTTAGCAAATGAAAGATTTTAATACAGAACAAACAATGTATTTACCTTAATAGTCATAATATATATAGCTGTTCATGACATCCAGTCTTACAAATTTCAAAACTCCGCCATCTCTCTCCCCACATCCACCACTGCTGGCGGCTCACCTCCAACTGCGCAACACTAAGCGCTGTTAAGAACCGACTGCCCAATACTACTATGGAGAGTATTACAACAATGCCAACCAGTCACTGACTGCACACAGCACAGCCAGTGATTTTTCATACAGAGCGCTATGTGGCGTTACCAATTTAAAAAAACCTAAACAGCCTACTTACAACTTAACGCAGGAGTAATACACTCCTGGAAATTGAAAAAAGAACACATTGACACCGGTGTGTCAGACCCACCATACTAGCTCCGGACACTGCGAGAGGGCTGTACAAGCAATGATCACACGCACGACATAGCCGACACACCAGGAACCGCGGTGTTGGCCGTCGAATGGCGCTAGCTGCGCAGCATTTGTGCACCGCCGCCGTCAGTGTCAGACAGTTTGCCGTGGCATGCGGAGCTCCATCGCAGTCTTTAACACTGGTAGCATGCCGCGACAGCGTGGACGTGAACCGTATGTGCAGTTGACGGACTTTGAGCGAGGGCGTATAGTGGGCATGCGGGAGGTCCGGTGGACGTACCGCCGAATTGCTCAACACGTGGGGCGTGAGGTCTCCACAGTACATCGATGTGTCGCCAGTGGTCGGCGGAAGGTGCACGTGCCCGTCGACCTGGGACCGGACCGCAGCGACGCACGGATGCACGCCAAGACCGTAGGATCCTACGCAGTGCCGTAGGGGACCGCACCGCCACTTCCCAGCAAATTAGGGACACTGTTGCTCCTGGGGTATCGGCGAGGACCATTCGCAACCGTCTCGATGAAGCTGGGCTACGGTCCCGCACATCGTTAGGCCGTCTTTCGCTCACGCCCCAACATCGTGCAGCCCGCATCCAGTGGTGTCGCGACAGGCGTGAATGGAGGGACGAATGGAGACGTGTCGTCTTCAGCGATGAGAGTCGCTCCTGCCTTGGTGCCAACGATGGTCGTATGCGTGTTTGGCGCCGTGCAGGTGAGCGCCACAATCAGGACTGCATACGACCGAGGCACACAGGGCCAACACCCGGCATCATGGTGTGGGGAGCGATCTCTTACACTGGCCGTACACCTCTGATGATCGTCGAGGGGACACTGAATAGTGCATGGTGCATCAAAACCGTCTTCGAACCCATCGTTCTACCATTCCTAGACCGGCAAGGGCACTTGCTGTTCCAACAGGACAATGCACGCCCGCATGTATCCCGTGCCACCCAACGTGCTCTAGAAGGTGTAAGTCAACTACCCTGGCCAGCATGATCTCCGGATCTGTCCCCCATTGAGCATGTTTGGGATTGGATGAAGCGTCGTCTCACGCGGTCTCAACGTCCAGCACGAACGCTGGTCCAACTGAGGCGCCAGGTGGAAATGGCATGGCAAGCCGTTCCACAGGACTACATCCAGCATCTCTACGATCGTCTCCATGGGAGAATAGCAGCCTGCATTGCTGCGAAAGGTGGATATACACTGTACTAGTACCGACATTGTGCATGCTCTGTTGCCTGTGTCTATGTGCCTGTGGTTCTGTCAGTGCGATCATGTGATGTATCTGACCCCAGGAATGTGTCAATAAAGTTTCCCCTTCCTGGGACAATGAATTCACGGTGTTCTTATTTCAATTTCCAGGAGTGTACATTTTAGACTCTGCACGATATGTGACTGCACACAGGGGACTGGCTTCAGCATGGCGTGTCCTTTGCTAACAGTAAAGAGAGCTGACATTTGATCATGTAAGGTTCTGGCTGCTGAGAGAATAGTGCATTGCTAAATATAGGAAATTTGCGAAGCGTGACTAATGAAATACCAAGTTAACTTACTGTTCCGATTATGATTTCACACTAGTATTTTAAACGATTATCTATTTATTATCAGTAAATATTATCCACATCCAGGACCATTCACATCATTACTTAACTTGTGGTAGTGGCACCGGTAACACATCGCGTCGTAGTTAATGGGTATTCTCTCACCAGCGATTAAAAGGCAGTATTTCTCCAATAGACACTAAATGCCTTTTTGTGGAAAAGCTCTTTAATCATTGTCAATTAGAGCACATTGTGAGCTGCCAATTAACACTAATATATTAACGTAAGTGCTCGTTTAATTGCTGGAATTACCCTGTCAACCGAAGTAAAAGTGTAGCGGTAATCAGTTTAACTTTTAGCCATGTTTTTATGATCTGCCTTTTATAGCAGCTAAAAGCACATTTCATGATGGCTGTATGAAGCTTACACCTTATATAGCTTCCCAGTTCAATTTTTACTGCGTCCACTCCTACTTCGTACATTAAGACTCAACTCTCCACTGACATCCAATAGACAAGCTTTACAAGGTCTGAAGCTCCTGTCTCCCTTAGGTCTATGACTCACTCTTACTCATTAATCTGTCCTTCAGTCCCTTTTCTACTAGGTCATTAGAAACTTTGTAACGGTTCGCTCTGCACTGGTACATACATTACATTACATGTAAAGTACTCGTAAAAAGTTCTCCATAAAATTGTAACCTTGCTATATTTTGTTTGAAGAAGTGTCCTGTTACCTCATCTTGTCAGAGGAACCCATGTCGCTACCTTCAAAACATTATCAGCACTACTAAAGAATAAAAGCAAATGAATATCTCAAGAAAAGGGATGTTTGTTGCGGATTCACGCTATGAAAACACAGTCATTTCTAGTATTAAATTAAAAAACGAAAGTCGCAGGTGTTCGTATTCACTGTTAATAGACTTGCTCCATATTGTCGAAGTGATTATACTTCAGATAAACAATTACAGTCACAACACAACACGTGCGTAATACAAAACCAACTTTCAAATCACTCTCCCCGCCAGCTTCTGACTTTTATCTAACTAAAAAGAACAAAAATAAAACATACACCAAAGAAATCCTGTCACATAACAGATGAGGTACTTAACCTTTGCTTTTTCAGAGATAAGATTAAAAGATTAAAGTTATCAGTTTCAGTGTCATTGACTGGAAGTGTAATTACAATAATTTAAATAAATTACATACTAAAAAACTTTTATGTAGTTATGAAAGCAACAAAATTAATATCATTTATGCCTGTTCCGCATTTGAATACTTTCTCTGTATATGAGTGTACAAAAGAAAATTATTCATGTCGTTGAAACTACAGGAAGTGCGAAACTATATTTCTGAATTTCTCTGTATTCTACAGGCCTAGTAAATTTACAAAGTCAATCGAATTGTTCAGTATGGTGAAAGTTCCCCACTCTCCACTTCCACTACAAACTGTGACACCGTCTACAGAAACTAGATAGCTGATCTTTGTATCTCTTTTTATCTACCCAGACATTTATGGAAAAGAAGATACAATTTTAAGGGAAAATGTCCCGATTTTAGTGTGTTCGATAACTGATGTACAGTGAAATTGACTCTGCTTGTAACTACAATTACGTTTTTTTAGTCATTATTCCGATTGGTAGTTACCTTCGTGACGTACAGTGGTCATAAACAAAGTAGGAAAAAGGGACGACATTTAATATGACTCAACAGCACTGTGAGGTCCCGGAAGTACATGGCGAGGCCGATGCCAAAGGTAGCTGATACAGGGTCTCCAGAAAAAGCAGCGCTTGGCCGAGAAAATTCTGCTTCTGCCTGTAGGAATTAATTGTCAAAAGAAGGAGCACAACCTCAGCCACTGCCTGAGCATAGATGTCAATTTATATCGGGATTAAAATATTTATTATGTGATACACACAATACGACTTAATCCATTGTTCCTAACGCACTTTATAATTAACTGTTTCCAGAGGGCCATAAAGGGCACCGTAAAGAGGCGTCTGTCATTAACGTACAACGATATCACCGATATCGGGGGGGGGGGGGGGGGTCTAGTAATGGCAGCATCAACCAGGGGTCGTATACGTCGCGCTAGATAAAGCAAGTACAATGTCCAATAACGTCGGCCGTGAATCATTCACCTTGGCTGCTGTATCGCCTCAGTAGAGGGTAGACGTCGTGAATACATGAAATTCTAAGGCACAGTTTTATGCGTAAGTTAAGGATCGATGAAATTTTACGGTAAACAGAGCTCTATTGAGCAAGAGCTGAAATCGCATCCACAGAGTATATGGTTTTCTAATGAAAATAAAGAACTCAACAGACAAAATTTTGGAGTTTGTGCAGCGATATTTCCTGTGTAATTACTTGTCAGGCATGGTGTGGCTGGCTTGGTACTGAATAGAAATGTAATTATACTTTTTACAGTTTCATACCACAATTTTTCTCTCATTCTATGTAAATACCTTCAGAATAGTGTAAAGGCCTGTAGCATGCCATCACCGAGACCTACACCACAAAACTCAGAGTAATGCAACAACCCTGAGACAGACGAAAAGACCTGCGATCTGCTCACCATAGTGTATCTGCGCAAATCCTTCGCTGTATTCATCGAACCCGTACACGAGGTGCCTATCGACCAACGATTCATCACCAAATCTATCCATACTGCTGCCTATCACGGTTAACCTACAGCTGACACTGCCGAAACAGAACAAAACAGTACTGAACGAAATTTTGAGGGCCAAAAGTAAACTGGTCATTACAGTAGTGAACGACAAGAACTATGTGCAGATGGAACATGGTTGTTCCCAAACGAGACACGCATCACTTACCGTGGACATTTGCACAGTTGTAGAGATATTTTCAGTGCAAAACAATGATATGTATGGATAATGCAATTACTCTGTAACGAGCTACCGCTGGCCACAGTTCTCTGAGGTCCACGTATCTAGAAAGTATTCCTGAGGAATCTTCGAAATTTTTCTATTGGAGCTTGTTTTCATTGTGTACATCAGAAGACACCTATAATACCAGCTGTGTCCGGTATGAAAGATGGTAGCAAACTAACCAACTCCCAGTTGGAATTTCGCTACCTCTTATGTTAAAGGCCAATACATCTGAAGAATTCGCGAAGGTAGTTTAGCGTTATGGATTCTCATTATTCTAGAGGTTGTGACCGGGAAACAATTAATGTAGTAATTATTAAAGATATTCAAATAAACTTTTGATATACCGTATTTTAAATTAGGAAATAAATATAAAATAATTTCCCCCAGCATTATGCTATTTTCCAATCATTATAAACACAGTCCTTGTAATCTGATAGTGGCTGCCATTATCTACTACGTTTTCATGTTAAATTTTACAAATATTTTCATAGCTGTTAAAAACTGAGGTATTTTCTGGACTATCTCTGTCCGGTATGAACGTCTACGGGCTAGGAGAAATTATTTTACACTTTTCAGTCAAATTTAACAGTGTGATGTATCAAAAATTTATATTGATTTAAACAATTATCTACAGCAGTTAATTATTGCGAGTATGAAATTTTTCGATGGAGTGATGAGATTTTAAGAGAAACGTAATATCTGTTTCATGTTTATTTCATAATCTTTTAACCGATAGTATTCAACGTACAAAAGTGTTCTACAGTTCAAGACTATATATCCATGTGTTTGATTGTCTTACAAATATAAATAAGCACGCAAAATTATTTTCGTACGATTGCTTAAAATATTTTTATTTGAATACTTTCCCCGTGTATGTATACGTCATAGGTGTCACATTTATTGCACACATGTCCTACTTCCATCTCTCACGTTTCACCTCATCCCCCCCCCCTCTCTCTCTCTCTCTCTCTCTCTCTCTTTCTCTCTCTCTCTCCCTCTCTCTCTATCTCTGCAGCTGTGCCCACCTGAACATACATCCCCTGAATTGCATACTGATTCTACCTGTACAGTATGCCACTTGTGAAGGGCAGCATAGATGCCTGGTGTTACCAACCTTCTTCAACCCTTCTCCCACTGCTACCAACAAAAAAGCGAGTAACATTATACTTTTCCCAGTTCTGAGATATATTCAGAACTTCAAGTCATTAGATTATCTGTAAGTTAGTTATAGCCAACTGAGAAATTTTTACTGGGCGATGAGGCAGACAAGAAAGCGACCTACCAAAAGCACGGTGAAACTGGTAAGTTAGGTGATTCAGCCTGTATTAGGTAAGTGGTTACAATAACAGCAGTTGTGACGTTGGTCGACAACATGGCTAAAGCATGGAAGCTATATACGTCTCTAAACAAAACTGCTTGATTTGATTCAGATCAGTAAAGTGGAAGTATTAATGTGAATGTGATACGCAATGTTTCAAGACTATAAGAATACGAGTTACCTGTGTCTCCTAGTGCTTACTATGTAGGACATTATAATTACTATAGCTGTTATGGGCCGTTTCGACTGTCCTTGGTGGTGCACTTGAACCCTCACTTGTGAAGAGCCTCGAGGAAACAATGCCGAGAAAACATCCGGTGGCAGCAGATGCAGTGCAGCTTCCGTCGACAAGGTACGAGGTTCGACGGAGAATGAGTCAAGATGCGAAAGCAGTTCCTCCGAGTAATATGGTGCAAATATATGTCGCTGCGTGGATGTACATAATAAGTTTCAGGTCTTAGTTTAAAATTACTTAACATGGACTGTGGAGTACCATTTGGCGTGATGGTAGTGAACAACTCTTGGAAGTATAAACCGACAAATACATAGGTATTTCCATGTAGTCAGTTCTCGGGTGGGTACGGATAAAAATTTAGTGCACATTCAGCAAAGTAGAAAATGCTATATCAACGTTTCTGACATAGTAAATTATTAGAAAAGTAAAGAAACAAAATCGTTTTGATTGTTTTACACATTCAATAAACTAGTTCTCTCGGTCGCAGAAGCGCCTGTTCAGTTTCAGGCGCCTGTTTTATATCAATTAAGTGAAGTATGAGATATGTTGTACTTACCATACACAGGTTGAAGCATTATTGGAATCCGAGAAATGTACTTCATCATTTTTAATTGTGGAGCAGTACTAGAACTCAGGTTTGGGTTTTGATTAAATTGATTGCTCGGAATGTGGATATAAATAACTTGACTAAAGAAAACCTAACATACTAATACACTTCATAATTTATAGGCTCAACGAGTGACAAGTATATCCAATTTTCCTGTTTTAAACAGTAATAGTTACAAATTTTAATGGTCATTTCACTCATATTAGTTTCCTTTCGAGTCTCATAGCTATGTCCTATCTTCATTATTTTCTTGGTAATTGCAGTAAGACATCAGTATTCTGTATTCATACTGATGTTAATGACACATGTTTGTTTTTTGTTGGCATTTTTCCGCCTTTTCCTGAACAAATGCGGATGACTTCCTATTTCCAATGTTCTACAAAAACAATACAGCCTGTGTACAAATTATTTATCTAATGCTAAAATTACTTACAAATGTTGAGGTACGCCGAATGAAAATCAGCAGCCAGCAATAGGTCACACAGGTATGAAAATGCTCTTAATGTAATTAAAAGCGAAGAAAGAAAATTCGTCAGTGTGGCCCTATTTGTATTCAAATATATTACAACGTGTAAAACCACTGCAATGTTTTCTGAATGTGATGCTGCATTTTGAGATGAAAAACTGCTATTAACCGTGAGTAGTGTTGTTGTGGATATTGATGTGGTCTTCAATCCTGAGACTGGTTCGATTCAGCTCTCCATGCTAATCTATCCTGTGCAAGCTCCTTCATCTCCCAGTACCTATTGCAACCTACATCCTTCTGAATCTGCTTAATGTATTCATCTCTTGGCCTCCCTCTACGATTTTTACCCTCCACGCTGCCCTCCAATGCTAAATTTGTGATCCCTTGATGCGTCAGAACATGTCCTACCAACCGGTCCCTTTTTCTTGTCAAGTGTTGCCACAAACTCCTCTTCTCTCCAATTCTGCTCAAAAGCTCCTCATTAGTTATGTGATCTACCCATCTAATCTTCGGCATTCTTCTGTAGCACGATACTTCAAAAGCTTCTATTCTTTTCTTTTCCAAACTATTTATCGTCCATGTTTCACTTCCATACATGGCAACACTCCATACAAATACTTTCAGAAACGACTTCCTGACACTTAAATATATACTCGACGTTAACAAATTTCTCTTCTTCACAAACGCATTCCTTGCCATTGCCAGTCGACGTTTTATATCCTCTCTACTTCGACCATCATCAGTTTTTTTGCTCCCCAAATAGCAAAACACCTTTACTACTTTAAGTGACTGATTTCCTAACCTAATTCCCTCAGCATCACCCGACTTAATTCGACTACATTCCATTATCCTCGTTTTACTTTTGTTCATGTTCATCTTGTATCCACCTTTCAAGACACTGTCCATTCCATTCAACTGCTCTTCCAAGCCCTTGCTGTCTCTGACAGAATTACACTGTCATCGGCGAACCTCAAAGTATTTATTTCTTCTCCCTGGGTTTTAATACCTACTCAAAATTTTTCTTTTAAGTACAAAGTAAACAAATTAAACAGTTTCGCAAAAACACAATCATACTATATGGCGTTTAGCTGTTTGCTGTTTTAATTTTGGTTAATTCATAATGACTGAAGCTACACTGAAAGGGGTAGGTCCGTATTGGTACGGTGTTAGAGTTCAACAACTTGGATATTCGTGTTCCTCTCTACTGAACATCAGCGAAGGCAAAGTGCCAACAGAATTTCTACGCAGTGTATGAGCTACAAGTGCCTTTAACACGGATGGAATGGCAGTTGGCATGACAGCTGCATCCAAAAATGGCACAGCTGCCCTGTCCCCGCTAATACATGCAGTATTTCTAGATGCGGTCAGTTACTAGCCTCTGAATAGTGTTGCCAAGATTATGAAGACGATAGTTTTCACAAAGGAGGAACGCAAGGGACTGCTAAATTGAGGCGCTTTTTGCACATACTGAAAGAGCGCACGAATGAGGTAGATTTCTGACATCCGCCATCCCAGGCGTGCTTTTACGAGATGGCCGTCAATTACGCCTGTGCAACACCGTGACCGTAATGCTCATAACGGGACAAATATCGATCGTTAACTCCGTAAAAGCGAAACGTTAACTAACATGAACCTGGAACACTTAAAAAGAACCGTATAATTACGGCAACTTTCGTTTGGAACTTTAGATTGTTAATACAAAATGCACATTTGAGCTTTATGTTACGGGCTTTGCTTACATACGTATTCTGCACTGCCTCATAATGGGAAATTGAACTTTGTCACTTGAGCAATAGGTCATCAAGGTGTGCGAATAACAGGCGATAACGAAAAATCTGGATAACTAGAGTATGACTCGCGCACCGACGTCTCCGTAAAAACTTATTTATGCTTAAGTTCGTTCACAGCAGTGATTGTAAATTTCGATGATTTTTTCTCTTATCGATACTGATATTGGCAAGATGTAAAAATATTTGGCCGTATCTTTTGGTTGCACTGATGCAAAAGCTAAGATTTTTTACACCCCAAAAGGATCATAGGCCTTAGTCTCTCACATAAACTTTGTGATGTGTCCATCCACTCCAGAGAAAAATGACTCTCAAGGGACGGACAGGCAGACGGATTATAAATGACAGGAACCTTTTCTTGTGATGTAATTACTAATTAACAGTTTCCGGTTTTTTCCCCCTTAGTTGCACTGTAAAACCTTGCTTCTTGCCAAAAAACATCAACGAGAAACACTCAACAATTTTCCATCTGTGATATTGTATCAAAATATTTGACATAAATCACCGTATCTTTTGAGTATACTGACTGAGGAATATAAATGTTTTAAAAGTAAAAGGGAAAGAAGAATTATGGTATTACATAAATGTCTACTTCAAAAGTCTACATGTTCCCGAGAAAAAGGGGTCTTAACACATGGACAGATAGATTGAAGTCATGTGAAGGTGGCACCTGACATTCGAGAAACATACATTTCTTTCAAAATTTAGTGTTAAACCTTGCTTCTGGCCGAATTTTATGATTCAATGTGAACAGGATGTGCGTCTTAGGCTTCGATGAATGACTTTGCTAGTCTGAAAATGAGTATCTTTTGATTAGATTGACGTACCAATTAAATTCTTTACGCCGCCAGGGGTCCATACACTTTAGTATGTTACATAAATTTCAACTTGTTACGTCTACTGGTTCGTAAGAAAAAGCGTTCTTATATAGTTGGGCTGACAGAAAAGCAGACAGACAATAAAATGATCTTATATGATTTTCATTTTTATAGATCGAGGTTCTGAGCCTTAAAAATACCCAAATGCCAAACGAAATGACAGAGTATAGTACCCATGTTAAAGTACCTGCGTCAAGACCAGCAAATACAAACCAGACCACCTCAGTTCTAGAAAATGTCACTGGCTAAATATGTGCGGACAAGGCTCACTGACTGAGTGACAAGAAAGTCGAGGTATACGTAAGCGGATCTGTATCGTGGTACTAACCAGACACAGCTTCAACCGAAATTAACAATTTCATCGTTAGCGTCGAGGATATTATTTTACGGAGCGGTAACTCAAGCTTCCGTGTTCTATGAAGATTGATCACTGAGTCTTCGTAATCTGGCGTAATAGCCATTCTCTATTCAGCCTGTATACCTTTAAGAGTTTCCATAAGGAGTCAACATTAAATATACTCATCAAAAAAGTATTCCATTACTTCGGTTCCCACATTTCCGGAACCGGAACAGAAAATTGGAATAGAGATCTACGTAGGCACCTTTTCCGCCGTTTTTATTGCTCATGTAATCCGCACACTGCATGTTGTAACCACCATTCAGCGAGACCTTCAGAGGTACAGCTCCAGGTTGTTCTACTCATGACATCAGTAATATCCAGTATCACGTCTTCTTGTTCTGATGCATGCCTATATTCGTCGTGGCATACAATCCACAAGTTCACCAAGGCACTGTAGGTCCAAATTGTCCCACTCCTAAACGATGATTCGGCGTAGATCCCTCACCCTGCACTTTGTTCTTTCACGGTAATTCTATTTGAGCTACGAAAGAAACTACAGAGCCCAATTTTTAGTTCCTTAGAATTGTTAGTAGGTCTCTGATAGCTTCCTGGGTATTGTTGTTAGTTCTCAACAGGGGGTCTACATTACGCTGCATAGGTGACGGATATACACCATCATGATCCTTCATAAGGGTATGTTATATACAAATTTGTTGAAAGATCACATTAATTTTATGCAGTCACTATTCCTTGAAGTATCCAACAACTGTAATTTCGACATTAACATACCAGTAGAATATTGTACAGAACTTCTCTCCCTGAAAAGATTCCAATTACACATGTGAGTGTCTTCAGTTTTTTCGTTTACGAATTTATGTCTTATTACATGTTTTGTTAAAGGAAAATCTTTAGATGCATCAGGAAATATGCCGTCTTATAGGTGCATAGGTGCAGGATCCGGAAGCAGGAGCTCGCCTCCAAACGATGCTTTCGCGAGAGATTTATTTTCATCCGTCTGCTAACAAGATTATGGCAGGAAATCTTTGTAATTATAAAATTTGGATCCGAATTTTGCAGGAGATTTACCTGTGATGTCCTTCCCATCTAAGCCACAACTGCAGTTCCACAGATTCCAAAGTTCCCAGTAATCATCAGGAGATTTCACCAGAATTCTTGAGTTTGTAATTATTTAGGCTATAATTTTTCCCATGTTGCCATTGACGACACAACAACAACTTATCGAATGATACTGCTTGGTAACTCTACAAAATTTTCGTTAAATAATTCCCGGTGTTAACTCATTCGTTTCGGAACTTGGCCAAACTGGATTAACGAATTATCATACAGATTTATAGAATACTATACCTCTCCCAAAGGCGTAGTTCATTCAGTGTCAAAGCGTCATGGAAATGTTTGATGAACTGAATGGGAGACGCTACAAAAAATAAGTTCTGCATCTCGGTGACTCAAAAGTTGAAGCATCCAAGTTACAAAGAGAGGCAACATAATACAAATGCAAGGTTTGAAAGACCGTAGAAATGAAATATCTAACGCATACTATAATCTCATTTCATGTCGGTATCATTGAGGACATATCTCAATGAAGACAGACACTAACTCGCAAGTTATTGAGAAAGTCCCATACCAGTTTAATAGAAGCCTTGAAGGCACAAGTCCATGGATTACAATATCGGGTCGTATTACATCTTAAGAAACCCACCTTTGAAGCCACTTCCAACATCACTTTTAAGACATTAATGAATCGTTTCGCTATATTTTGGTTTCAGAAATATGACACTGTGTGAAATCATGAAAAAGAGACGCGTCCATATGACTGCCCGAAGGAGTACAAACGGACACACTGGTTGCAGTACATTCTTAAGCGTTCTGTTAACTGTTACATTAAACTAATTAGTAAAAGTGGGTGAACAAGCATAAAGCTGTGGCTACGATTAGAACTGTTTATTGCTTACTTGTGAAATGTTTTCACACAAATTTTGAAATCCATGTTTTAATGACAATAAGATAACCATAAAACCAAATAAGTACACCCTTTGGTGTTGTTCGTAGTTCAAATGGCTCTGAGCACTATGCGACTTCACTTCTGGGGTCATCAGTCGCCTAGAACGTAGAACTAATTAAACGTAACTAACGTAAGGACAGCACACTTATCCATGCCAGAGGCAGGTTTCGAACCTGCGACCGCAACGGTCGCTCAGCTCCAGACTGTAGCGCCTAGAACCGCACAGCTACTCAGGCGGCGTGTTCGTAGTAACTTACGAGAGTTTCCTACGAGTATTCGCAGTTTTTAGGTTTATAGAAATAATCCTACTTAGAAACTCCATCGTTGTTGATCGTTAGGTGAAGACAAATTTAGTAAAGTTCCGCAAAAGGTGCTGAAAATCCAGCGTTATATTCTAAGCAAAAATACATTTGCTTCAAGGCGTGGACAACAAAAAGACCTCACATAACGGATGTCCCTCCCAAGAGTCGTCAGATGCAACTTATGTGGTCTTTCGGCAGATATTGGCAACTTAGTTTTTTTTTAACGGTTCCCTGTGTCTATGAAAAGCGAGAGATGTGTTTCCGCTCACAAACAGAATGGCTTTTATGACGGAATTTTACATATCCATAGTACAGAGCGGTCCTAATGTAGTCTAGTGCAATATTCGTTTTACCAGAGACAGCAAAACATGAAAAACAAGCAGGATTCCAGCAGCGACTGACCACCGCTGCCTCGTACCGGCAACAGTTACAACGGTGGAAGGCGATGTTTTCTTTGCTAGAGTGCTGGTTATTCATCGCCCTTTCCTGGCACTAAAAGTTTTCTGCGTATTCGCACAGGCTGTAACATCTCATGTGGCCTGCAAACCACCTGACTTCAACTCCTTTCCAACAGTCACCACCATACAATGCTGTGCTTCAGATGTACATTCTCAGACTATTCTTCCTTACATTATGGCTTATGTTTGATACTAGTAAACAAGTTCGCACAGTGGATAAAAGGAAGACATCAGGAACAGTACAGTTTGGTGGAACTTCTTAGTCACATTCTCAGCGAGTATCTTAATCTGGATGCGACGTACCTGAACTAACAGATGAACTCTCTTCCTAACCTAATCCAAGATCCTGGCAGTTACTAAGTCCAAAGAGGGGGGAGGACTTTCTTTTTGGGTCATCAGTCTTCTGACTGGTTTGATACGGCCCACCATGAACTTCTCTACAGTGTCAACCTCTTCATCTCAGGGTAGCACTTGCAACATACGTCCTCAATTATTTGCTGGATGTGTTCCAAGCTCCCGCTTCCTTTACAGTTTTTGCGCTGTACAGTTCAATCCAGTACCATGGATGTCATTCCCTGATGTTTTAACAGTTGTCCTATCATCCTGTTCCTTATCCTTGTCAATGTTTTCCATACATACCTTTCCGATTCTGTGTAGAACATCCTCATTGCTTACCTTAACAGTCCACCTGATTTTCGACATTCACGTGTAGCACCACATCTCAGGTGCCTCCATTCTCTTCTCTTTCGGTTGTCCAACAGTCACCACCATACAATGCTGTGCTTCAGATGTACATTCTGAGAATATTATTCCCTACATTATGGCTTATGTTTGATACTAGTAGACTTTTCTTGGCTGTGAATGCCCTT
Source organism: Schistocerca gregaria (assembly GCF_023897955.1). Classification (NCBI taxonomy): domain Eukaryota; kingdom Metazoa; phylum Arthropoda; class Insecta; order Orthoptera; family Acrididae; genus Schistocerca; species Schistocerca gregaria. The sequence continues at coordinate 728,155,888 of NC_064922.1, read as the reverse complement.
TATGCCAGTGGTAGTATGCTTTTGATGTCACCCTTGCTCCATCCGTCATTGGTTATTTTGCTGCCTAGATAGAAGAATTCCTTAACCTCATCTAATTTGCGACCACCAATCATGATGTGTTCTCATTTCCTCTACTTCTCATTGCTTTCATCTTTCTTCTATTTACTATCAATCCATATTCTACACTCATTAGACCATTCCATTCAGAATATCATGTAATTCTTCTTCAGTTTTACTCAAGATACCAATGTCATTAGCGAATCGTATCATGTTATATTTTCACCTTGAATTGTAATATCACTTCTGGACCTTTCTTTTGTTTCTATTACTGCTTCTTCACCGTACAGATTGAACAGTAGCGGCCAAGACTACTTCAGCTGCCTTATACCCTTCTTAAACAGAGCACTTCGTACTTGGTCGTCCACTCCCTCTTGGCTTTTGTACAAATTGTCTATTAACCTCTATCCCTATTGATTATCCCCATTTTTTAGAGACTTTCGAACATTTTGCACTACTATACATTGTTGAACACCTTTTCCAGGTCAACAAATCCTATCAACGTGTCTAGAATTTTCTTCAGTCTTGATTCCATTATCAACCGCAACACAAGAGCTGCCTCTCTGGCGCCTTTACTATTTTTAAAGCCAAACTGAACTGGATCTAGCACGTCTTCATTTTATTTTCTGTACATTGTTCTTGTGAGCAACGTAGACATGAGCTGTTAAGCTGATTGTGCGACAATACTCACACTTGGCAGCTCTTGCAGTGTTCGGAATTGTGTGGATGATATTTCTCCGAAAGTCAGATGATATGTCGCCAGACTCATACATCCTGCTCACCAACGTGAATACTCGTTTTGTTGCTTTTAGAAATTCTTATGGAATTTTGTCTATCCCTTCTGCCTTATTTTCCTCCAAAGCCCTCTTAAATTACGATTTAAATACAGGATTCCCTGTCTCTTCTAAATCGACTCCTGTTTCTTCTTCTTTCACATCAAACAAATCTTTTCCATCATAGTGGTCTTCAATTAACTCTTTTCACCTGTTCACTCTGTCTGCATTTAACAGTGGAATTCCCATTGCACTCTTAATGTTAGCAGCCTTTCTTTTAATTTCACAGAAGATTGTTTTTGCTTTTCTATATGCTGAGCCAGTGCTTCCGGAAATTATTCCTATTTCTCAGCAATCACCCTCTATGTACCTATGTTTTTCTTCCCAACTTCTGCCATTTTTGAACATGACTTTTCCTCTTAATTTTTACTACCTACTGAGCAATTCGTTGTATCAGTATCTATAGTATTAGAACACTTCAAGAGTATCTCGTCATCCCTTAGTACTTCTGCATCCCTCTTTATCCTAAATTTCATCACTACTACATTGTGATCTGAGTATATATCTGCTATTGAATCCATATAACAACCCAGTACATGATTTCGGAATATCTGTCTGACCATAATGTAATGTAACATAAACCTTCCCGTATCTCATGCACTTCTTCAAGTATACCACGTCGTCTTATGATTCTTGAAGAGAGTATACGCTACTACTAACTGAAATTTATTACAGAATTCAATTAATCTTTCACCTTTCTCATTCCTGGTCCCAATTCCATATTCCCTTTAACCTTTTCTTCTACTCCTTCCCATACAATCACATTCCAGTCGCCGTGCAGAGTAACCGCTCGGTTCGAGGCGCCATGTGCGGCCCTCCCGCCGGAGATTCGAGTTATCCCTCGGGCGGGCATGAGTGTGAGTGTTGTCCTTAGCGTTAAGTTAGTTTAAATAGTGTGTAAGGCTAGGGACCGATGACCTCAGCAGTTTTGTCCCTTTAGAATTCACATACATTTTACTTTCCTGTCACCCAAGAATAATAAATATACACCTCCCATTGTGTCATGTATTACCCTTTCAATATCCTCAAATACTTTGTCTCTTCATCTTCATCTTCATCTTGGGACGTTGGCATGAATACCTGATCAAAGGTTATCGGTGTTTATATGGTGTCGATTCTGACAAGAGCAAACCTTTTATTGAACACCTTCCTAATCATAACGTATCCTACTTCCGTTATACCGTTTTCTGCTGGTGTTAATATTACCGTATGCTCACCTGTCCAGAAATTTTTGTCTTCGTTTCCTTTCAGTTCACTGTTCCCTACTATATCTATATTTCTGTAATGAGCCTTTGCATTTCTTTTATTAGGTCTTTCACCTTCCCTACCACATTCAAGCTTCTGGCATTCCACGCCCCGACTCGTAGAACATTATCCTTCCGTTGATTATTCAGTGTTTTTCTCGAGTTCTCCTCCCCATTGGAAGTCCCTTCCGGAGATTCGAATGAGGGACTATTCCGAAATTTTAGCCAATGAAGAGATCATTCCGACACTTTTTCAACTACATGTCACATGTCGTGTCTTGTCTTTAATGTAGTGATTTCCAATATCTTCTGCATCCTCATGCCGTTGACCATTGCTGATTCTTCCATGTTTAGGGGTAATTTTGCACCCCAAGGAGAAGAAACCTTTGTGCTCTCCTGTGAATTCTTGGACAATGCCGTTGGCAGAATGAGGGTAACATATGCAAGAAGTCTTCGCCAATGTTTATTATTAATCAAATTTTAAGCAGTGGCGAGTTTCGAACGTGGGACCATGGACGTTTTCATTATTAATCAAAGACCCTAGTCCTAAAGGCATTAAATGATGCTTGTAATAATTTGGACAGACGTGACTCATTTTTTTGTCTGGTGATCTTGTTGGCGCACAAAGGTTTTATAGATCGATGAACCACAGCATATAACAGATTTAGAAGTCACCATACAAAGTATAGAGATGTGGACGATGTCAGGAGGTAGTATGTTAAGAAAATTATCCCATCAGCTTGTGCAGCATTCATGTGATTCAATACTTCTAGTGTGACATCAAATCGTTGATAGATTTACACATATCAAAAAAAGGTTTGCATCACCCCGGTTCCCAGAACTCCTGAAGACAGAAATCGACTGTGGACATTGTATCAGAGACACAGTTCCTTTGACTGTTCACAGATGTCACTAAACCTACCCAAAGAGGAAACAACCATGCGCGAGCAGCGCCTATTAGAGGAAGAGGTCTGATAACCGATCAGTTCCAGTCATTCCACCAGGAAGGAGGTACACAGCTCGTGTTGTCCATAGTTCAACCATGCCTGGACTGTCAGTAACGTGTCCGCATTGTTACTTTGTGCCAGCAAAGGTTCTTAGCAAGAAAAGTATCTAGGCGTCTCGGAGCAAAGCAAAGCGAAGTTGTTCGGACACGGTGGAGATACAGAAAGATAGGAACTGCTAATGAAATGCCTCACTCAGTCCGACCAAGGGCTACTGCTGCAGTGGATGACCGCTACCTACGGAGGAACCCTGCCAGCAACACCACAAATTTTGAATAATGCCCTTCATGCGGCCACAGAACGTCGTGTTACGACTCAAACTGTGCGCAATACGCTGCATGATGCCCAACATCACTCCTGGCGTCTATGGCGAGGTCCCTCTTTGCAACCACAACACCATGCATAGTGGTACTGATGTGAAGAACAACATGCCGAATGGCCTGCTAGGGATTGGTATCACGTTCTCTTCACCGATGAGTTTCGCATATGCCTTCAACCAGACAATCGTCGTGTTTGGAGGCAACTTGATCAGGCTGAACGCCTTAGACACACTGTCCAGCGAGTGCAGTAAGGTGAAGGTTCCCTGCTGTTTTGGGGTGGCGTTATGTGGGGCCGACGTACGCCGAAGGTGGTCGTAGAAGCCGCCGTAACGGCTGTTCGATACGTGAATGCCATCCTGTGACCGATACTACAACAATATCGGCAGCATATTGGCGAAACATTCGTCTTCATGGGCAATAGTTCACGCCCCCATAGTGCACATCTTGTGAATGGCTTCCTTCAGGATAACGACATCGCATGATTAGAGTGACCAGCAATTTTTCCAGACATGAAACTTATCGATTATCCCTGAGATAGATTGAAATGGGCTGTTTATGAACGACGTGACCCACCAGCGGACTAACAACAATACCCAGGAAGCTATCAGAGACCTACTAACAATTCTAAGGAACTAAAAGTTGAGCTCTATGGTTTCTTTCGTGGCTGAAATAGATAATTACCGTGAAAGAACACTTTATTCAACACGTAAACGTCACTAAAGGTATTCGGATGTGGGTTACGACACGTTCGATAGGCCTGCCAACACTGGCGATGATGTGGTTACGACGAATAACGAAATTCTGCATGATCCGCTGAAGTGCTGGAACATCGATGCTTTCGACGACCTTATGAATGGCTGTTTTCAGCTTAGCAGTAAATTTGATGTTATTGCTGTACACCGTGCCCTTAATATAGCCCCACAAAAAGGAGTCGCATATGTATAGATGTGTTGAATATTGCGGCCAATGGAGGCCCATGCCAGTTGCCTCTGGGAACCTTGAAGTCAGAATGCAGTCACCAGAGTGCCCCTCAAGGACATAAAACACATGATTTCGACAATATTTGGCTCATTAAAGACGGAGCTCGACCCCATCGAAGCATGAGACACTTCGATGTGGTTCATGCAAGATAGAGCTCGACCCCATCGAAGTATCTCCTGCTTCGATGGGGTCGAGCTGCTTCTTCCGTGAACCACGTCGAGATCATAGACGCTTTGGATAATCGGGATGAAATTTTCCAAAACATTCACGTACCTTTCGGTAGCCACAGTCCTATAAAGGAATATCGCATCGGCCGGCAGCTGTGATCGAGCGGTTCTAGGCGCTTCAGTCTGGAACCGCGTTACGGCTAAGGTCGCAGGTTCGAATCCTGTCTCGGGCATAGATGTGTGTGAGGTGCTTATGTTAGTTAGGTTTAAGTAGTCATAAGTTCTAGAGGACTGATGACCCCAGATTTTAAGTCCCATAGTTCTCAGAGTCATTTGAATCATTTGAATATCACATCGATTTTTCCTTGACTGGACATTGCACACCACACAGTCACCCGTTGAGGGTGAAGGAACTTCTCGATCGCAAGATGCGGGTTCTCAGTGCCCGAAGTGAGCCAAAGTTGCATATTGATGAACCCATCCAAATGAAAGTGAGCTTCATCGCTAAAACAAACCGTACATCCTAATTTCCATCAAGCCGCGTGGCCAACAGTGCAGTTTTAACGTCCTAACGGAAACCGTTAAGAAGTTATGACAGTTTTACGAGGTATTTCATATAGTTCAATAATTTTCATGCTATATTATATGTAGCTATACATCGAATCAGTCCGATATTATATTACATGCAGCAATTATTCAGTAAAATATTTTTTATATGTTCTTATAGAGAGCCTCATTGAATATTTCAGTTTATTTTGTCATTCTTTCTCTTCCTCAATTACGTTAATTTCAGTAATTGTTCCAGTATGCTCTTTCACTTTCAATTAATTGGCACTATTTATCTGAGCACTCCTGTTGTTGTATTTAGGGCTGCTGTGATCGTAAACACACGATTATTTCTCCTAAGGAGCATTGAATTGATGACAGGGGCCTGACGTGCCATATGACCCGGTTTGGTCTCGTCAGTCCGCTAGTAGGTGCTCGGTTGGGCCGCGCTCTACGTGAGCGACAAAGGTAACTGGTAGCGCTTAACATCTGGATGCGCGAACCTGCAGCTACATGCAGCAGCATCAGGCAACGCCTTGTGTGCAAGTTACAAATTCCCACTACAAAGAGCCGACCACTTGTTTCTATAAAATGGCTCCAGAATTAGCTTTGAAACTTCCTGGCAGATTAAAACTCCGCTGCAGAGTGAAAATCTCATTCTGGAAACATCCCCCAGGCTGTGGCTAAGCCATGTCTCCGCTATATCCTTTCTTTCAGGAGTGCTAGTTCTGCAAGGTTCGCAGAAGAGCTTCTGTAAAGTTTCGAAGGTAGGAAACGAGATACTGGCAGAAGTAAAGCTGTGAGTACCGGGCGTGAGTCGTGCTTCGGTAGCTCAGATGGTAGAGCACTTGCGCGCGAAAGGCAAAGGTCCCGAGTTCGAGTCTCGGTCGGGAACACAGTTTTAATCTGCCAGGCAGTTTCATATCAGCTCACACTCCGCTGCACAGTGAAAATCTCATTCTAGAATTAGCTTTACTTAGTAAAGTACTGTAGGAAACACACATTGTGCATGAAATTTTAGAATGGAAGAATCTTAGTGAAGAATTTCTTCATCTATATTTTCAAATGCGAAGATCACCATCTAAATTCTTTGAATATAATAGTATGAGCACAGATATGTTTGACTCTCTCATGAATCTGGTCAGTGCATTAAAGAAGAGTATTTATTATATAACCACAAACATTCAGCAGACGAACAAAGACTGATCACTGCATCAAGCCTTTTTTCAACTTTTAAAGTTTATGCCGCATACCTCTATGCGCTCTCATAATCTAACGATACATATAGGGCATTGGATCCTCTTTCTATCTTTCTACGTTTATTTGACAACAGCTTTGTTTCAAATCAGTGGTAGCGTAGTTTCAATTGTGTAGATTACGTCAAAAATTAAGAATTTTGTGACATGTTTTTAAAGGCAAAACAGTTATTTATTTCCGTACAGCCAGAGGCCAAACGTTTGTTTTTCCTACTTTGAATATCAGTAATGTGACTGTGAAGTTGTAATCAATTGTTGTAGATTACGTCCTGTTCCAATGACAGACGCACTTTTTTCACGAACCAAAACATTGTAGAAATACATTTTTCGGTTAAGGTATTACACTAACCGTCGTTTTCATTTGGAGTTGGTGAAACAAATACAGAAAACAATTAGACAGAATTTTGAAGAGCTTTACAATCATCTTTCCAGTCGTTAAGAATTCCATAAGCAACTAAGGAAAACCTTTCCAGTACCGTAAATGACTTTCAGAACCAATGGCAGTTTCAAAGCTGCATTGACAATATCGATGATAAACAGGTAAGAATTCGCAGCACCCTTCATTCTGGAAGTCAGTAATTCAGTTACGTAAATTGCTTTTGAATAGTTCTCTTGTCAGTAACAAATTTAAAATATTGATTTTTCAGCGATCGATGCTGGATCGTATAAAAGAGATTGCGATGCTGGAGTATTTGGTAATTTCGTTTCTCATCAAAGAATTGAATCACATGAGATAATCTGGCCCCAACATTCAATTCTGATGAATTCAGATGTGAAATATCCGCGTGTTTCATTGGAGATAAAGCATTTCCGTTACAGACTTGTTTCATGTGACCATACACAGCAAGAAATTTAACATCGGAAAAGGTAATATGAAATGAAAAGTCTTCTAGAGCAAGAAGAGCTGCGGAATATTCAAGTGAAATTGTTTCGTCAAAGTGGAAAAAATGTTGGCGACCACTTGAACTGATTCTAACAATTCAATAGCAATTGTAAAGCCTGGTACCATTTTGTATCACATTATTATAGACGACGAAAGTATCGACCCTCAATTCACTGCACTCACAATTGAGTGAAGATTGAGAACAAATGTAACTACTACAGTAAAGTTAAATTTTTCTCGGAGAGAGGCTATATTTGTTAGAAACGTCTTTTGAAACTTTTTGGATTGCATGCAAACAGGGAATTTTGAATAAAGTACATTTAGTAGTATACTTGAATGTTTTCCCTGTTCAGCAGTGCCTAACATTTGTATCAATTACTTAATGTTTAAATAAGCAGTATTGTTTTAGCCGTTTTAGCTCTTAAGAAGAGAGGGAAAACCGTAAACATACGATTTCGGACATTAATCGAATTAAATTCATGAAAAAACTTTTATCCTCAAGTACAGCAAACTTTTGATACTGTAATCCAAGCCTGACATGGAAAATCAGCTCTCAATATTTAAGAGAGTATCCAATTATATCTCTTTCATACCTCCAATACTTGATGCATATGGACTAGATTATATAACATTCCTGTACTGATGCAGTAAGTTCCTCTTGACTTATAAAACTTTTACATGTGAGTACAAAGTGTCCAACCACAATTTTATCATCACTTGTGTCTACTAAGTTTTACCTGTACCCGATACAATGCATCTCAAAGTACAGCTATAACACTTACCAGGCTATATTACCTTGATGTATTTACACACATATTGTTTAATTTGATTGTCAGGGACAAATTCAACAGCACTCAATGATAATGCTAAGTAAAGTGTTTAATTAGTAAAAACAAGCAGCCAAATTATGCACAAAAGGTTAAAATATTAATTATATGACAAAATACGCACCTCTTTGCGCGTTATCATTTGCATAAACTCCCGTTTATATATCTTTAAGGCTTTATTAATCGTGATAATAAAAATCGGTCTCGTAGTTCCCTATGCTCATGACCTTTAATCCAGTAGCTTGAGAACGGAGAGAGATGCACTCTGCTCTCAACTTTAAATATATTTTCGAGATGTTGGGTACATTTCACTTGCAACAACGTATGGACTAAAATGAACCTACGAGTTTTTACCACTGCAAACACTTAAAATTTCGTACAGTGTGCTACACAACCTCATTGCATCACATTAAACACAACAAATAACGAAAGTAAATTCAGTCGTGTATCGGGCGCAAATGTAAAGCTGTAAGATGTGAAAGACTAAAAATTTTTTGTCAGAAATTTTACTCAAAATCTGTTGACGAGTGTACCATAGCAGCTGGTGCGTACACATTACCCTTCGCTTTGAAGCTTTATAGCTGTCACTGTCTATATATGTCGTAGCGACCAGATTCATGTAAATTAGCAATACTGACATCACAAATCTAGAATCTTGGTGAAGCTATAATTGCGGTTGTGTTTTGTCACCTGAAGGTGCTGCACAGCTTTTGTTGCTCATAGAGTACACAAACGTAGACTACATTTGTTCAATTAGAAGTTTCATGCAGATGCCCTATTTAATGTGATTGTGCTTTGATGCAGACATTGTTAAACTATTTTTGGATGTGCGGATATACTGATGAAGGCTATGGCGATTTGCGTTATGCCAGGAAAATTATATTTTGGTCTTTTATGTGAAGGTATCTGTACGAGATCCAGCTTCTGGCTGAATAAAAATACGATATAAATCGCAAAACATTAGTTTTAAACGATATTTTTATAGTTTCCTGTGATACAGTGATAACAGATATTATTCATTCCAACAATAGGGACGAGAAGATTCCTCGTTACGATCTTACATCACGTAACAGTTATGACAAGTCTTCGCACTATTTAACGGCAATTAGTTTTAAGGGTTATTGGATTTTCTGTAGTGTCACTGGAGACCAAGGTTACGTGCTGTGATTGCATCTAATTGATGTTTTATATTCTTTCCAATAGTCAAGAGAATTTTAAGCCTTTCACCAGTTCCCGATGGTGTTGAGGAGCACACATCCGTAACTTCATGACATCTGACTTGACCTGTCACACTGCACTATGTTGATTTTATTATTTTATTGCACATTATGAATTTCAGAATGTACTGTCTTGTTTCAGGTAGGTGTGTACACGTAATACATTATCTATGAGGTTTGATGTGTAAAGGCACATCATAAAATTGGGAAGCAGATGCCGCAATAGATAATGTGTTGTACAAAAATAAGATCAATACAGTACAGTATAAGGAGCCTCTGAATTCTGTAAACCTTTGCAATATGTCACTTTAGATTCTGCCCTTCATAAAAATGATGGGCAACGTCGATGTTTGTCATGTACCGTGTGCACTGAAGCTGTGGCTCAGGTGACCTTCTTATGCCTTCCAGGTGCTTGTCTTTGAGCAGAATACTGGGATAGGGGATACAAACTGTCATGGTGGGCAGATGAAGTGAAGCTGACTCCCTGTGTTCCTTATTGCTTCTTTGTGGTGCCGAGGTAGGGGATTATTCCGGCTGTCGTATCACTAACTGTAATACTTGTTGCCCTATCTACTACTGGTGCGTTGTTAGTTGGTGCTGATCGTGTTTTGTCAGTCCATAAGTGAACCTGTAGGATCTGCGTCGTTCACTGCAGCTGAGAGAATTGTAGCACCTTCGTTGGGTGCATCCATACTGATTAATGACAATTTGCACTATTCAGCAAAGAATTTCACAACAGAACTTCCGGCAGGTTACAACCAGTCACTTTTAAAATAGATGAAAACAAATATCGCCGTTAACGGTTTTGAAGTGGCAGGTTTATCCTCATGAGACTGATCACGTAATTTTTTTACTTATTTAAATGATGATGCGCGAGAGATGTTAGCAGTTTATATGAATCTCATTACAGAATAAGTATTTCACTTTAATTGTATATAATGATCTGCTAAAATCATATCAACAATATTAAAAATAAGAACTGACTTCGTTTTGTGTTTCTTACATCAAAAACTCAGGGTCCTATTTGTTAGGACTACAATGGAAACCTACAACTGGTTTACGGAGTACCTTCGTCCGATCATTTATACACGATGTAATCATTCATAATTGATTGCGAATAAGACATCACAGTCAGACAATGCCTGGTTTTCTATACTAGCGACGAGAATCCTCGCTGTAGGCTATACACCGATATCAGTAAGCCACATTGTATCCCAGCTGCATTTTATACAGAGATAAGAGCTCTAAGAATGGTCTCTTTGTAGATGTGCGTTAATGTTGACGAATAAAGAAACCAATGTAGTATGAATTTCGGGACTGTGTGAAAGGCTTAATTTGCTCCCAAAATTATTGGAAAAAGTTTTCAATTTGTTGTCAAGATAACTGGTTTATCGGTTATTTTTGTAATAAATTAGTCAAACGAACATTGGTCAGTTTTTTTCTTAGTATTTGCTCTTCTAGGCTGTTGCAAATTTGCCGAAAAATAAGCAGTTTTGTAGTTCTATGGTTTATATGATGCACACACACACACACACACACACACACACTCGCGCGGGAGTTGAGTAACAACGGATAAACACCTTTACTCTTTCTACATTCGTTACCACATTAGGAAAGGCATAACTGATGAAGTACGGTCCATCATATGTAGTAAAATTGTGAACTATTTGCAGAAAGTCTCTCAGAGATAGAAAGTAAGGAATAATGGATGACCTATTACAATAACATCGCTTTTTCAAGCTCCATGCAGCGCAATTGATAGCTCTGAGATTACTCATGGGGAAAAGAAGTTTTCCGCTCCAGAGAGAGTTCGGCGCAGGTCATCGCCCTCGGGAAACCAGACTTCGACAGACGAGAGGGACTCCTGAAGTTTTAAGGTTCTTAAGTTTCCAGTTATTACAGCTCGGTTGCACTCAAAAAGGGAAAACTTCTGGAAAGGTATTCACTTTGTCTCAGAGTGAAAAATAGCGAACTGCGAGTAAAAGACCATTCTGAAATTAATAAGGACGCGCTGACGATCGGACAGTCACAATCAAATTCATGACACTATGCGACATTCACCCACATTAACTGTGGCACGTACCATCTTTACTCTCAATGTACTATCAGTAATGACAGTCCTTTATATCACAATCATTTCAGAAGCTTTCACAAAAGGAAAACAGAGGAGTTATTACTCAACTTGGAGAGCACAGAAGGCCTGCTAGAAAATTTAGATTGTGTCTAATAATGAATGTACAAAAGGTTTTAAATACTGACCAAAACAATCATTTTTGTGCCGATAAATACGTTTATCACACTTTCGTATAGACGTTGCTATCCAGATGATACCTGTTTCCTCGACAAGGTTCACAGGATGAAGATTGTGAGTTGCTGTTGAGTTGGTATCGCATGAGGAATTCGCTGAGACTGATACATCACAATTAGCAGTCGCATCATTTGAATATTTGGGTTTATGGTCCCATCTGGTGTATTAGTATGTTTACCATGTTTATCGCGTAGGTAAGAATACTTTAACGATACAGTTACCGGTTGTGACTATTGTTAACTGTCTCATTCTTAGACTACGGCTGGACGATGTGAATTATTACAGCTATATGGTGGACTATACTTCAAATTACTTTTGAGAAACTGTTCACATCTTCCATAGATTCTGCCGTTACTCTCCCCTTTTTTATTCTTACAGCTTCAGATTACTACGACCACCACAGCAGGGTCCTTCGTGAAAATAAGCCACCTAGTGTCAGATAAATTTGACGTGATGTGGGATGAGAATCAGCAAATAGAGAATATTCTATAAGAGGTGTGGAATACACACAAATTTTCCCGAGGGCATGCAGCTTCACTGTATGATGAAATGATGATGGCATCCTCTTGGGTAAAATATTCCGGACGTAAAATAGTCCCCCGTTCGGATAGAGGATGTCGTTATCAAGAGAAAGAAAACTGGCGTTCTACGGGTCGGAGCGTGGAATTTCAGATCCCTTAATCGGGCAGGTAGGTTAGAAAATTTAAAAAGGGAAATGGATAGGTTAAAGTTATATATAGTGGGAATTAGTGAAGTTCGGTGGCAGGAGGAACAAGACTTCTGGTCAGGTGACTACAGGGTTATAAACACAAAATCAAATAGGGGTAATGCAGGAGTAGGTTTAATAATGAATAGGACAATAGGAATGCGGGTACGCTACTACAAACAACATAGTGAACGCATTATTGTGGCCACGATAGATACGAAGCCCACACCTACTACAGTAGTACAAGTTTATATGCCAACTAGCTCTCAGATGACGAAGAGATGGAAGAAATGAATGATCAAATAAAAGAAATTATTCAGATAGTGAAGGGTGACGAAAATTTAATAGTCATCGGTGACTGGAATTCGGTAGTAGGAAAAGGGAGAGAAGGAAACGTAGTAGGTGAATATGGACTGAGGCAAAGAAATGACAGAGGAAGCCGCCTGGTAGAATTTTGCGCAGAGCACAACTTAATCATAGGTAACACTTGGTTCAAGAATCATAAAAGAAGGCTGTATACATGGAAGAAGCCTGGAGATACTGACAGGTTTCAGATAGATTATATAATGGTACGACAGAGATTTAGGAACCAGGTTTTAAATTGTAACACATTTCCAGGGGCAGATGTGGACTCTGACTACAATCTATTGGTTATGAACTGTGGATTAAAACTAAAGAACCTGCAAAAAGGTGGGAATTTAGGGAGATGGGACCTGGATAAACTAAAAGAACCAGAGGTTGTACGGAGTTTCAAGGAGAGCATAAGGGAGTAATTGTAGGAATGCGGGAAAGAAATACAATTGAAGAAGAATGGGTAGCTTTGAGGGATGAAGTAGTGAAGGCAGTAGAGCATCAAGTAGGTAAAAAGACGAGGGCTAGTAGAAATCCTTGGGTAACAGAAGAAATATTGATTTTAATTGATGAAAGGAGAAAATATAAAAATGCAGTAAATGAAGCAGGCAAAAAGGATTACAAACGTCTCAAAAATGACATCCACAGGAAGTGCAAAATGGCTAAGCAGGGATGGCTAGAGGACAAATGTAAGGTAGTAGAGGCTTATCTCACTAGGGGTAAGATAGATACTGCCTACAGGAAAATTAAAGAGACCTTTGGAGAAAAGAGGACCACTTGTATGAATATTAAGAGCTCAGATGGGAACCCGGTTCTAACCAAAGACGGGAAAGCAGAAAGGTGGAAGGAGTATATAGAGGGTCTATACAAGGGCGATGTACTTGAGGACAATATTATGGAAATGGAAGAGGATGTAGATGAAGATGAAATGGGGGATACGTTACTGCGTGAAGAGTTTGACAGAGCACTGAAAGACCTGAGTCGAAACAAGGCCCCTGGAGTCGACAACACTCCATTGGAACTACTGACGGCCTTGGGAGAGCCAGTCCTGACAAAACTCTACCATCTGGTGAGCAAGATGTATGAGACAGGCGAAATACCCTCAGACTTCAAGAAGAATATAATAATTCCAATCCCAAAGAAAGCAGGTGTTGACAGATGTGAAAATTACGGAACTATCCGTTTAATAAGTCACAGCTGCGAAATCCTAACGCGAGTTCTTTACAGACGACTGGAAAAACTAGTAGAAGCCGACCTCGGGGAAGTTCAGTTTGGATTCCGTAGAAATGTTGGAACACGTGAGACAATACTGACCCTACGGCTTATCTTAGAAGCTAGATTAAGGAAGGGCAAACCTACGTTTCTAGCATTTGTAGACTTAGCTTTTGACAATGTTGACTGGAATACCCTCTTTCAAATTCTGAAGGTGGCAGGGGTAAAATACAGGGAGCGAAAGGCTATTTACAATTTGTACAGAAACCAAATGGCAGTTATAAGGGTCGAGGGACATGAAAGGGAAGCAGTGGTTGGGAAGGGAGTGAGACAGGGCTGTAGTCTATCCCCGATGTTATTCAATCTGTATATTGAGCAAGCAGTGAAAGTCCATGGAGAAGAAATAAAAACTTTGAGGTTCGCCGATGACATCATAATTCTGTCAGAGACAGCAAAGGACTTGGAAGAGCAGTTGAATGGAATGGAAAGTGCCTTGAGAAGAGTATATGAGATGAACATCAACAAAAGCAAAACGGTGATAATGGAATGTAGTCGAATTAAGTCGGGTGATGCTGAGGGAATTAGATTAGGAAGTGAGACACTGAAAGTAGTAAAGGAGTTTTGCTATTTGGGGAGCAAAATAACTGATGATGGTCGAAATAGAGAGGATATCAAATGTAGACTGGCAATGGCAAGGAAAGCGTTTCTGAAGAAGATAAGTTTGTTAACATCGAGTATAGATTTATGTGTCAGGAAGTCATTTCTGAAAGTATTTGTATGGAGTGTAGCAATGTATGGAAGTGAATCATGGACGATAAATAGTTTGGACAAGAAGAGAATAGAAGCTTTCGAAATGTGGTGCTACAGAAGAATGCTGAAGATTAGATGAGTAGATCACATAACTAATGAGGAAGTATTGAATCGGATTGGGGAGAAGAGAAGTTTGTGGCACAAGTTGACCAGAAGAAGGGATCGGTTGGTAGGACATGTTCTGAGGCATCAAGGGATCACCAATTTAGTACTGGAGGGTAGCGTGGAGGGTAAATATCGTAGAGGGAGACCAGGAGATGACTACACTAAGCAGATTCAGAAGGATGTAGGTTGCAGTAGGTACTGGGAGATGAAGAAGCTTGCACAGGATAGAGTAGCATGGAGAGCTGCATCAAACCAGTTTCAGGACTGAAGACCACAACAACAACAACTATAAGAGGTGTAAGTTTCATCGACGAATAATAAACACGAGAGCGACTCAGATATACACCATTAGTGGCAGACGCTACCAGATACACTCCTGGAAATTGAAATAAGAACACCGTGAATTCATTGTCCCAGGAAGGGGAAACTTTATTGACACATTCCTGGGGTCAGATACATCACATGATCACACTTACAGAACCACAGGCACATAGACACAGGCAACAGAGCATGCACAATGTCGGCACTAGTACAGTGTATATCCACCTTTCGCAGCAATGCAGGCTGCTATTCTCCCATGGAGACGATCGTAGAGATGCTGGATGTAGTCCTGTGCAACGGCGTGCCATGCCATTTCCACCTGGCGCCTCAGTTGGACCAGCGTTCGTGCTGGACGTGCACACCGCGTGAGACGACGCTTCATCCAGTCCCAAACATGCTCAATGGGGGACAGATCCGGAGATCTTGCTGGCCAGGGTAGTTTACTTACACCTTATAGAGCACATTGGGTGGCACGGGATACACGCGGACGTGCATTGTCCTGTTGGAACAGCAAGTTCCTTTGTCGGTCTAGGAACGGTAGAACGATGGGTTCGATGACGGTTTGGATGTACCGTGCACTATTCAGTGTCCCCTCGACGATCACCAGAGGTGTACGGCCAGTGTAGGAGATCGCTCCCCACACCATGATGCTGGGTGTTGGCCCTGTGTGCCTCGGTCGTATGCAGTCCTGATTGTGGCGCTCACCTGCACGGCGTCAAACACGCATACGACCATCATTGGCACCAAGGCAGAAGCGACTCTCATCGCTGAAGACGACACGTCTCCATTCGTCCCTCCATTCACGCCTGTCGCGACACCACTGGAGGCGGGCTGCACGATGTTGGGGCGTGAGCGGAAGACGGCCTAACGGTGTGCGGGACCGTAGCCCAGCCTCATGGAGACGGTTGCGAATGGTCCTCGCCGATACCCCAGGAGCAACAGTGTCCCTATGTCAATAAAATTCTTCTGGGGTAGAGACCGCATTGTCATTTATAAAATTCCAACGTTTCGGCGTCTGTTGCAAAACGCCTTTCTCAGGGTGAGTTAGCAACACACCCTGAGGAAGGCGTTTTGCAACAGACGCCGAAACGTTGGAATTTTATAAATGACAATGCGGTCTCTAACCCAGAAGAATTTTATTGACATTGACAACGGCCGCGGAAGCCTACGGTTACATTTAACAGTGTCCCTAATTTGCTAGGAAGTGGCGGTGCGGTCCCCTACGGCACTGCGTAGGATCCTACGGTCTTGGCGTGCATCCGTGCGTCGCTGCGGTCCGGTCCCACGTCGACGGGCACGTGCACCTTCCGCCGACCACTGGCGACAACATCGATGTACTGTGGAGACTTCACGCGCCACGCGTTGAGCAATTCGGCGGTACGTCCACCCGGCCTCCCGCAGGCCCACTATACGCCCTCTCTCAAAGTCCGTCAACTGCACATACGGTTCACGTCCACGCTGTCGCGGCATGCTACCAGTGTTAAAGACTGCGATGGAGCTCCGTATGCCACGGCAAACTAGCAGACACTGACGGCGGCGGTGCACAAATGCTGCGCAGCTAGCGCCATTCGACGGCCAACACCGCGGTTCCTGGTGTGTCCGCTGTGCCGTGCGTGTGATCATTGCTTGTAAAGCCCTCTCGCAGTGTCCGGAGCATGTATGGTGGGTCTGACACACCGGTGTCAATGTGTTCTTTTTTCCATTTCCAGGAGTGTATTTATACATGACGTAGACGAACCTGCAAGAGGCCACCATCCAATTAATTTCTTCCATTTACACTTTATTAGATAACCGCTATTTTAAAATGTGAGGAATTCTTATCCCTATAAATTCGCCATTCGTTCTTTCTACATGCGACAAACGAATGAAAAGGGAAGTTGCAGGAGTATAGTTGTAACATAGCAAGTTAGTACGAGTTGAAACTCGTTGCAGTAAGACATCCTGCCACAAGGTACGGTGGCTTCAGTATGGCTATGTTTTTTGCCGCTTTGCTCACGGCGCTGCAGACTCTGCTTGCCAAGAGAACTGCACAGTGTAATAGTCAGTCGATATGAAGATTCGCACCCTCTACGAATCTAAATATTCCATATTATTTATTATCCGATTTTGTTCAAAATTGGTACACAGCTTTCTGGTATTAATGGAATGATGCGGCTCAAAATTTCAGATTTCTATTTATTATAGTGGCGGAGGTTAAGAAAATTACCTAAAAGTTCTAAAACCAATGCTTGCTTTTTTAAAACCATGTTAGAAACAAATATAGATTCATTTACATTATCATTGGAAGCCATTACAAAGTTACCAATGCATAAAATTCAATTAATTAGAATTTTCTTTTTTAACACTTTAGTCACTGTGCATTACACAATACAAAATTCGGTGAAAATTATTGTTATATTATATTTTGTTGTATTAATGCGTGACAATGATTGAGAGAGTGTATGTGGGACAAACGTTAAAACTCAATATGTCATCTTTCATAAAACCTTGTGCAAATAGTCCGTAGGAAAGTTATGGTGCAATCATGATTTAAGTGAACGTATGTCGCTGTGAGCTTGCTTTTGCATAAAAGCAGCCAGAATAAAAGTTAGAGGTGAAATTTTGATTAAACAATATACTAGAAATTGAAGTTTTAAAGACTTTAATTACTGTCAGATTATTGATAGGATAACGCAAGTTTGGCAGCGAGAATAATCTGGAAGGAACATTCTGACTGTTCGTTTAGTTCAACAGCCAATCAGAATTAAGCTGTTCCCGCGAAAATAAAGTGGATTGGGCAGTGAATAGAATAGTTCGATACAGTCATTGGTAACCGGCCTACGGATAACACTATGTTAAAGGGCTCCGTAAAAATACTCTGAAAAATGAAGAAATAGTGCATTAATTGCTGTTCGAACACCCCGTGACTGAAGCGCCTGGAGTTACGAACACTTTAATGAAAGTTTGTTGTTTCTAAATTAAATAGTTTGAAAGTTATGAGCGTGTGAACTTTCTGGTCGTTGTAATAATGCCACGTGGCTGTTTCGTGCTCTGTACGGAATGCTTTGGCGAGCACTTCTTACTAAGAAGACAACTAAAATGATCAAATATTTAACTCGCAAAAGCTGTTGGTCTGTGACTGTTGGAATTAGAAAATTTGTCAGGTCAGACTTGCAAAAATTCTGGCTGCTTTTTGATTGAAATTGTGTTGTTCAAACAATGAATTTTGAATGATAGAGCATTACCATAGTAAATACGGACTTGATAGCCAATTCATGTGTTTCCATATCAATAAAAAGTATGTTCAACCTAATTTTAAAAGATTTCTGCAAGTAGACTGCATCCTCCGAATGCCCGATTTTTTAAATATGAACTTTCAGGAACTGACTTCCAACTCGTGTCACACGGCCTATGTGTGGTAGTTACCAGGTAGGGGTTTCATCAACGCTGCTTTACACTGCCTAGCACTTATCAGCTAGTACAGAGTGAAGGGATGTCGGAAAGGAGCCTTTCGAAGTAGGTGGACTGTCGAGAAGTGAAAGAGAGAACAGAGAACGCAGACGACCGACCTCGCCCCGCCGCAGAGTGTGTTGCGTGGAACACGTAAGCAGATGCACAAGGCACAATGTTATCGAAACGCATCTCACAAAATCCAAAGAAATATCATGCATCTGTAAAAAGTGCACCAAAGTAAATGTCTAAGCACTTATGAATGACACTAGAACTGAAACTAAGGGTAACATAATACGTCACAGTTTAATATTCGAACATGTGCAAAGAGGAGTGACTTTCATATGATGTGACAATGCCGTTGACAAACAGCTGAAATTGGATAAACTTCCGGGATCAGAATAAATCTTTGCGGATTCTGTTGAGAATACGCTTCTGATGTGGACCATTTTTAAACGTACCATTCGGTAGGTCTCAGGGGCAAACAAATGTGCTCAGCAATAGGATGAACATACAGGTCACATCGGTTTACTAGAAATGTAGCTGAAATTACCCCCAAAACTACTATCCAGTTTCTCCTATTGCAGAGTCCTACATTCAGAGGTCAAGCATAATGAGGTATCTCGAACAGAATATCCTTCTCGGTGCTAATCAGCATGGATTCTGAACAAAATTGTTCAAGTGAAACAAATGTGCGCTTTTCCCACGATATCCTGCAAGCAATGAAAGAAGGCAGTCACGTAGATTAAATATTTATTCCTTGACGTCAGGAAAGCATTGGATTCAGCATCACATCAGTCCTAGCCACTAAAGTGGGATCATACACGGTAGCAAACTAAATCGGAGATTGGAGCGAGGAATTCGTGGTGGAGGGAAACTCAGATGGAGAGTTACTGACAGATGTAGAAGTAACGGAGGTTGTCCACAGAAGTGTGTTGTTGCCTTTGCTATGCACATTGTATATTAATGACCTGGCACAAAATAGTAGTAGCTATGTTAGACTTTTTTTAGAGGCAGTTATCGAGAGTAAAATATTCAGATATTGATAATATTTCATTAGAGACTTCTTTTAAATATGCAATATATTGTGCACTTCAGGAAATGAATAAAAGACTTATTCTATGACAACAAAGTAAATAATTCACATTGAAACGTGTCATTAAATTAACCTTCCATTCAATTTCATGGTTTTATCGAAGTCTTCAGAGTGCTTTTCCTCTATTTGTGATGCCTCACTTTTTTTCATGCTAGGGAACACAAAGTTGAGTATCCTTTTTTCACTTTCATTGTGTTTGATATTCAGCACACCCAGTACCTATAAACACTTGGCTCTAAGCGTGGTTGAGAGCTGAACTGAATGAATATGGTTGAACTTGCAAAAGCTTTCCACTTGAGGAGCTCAGGTAGATTTTCTTGCTTCAGATTTTCAGCAGACACCTGGTAAGAACAGTTAACTTTCGAAGGCAGCTGGAGGCGCCCTTTTCAAGTAAATCGTCGGAACTTTATCTGCGTTGGTTCTCATAATGGACGGCCTTCACGATTGTTCGCCATGTGGGAGAAGCATTTGTTCAAATTTTAAACGTTGAATAAGTAGAACATTTTTACGATAAGTAAACAGGCGTCGTCTCCGCTGTCTTCTGATGGGTCTAGGCGTCTGTCACCACTGCTCCTGTGAGCACTTAAATGCCGATTTTGGATCCTCATCTACATCTACATTATTACACCGTAATTCACAGTTTTTAGTGCCTAATGACTTTAAAATACGGTAAATGATTACATCATGGGCAAACTGTGGTAGCGGGCTTTTTCACTTAAAGGGCCCACAAATCAGACGAGCAAGGTGGGTTGCCGTTCCCCTTTCATGAGAGCTCCGTCCAGTACCTACGCCATCTCTAGCCCAGTAGGCACTCGCCGTTGCATTCAGTAGAAAGTTGTATCTTTCTCAGTAGAAAGTTGTGATAGTATAGCGTAGTATTTTGGTTATTCTTTTTTTCACTACCTTGTACTCTTATCTGGCTTTTGCCACCACAAGAACTGTTTGTTCTCGCGTTTTGTAATTAGTGCACGCCAAGAAGGAGTTTTAGTTAAATAAAGTGTCTTCAAACATGATGGTTAGTTCTTTCCTGCCGACCGGAGGACCTTACATAAGCAATCTAAGAATGCTTCTCAGATTGTCTCCTAAGTCTTTTATATATATCACGAACAGCAGAAGACATATAACACTTCCATAGGGAACGCTCAATGTAACCTGTACCTTTCTATTACTCGATGACTGCTCGTCAGTTACTACGAAATGTGACCTTTCTCACAGGAAATGCGGAATCCATTCACACAATTTACACGCCATATGATTATAACACGCTAGTGACAACGGTGTCAAATGACATCGGAATATCTAAACACATGGAAACAATTAGATACCCCTATCGAAGGGAGTTACTAACTTTCTGTAATTTTACAGTCAACTCTTCGAAGCATCTGGAGATCTCGCGACTGATAATTTTGCTCTCACTTAAGTAATTTCATATGGGGCAGTGCGCAGTATTTCCGACTGAGTTCTGTACCTCTTTCCTCTGCGAGGCACAAGCAATTTTGTCGGCTCTATTTCTGCTATAAGACGGTGAACCACGCTTATTTAGACATTTGGATCAGTCACGGAACAGTGGGAGTCATTTAAGATTTGGAATTTTAAGTGTATAAGACTCCCGCGAAAAAACGCTAAAAGGGATATTGAACGCACACAAAATACCGCCAAGACGAAGCCATGTGACACGTAGGGCCGTTTAAGTTAGATTATGCAAGTTTTCTGCAGTAAGTTTGTACCATACGAAGACCAGCAGGTCTCATCAATCTTATGAACGTAATTTAAGTTCGACACAAGCACTTCTTCAGCCGATATCACATTTTCAGATACCCGTCGACTTAGGCGATCTCTTGGAAGCGTCGGCGCTGCTCTTTGGCAGTGTCAGACGAAGCCTCCTGAAACGCTATAAATCACGGTGGGCCAGAGAAGGGGCGATTCGTAATCCTCTTACAATGGAGCTCACATGAATTAATTTCCGCTTAGCCTTTTGAACCTTATAATTGCCTTTCTCGCTCGAATCCACACTGTTGGCATAGAAGAATGGAGAGTGTCCCTTGTTCACCGAATTCTTCATCAGAATTCTACTTTAGAATCCTAACTGGTTTCACATTTGCAGATGATTCGTCTATTCAGACGAAATTTACAAAAAGATAAACGGGAGAATTACAATCAATATCACTATTTTATGTATAAGACTGGGATACGTACAATCGTACAATAATAAGGTCGTTCTCTCGTGAGTAGAACTGAAGGACATTTAAACACAATTAGTACAAATTAACAGTTTTCAGATCGAGTCTATGTCTGAATTATATTACTAGCTATTCGATCAAAAACTCTCTAAAAATTACACTTACAGTGATTTCTCGTAACCACTGACAGCTACAAACACACACACACACACACACACACACACACACACATTTAAGAGGCAAAAACCTGCAGAGTAAAAGTGGTTACACCTCTCCAGTGCGCAAGAACGCCCGCACAGTCTACATCTTGATGAATCATGAAGATTTTATTATTGTGGTAAGTTAGTTAATTCTACCTGCAAGAAAAAAAGTTGAATAAAGCAAAGGGAACAAAAGTGTGTTTAAACGACGTTCATAAGAGTCGAAGGACGTGAAAAGAAAGCAGTGATTCCGATTGGAGTAGAAGTAACCTGTCCCACACGTTTTTCAAACTGTATACTGACAAGTAGTGAAGGATACCAAACAAAAATTTGTAGAAGGATTTAAAGTTCAGGTAGCAGAAAAAACGGCTTGTAATTCTGTTGGAGACAGCAAAGGACTTGGAAGACCAGTTGAACAGAATGGACAGAGGCTTGAATGGAGGATATAAGATGGACATCAGCAAAAGCAAAAGAAGGATAATATAATTTATCCATGTTAGATAAGGTGACGTTGTTGTGGAAATTAGATTGGGAAACAAGATACTTAAAGTAGTAGATGAGTTTTGCAATTTGGACAGCAAAACACCTAATAATGGCCAAGTAGAGAGATTACAAAATGCAGACTGGCAATGGCAAAAAAACTGTTTCTGAAGAAGAGAAATTTGCTAACATATAAAATAGATTTAAATGTCTCAAATTCATTTCTAAAGGTGTTTTTCTCTGGTTTAGCCATGTTTGAAAGAGAAACGTGGAATATAAACTAGTTAGACAAGAGGATAACCGAGATCTTTGAAATATGGTGCTGCAGAAGATGCTGAAAATTTGTAGGTTAGACTGGGTAACTAAGAAGGAGATACGGAACAGAACTCATGAGAAAACAACTTTGTGGCACAACGTGACTAGAAGCGGGGATCGGTTGATAAGACACAATTTCAGACTCAAGTATTCAAGGGAAGTTTGGGGATGGGGGCGAGAGGGTGGGATATCGTAGAGGGAGGCCAAGAGATGAAACAGTAAGCAGATTCAGAAGGATTAGATTGCATTACTTATTCGGGGATGAAGAGGCTTGCACAGGATGGAGTAGAATAGAAAGCAGCATGATACCTGGCATCGGACTGAAGACAACAACGACAGCAACAAAAAGTATAAGTAAACAACTGCTAAAACACTTTTGTAAGAAAAATGGGTGCAAATAGGTTTACATTTATTTCAAATACTGAAATGGAATAGCGTGTTGGTTGGTGGTTATTACCTATCAAAAATAGAAAGACAAATTTTCAGTGTATCTATCGCTTCGGTTTATTATGTGTATTAAAACACAGGGGATTTATTCCATTTACGATTTGTTTCATCAAGCGACCAATCAACTTGCTCGCCTTATTAAAAACTTCGATTTATCAGCTTTCGAATTGGCAAGAGTTGAGTATGTATACAGAGTGAACAAGAATTCCACCGATAAATATCCAGATTTGATACTATGGACCAAGGTAAGGAACAAATTACCAGTAAATAATGAGCACTACAATGCAAACCTTAAAAGCTATTAAGACTTGTACGTCTTCGATACCGTGTTACATATATCTTCTCCTGAACAAATGCTCGTAGTTCTTGAAGTACTCAGTTTCGAGCCTACTTTTACTGGTCATTTTAAACTGGCTTTGGTCCATTCTGTCTGCTCTCAGTACTTCAGAATGCCTTACATTATGAGCCTCAACTCACACTCGCTCCTACCATAATTTCTGTACCGAGCGAGGTGGCGCAGTGGTTAGCACACTGGACTAGCATTCGGGAGGACGACGGTTCAATCCCGTCTCCGGCCATCCTGATTTAGGTTTTCCGTGATTTCCCTACATCGCTTCAGGCAAATGCCGGGATGGTTCCTTTGAAAGGGCACGGCCGATTTCCTTCCCAATCCTTCCCTAACCCGAGCTTGCGCTCCGTCTCTAATGACCTCGTTGTCGACGGGACGTTAAACACTAACCACCACCACCACCACATGATTTCTGTAAATACACTAGTACGCTCTGAACAGTGTGCAATATTCTGTTTGTGTGCAATATTCGACCAAAAGAAAATACATAGATATTAGAAAATATGACAACCATAACATCCTAGAAATAAGTCGATTAGCTTACGTCAGGTATTGGGTTATTCCACTGGCCAGGCGAATTCGTTGTTCAGCTGTATTCAAGTACATACTCTGAAACACGCACGACCGCAATGGGGTAAGAAGCCCACGGGATACCGATTGGCCGTGATACGACATGCAAGTAATAGGCAGAGAGATTAAATGCTTGGATTGACACATACTGTACATGTCAATGTGACAGAATGAACAATGGGTCACAAATAGCAACATCTGGAAATTCTGAAATAAGTTGCTGTAAGCTTTTCTTGCTTTGTTATCAGAAATCGAAACACTTAGTTTTGCCGATTGTTTTTTTGATACACTACACGTTTGTTCGTAGCTTACTGTTATCCGGGATTTATGGGTCACTAGAACGAAACCATATAAGTTTTCACTTACTATATGCTGGTAACATTATGACTTAGCTCACAGTTCGAGCATAATTGGAACAGAAAAGTTGAACTACAACCGCAATAGAGCCCGACTACAAGATGTTCAGAGAATAAGATATGGTGCGCCTCTAAAGAGAAACGAATAGGAGGATACCAAATGTTTGCAAACGTGACCAGCCCATCTGTTTTAAAATGTTAGCTAACTGGAGGAAACAGTCATACCCGGGGAAGAAGTTCACCAGGCAATTAAAACGTCACTTGCAAACATCTGTGGTAAAATATAGTATTTAGTAATTAACGTGAACACCCACAGTAACCACAGGATGCGAATACGCATACAGATTCTGTTTCGCATTTTGTGGTTTCTGCGGAGGCCCAAGTTAATTACTTAATGCTCAAGACGTAACTGCATTCTATCCGAGTCCCTCTTTATTTACTTTTTATTTTTTATTAGCTGCTGAGAAGATACGGAATAACCGACCATTATCAAACTGAATAGTAAGAGTAACTGAATAGTAAGAGTAAAATTCCAAATTTTTAAATTTGTCATCAATTTTGCAAAACATTTTCTGTGCTTCGCTGTTACAGGGTTATTCCGTTAAGTGTACAGGAGTCTGTACCCACTGTTGATCACTTGGGTCCATGACGTCGCTACTGATGAATGGATGGAGACGATTGTATGGGGCACGACAGAAAGGTCTTCAGCGCCCAGGCGAAAACAGATTGAGACGAATGACAGCAAAAAAACAAAACAGGAAGATAAAACAGCACCTAAAAGACATCTAACAAAAGATGCAAAACTCTGTGCGTGTTCGCACAGGAGCACGGAACATAGAATTGCGTCAGCAGTGAAAAAGGAAGAAATTCGTTACAAGGAGCTAAAACAATAGGACTGATGGATGTGGCTGGCTGACTGCAAGAAAAAAAGAGAAAAAAAGAGGAGCCAGCCACTCTGCAACACAATAGAACCTCCAGCCTAAAAGTTTAGGCAAATGTCCAGACACAGCACAAAACTTTGAAACCTTAGTTAAACTCGTCTCATCAGCTAAAACGGAAGCCAGATCCCCACCAGAAGCTGCTTGTGAGATTCCACTGGAAGCAGATATCGTAGCAGAGCATTCATTAAAACATCATGATTATGCAATGCAAGAGATTGACGTTTCCCTCTTCAACACACTCTGATACGGTGCACACGTTCCTTGAACCAGCGTGATTAAACGTCAGAAGAACGATATTGGCTCGGAACCTTCATTAACCTTGGTACTGTGTACAACAAAATTTGCGGACTAGTTTTTCTAAATGCCATAATTGTCTCCCATTGCGACGTCAAAATTTGAAATTCAGTTCAAAGGTATCTGAAACATAGTTCTGTAGTGATGAAAAAGCGTGACACCCTACAGAACCACCCTCGGAATTGACAACGCTTCAGGCAACAAGATGTATACCCATGCGAAAAAGAGACCAGATCTCAGAGTTTTATATGTCTTGTTAGGTGCGTTAAAATGCCACACTGGCTCCAAATTCTGCCCAACGCCAAATTGGACGTGTCACACGATGGGGAGGTCGTCACAGATCCGCTTACGCGCTTTTCAACCCCTGTTTTGACGCCTGTGCAATGGTCGTCGGAACTGCGACACCCAGCGCTGAAATCACTTGGTTTTATTATGGATGGTCGAGAAAAAGATTTCAGACACTCTACCGTTCTGAATCGACACGAGGAGATGTCAGGGGGTGACATAAACGGCGTAAATCGAGTCTCCCTTTCCTTGGGGCGTTGATTCCCGCATATATTGCAACCGAAAACGACATTTCTCAGTGGGATGAGCAACGGAACGACGTCCTTGCCAACCTTTGACGCTGCTGACATCCCCGGAAATTTCAGGCCCCCTCTCAGGATGCTGAACGTGATCGTCGCCATTTGGAGTGCAGCATGACCGCAGTTTTTGCTCTAGTGTACAATTTGGAACCACTAGGGACCGTTCAAAACTATTCTACTTAATTTGAACGTACTCCAAAGAAGAAGGAATGGTTATGCTTTTTCGGCCTTCCTCGTTCGCACCCTTCCGCAGCAAGATTACGTCGGGATGCAAAATTGACACATGGGTGAATACAACGGCAAGGGGTAACGTACGTGAATACATCGCAAAGGCTGACTCTACAGATGCCGCAGTTCGGCAGTACCCTCGGTGATTACCCACTCAGATTTATTGAGAATTTAGAAAATTGCCGATACAGAGAAAACTTATGAAGGTAGGCAGGCAAACAATTGGCACCCCTCTGCCAGTGGCCGGCACTTGGACTACTTAACAGGTTTTCTCAGTAAAGGTAAATTTTTCTCTGTAAATGCATTTTCACCAATTCTTGATAAATGCTAACGGGTGCCACGGAGAGAACTGCCGCAGAGGGAAGGCTTAGAGCGACCCTTTGCTGTTTTTCTCACACTTGTGTCAGTGTTGCACCCATGCGTGATCATGCCACTACAGGATGTGACAAAGGAGAGCTGAAAAAGCGTGAGCTGTTTTGATAAGGCCGCGTGTGGCTACACACAGCGCACAGTACCACCGTGCGCTGGATGGGGTTGCTGCACGGGCAGCTGCTTTGAACGGCTGGCAATGAGTGTCGTTTCAGGCGTGATTCGTGCGCTACTGATAATAATGAAATAACTGCCAGGGCCTAGGTGAAAAATAGACTGAAGGTGGAAGGTAATGCTTCTCATTCTTCTTTGTTGATCATTGTGATTTTGCAGATGGTAGTTTGAATTTTTCGCTTCTCAAGGATGAGAAATTAGTCATCTTAATGGTGCCTATTGTTCGCTGCGGACGAATTTGAGAGTATTGGTAGCCCCGAAAGTTTTAATAACGGTGAAGTCATTATCTAATGTACTTTTAATTCTGGTGAAGTTTTTAATAAGGAAATTGGTATATCTCATTTTTATTGTTCAATTCCTTTTGTACTGAATGCCCGTGTACGTCTTAAGGTGAATCAAAATGAAGCTATTTATGTGTTGTATAGAGGATCTGGCGTTCGTAAAGCTGCATTGCTTGTTGGCGATTTGACAGTATATTATTATAAATACAGAGCCCTGATTCGCCAAAATATAGTGACGCTGTACTACGAAAAATATAAACAAGAACACTGCGTAAATAAAACACACTCAAACGATTCCCATGGGCTTTTAATAAAAAGTGTTAATTAAAGCGAAAACATGAAAATATATTTTAATTCGGCAAGGAGTAGGAACATTTTGTAGGCAATGGATACCACCCCTAAAGACAATAACTTAGCTTTGGTGTTCTTCATATTTTCACTTCAATTCTGTCTTTGCCCTTGTTCTCCACTGATCAATGGGAGTTATGTAAAAAGATCTGTCAAGCGAGTAATTTAAAACATACACTGACGGAAAGAATCGCAACACGAAAAATGAATTGTGCGGCTTAAACAATAGTTGGTAAACGTGTTTCTACATCTGAAAGATGGTGCCTACTCATATTTCGCACCAGTGGCATTAGAGTGGCACCAACAACACCACTATGAGGATGCAAATAAGGTTTGCTTTAAACATACGCTTTAACGGTCGTGAGCGTTAGTTAATTTTGAAATTGGACGTAGTGAGTCGATGTTAGTCAAGTACGCCTTCAAGACGTCAAAGACGCCATTATCAACACCTCTCTGTGAAAGAGGTCTTGTAATAGGGTTACGAAAAGCTGGATGTTCCTTCTGCGATGTTGCAGAAAGACTTCACATCTACATCTACATCTACATCTACATGATTACTCTGCAATTTACATTTAAGTGCTTGGCAGAGTGTTCATCGAAAGACAATCATACTATCACTCTCCCATTCCACTCCCGAACAGCGCTCGGGAAAAACGAACTTCTAAACCTTTCTGTTCGAGCTCTGATTTCTCTTATTTTATTTTGATGATTATTCCTACCTATGTAGGTTGGGCTCAACAAAATATTTTCGCATTCGGGAGAAAAAGTTGGTGACTGAAATTTCGTAAATAGATCTCGCTGCGACGAATAACGTCTTTGCTTTAATGACTTCCATCCCAAGCCGCGTATCATATCTGCCACACTCTCTCCCCTATTACGTGATAATACAAAGTGAGCTGCCCCTTTTTGCACCCTTTCGATGTCCTCCGTCAATCCCACCTGGTAAGGATCCCACACCACGCAGCCATAATCTAACAGAGGACGAACGAGTGTAGTGTAAGCTGTCTCTTTAGTGGACTTGTTGCATCTTCTAAGTGTCCTGCCAATGAAACGCAACCTTTGGCTCGCCTTCCCCACAGTATTATCTATGTGGTCTTTCCACCTGAAGTTATTCGTAATTTTTAACACCCAGGTACTTAGCTGAATTGACAGCCTTGAGAATTGAACTATTTATCGAGTAATCGAATTCCAACGGATTTCTTTTGGAACTCGTGTGGATCACCTCACACCTTTCGTTATAAAGCGTCAACTGACACCTGCCACACCATACAACAATCGCTTTGCAACTGATGCTGGTCTTCGGATGACCTTACTAGACGGTAAATTACAGCATCATCTGCGAACAACCGAAGAGAACTGCTCAGATTGTCACCCAGGTCATTTATATAGATCAGGAACAGCAGAGATCCCAGGACGCTTGCCTGGGGAACATCTGATATCGCTTGGCAGGAATGTAGCCACTGTACATGATTGCTGCAGCGATGGCCACGACAATACACGGTTGTAAGAAGACCGGGCACTGGACGGCCACTTGCACTATCAACGTGTTCGGCGTATGGTTTTCTGACATCGTACTGCACCTGTCGCAGATTTATGAGCGTCAGTTGGGATCACAGTCACACAAAAAACTGTTACAAATCGGGTACTTCATGGACAGCTCCGAGCCAGACGTCCTGTAGCATCCCTTCTATCGCGCATTCCTCTAACTCAAAGTCACCATTATTTGCGACTTCAATGAAGCAGGAGGTCTGTTGCGTTTTCTGGCGGACGTTGGGTCTCCCTCGGTGCCAGTAGTGTCTGTGCGTTGGTTAAAAGAAGACCAGTAAACAACCTACCTATTATACACACTAGAAGCCCGCCCGGTTAGTCGATCGGTCTAACGCTCGGCTTTCCGGGCGTGGAGGAGCGCCTAGTCCCCGGCACGAAACCGCCCTGAGGACTTGGGTCGAGGTCTAGTGAGCCGGCCAGTCTGTGCATGGTTTTTAGACAGTTTTCCATCTGCCTCGGCGAACGTGGGCTGGTTCCTCTTATTCCGCCTCAGCTAATCTACGTCTGCGATTGCTGCGCAAACAAGTTCTCCACGTACGCGTACTCCACCATTACTGTACCACGCTAACGTAGAGGCTACACTTGTCTGGTGTGAGACGTTCCCTGAGGGGTACACCGGGGGGCTGAAACGCAGAATAAGTCTGATTCAAATGGTTCAAAGGGCTCTAAGCGTTATGGGACCTACCATCTGAGCTCATCAGACTTAGGGATAATTAAACCTAAGTCCCCTAAAGAAATCACACGCATCCAGGTAGGATTCGAACCTGCGACTGTAGCAGCAGCGCGGTTCCGGACTGAAGCACATAGAACCGCTCGGTCACAATGGCCAACCAATAACCCTGATAGAGTGGATCGCTGTGGGGCGGCGGAGGGGTGAAGTGGTCGTCGTGGTGTTGTGGACCACTGCAGCTGCTGCGGGGTCGGAGCCTCGCCGTCGTTTCTAGGCTCCCGGTTAACATACAATACAATTCAATACAATACACACTGTAACTTCGCCTAGAGTTATTGTCTGGATCACAATTTAGTATGATGTCAGGAGAGCTCTGTGGTTATTCCACGCAACCTGATTGCAAATGTATGTCAGTCTGTTGTTGTGTCATTCATGAATAGCGTTCCAAGAGGTGTTTTACAGCAGGATACGTTGCCCACCTACAGTTGTTGTAACCCAACATGCTCTACAAAGTAACAAAGTCATGCCTTCGCCTGCTCGATCACCAGATTTATCTCAATCTAGCACAGTTGGGGCATCATCTAACGACAATCCCAGTGTCATCCAGAAAACGCATTACCCGTCCCTATAATGACCGACCAAATGCAACGGTCTTGGAACTCAGTCCCGCAAATTGATATCCGTCACCTGTACAATACAATGCATGCACGATAGTACGCTAGCATTCAGCACTCTGGCAATTACACTGTCATTAATGTACCAGCTTTTCGCATTTGCAGTGCCTTACCTTGCGCTTACATTAACTTGTGATGTTACAATGTTAATAACTTAAATATTGTTCCTAGACAAATCTATTCCAGAAATTTCATTAATTTCTGTCAATTATTTTTGTGTTATTATGATTTTCCTTTATGATTTTCCTTCCGTCAGTGTGTGCAAAATGTTTCATACGTTATTATTTCTGTACAACCGTTGAAAGTCTCCATATCAAATATTTAAGCAGGCTCCAATAGTGAAGGTTAATTATGACTTTTTGTAATTAACATCGCGGGTAGCGTATATTGGAAGTGCAGCAATGCGAAGCCATTATATGCACGATCCTAACCCCAATAATAACGGTATGAACCTAACTTCCTCTTAATAGTAAAAAAGAATTTTGATATGAGTTTATGCTTTACAGATTCGCAATACACGTTAACTTGAAATTTCACTTACTGGTAAAGCTATGCTCAAATAATGACTATTGCCTAGGCTGTTCCACTAGTAATTAAAACGTAGTGTAAGATATTGTTTATCAGAGTAAGATTCTCAATATGCGTACAGCTCTTCTGTTTCAAGTATTGATATCACAAAAAATATATAACTATTTAGACTACGTAACAAGGGATGCTATAGCACCCTTTGATGCTTCGGATCACCCTCAGATTTCATCGAATGGTTTTGATCTGTCCCTTGTGGATCCAAACTGTACACGAGATCAACAGGGGTGCAATCACGTTCAGTGGGGACGCAGCTCCACAATATGCTTAGAGAAATGAAACCTCGTTGGTTGTAAGCAGCGTCAAAGTTTGTCGACGACGCCACCCTGCTGCTCATCGCATTGAGAACTGTTGTTTTCAGCCGCGAAATGTGCGGGAATCAAAGCCGCAAGACATTTGGCGGTTTCGCTGACGTCCTTTACGACTCCCCTTGTGGGCTTTTTGTGTCGATTCTGAGAGCGGTTGTGTCTAAATCAAATGTTTTGGCCACTCGTAAGAAAACCACGTGATTTCAGCGCGGGTTGTCACCGTTCTGATCTCCGTCTCAGAGGCGACAAAGTAAGGGGTGAAAAATAGGTAAGAGGAGCTGGGAGCACTGACAACGTTCTCACCGTGTGGCACATCCACTGTGACGTCGGGCAGAATTGTGGTGAACTTTTGTTGCATATGGGACATAATTAACCCAGTTTACATGTCGCAGGAACTTCTGGCGCCTGACCTTTCTTTTTCGCTTGTGTCGACCTCCTGCTGTTTAAAGCGTCGTCGAGCCCGAGAGTGACGTCACAGGGCAGCACGCTTTTGCACAGTTAAAAAGCCAGGCTGTAGGCACCTTTGAGCCAAATGTCAAACTTATGCGTCGCTATGGGAGGCAGTTGCCTGGTTTCGAAAAAGTGGCCTTTAAATCTGTTACGCAGTGTATCAATAGTCTCAATTTCATCGAGAGATATCAGTTGGTAACACACACTGTTCGAAAACTACTTTGGTCCTTAAGTTTTGCTCACTAGTGCATTAGCTTACTTTTACATGCCTTCGTGCCACTTTGTTAAAAAGAGTTATGCACTTATAGTATAGAAACAGAAGTAAGAATTGTACTGTCACGTAAAATTATGAAGTTCTATCATGGAGACTTTACAGATTTCTCAAGTCTTGGTGCCTCGAAACCAAAGACATCCCATATGGTAACCACTGTGCACAGGTGTCTCCTATGTTTTACACCGTACCTTTTATCCTAAAACTGTCTGATAAGACCCTCCTTAATCTTTTACGGAGATACCTGAGGACACTGTAGTGGAATACGTTTATGTGATGGTATCTGCGTTGGTGTTGAAGATCCACAGTCATCGAATAATTGTACACCGAATCACGTGACACCGATACATATTAAGTTTCCTAATTACTAACTGCACTACCAACATTAACTGATCGAAGCAAGATATCCTAACTGTGCACCCAATACAACATGAGGCTGTGACTGTTGGCTAGCCCCAAAATGAGCTGTCAGTCGTCAACAATATGGATGAATAATGAAAAGTTTCTTCAGTAGCTAGGAAGTAATAAAGTCGTTAGAATTACAGACCCAGAAACATAAAAGAGAATAACCAAGCTGTTACACATACATATCACATATATGACGTATGTTTTTCCCTGAGAGGTGTCGGTAAACATTATTAGCTCATATGTATTTCGAGTAGCTCGCAGTTAACACCCCACCCACCCACCCACCCTCCCACCCATCCACCCACCCACACACCCACCCCCCCCCCCCCCCCCACACACACACACACTATCTCTAAAGGCTGATTCCACAGCGCTCAAGAATTTAACATTGTTGAGATATTCAGATGAATATGAGGTGGGAAAGGTATCAAAAAATCGATCATTTATGTAGTCAGACTGAAATTCATTTCTTATCTCAAATTGTCATATGACCAGTCACTTGGAAGTATTTTGTAAGCTTGAACAAAAGACACTGTAAATATATCTTTGCCTATGAATGTTTTATGTATCAAAACGCACGTTTATTAAAGTCTACACCAGCAAATCGTCGCCGTTGTACACAAACACAAGGCTGTGTGTAACAACTGTGCGCTCTCAACACAAGCTGCCTAAGACCTCTCATACACCTGTGCTGCTGTTAGTACCACCATAGAATGCAGCCCAGCTGCTGGAAACTGCTCGGAAACATTCTCTTGAAGTTCCCAGTATTACCACTCCATTTTAACGGACTGAATAGTGCAAGTAAAAAAGAGTTTATAAGACGACCATTCCCTTTACTGTCAGCGTAAAATGAAACTAGCAAACGAAATACTGCAGAAAATTGCCACTATTCGTAATGGTAACTGCGTTATAGGCCAGACGCCGGTTTCGAGTTACGGATCGGCACACTGTTTTAATCCGTTACGGAATTTCACAAAAGCACGCACACCATCGCCCAGGGATGCATCCATTATGGATACAGAGAACATTTAAAATACAATCTCATCTACATAAATTTCACTTACATAAAGGGACCACGATTTTTATTCATTGAATTATTTATCCTTTCGTAGTTGAGGGGGAAACAGTGCAACCCAGATTCGATACTATGACCCCGAGTAGGAATCACTTGTTAGTACAAACAAAACGTCATCTTTGTCATAAATAATTACCAGTACTTTATTTTTAACTGGCACCATGGCTACGATACAGATTTTAGTTTCATTTTTTAACATGTAGCAGTGCTGTAAAAGGCATACAAAATTTAAATATATGTCTCTTCACAGGAAAGTGTTTTATAAATAGTCATGGTGTTTTCTAATTTAATTTGGATGAAATATGACAACTGATATTTTAAGCATAGCTCTAGTGCCTTCTTTGAAGAACAATGGACCTTTTACTAACGATACTGTGGTTGATTAAACGTGAGAAGCGAATAATGTGGACACCAACTTTAAAAACGTATTTATAAAAGGAGTCGGAAAAAATGCTCAGATGAGCAATTCAAGAATTGTCAGTGAAAACTGAACTATTTCGTGGACGTTAGTGTGCATGAAGCAATCATATTGCATAATAGTTTATAGGCAAAATCTAACATAATGCTACAAATAGTTACATTACTACACCAATTAATTCGAACAATTATACGTAAACTGAGCGCTTCGAAGTGCAGAGGCTTACAACGAACTGCCAGAACGACACACCTTCAAAAATTAAAATAAGAAGACCACACACTGGTCGTGTGAAAATATTTAACACGCACTCTTTGTAACCAGTGATGCACATCTAACTAAAACACTTGAAGTTTGGTCTCGAAGTCTGAGACCACCTTAAGAGTCTCAACGAATTTAATTGACATCAGTGAGACAGTAGACAATTGCCAAGTCGCCATACGATACATACCGCCACAACTCCCATTCTACCTTCTAAATGTAGAAAGTTAGAATATCACGTAATGTCGGCAGTAAACATACACTGACGTGAAAAAAAATCCACATAATGTATTAATGTAGGGAAGTGAAATTTCAGGAATACTAGGTAACATATTTAAGCGATTAATGTTTTAAGATCACAGGTTGATGTAAGCGCGAAATAAGCGACTGAAGATGTGGAATGCTGGTACATTAAAAATCGGTGTAACCGCTAGAATGCTGAATGCAAGCAAGTAAACGTACATGCTTTGTGTTGTACGGGTGCCGGATGTCAGTTTGTAGGATGGAGTCCAACGTCTGTTGCATTTCCCCGGTCAATACTGGGGCAGTTAATCCTGTTTATTGTTGACGCTGGAGTTGTCGCCCGATGATGTTCCACATATGCTTGACTGGAGACCATATGGTGATCAAGCAGGCCAAGGAAACGTGTCGACACTCTGTTGAGCATGTTGCACTACAACAGTGGTATGCGAAGCAGCGCTGTCCTGTTGGAAAAACTTTCCCTGGAATGCTGTTCACGAACGGCAGCACGAAAAATCGCATCATTAGACTGACGTACAGATTTGTGTCCGGGATGTTCGGGACAACTACGAGAGTGCTCCTCCTGTCATACGAAATTTCACCCCAGACCGTAACTCCAGCTGTAGGTCCTGTGAGTCTACCATGCAACCAGGTTGGTTTCAGACCATCAAGTGTCCTTGTCCTACCAATACATGGGCGTCACGCACTGTGACACTACCTGCTTTCATCAGAAAACGCACGGATCTACACCCCACCCTCCAATGAGCTCTCGTTTCACTCCACTGAAGAAGCAAATTGGGGTGAGTGAAATGCGCGCTACAGGGCGTCGGCCTCGGACCTGTCCTCGAAGTAACCGACCTGGATCACTCGGATGCCAGCTGCTGCTCAGATCGCTGTTGCATATGCAGTAGGGGCGCCTGAGCCGTACGCCCAACACAGTGGTCCTCGTCCTCGGCAGCGCCATGTAGCCGCCCTAAGTTCAGTCTTCTTGCAACAGCAAATTCCGTGACCACCGATGCCATCCATCGTTGTGCTTTAGCTATGTTTCTGTCAAGTCTTTCTGAAATAATGACGAAGGGACCTCCAGCTTTCGTAGCCCTATTAC
Source organism: Schistocerca gregaria (assembly GCF_023897955.1). Lineage (NCBI taxonomy): Eukaryota > Metazoa > Arthropoda > Insecta > Orthoptera > Acrididae > Schistocerca > Schistocerca gregaria. The sequence continues at coordinate 728,120,089 of NC_064922.1, read as the reverse complement.
ACGATCTCATTCGAACGCAGTGATCTTTGTCGCCTTATACATATTCTCCAGTAACATCAACAGACAAGTCCGATTTCAGAAGTAACTAACGACACAATAGTTACATCGTGTATTTAAAGCCGGCCGGAGTGGCCGAGCGTTTCTAGGCGCTACAGTCTGGAAACACGCGACCGCTACGTTAGCAGGTCCGAATCCTGCATCGGTCATGGATGTGTGTGATGTCCTTAGGTTGGTTAGGTTTAAGTAGTTCTAAGTTCTAACCGGCCGAAGACTTCCGGCATATGAAGTCAGCCCCATTCTGCCAACGGCCTTGTCAAAGAGGACGGAGGAGCGGATAGAGGTTCAGGGCACTCTTGTCCTAGGGGTGGGAAATTGCCCCTAAAGGTGGATGAATCAGCAATGATCAACGACACGAGGATGCAGGAGGCAATGGAAACCACTGCATTAAAGACACTTAACGTGTATCCACAGGACACGTGGCCTGTAGTTGAAGAAGTGTCATGATGATCTCTTCATTGGCAAAAGATTACGGAATAGTCCCCCATTCGGATCTCCGGGAGGGGCTGCCAAGGGGGAGGTTACCATGAGAAAAAGATTGAATAATCAACGAAAGGATAATGTTCTACGAGTCGGGGCGTGGAATGTCAGAAGCTTGAACGTGGTAAGGAAACTAGAAAATCTGAAAAGGGAAATGCAAAGGCTCAATCTAGACATAGTAGGGGTCAGTGAAGTGAAGTGGAAGGAAGACAAGGATTTCTGGTCAGATGAGTATCGGGTAATATCAACAGCAGCAGAAAATGGTATAACAGGTGTAGGATTCGTTATGAATAGGAAGGTAGGGCAGAGGGTGTGTTATTGTGAACAATTCAGTGACCGGGTTATTCTAATCAGAATCGACAGCAGACCAACGGCGACAACAATAGTTCAGGTATACATGCCGACGTCGCAAGCTGAAGATGAACAGATAGAGAAAGTGTATGAGGATATTGAGAGGGTAATGCAGTATGTAAATGGGGACGAATATCTAATAGTCATGGGCGACTGGAAGGCAGGTGTAGGGGAAGGACTAGAAGAAAACGTTACAGGAGAATATGGGCTTGGGAAAGGAATGAAGGAGGAGAAAGACTAATTGAGTTCTGTAACAAGTTTCAGCTAGTAATAGCGAATACCCAGTTCAAGAATCACAAGAGGAGGAGGTAACTTGGAAAAGGCCGCAAGATACGGGAAAATTTCAATTAGCTTACATCATGGTCAGGCAGAGATTCCGAAATCAGATACTGGATTGTAAGGCGTACCCAGGAGCAGATATAGACTCAGATCACAATATAGTACTGATGAAGACTAGGCTGAAGTTCACGACATAGGTCAGGAAGAATCAATATGCTAAGAAGTGGGATACGGAAGTTCTAAGGAATGACGAGGTACGTTTGAAGTTATCTAACGCTATAGATACAGCAATAAGGAATAGCGCAGTAGGCAACACAGTTGAAGAGGAATGGACGTCTCTAAAAAGGGCCATCACAGAAGTTGGGAAGGAAAACATAGGTACAAAGAAGGTAGCTGCGAAGAAACCATGGGTAACAGAGGAAATACTTCAGTTGATTGATGAAAGGAGGAAGTACAAACATGTTCCGAGAAAATCAGGAATACATAAATACAAGTCGCTGAGGAATGAAATAAATAGGAAGTGCAGGGAAGCTAAGACGAAATGGCTGCAGGAAAAATGTGAAGACATCGAAAAAGATATTATTGTCGGTAGGACAGACTCAGCATACAGGAAAGTCAAAACAACCTTTGGTGACATTAAAAGCAACGGTGGTAACATTAGGAGTGCAACGGGAATTCCACTGTTAAATGCAGAGGAGAGAGCAGATAGGTGGAAAGAATACATTGAAAGCCTCTGTGAGGGTGAATATTTGATGTGATTGAAGAAGAAACAGGAGTCGATTTAGAACAGATGTGGGATCCAATATTAGAATCGGAATTTAAAAGAGCTTTGGAGGACTTACGGTCAAATAAGGCAGAAGGGATAGATAACATTCCATCAGAATTTCTAAAATCATTAGGGGAAGTGGCAACAAAACGACTAGAATATATGAGACTGGTGAAATACCATCTGACTTTCGGAAAACCATCATCCACACAATTCCGAAGACGGCAAGAGCTGACAAGTGCGAGAATCGTCTCAGAATCAGCTTAACAGTTCAAGCATCCACGCTGCTTACTAGAATAATATACAGAAGAGTGTAAAAGAAAATTGACGATGCGCTAGATGACGATCAGTTTCTCTTCAGGAAAGGTAAAGGCATGAGAGAGACAATTCTGACGTTGCGTCTAATAATGGAAGCAAGACTAAAGAAAAATCAAGATACGTTCATAGTATTTGTCGACTTGGAAAAGGCGTTCGACAATATAAAATGGTGGAAGCTGTTCAAGATTCTGAAAAAAGTAGGGGTAAGCTATAGGGTCATACACCATATGTATAACAACCAAGGGAATAATAAGAGTGGACGATCAAGAACGAAGTGCTCGTATTAAGAAAGGAGTAAGACAAGGCTGTAGCCTTTCGCCCCTACCCTTCAATCTGTACATCGAGGAAGCAATGATGGAAATAAAAGAAAGGTTCAGGAGTGGAATTAAAATACAAGGTGAAAGGATATCAATGATACGATTCGCTGATGACATTGCTATCCTGAGTGAAAGTGAAGAAGAATTAAATGATCTGCTGAACGGAATGAACAGTCTAATAAGTACACAGTATGGTTTGAGAGTAAATCGAAGAAAGACGAAGGTAATGAGGAGTAGTAGAAATGAGAACAGCGAGAAACTTAACATCAGGATGGATGGTCACGAAGTCAATGAAGTTAAGGAATTCTGCTACCTAGGCAGTAAAATAACCAATGACTGACGGAGCAAGGAGGACATCAAAAGCAGACTCGCTATGGCAAAAAAAGGCATTTCTGGCCAAGAGAAGTCTACTAATATCAAATACCGGCCTTAATTTGAGGAAGAAATTTCTGAGGATGTACGTCTGGAGTACAGCATTGTATGGTAGTGAAACATGGACTGTGGGAAAACCGGAACAGAAGAGAAACGAAGCATTTCAGATGTGGTGCTATAGACGAATGTTGAAAATTAGGTGGCCTGATAAGTTAAGGAATGAGGAGGTTCTACGCAGAATCTGAGAGGAAAGGAATATGTGGAAAACACTGATACGGAGAAGGGACAGGATGATAGGACATCTGCTAAGACAAGAGGGAATGACTTCCATGGTACTAGAGGGAGCTGTAGAGGGCCAAAACTGTAGAGGAAGACAGAGATTGGAATACGTCAAGCAAATCGTTGAGGAGGCAGGTTGCAAGTGCTACTCTGAGATGAAGAGGTTAGCACAGGAAAGGAATTCGTGGCGGGCCGCATCAAAGCAGTGAGTAGACTGATGACCAAAAAAAAAAAAAAAAAGTTGTAGGGGACTGATTACCTCAGAACTTAAGTCCCATAGTGCTCAGAGCCATTTGAACCACTTGTGTGATACTTGCCGGAGTCGGCTGTGGAATTGTGCCTTCGTCAATCCACTCTTTCCTGGAGACTGATACAACAAAGCGTATGTTTCTGTCCTAACAATCTGGTTTGGGAGAAATTGTCTACCATTGCTTTGACACCTTTAAAGACTAAAACGCAAGCATGCATTTTCTAGCTGCTCGAGAGAATATTATTTAAATTGCCCAGCCACAATAATGGGAACACCTGTGTGTATTTAAAGCAAATCTGATCTATATTCTCTTAGTGGAGCTACTATCGCCGCTCTTCAGCGACTGCCGCGAAATCTGAATAGACATAAGCGTTTAGATGTAGGAATATGCCTACCCCCTTTCATTTATATCGCACTGTTTCTTCTTGGTGTTGTGATTTTTTTTCCTCTCCGTGTATGTCTCAGGTAGTAGGACTCGCGAAGGAAAAAAATTCTCAATTTCGACTCTCGATCAGGTATACAGTTTTAATCTGCCAGGTTATTCCAACTAGGCGCTCACTCGGCAATAATGTGGAAATTAATTGTGGATTCTCCAACTTATTTCTACGGTGCGGAGTTGCATCTCCTTTTCAGACTATGACACTACAGTACAAATACGATACGTAATTTTTTTCCCTATTGTATGAAGTAATCCTCTTAGTTTCCTAATGTCACCTACGATTTAAATTGATAGGGCCTTGTATTTAATACAAATGTTGTTGTACGAGTTGAGCTGTTATCTGGAGGTTGAATGGTCTGAGAAACTGAATGAAGCAACAGCGCTTCGGCGCTGATGATGCGTCATTCAGTAAAAAAATCACTTATTGGCGCTTTTTATCATCACTCATTCGCTGCCTAGCATCCAGCGTTATATAGCAGTGAACGAGCTCAGTCCACTGTGCTTGAAAGCGGTAGATGGCAAGGCTGAGCCTGGAGAGGAACGCGCTGAGCACTAACCCTTGTGTTGCTTGTGGTAAGTGCTTCGGTTCCGCCAAGAGGATGCGGTGGTCGTGCGTCCCCACAGCTTGACGTGGTTCTAGACGTCCATCAGAGCCTCGACGCTCTATACGAGTGAGTCTGCTCTTAGGCTCGGCCTCTGATGTCTGCAGGCCCTGTTATCGGTTGTAGAGACGGCATATAAGCGGGAGACCCAGCAGCAACAGGAAGGTCAGCCCCGGTAACGATCCAAGCTTACACACGCTTAGGCGGTACTTGTACTGCTTCAGTTGAACAGCTTGCAAATGGGCAGATCGGTTACTCATCCACAGAAAATCGGCCCGGTCCCCATTCACAGTCACCGTTGTGACTGACAGGAATTAGCAGATCAGAAGTCCCCTTCACTGCCGGGCACTTGTGGACCTGTAGCAGTGGACACCAAGTTGGCGACAGCTTGTGCACACATATTGAATTCACCAGAGCATCCAATAATTTAATAACTACTTAATATCCAAAGTGCAGATGACATTGGCGATATCTGAGTATGAGCTAGAGAAGGGAGGATGTTTTATAGTAGACTACGACATTACTTCCACAACGGTTGTGACCGAATGTGCTCTCTTATCAAGAGTCTGTCAACGCTCTTCGTGCTCTAGTTAAGAGGGTTTCAAAACATTTCTTAATGCAGCTTTTGCATCCTGAATGGTGTTCTTATGACATCTCTAAGTCCACTCTCTACATTTTCCCGCTGTTTGGTTCCGTCCCCTAAATCAATCAACATTTAGCCTCCTTAGAGTAGCACATTCTGGCTGTTCCGCACTGTAGTCGAAGTGCTGAACCAGTTGTTCTTGGCATGCCTCTCGCATACTCTGATAAAATGAGCTTACAGCTTGTGTTTACTTCAGGAACCTCGTATTGACATTCAGTTACGCAACCGTTGCGTAGCCGCGACGGGTCCCACTTAGCCGTTTCCGTTGGTGTGTAACATATTCCTGCACTTACTCACTCTTCTACTGTGCAGCAAAATGTAAATTCCCGTTTACTTTAAAGTACACTGAGGTTACAAAAATCACGGTATACCTCCTAATATCGTGTCGGCTGTCGTTTTGTCTGACGTAGCGCAGCAACAAGACTTAGCATGTACTCAACAAGTCGTTGGAAGTCCTTGCGAAAATACTGAGCCGTGCTGCCACTGTAGCTGTCCATACCTGCGGAAGTGTCACCGGTGCAGTGTGTTATACACGAACTGACCTCTCGATTATGTCTCACAAATATTCGATGAGATTCATGCACAGTGATCGGGGAGAGCGAATAATTTGCTATAATTGTCTAGAATGTTCTTTAAAGCAATCGCGAACACCTGCCTCCGGTGACATGGCGCATTGGTCATCCATAAAAATTGGCTGCGAATGGTTTCCATCTATCCGAACTCATTTCCAGCCAAATATGGGTTCAGTTGGACTTGAGGACCCAGTCCATTCCATGTGAACACAGTGCACATCACTATGGATTTCCACTAAGTGGCAGTGTGCCTTCTTGAAAATTTGGGGCTTCGTGGGATATGTGCATACTCAGATCTTACTATGAGCTCTTACGAACTTAACGCGGAACTCATCTCACCATGGCTTTCTAGTCGATTGGGTCCATCTCAAGCCCAGAAGTGGCGCTGTCGTTCTTTTAAAAACGAGACTCACATCAGTCGTGTGCTGCCACAGCCCATTATCGCCAAATTTGACCTCACAACCTTAACGGATGCGATAGTCGCATAGCCCACGCAGTTTTGATTCTCTGCTAGCAATGACAACTCTGTGCAAAAGACGCTGTTCTCGATTCTAGTGAAGGCCATCGGCCACTGTGTTGACCGTGGTGAGAAGTAGCTCTCCGAATTAGTGAATTCCCCAACGATTTCCGAAACGGAAAATCCCAGCTACCATTCCGCTTTCAGAGTCTGGTAGTTCCCATTGGTACGGCCATTATCACTCCGGAAGTTTTTTTCACGTGAATGACGAGAGTTCAAACGACTTCTCCGCCAATATACTGCCTTCTTATAGCTTTTGTACGTGATACTAACGTCATTATTGCTGTCTCGTGACTTTTTTCACCTCAGTGCATAACTGCACTGGTTCAATAACCACAGGGAACTGATTGTGAATGTTAGGTCACTTTTGTGTTGTTCGAAGAGTAAAGTAAAATTCTAAGGTGGGGATCTGACTGATGCGCGACGACAGGTGAGTGTGTGACACTCCGTTGGAAGACACTTGTTCTTGTAAACGCATGTGAGAGTGAAAAGCTGGATCCATGTGAGACCAAACTGCTATTTGCGAGGCACAATTGGCGTACCAAGCATGGGCAGGTGTGTGTCCGGGAACACCAGAATCTTGCAGCGTAATTGGTCATTGCTAATCAAACCGTTCTCGTAACAAATGCAGTAAAAGGACAACTTCGACGTCATCTCAATATTTGATGCGAACTATAAGACTGTTCAGTTTTCGTTCGCATTATATACACTGTGAAACATAGCCAGTAATCCTGGGTGAATTTTAAGTAGTAATAGTTTTGCGTTAAAACTCTAGCTTTCTTATCCTTCGATTCTCCCATGTCATTGTTCTTTCGTTAGGGTCCTGTACCCTTACCACTATACTCAGGCCGAATGTCGTTGAAATTTTGAAATTTTGCTCAGTCCATTTCATACTCTTTATTATAGTGTTAGCCAATGATGGTTTAAGTAGGCCGTGCGCTGGCGTTGCAAATCGTGCTGAAGGCTGATGGTGATGTATGCATTAAGGTGGCTTCTAAATTGGTCGAGATAGGTAACTCAGATTACCTTCATTGGCTAACATCATGAATTTTGTGAAGGTAAGTAAACGTTAATGCAAGTTGAACGCAATCTATCTTACAATAAAGAGATTTTTCCTGTCACTTTAGTAACTACCACTTACCTATTAACCTAAATTATCACTTTTGATTTTTAAAAAATGGTGATATCGTCTACTAGTTAAAACAATTGGTAACATTTTTCCACTGTTATTTTATGCCGTGTTGTTATGTTGATAATGTCTTCGTAGACCCTCTTTTGTCACACGCTCGCTTGAACAAATACGTGGTTGTTACTGTTATTTGCTATCGATCAGTTAATTGACGGATATAATCCAGCTTGACAGGCAATCATTAAATTTCACAAATCAAATCATTTGATATTGGCTGTGGATTCTTCGGAATTTCATGACGACCTTTTTTCGTGTGGTTTTTAACCATGTGTGATTGCTCTGTTTTACATATGTAATTCAGAGAATATAAAAAGTTATTTTTGATAATATTTTGTACGTCAGTTATCAGCACTTCTCTTCGAAAACGACTCTCTTAGAATTCAAGGTCTTTAAAAACGCTTGGCTGATTAGTGAGAGGTAGAGATAGGAAACATCGATCTGGTCTCCCCAGAATTTTGCTATATGACCAGAAAGTGTGGAACTTCAGTGTTCCACAGTTAGGGCAAGTACACTCGACGATCTGTGCACGGCAGAGAAAATTTTTAACCATTAACTTGGGCATTGAAATAATTGAATGATGAGAGCTGATAATTTGTGTCGGATCGGGATCCGAACCCGGAACTCCCACTTTACAGGACTGGTTGCCATAACTGCGTCGACTGTCCGGGCACGCTTTCCGTCCGACCCAAATCCTCAACTTATCGCACACTACTAAGTGTATTTAATGTGACTAGTGTATTTAGTAGTGTGTGATAAGTTGCGAATGAGACTTTAAAATTACAAGATCTTTATTCTTTCTGATCTGATTTTGATTAAATAAAACTTGCACGTTACCCCAAGCAACGATAAAATTACCTTTTGGTTTCTAAGGTTACCTTCTGCAAACAGACTCGGCGATTGTGGATAAAATTGGAAATCACTTTATGGTTTTCCGTGATCCCAGTCTCATTAAATGAAGCTCATATGTTGCCCCATGCTACGCTGAAGTTACCTATGAAAACGGAATGAAAATTCATCTATCAGTTTAGGAGATTACAGTGTTCAGACAGGTAGACATTACCCTTTTACAATTTTATTATTAATGTGGATATAGAAATTGAATTACTGTAGAATGATATCAGTAATTTATTTTTTATTTAACGTCTAAATTCTGGGTTTCTAGGAAAATTATTACCTTCAGTGGTAACTTCGAACTGTCTAATAAAATCTGTGCCGGCCGTGGTGGCCGTGCGGTTCTGGCTGTGCAATCCGGAAACGCGGGACTGCTACGGTCGCAGGTTCGAATCCTGCCTCGGGCATGGGTGTGTGTGACGTCCTTAGGTTAGTTAGGTTTAAGTAGTTCTAAGTTCTAGGGGACTTATGACCATAGATGTTAAGTCCCATAGCGCTTTAAAAATTTGTCACAGCGGCGTTCTTAATTTGTTAGATATACTCTTTTACATATATTAAGAGTCACAATTAATGAATTTCCAATTTAGCGTAATCTTTGCTTCGTATGTATTGACAGAAACGACTGTTGACCCTCGTGTGGCTACATTATGCAGGAAATCTAGTACTAGATACCAATTGTGCCCACCTACTCAAGCGATGCGCTTATACTACTCCGAACTGTTTCTTATGTGATGGTCGCCCCGTCTGCAGTCTTTGTGTTGAGCTGTCCCCTCTTGATGCTCACATCTACTGTTCTTGTCTGGCGACTACGGCCTTGTCATGTAAAAGGATCTTGCGTCCGGAATACGTCTTACATTGTATTTCTTGTGAACAGTCACTTGATGGCAGCGTCGAAAAACCTCAGGATGCTTTAACATACTAAACTCCCTCTTCTTCTGGCGAGAAATTTCTCTCTACGCAATTTAATAAAACACCACACCAGTGCAGCTGCCAGAGACATGTGCCATGGTGCTTCTCAAAGGCGCACAGCTTTTTGCGCTGCACCATCACAGATACGAAAGTGCTCAGAAGGCACTTCCTGCGGAATGTTACCGCTTGATGTTCAAAAAGCGCCCGTCGTGGCTTGGAATACACAAGAAAGTGGCGCCTGACACATTTTCTCCGCCATGCGTTGCATGTAATGCTGAGTACGGGACTGTTTCCTTCTGCAAACTGAAACAAGACCTCAACACAGAACGAGGAAAGGTCTCCACAAAGGTATCAGAAGAAATTTAAGAAGAAAAGAAAAGAGACAGATGGAATCACCCGCGCTGCACAGGGATGTGCAGACGCATTTATACGTGTGCCTTCGTCCGGCGATGGCCATCGTCCCTTGTTTGTCCATGCTGCGGCAGTACGGCGAAGGCTCAGCGCAAATACCGCTGCAAAGCCCTTCGATTGCCAAACGCTGCGGATTACTTCGGTCGTAGGGAAGCAGCCAGGTGCGGAAAAAAGGGTCCGCTTCGAAATGGTCAGTAGCTCGCTTGACAGACCCATCTCAACAACCGCAGTCGTCCCCCATTCACGAATGATGTTAGATGGAGAAACAACATGAATGTGAATGAAAACGCTACACTGGCAACGATAAAGTTCATTTATTACTATTAACAAATTGCTAAAAAAAGCTATGAATGTGACTTCCATACTAAGAAAAGATAAACTCGCCCTTCTATGGCGTTCACTCCAAAACTATTACTTCCCAGTTATTTTCACGGAAACTGCAACTGATACAGAAAATTAGAAGCCAATAAATCATATATGGTATTCCTCAATTCAATATCCCTTTATCTCAACACATACTAACCGTGTAGGGATGAGTGAGGAAAGAATTTCAACCAGCTTCTGTCATTGCATACCGTGCGGAAAATTTTAACACGAAAGAGACCTTTAACTATCAGTTAGCAAAAGGGTATCATGAATACCCAGCTTCATACCAACATTTTACGACGCTTATTAATCATGAACAATTGTCTCCCTTTTCATATTATCTTATTACAAAGTCTGTTTTTTGTTTTGTTCGAAAGTACTTTTTAACTTAATAATTTGTATTCAACGTTTTCATCGATAATAACTGTCACCACTGGGATATCTCTTTATCTTTGCACTTATCCCTTAAAGAAAATGAAAAACAAAAAAGTACACGAACCTTACATTCTTACGTCAAATACCCATTGCACCGAGGTATTGTAATGCTTTGTAATGAATTTTGTTCAGTATTACATGCATGGAAATGTAGATACAAGATGTATCACAAATTCATGATTACTATTTCACTTCGTTCGATTCATTTTTGAAGATCTTTTCTCTTCATTCCTAGAACAACCCGTATCCCGAAGACTAAACGTCTTCCAATTGCTGTCTTTATTTACAACTACACATGTGCGAACTTTTCGACGTGTCCCTGTTTACAATTAATACTCAGCCGATGGAAACCAGGAAAACTGTTGTAATACCATGGCTAAAATAAAAGGTATCTGTTCCAAGAATGCCTTTTCAACTGATAAGGAGACACTCTTATTAAAATTACATATGCGATCACCATAAAAACCTTAGGTGAAAACGCTGCAAAGAGGTGGTTTGTGTTTACCAGATCCTCCCTTTCCTCACAGACAATATTGTACGTAGCCTCTTGAAAGGTAACTGCACTCATGCCTATAAATTAAGGATAATTGCAGAAGGTGGTGCCACACACCGTGGCATTACACAAAACTGGCTCTAATAGCATAGGCATATAGGGAACACACATGACACAGATCTGTACCCCCGCAGTATTGGTGACAAGAAAACCGTCCTGAAACACATGTGGTACGAAACACCACTGTTTCCTGCGCGTGTACCCCGACATCAATGTGTGATATGAACACCATGCACAAGTACAAAGGGCGCACAACGGGTTCTCATACTCTGAATCAGGTGGTTGTGCAGCTGCTGGGCTATAGCCTCACATTCTTGCACCAGTGCTTGTTAAAGCTCCTGAAGTGTCGTAGGGGTTTGAAGACGTGCAGCGATACTTCGACCGAGAGCATCCCAGACGTGCACGATGGATTTTAAGTTTGGAGAACAGGTAGGTCACTTCATTCGCCTGATACCTTCTATTTCACTGTACTCCTCCACGATGGCAGCTCGGTGGAGCCGTGCGTTATCATCCATCAGGAGGAAGGTGAGACCCACTGCACGCCTGAAAATTCGGACAGACTGGAGCAAAATGATGTCCCAATACACCTAACTTGTCGCAGTTCCTCTGTCAAAGAAATGCAGGGGTGTACGTGGACAATCATATCCCACCCCACACCATCAAACCACGACCTTCACACAGGTCAGTTGCAAGGACTTTAACGGGTTGGTATCAGTTTCCTGGTTCACGCCAGATGAAAACATGGGGAGAATCACTGTTCAGACTACACCTGGACTCGTCAGTGAACATAACCTAGGACCACTGTTCCAATGACCATGTACTGTGTTCTTGACACCCGGCTTTATAAGCTCTCCTGTAACCAGGGGTCAGTGCAATGCTCCTTGCAGGTTTCCGGGCGAATAAAACATGTCTGTTCAGTCGTCTGTAGAATGTGTGTCTGGATACAACTGTTCCAGTGGCTGCGGTAAGGTCTCGAGAAAAGATACCTGTAGTACTCCGTGGCCGGCTACGGGCACTGATGGTGAGATATCGGTTTTCTTGTGGTGTTGTACACTGTGGACGTCCCGTACTGTAGCGCCTGGACACGTTTTCTGTCTGGTGGAATCGTTGCCATAATCTTGAGAACACACTTTGTAGCACATGGAGGGCCCGTGTTACGACCTGCTGTGTTTGACCAGCCTCCAGTCGCCCTAGTATTCTACACCTCATAACGTCATCAATATGTGTCCTTTGAGCCATTTCAACACACAGTCACCATTAGCACGTCTGAAAACGTCTGCACACTTACTCGCTTCACCGTATTCTGTCATGCACCAACACATCTCTGCTATGTGGACTGCTGCCAGCGCAACCGTGCGACGACTGCAGGCCAAATGCACCACATGATCATACCCTGAGGTTATTTAAACCCGCCCACCAGAGAGTTGTTTCACTATGTATCAGCACTATACTTAATTTATGAGCATGAGTGTAATTCAACTAACTTTTCGTATACCTTAAGGAAAATGAAAACTAAAAAGTACGGGAAGATTACAGTCATTCGTTAGATATCGCTGACACCGAAGTACTGTGATGCTCTATAAAGAATTATATTCATAATTATATGCACTAAAATATTTATACATGGATGTCTCATGAATTCGTGATTACTATTTCACGACGTTCGGTTGTTTTGAAAGATATTTTCTCTTCATCCCCACAACTCCCTTATGCAAACGACTACATTATTTTCTAATACTGACACTATTTAAAACTTCGAAAGGGCGAAACCTTCACACAAGTTCCATGGTATAACATTATTTCGAATACACAACATTCATGTTTCCACACAGTCACCTGCGTTCGTTAAGCTCTTTTCTCAACGATGATCACAAGCCTTTAAAACATAAGCTGATGTTGGCTCCTGTCTTACAGCCTTAGCTACGTAATCCACCTTTTGTTGGCCCAGAGAGAAGACAGTGCTAAATCAAGGCTGTGGATGTAGTAGCTCCGCCACACTGGGCAATGGATACAACAGTCGCAAAATCATTACAATGTTACATTCCGCAGTTTGTCCTCTTCTCTGGACAACTCTCGTAACTGGGGTCTTCAGGCTAGTCATTGTTATCTTTTCGCGCACTGAAATGACAGTTGCCTTAGCCCAGAAAACTGTGCTCGCAATTACGCCTGCAGATGGTATTGTCTTGCTCTTCCTTTGTTGGAAGATTAGTTTACCTTCAATACATGGACTGCCTTTTCGATTCCGGCTAGTGCTGGCGACTCCACTTCTCATCTCCTTTGATGATAGCGTTGAGAAGATTTTGTTGTTCACCTTGGTCCAGAAAATTTTTTATCCAACGCAATTTTTGATCTTGCGAAAGCATCCGCGGGATACATGTAGTTCACGCTTCCCCATGATGAACATCGTGTAACACCTTGTCTAAGGCACAACAGCTGACATTCAGCTGTGCGCACAAGCTCTTCGTCGTAATCACAGAAGAGCTGATGGAGCGCAACTCGTTACGCGCGGGACCAACCGCGGCGTGACGTGGCGTGCACATGCTCTCCGCCACTTATGAAATGCCATACCTAGCTCGTCATATTACTGACTAATGTATCGTTCTTGCACTCGTTTAGCAAGCGTCGATGAGTTTCAATTGGCAAGCTTTGTTCACAAGTGAGTAATTCAACAACATATCTCTGTTTTATACTCATCTCGATGGCGGACGCCATTCTGCCTGGCGCAGGGTGTATTTATCGAAGTCTGTCTCATTTGCGTCCCCCGAAATCCGTGTTTACCTAATATCAGCAACTTCCCTGTTCGCCCACGATATACTCTCATGTTCAGAAGGAAACAGAATACACTGAACTACTAGAGACAGGAGTTTCATATCCACGAGGCACGTACATTAGTATATTCTGAAAAAATGATTACCATTTTCTTAATCTAGGTTCAGCGTGTGTCTTGTTGGCTGAAAGGCATAGGGTCCGTGACTTGTCCCAAGCATGATGGCATCCTCGGTGTAAGGCACGAACGGCCTCCTGTGATATAACCATCCACGCTCCACTCATCGGGTTCCGAAGTCCATTTCTGGTGGTTGGCACTGGGTCACAGGGCTGCACCCGTCGTTTCGCCATATCCCACACATTTCCGACTGGTGACAAGTCTGGTGATGTGGGGCGCCAGGGTAAAATGCTGATATCCTATGACACCAAGAAGGAACACGCTCGTGGTCCTGCGTTGTCTTGCTGGGAAATGGCGTCTGGGGTGTTGTGCAGAAATGGTATTGCTATGCTTCGCAGGATGCCATTGACGTAGGTCACACTGGTTACGGTGCCCTGGACTCATACCAGCAGCAATTTGTATTTGTATCGAATAGCACACCACACCATAAAGCCTTGAGCTGGCGCTGTGTCTGGTGCGAATGCAGTCACTGTGATGCCGCGTCCCCTGTCTGCGGTGAATCAAACTGCACCACCATTACAAAAAAAAACCAAAAAAACAAAAAAAACAGAACACTTCGTCAGAAAACAATATCTGATATCGTACCTGTCAGCAGTGGCGTCGTGACGTTCCATACACGATTGTCGTCTATGAAGCTTCTGTACATTCCTCACAAGTAGGTGGAGAAGTGCACTATGCGCAAGTAACCCATAGCGTAATAAACAGCTACGTGCTGTCATCCCTGATGGTGTACGATGCGTTCCACTGTTCTACAGTTGTGCCAGAGCCGAGGAGGAGGCAGATCGCTATTGCAATACCATTCGGATGAGATGTCGAACTTCTCGTGGTGTGGTCGGGTTGGTGGGACCGGACGGATCTCGTATCTCGTCGTGTTCTACGGCCTTCCGTGAATCGTTCTGCTCTCTCCCGTTGCACTCCCAAAACATTTCGTCCATCGCGAGGAGCAATTTCCCGGAAGGAAACACCACATTCTCTAATGCTAATAATGCATCCTCTTTCAGACACACTGATTTGAAGGTAAGGTTCGCGCATCCTGCACGTCTGCTCAAGTTACGCTGATGCATTACGTTCGGTTTATATCGACTACGAGAGGTGCAGGGACATTTTACCGGTAGGTCGTGTTGCTCCATGATATCGATGTCGATCTTGTACCCGAGGGCGGACATGGTTCAAACGCTCATCATTTCTGCATAATATAGTAATGTACATGTCCTGTGTATATAAAAGTTCTTTCTATAGTTGTGCAAGGTGGTCTACTGTTTTCTGAACATTATTGTATATCCATGACGGATATATCTACTCCTTACGATACATCAGCACGTCACTGCTGTCAAGCGTAATGGACAAGGAGCTTAAATACCGGGGTACAGCCTCAAAATTGTTCATACCAGCGTGTTGAATGATTTCTGTGGTTTCCATAAAGTGCAAAGCATACATCGATTATTGTTAAATGTAACTCTATAATTGCGTTCCCTATTGCGAAATTTCATGTCTTCATTACATTTCAAACGGCATCTTATTAATCCTAGATCGAATTGTAAAACAAACTTAGGGTACCGAAGTCATCAAAAATAGACGTAGACTACGGCAGTTTTGCTAGCAGCTTTGATCAGTTATTATTGTAGCCGCGTTACCTGTACATTAGGTGTGCTGTATACCTGTCGACCATTACCTCACATCGACCGCTTTCTTGACGTACGCTATCAGTGTCTTAGTAACCGGAAGCGACGAACCATCTATAAAATGAGTTAGGATATATAATGGGCAGCGTAGCCTACGGAACGTTTTTGTTCAACGTTGCTATCCTCCTAACTGTTATCTACAAATAAACTGTATTTATAGCAATATTGATATCGTCAGTGTTTAATTCAGATTCGTTTGTAAATTGTTGATTTGTAACGTGAAACAAAGTGATGTAGTAAAACATTTTTAAAAAGTATTACAGAGTTCTCATATAGCGCTACGAAACACAATTTCCTCAAAAAGAGATAAACTACAAAAAAAGGAAAACAAAAATATATCAAACTTGGCTTTAGTTCCTCGTCGAGTTTGTATAAAACAAGTTTCTGTTATTCACAACTAACTTTCGCGTTCATCAATAATAACAGGAAATTTTCGCCTTTGATTCTGATGAAGAACATGCTACTGAGTGCACAAAACAACGGTAATTATATAATCTTCATGTTTTCACATGTAAACAATACTTCTTGCATCAAAACTAGTTGATCGGATTACTTAAAAGGACAGAATCTACAGGATCAACTAATTCTTAATATTCATAAAATGCGATTTGTATGTTTTAAGGATATAAGGTACACAATGGGGTGACGCTGAATAATGTGCAGTTCTAATTACATTCAAAACAAACAAACAAAAACAAAATACAGAAATAAAGAAAGGCAAGTCGTCTTTTCCCATTTCCTCTCTTGAACGTTTCTTTTTTTCCATGACAACGCTATCATTACTACTGGTAATATTACAATTTACTACTTCATTTACGTACTGTATCAAAGGAACCGAACCGTAGATTTGGTAGAAAGCAACTCTAGTCGTAGATATGTTAAACAATGTGACTGCCTCTACTACACTGTCATCTAATGAGAAATGTAAGTTATGAACTTGGTGCTGATTCTGGTAATCAGAAACTGGTGGCTCACTTACACAGTATGACGCAAAATTTTGATGCCAATTATTTTAAACCGGCTATCAGAAATGGGGTGGTCCTGGACAAAAAGCTTACCTGCGTTGGCTCCAGTGGCTCATGAGGCGCCGCGGAAAGTGAAATACGCACAGCGAAATGTGCGGTAAAAAAGAGCAAGATCATTTTCATCACAGTCACTAAGCATAGCTTATACAGAAACCAGATAGTGGTTGCATGAGTCGTGGGGCATGAAAGAGAAGGAGTGGCTGATCAGGAAGGGAGGCAGTGTTGTAGCCTGTCGCCGAAGTTACTCAGTCTGTACACTGAGCAAGCAAGAAGGAATACCAAAGTAAATTTTGGAGTTGGAATTAAAGTCCAGGGAGCAGAAATAAAAACTTTGAGGTTTTTTGATGACATTGCAATCTTGTCAGAGATAGCATAGGACTTGGATGGGGCAGTACCTTGAATAGAAGATATAAGATGAACATCAACAAAGCGAAAGCCAGGATTAAAGAATTTAGCTGAATTAAATCAGGTGATGCTGAGGCAATTACATTATAGAACGAGACCTTGAACCAATAGATGATTTTCGTTATTTGGGCAGCAAAATAACTGACAATGGCCGAAGCACAGAGGATATAATATGTAGACCAGCAATGACAAGACAAGCGCCTCTGAGGAAGATAAATTTGTTAATATCGAATATAAACTTAAGTCTTTTCTGAACGTATTTTAGTTGAGTTTAGTCAAGTATTGAAGTGAAAAATGGACGGTAAACGGTTTAGACAAAAAGAGAATACAAGCTTTTTAAGTGTTTTACAAAAGAATGCTGAAAATTAGTTAGGTTGATAACACAATTAATTAGGAGGTACTGAGTAAAATTAGAGAGGAGAGAAATTTATGGCGCAACCTGAATAGAAGGTATCGGTTGATAGGACACATTCTGACACATCAAGGGATCATCTATTTAGTACAGGAGGGAAGTGTGATGTTGCATAATTTTAGAGCGATGAAGAGACGAATACAGTTACCAGATTCAAGAGGAAGTAAGTAGTAGTAGTAGTTATGCAGAGGTGAAGAGGTTTGCACAGGAGAGAGTAGCATGGAGAGCTGCATCAAACCAGTCTTCGGACTGAAGACTATAACAGCACAGTCACTAAGTCGCTGTATACAATGGTTGCAATGTCTGAATCTCGTTAAACACTTAAAAGATAGATATCCGCTTCTTCTTTACAAAACTATTCGAAAACCACCATGAAAAGGTCCTCATGGTCAGAAAATCTCTTTCGTTTCAGATGTGCTATCAGCTTGCCGAGAGGACGGAAATCGGATGGTGCAAGATATTGAGTCTATGACGTATCAACATGACTCTCGTTAGTGCGGTCTGCGTCAAATTGTTGGCACCAATATGTTACGAATGGACGTGACTTCTTATTCGGTCCACATACCGGCAGAATTTCTCGGTGAATCAGTGATTATATTGCACGTTTTGCAGCCCCATTTCGTTCCGACAATGTGATGCATCTATTATATGTACCACAGGAGAACTGAATTTTATTGATATTTTATTCACATTGCCTTTGTTTATCTTGAGGGCCTCTGATCGTGATGGATGGAACATGTTTTACGTAAGCTAGACAAGTTGTTCGTCTGAAGTAGATATCCTTAACGGTATCGAAACCTAGGTCAAGTGTATAATTACATAAATTACGGTAGCTGATTGGCTGCGTACTTTATTATTAGTAAACAATTTCAGCCTATCTTTCTAGCAGGGAGAAGTGACTTCTGTGTTACTAAGAATATTCATTGCTAGACAAAGGGTACAGTGCCCTGCCACAATGTTAAGAGGATTTGTGTGTTAAATATGACTGATTAATTAATGCACACATGGATATAACCCAGGGTTCTGTTATTGTTTACTGCCATTGTTTTAATAAGTGCTTCCCTTCATACGTATATGCAACCACATGCTTGCACACATGGTTAAGCATTCAAATTTTGAGTATGTAAACATCTAAAGCCCCTATCGAGTATTTGATGCACCATTGTCAATATATTACAATCAAATGTATTTTATTATATTGTATGTTATGTATGAGCTTCTCTTTTCAGTATTCCATTGAAATTATGTGGAACCAAACATAAGGGAAGTAGCTAACGTGGTGAAATGAATGCAGTCGTCCGAAAGAAGTCAATCATAAACAGAACTGTTACATACAATTGCGATGGAAATCTTAATAAATTATGAATAAATTTACTTGAGAATCCTTATACCAAAGCAATGTTGGCACTGCACAAATTTTTTGAGGATCTTTGGAACACATGCCATCAATTCTTACGCACTTGTGTTAAGCCTGACGGCAGTAAACGTGTTTAATTTAACTGCTTTCTTTACAGAGCAGCTCTCACATCAAATGAATTGGTTTAATTTTTGGGGTAAGTAAATTTTATACTGCAAGTTCCGACTCTTAGCTACATGCTCTCTACCTTCCAGTTTGCAAAGGATACGCAACGCCTACCTCTTCACGTAAACTAGTGATGGGTGTTGTATGAGCTGACAGATACAGAATGATGCTTTTAAAAATTATGATGGACTTATGAAAGTTAACTGAAATTCACAGGTACACTTTTTGCTAGTTTTCCTTTGAAGAATTCAGTCGTGGTAAAATTGATCCAGAAATGACACCGCCTATAAATATGTAATCAGGCAGCTCAGAGTACTGATATTGTGTTGGATTCACCATCCGGTAAATGTTTAACACTTGCTAAATTAAGAACAGTCAGAAGAACTTACGCTGGCTCCCAATGAGTGCCTTTTCCATAGTTAGAACGCATGTAATGGTAGAGATGGAACCTATGTGCAAGCTGGAAGTACTGTCATGACGAGAGATCGAAACACTTAATGCAACCAGAAACATTGTCTAACGTGACCGTTTCGAAGACGCAGGTGTTTTAGTCTGGAGAGGCGAAATGTTGTAGGGGCGTACTGATCTCCAGTTCCTTGAAGGTGTTACTCTCACCTGTCGACATTATTGTGACTTTGCACTCCTTCGCCACGTGCCTCGTTTCAAGGATAACAAACATCCGTTTGCAGAACAATGCTCGACCGCATCCAACAGCACTCGTGGAGATGCTCTTGGAACGAGAGGATATTCAGCGAATGGACTCTGCTGCCCGTTTCCTAGACTTAGGCCCTCATTCAAAATGGTTAAAAATTCGAATTTTTCGGTCAAATTTTGGTCCAAATCGGTTAAAAAATTAGTTTTGGTCGACCATATCGGATTATCCATTCTTAATTTAGAAAATGGAGCTTCATAACTACATTCAGCGATACCAAAAATATAAAATAACAATCAGTTTTTACTAAACTTAACTAATAATACGAGGGTCGTTCGAAAATATCTAAGAATCACCATGAGAGGTCAGCGGAAGCGCAACGAGTCTTTCACGTCGTGTTCATTGGACTGTTGCCTGTAAACACGTGCCACGTCAGTGCTCTTCAAAGAGAGCTGTGGCGTTGATGTGGCTCTGTTGTTGCTTCAGCGTAGTGATTTGCAAAGATGGAAAAAAAATCGAGATTCGAGCAGTGACTTAGTACTTCGTACAGACAGATGTGAAAGCGAAGGACACTCATTCCGATTTCCAGAATACACTGCGAGCCTCTGTTCCTTCATATTCAAGTGTTGCCAAGTGGACAGTTACATTTAAATCTGATCGGGAGAGCTTAGATGATGATCCGCGCAGTGGTGGGCCAAGATTTGTCACTACTCCAGAAATCATTGCAAAAGTGCACAAAATGGCCATGGAGGACCGCTGATATAAAGTGCATGTAATTACTCAGGCTTGCCAGATGCCTCATTTTAACTGAAGAATTAGAAATGAAAAAATGATCTGCGAGATGGGTGCCGTGATAATACAACGCGCCCCCCCACACATGTGCCGTCGCCTTGGCAAAATTACACGAAGTAAGGTATGAATTGTTGACACACCCGCCTTATTCACCCGATTTGGCTCCGTCAGACTTCTATCTCTTCACAAAACTGAAAATGTTTCTCTGTGGACGAAGATTCACTTCAAACAAAGAACTGATAGCTGGAGTTAACAACTATTATGCAGGACTGTAGAAAACTAATTTTCGAAATGGGATCAAGGCACTGGAACATTGTGGGACCAAGTACATTAATCTACAAGGAGACTACATTGAAAAATATATAAAAAATTCAGTGATGTAGGTACTTTTCTTCTATTCCGTTCGGAGAACTTTTCAAAGCACCGTCGTACCTTTTTCCCTACACTTTACACAAGTTTTACTCGAGAAACAATTTCTCGAGCCTGCAAGCAGCAAAAAAATAAGAGGTGTTCAACTTATTAACATCTAACTTGTACCTTTGAGTCTCGAAATGTAAACGCTTTTCTTGGGAGCCTATTCCTGTAGTACATTGAAGATATTAACTATCTTTTGGAGAGCCATAAAGAGTGAAAAAAGTCCTCACAACTCGGACTCAAACGTCAAGTTAGCACCACATCGTGAAATTGAAGGTCATTTAATTGTGGTTAAGTATAAGCTCCCATAAATTTACTGTCGTATCGACAGATGTCATTTGTTTTTAATTACTACTGAGGGGCTACACTGCACGCAGCCTGCGTCTTGCAGATTCGCAGGCCCTTCATCAAACCATAATTACGGACCCCATATTTTTTGTTTTGTTTTATTGTTCTATTTTGGTACTGGAAATCTGAAATGGAGTTCCAAGTCAGACCAGTCGCCGGCCGCTGTGGCCGAGTGGATCTAGTTGTTTCAGTCCGGAACCGTGCTGCTGCTACGGTCGCAGGTTCGAATCCTGCCTTGGACATGGATGCGTGTAATGTCCTTATGTTAGTTAGGTTTAAGTAGTTCTAAATTCTACAGGACTGAAGACCTCAGATGTTAAGTCCCATAGTGCTCAGAGCCATTTGAACCATTTTTGTGACCAGTTGTAATCCCCGAACAGATTATTTGTGTGTCTTTTCGTTGTCTCAAAAAAATTTCCAATCTTTGCCAATTTCTTGCTCATTTCAATTAGAACCTGGCCTCAAATCCCATCGAACACGTCCGCGGTACGTAAGCGAAACGTATTACACCACGTCCATATGCACCAACGATGGTGGACGAGTGAAATGCTCTATCACAGTAACTCATTACCATCATTGTTACGATCATGCTAAGATGTTGTAGAGCTTGCGTTACCATCCGTGGTGATCTCACAGGCTATAAAGAACAATTTCCCGCCCTTTGTAAAGACCAGGGGACGGTCACAAATCGCTATGTCTTCAGAATAATTATTGCTTTTGAATACAAGTGTCATTTCTGTCCTTTCATCCAGTAAGTATTTCTTTCAGTGTCCTTCTGTACTGTGCTGCAGCAGTTCTTTTTTGTATGGTCCAAGTTTAATCGAGTTGTCTTACTTGATGCCACATGCTTAAGTTAGAATCTCCCGAAAATTTTCCGCACCAGTTTATTTGAATCCTGGATACTATTCGAGAAAGTCAATTGAAGATTCTTATGTGAGAATATGGTAATAATTGATACATTTTAATACATTAGATGGCAGTAAATGTCACCAGTGCATTGAATACAGGTCAATTGTTGCCTGATATCAGTATTTAATAATGGATTACAACGATGTGCATTTATGATTTTGACAATAAATACCAAAATTTCGAGAGATACACCTGGACACATCATAAGAGAAAAGTATAGATCTTTAAGAGATATTGGGTTTAAGAGGTTACTATTACGGCTAATGAAGCCCTCGTCCCGCCAGTTAGGTATGCAGAGAAATCTGTACACACACAAAAAAAGTTTTTCATCATCGCGGTTCCGAGAGTTCCGGAACGTGTACAGAAAATTGGAATAGAGATCAACACATCACTTCCGCTATTTTTATTGCTCAAGAGAACCACACATTTCATGTTGTATCACCATACAGCGAGACCTCCAGAGGCGTTGTTCCAGTTTACTGTACACACCTGTACCTCTAATACCTAGTAGCGAATGATACTTGCCTCTATTCGTCGTGGCCTACTATCCACAAGTTCATCAAGGCATTGTTAGTCTAGATTGTCCCACGCCTCAACGGCCATTCGGTGTAGAACCCTCAGGGTAGTTGTTGGGTTACGTCGTCCTTAAACAGCTCTTTTCAATCTATCACAGGCATGTTAGGTAGGGTTCATGTCCGCAAAACAAGCTGGACACTCTAGTCGAGCGATGTCGTCATCCTGAAGGAAGTCATTCACAAGATGTGCACGGTAGGGGCACGAATTGTCATCCATGAAGAGTAATGGCTGGCCAATCTGCTGCCGATATGGTTGCACCATCGCTCGGAGGATGGCATTCACGTGTCGTAAAGCCGTCACGACGCTTTCCATGACTAACGATCGGCGTACGTCGTCACCCCGAAACAGCAGAGAACTTCCACCTTACTGCACTCGCTGGTTAGTGTGCCAAAGGCGTTTTGCCTGACCGTGTTGCCTCCAAACACGTTTCTAACGACTGTCTGGTTGAAGGCATATGCGTCACTCATCTGTGGAGAGAACGTGATGCCAATCCTGATTACTCCATTCGGCATGTTGTTGGGCCCATCTGTACCCCGCTGCATGCCATCGTAGTTTGCAAAGGCGGACCTCGCCATGGAAGTGGGAGTTCCTCCGAGCCGTAATCATTTGGTCGCAGTCAACCATTGCAGTAGTAGCCCTTGGGCGACCTGAGCGAGGCATGTGATCCACAGTTCCTGTCTCTCTGTATCTCCTCAATGACTGAACAACATCGTTTTGGGTCACTCCGAGACTCCTCCACACTTACCTTGTTGAGAGCCATTCCTGGCAGAAAGTAGCAATGCGGACGCAATCTAACCACGGTATTGACAGTCTAGGCATTGTTGATTGCTAGATAACACGAACCATGTACCTCCTTACTGGTGGGATGGAAGGAACATCGGCTGTCGGATTCCCTCCTCTAACAGGCACTGCTCATGCATGTTTGTTAACATCTTGTGGCGGGTTCAGTGACATCCCTGAACAATCAAAGAGACTGTGTATGTAATAAAATATCCACACCCAACGTCTGTCTTCAGGAGTGGGGAAACGCGGTCCTCCAAAACCTTTATTAATGTGTGTATAAAATGAAGTAAAAATAAAAATTCTGCCTAGATACAAGACAGAGCTTAGGAACACTATAAACGTTGCACACTCAGAATATGACAGCTTTTAAAATGAGGTAATATGACATCATGAGCGAGTCCGTGAGACCTGATGATCACACATCCACTTTTGTTATGTGCTGTTTGTAAGAAACATGACAGATGATTACTGTACATAAGCATTCGAAATAGATTTTTTTTCCAAAGTAAAATATACTGCCCAATTACCGTATCTCCGAGTGATTTCTTATTATAGCCAACCATATCCGCTCTCTGTCTCTATCTCTCTCTCTCTCTCTCTCTCTCTCTCTCTCTCTCTCTCTCTCACACACACACACACACACACACACACACACACACACACACACACACACACACACACAGTCTCTCTCCCCTCTCTCTCTTCCTGTTTCTCTCTTTAAAGCATTCATGACTCATGAGTATTTGTAAACAATGCCTAGTAAACTGAAACGTTTAGCTTTTTTTGTTTACCCTGGAGTCATGAGATGACCAAACTGTTTCACAGATACATTTTCATGTACGATAAGCGTAAACGACTTACTAATGAGCGGAAATTGCCGATCTAACGTAATCTATGTTACCTGTGTTTGCTGCACTGCAAATTTAATTTCACATATGTCATCTCACGGGTACTGTATTTCACCCAGTACATGACGAGCAGCGGTAATAGTTCTGAGGAAGAAACTTTCACAACGCTGCATTGATTCATACGTGCTCTAGAGACGTATCCGCTTGTGTACTTCGTTCACTTTTTCTTGGTTTCTCGTCTGGAAAGATTTGTGGTCTGTCTTTGTCCTTCGATTTCGTCGCGCTCCATCATATCTTTAGCCATTACTTCCATTCTTATTCGTAACTGTTGATTTTGCAGTGATGGTAAAGATATTTTATGGTTTTTTTCTTCCCAGTAAAACGGCCGTTATCTCTTGTAGGTTCGTTGTAGCAAGAAAATATTATTCACAAAAACAGTTTAGTGAAAGTAATAAATGTTTAGTGCTGACTACGGGTGGGGTGAAATCTCCATGTGCCCTCATGCAGTCGCCGTATAATGGAGTAAGGGATGAGCAACTTTAATTAAGACCATGCAGCACCGAAGATGGAAAGAGAGCTGGCGGTGAATGTATGGAAGTGCCGCATCAATTTTCTGATTTATTTGAGTAATAAGTGCTACAATTAAACGTGTTATGATGAAAATAAAGTATCATCATAAGTTAAAAGTGACATCTTCCTCGGTAACAAATCTAGATGTTATGAACCAACCGTAATTCGCGTACGCAAATGCCACCGCATTTCATTCGTTAGTTTGCCCAGTTTTGTAGTATGTTCATAATGGAGATGGAGAAAAAAGTAGAAGTCTAAGAGAAAATGAATAAAATGTTGTCTATTCATTTCGTCTCCTCCGCAACTGATATTTGTAATTGTGTTAACATATCAATGCTGTGTTGTTGTTGTTGTTGTCTTCAGTCCTGAGACTGGTTTGATGCAGCTCTCCATGCTACTCTATCCTGTGCAAGCTGCTTCATCTCCCAGTACCTACTGCAACCTACATCCTTCTGAATCTGCTTAGTGTACTCATCTCTCGGTCTCCCTCTACGATTTTTACCCTCCACGCTGCCCTCCAACGCTAAATTTGTGAACCCTTGATGCCTCAAAACATGTCCTACCAACCGATCCCTTCTTCTAGTCAAGTTGTGCCACAAACTTCTCTTCTCCCCAATCCTATTCAATACCTCCTCATTAGTTACGTGATCTATCCACCTTATCTTCAGTATTCTTCTGTAGCACCACTTTTCGAAAGCTTCTATTCTCTTCTTGTCCAAACTAGTTATCGTCCATGTTTCACTTCCATACATGGCTACACTCCAAACAAATACTTTCAGAAACGACTTCCTGATACCTAAATCTATATTCGATGTTAACAAATTTCTCTTCTTCAGAAACGCTTTCCTTGCCATTGCCAGTCTACATTTTATATCCTCTCTACTTCGACCATCATCAGTTATTTTACTTCCTAAATAGCAAAACTCCTTTACTACTTTAAGTGTCTCATTTCCTAATCTAATTCCCTCAGCATCACCCGATTTGATTTGACTACATTCCATTATCCTCGTTTTGCTTTTGTTAATGTTCATCTTATATCCTCCTTTCAAGACACTGTCCATTCCGTTCAACTGCTCTTCCAAGTCCTTTGCCGTCTCTGACAGAATTACAATGTCATCGGCGAACCTCAAAGTTTTTACTTCGTCTCCATGAATTTTAATACCTACTCCAAATTTTTCTTTTGTTTCCTTTACTGCTTGCTCAATATACAGATTGAATAACATCGGGGAGAGGCTACAACCCTGTCTCACTCCTTTCCCAACCACTGCTTCCCTTTCATGCCCCTCGACTCTTATTACTGCCATCTGGTTTCTGTACAAATTATAAATAGCCTTTCGCTCCCTGTATTTTACCCCTGCCACCTTTAGAATTTGAAAAAGAGTATTCCAGTCAACATTGTCAAAAGCTACAAATGCTACAAACGTAGGTTTGCCTTTTCTATCAATGCTGTAGCAGAACTAATTTCTATGTAAACAAATTATTAGAAATACCTCTTCATCATGTGGCTGAGAAAGAATTTTGTTTTAAATACTCGTATCCTATCAGTTTAACCATACTTCAGAGTCGAGACGATGTAAAAATTTCATTCATATCTGTCAATCACCAGCTGTAAAGCACATTTTAAGAATAGAAATAATCAGTCGCCAGCTGCGCAATTTTCTTTTGTTAAATTAACTTCTTGAACTAGTTTCGGCAAATTAATTTGTCATCCTCAGAAGATCAAACATCGGAAAGCAGTCATCAAGCAAGCTCTGGAGGATAGAGTCCTACAAAACTTGGATGTAGAATAAGAATTTAGTGAGTACGAATGTTGGAGCACAATTCACAGCAGCTTAATAACAATAAATGTACAGCAATAAACATATTATAAAAGTATCTTCGTTAGAAATTGATCTATATATTACTGTCCAAAAGTTAAAAATTAATATAAAAAATGTGAAGATATGGTGAAAAAGCTCCCATCTTAGGTAAAAAATTAAAACCAATAGATATATGATGATTAGCAACAACAGAAAGATAGTTTGACAAAAGATTTTACTTATATATGAAGCAACGAGCGCTAGAGGGCTTAAAAGTTTTCTAAGACGAAGCACAATGAAGGCACTCGTGTCTATACCACAAGTCAAACGAAATTAATCATCAATTTTAAACAAACGAAACAGATTCAATTAAATGAAACACCTTTCATCAAGCGTATAATTTTTATACACAACAATGACATAACTTGTAAAAAGAGGTCTGATGAATGAGTACAGTAATAAGGTTTATTTAACAGACAGATGATTGTGGCACAGATGTGAAAGTGACGATACGTTGAATTTCCCAGTGTCACTACGTAGAAGCCAGCCGCCGGCCGCTGAAACCGAGCGGTTCTAGGCGCTTCAATCCCGAACAGCGCTGCTGCTGCGGTCGCAGGTTCGAATCCTGCCTCGGACATGGATGTGTGTGATGTCCTTTGGTTAGTTAGGTTCAAGTAGTTCTAAGTCTAGGGGAACTGATGACCTCAGATGTTAAGTCCCTTAGTCCTCAGAGCCATTTGAACCATTTAGAGGCCAGCCGCTGGGTTTGATATTTCTGCGACGCAAGTTAGCCAGATAATGGCCTGAGGAAGGAAAATATATTAGGTACACTGACCACTATGCAAACAGAAGGCCCGTGACCGACTAGCCTTCACAGTCAGAACACATTTAAATAAAGCCTAAAAAATGAATTATGTAAAAGGACACTAAGACATCATGACTAGACAACAAAGTTTAGGAGAAAACGAGTACACAACAAACGCAAATGGCAGTTCTTAACGCGCAGTAAAAAATATTAAGTGAGTAAATAGTTTACAGTCATAGGAATAGACAAGTATAAATTGTCTTGATTACTATGTGATGTGAACCATTGGTTAAGCAAATGTGAAGGCTACAAATCATTAGAAAAAAAAAAGAGGAAACACAGTCAAAAACCAACTTGTTTACAAGTGACAGCTGATGATTCAGCAGATCTTTCGAGCCCAGAAGGGGATGCTTAAAAATTTCTTTCTATTCTAAAATATTAATTTTTCACTCATTATCCACTTTGTGCAAGATTTTCATCTCTAGTGACGAAAACGGCAGGTTTAAGCGCTTTTCCGCTTTAAGAGCCTGCCATGTTGGCCGAGCGGTTCTAGGCGCTACGGTCTGGAACCGTGCGATCGCTACATTTGCAGGTTCGAATCCTGCGTTGGGCATTGATATGTGTGATATCCTTAGGCTAGTTAGGTTCAAGTAGTTCTAAGTTCTAGGGTACTGATGATCTCAGATGTTAAGTCTAATAGTGCTTAGAGCCATTTGAGCCATTTGAAACGCTTTAAGATGTTCTGCGACCGCTGACTTATAAGCGTCTTTGTTCATTAAATATTCACTGTACCGAGTCTTAAATGCCCTTCTTGTTCGTCCTGTACAAAATTATGAGCCTACTCTGCACTGACACCTTTATATCCCTGATTTTAGATATCAGTAAACAGTAGGTCTCTAATTACGTATGAAAAGAAGCTTATAGGGATTATTATTGGTGAACACCACATTGAAGCTGTATTTTTACAACAAGCCTCGAATTTCGCTAGAAAATAGCACCTAAGAACTAATCAAAAAATATTTCTTTGCAGTAGGCCCTTCTTTATTGAGTAAACATATAGTAAAGTTTGAAACGTCCCCTTAGAAAAAATTGTACATGACTGTGCTTAAACTGACATACAATATTTTCAGCGCAACGCAGTCTGACTTTCAAAAATCCCTACAAAAGAATGGCACTGACTAACATTAACCTATACGTTTCACAAATCACTTACCTCACAAAAATCTTGGCTACTCGAACTACTGCAATACAGCGAGCGCCACTACTGCCAGCTAAATGAAAGAGTCATACTACGGAAGGCACTAACTACTGATAGGCATAGTTAGCAAATGAAAGATTTTAATAGGGAACAAACAATGTATTTACCTTAATAGTCATAATATATATAGCAGTTCAGGACATCCATTCTTACAAATGTACTGTTTCTGGTGGACACACCTCCAGATTATCCATTGTCAAAAATCCGCCATCTCACTTCCCCACATCTACCACTGCTGGCGGCTCACCTCCAACTGCGCAGCGCTACGCGCTGTTAACATCCAGCTGCCCAACACTACAATGGCGAGTATTACAACAATGCCAACCAGCCACTGACTGCACACAGCACAGCCAGTGATTTTCATACAGAGTGCTACGTGGTGTTACCAATATAAAAACCTAAACAGCCTACTTACAAGTTCTTGTTAGTTCCTGCTGTGTGAAGTTATAGCACGACACTGGCTTCATAACCGTTCCGGACAGCAATATGTTTGACGGTATTAAGTTCCGTGACAACAGCGGACGAAGTTAATATGACCTCAAACATCCGGTCAATCACAGCACGAAAGAATGCAGTATTTTGCCAATAGGGACGACAGGAAGACTCGTGAACGATATTATCAGCCGTAGTGGGCTTACCCAGATTTCAAAGTTAATTTCCTCATTTCTTACCTGCCATTTTGGGTAAAGGAAACTAATTTCGTGACAATGATTCTCGATATCGTATGTGAATTTAATTTTAGAGTGGAAGAGTTCGGTGTATCGCTAAGAGATATGACCCCGTCGACATCAGTTTTGAACAGTATGATGGTATTACTCTAGTATAATGGTATCTACGGACCGTCTTAGAAAGAAATTTTACCGTCCAGTATCTTGAAATTGTTAATGAAAATGTCAGCTAAAAACCCATTTAGGCAGTTCCCCATAGCCTTCGTTTTGTTGGAACAGTTGTCCATTGACGTAAATGGTGCAAATGGCTCTGAGCAGTATGGGACTTAACATATATGGTCATCAGTCCCCTAGAAAGTAGAACTAACCTAAGGACATCACACACATCCATGCCCGAGGCAGGATTCGAACCTGCAACTGTAGCAGTCGCGCGGTTCCAGACTGAGCGCCTAGAACCGCGAGACCGCCGCGGCCGACTCCATTGACGTACTTAAGAATAATGTTTAGAAGTGTGGTCATTTGTTCAATTTCTACAGTCTACAAACTGCGTCTGAAGCGCGAAACCAATCAAATATTATGTGAACTGCGGCAGTTTATCGATATAGTTTTTACAACAATGAAAAATGTTCAAATGTGTGTGAAATCTTATGCGACTTAACTGCTAAGGTCATCAGTCCCTAAGCTTACACACTACTTAACCTAAATTATCCTAAGGACAAACACACATACCCATGCCCGAGGGAGGACTCAAACCTACACCGGAACCAGCCGCACCTAAGACCGCTCGGCTAATCCCACGCAGCTTACAACAATCGCTGAGTCCACTGCAGACTATTCCTCTAGAAGAATTTGGGCTATTACATCAATGGCTATTGCCTTTCTATCCCTGCAGTTGGAACAGAGCTATGTAAATGAGATTACTGCCGTATGAAGGGCTGTTCTCTCTATGGTTCTGCTGGCAAAAGCAAAGGACGTTATGCACCAAGGTACTTACTATGTTAATCTTCGGTGAAAATGAAGTTCGTCTTAGAATTTGTCAATAAATATAAAAAGATAAATGTAGTCTCTGAGCGGAAACCAAAGCTTGCAAATCCTAATTACAACTGATATATGTAATTGGACACATACACCGCGCTGAATCTAAATAAAATTTTCATCACAAACGAAATTGTAGTGAACCTCTGTAATTTATACCTGGGGGCTATATCAGAGCAGCACAATATAAATGATACTTCAGGACAACCTTTCTGTGCTGGCCGGTCGCAGGCTCGAATCCTGCCTCGGGCATGGATGTGTGTGATGTCCTTAGGTTAGTTAGGTTTAAGTAGTTCTAAGTTCTAGGGCACTGATGATCTTAGAAGTTAAGTCCCATAGTGCTCAGAGCCATTTGAACCATCTGAACCAACCTTTCTATTGTCATAAATCACCCATTCTCTCTCTCTCTCTCTCTCTCTCTCTCTCTCTCTCTCTCTCTCTTTCTCTTTCTCTTTCTATCCCTCTCTCCCCTCACCCACTCGCTTTCGGAAAATTGTATCTGATATTAGTGTATTATGTAACTTTCCAGACATACTATTACAAATATTGCGTACCACCCTAAAGTAGTGAACTTTCTGGTGACATGTATTCCAGCTTAAGAGACAGATAATGATTCAAGCGATGATTGCGCTTTCATATGTACAGGGCAGGGGAACAAAAACCGAGTTCACTAACCAAACCATCCTCAGTTCTTGAGCACGAATATAGTGGGTTTAATTAATAAGAATACTGTATGATATTAGTGAAGTTAGTTGGTAAGACGATCAGGACATTTTGTCAGGTGAATACAGGATTATAAAAATAAAATGTGAAGAGTAATATAGGAGGAGCTTTTTTTGGGTCGTCAGTATTTTGACTAGTTTGATGCGGACCGCCACGAATTCCTCTCTTATCTCAAACTCTTCATCTCAGAGTAGTACTCGCAGACCTAAGTTCTCGATTATTTGCTAGATGTATTACAGTCTCTCCCTCTAAAGTTTTTACCCTCTACAGTTCCATCTAGTACAATGGAAGATATTCTTTGATACCTTAAAAGATGTCCTACTGTCCTGTTCTTCTTGTCTGTATTTTCTTCACATTCATCTATTCGATGTTTCTGCGCAGAACCTCCTGATTTCTGCACTTTCGCTGTGGACAGCAACATCATCAGCAAATCTTATCACTGATATCCTTTTACCTTCAATTTTAATTCAACTCTTTAACATTCCTTTTTTTCCGTCATTGCTACTTCGCTGCATAGATTGAACAGTGCTGACGAAAGACTTCATTTCTGTCTTACGCCCTTTCCAGTCCGAGCATTTCGTTCTTCATATCCCACTCTTATTCTTCCCACTTGGTACTTGTATTTTCTCAGAATTTCGAACATCTTGCACCATTGTACATTATCGAACGCTTTTTCCAATTGTACAAGTCCTATGAACGTGTATTGATTTTTCTACAGGTTGGCTTCCATTATCAACATCAACAACAGAATTCCCTCTCTGGTGCCTTCACGTCTTCTAAGGCCAAGCTGATCATCATCTAACTTATCTTTAATTTTCATTTCTATTCTTCTTTGTTTTATTCTGGCCAGCAACTTGGATGCATGATCCGTTAATCTGATTGCACGAAAATTCTCGCACTTGTCGGCACTTGCACTCTTCGGAATTATGAGGATGACTTTTTCCGAAAGTCAGATGGTATATCGTCAGACTCACACATTCTGCATACCTATGCCAAGAGTGGCTCTGTTGCTACGTCACCAATCTATTTTAGAGATTCTGATGGGATGTAAGCTTTACCTTCTGCCTTAATCGATCTTAAGTTTTCCAAAGCTCTTCTTGAATTCTGATTAGAACACTGTATCCCCATCTCTTTTACATCTCCTATAACGTGATCAGACAAGTCTTCCCTCACAGAGTCTATCAGTATACTCTTTCAAACTATCTGCTCTCTCCTGTGCATTTAATAGTGAAATTCCGCTTCCTGTCTTCGTATTACCAACATCACTTAACTTCACCAAGGGTCGTTTGGACTTTCCTGTATGCTGAGGCAGTCCTTCCAACAACCATATATTTCACAATTTCTTCTAATTTTTCCTGCAGCCATTTCGCGTTAGTTTCCCTGCACTTCCTATTTATTTCGCTCCTAAGTGACTTGTTAGTATCTTTCCTGAATTTCGCCAACATTTTTGTTCTTCCTTCTGTCATCGATCAACGGGAGTATTTCTTGTGTTACCCACGGTTTCTTCGCAGTTACCTTCTTTTTGCCTAAGTTTTTCTTTCCAGCTTCTGTGACTACCCATTTTAGAGATATTCATTCATCCCCAATTGAACTGCCTACTGGTCTTTTACGTAGTGCAGTGTCAGCATCCTCAGAGAACTTCATGCGTATCTCTTCATTCCTTCATATTTCTGTATCTCACTTCCTTGGACTGTAGTTTTTCCTGACTACTGTCTTAAAATTCTAATTGCTTTTCATCACTGCTAAATTGTGATATCAGACGATATATGCTAGTGGATACGGCTTACAATCCAGTATTTGATATCGGAATCTCTATCTGACCATAATGTAACCAATCTGAAATCTTCCACATCTCCCAGCCGTTTCCGTGTATACCTCCTCCTCCTCTAATTCGTAAACAGATTATTCGTTATTATTAGCTAAAATTTTATTGCAGAACTCGATTAAACATTCCTCTCTGTAATTCCTAGTATCAAGCCCATGACCTCCTGTAACAGTTTCTTCTACACCTTCCCCTAAAACGGCCTTCAAATCCCCGATGAGTATCAGACTTTCATCTCTCTTTACGTACTCAATTCCCCGTTCAGTACTCTCATATAGTTTCTCTAACCCTTCGTCTTCGGAGTGCGACGTCAACATGTATATCTGAACTAACGTTGTCGGAGTAGGTTTCATCATTAATAAGGAAATAAGAATATGGGTAAGCTATTATGAAGAGCATAGTGAACGCACCATCACTGCAGTACAAGTTTACAGGCCAACAAGGTCTGCAGATGAAGAGAATGAAGAACAGTACAATGAGATGAAAGTTATTACTCAGACACTTAAGGAAGACAAAGATCTAACTGCGAGTGTGAACTGGAATTCGAGAAAGAACAGATGGAAAAAGTGATTATGGAATGGGGGAAAAGAATGAAAGAGGAAACCGTCTGGTAGAATTTTGCACAGAGCACAATTTAATCATCGTTGACACTTGGTTTAAGAATTTCGGACATGTGTAGGGTCAGATGTGGACTATGACCACAATTTATTGATAAGAAACTGTAGATTATAGCTAAGTAAATTGCAAGAGGTTAGAAAATAGAGGGTATGGCACCTGGATGACTTGAAAGAACCACAGGTTGTTGCAAATTTCAAAGGGAGTGCTGGACAACGATTGACTAGAACAGAAAAAAAGATTACAGAAGAAGACGAATTGATAGCTTTGAGCAATGAAATAGCAAAGGTAGCTGAGTATCAAATTGGCAAGGATGAAGAGCATATAGGAACACGATGGATAATAAAAGAGATATGGAATTTAACAGATGAAAGGAGAAAATACAAAAATGCAGCAAATGGAGCAGGTGCAAAAGAATGCAAATGTCTTAAAAGAAGACTGACAGTATGTGCAAAATGTCTAAGCAAAAATAGCTAGAGGACAAGGAAAAGGAATTATAAACACACATCACTAGGAGTCAGATAGATACTGTCTACAGTAAAAAGAGAGAAAAGAAAAGCAGATCTAATGGGAAATCAATCCAAAGCAAAAAGGCGAAACTGAAGTTTGGAAAGAGCATATAGAGAGTCCATACAAGGCAGAAGAGCTTCCTGACAATATTACAGTAATGGAAGAGGACATAAATGAGCAGGAGTTGGGAGACGTAACACTCTGAGAAGAATCTGACCGAATACTGAGAGACCTAAACCGAAAGAATGTCCCAAGATTAGACGACATTCCGTCGGACCTTGTCAAAACTCTTCCATGTGGTACGCAATATATATGAGACATCCGAAATATCCTCAGACTTCAAGAATAACGTAGTAATTCAAATTCCAAAGAAAGCAGGTGCTAAAAGCTGTGAATGTTACCGAAGTACCAGTTTCATAAGTCAAAGTTGCAAAATAATAACACGAATTCTTAATAAAAGAATGGAAAAATTGTTAGAAGCCGACCGCAAGGAAGATCAGTTTGGATTCCGGAGAAATGTGGCCACACGCGAGGCAATACTGACCCAACGAATTATCTAAGAAGGTAGACTAAGCAGAAGCAAACCTACTTTCACAGCACTTCCAGACTTAGAGCGAAGTTTTGACAATGTTGACTTGAATAACCTTTTTTAAATTCTGAAGGTAGCAGGGGTAAAATACAGGGAGTGAAAGCAATTTACAACTTGTACGTAAAGTAGACAACACTTACAAGAGTCGAGGGGCATGAAAAGAAAGCAACGATTGAGGACGGAGTGAGACAGTATTGTAGCCTTTCCCCGATATTATTCAATCAGCAGTAAAGGGAAACAAAGAGAATTTGCAGCATCAATTAAAGGTCAAGAAGGAGATATATAAACTGTTAGCTTCACCGAAGACTCTGTATTTCTGTCAGAGACGGCGAAGGACTTGGAAGAGCAATTGAACGGAGTAGACTTTGTGTTGAAAGAAGGATATAAGTTGAAAACCATCGAAAGCAAAACAAGGATAATGGAATATAATCGAATTAAATCTGTTGATGCTAAGGCAATTATATTAGGGGAGGAGGCGCTTTATGTTGTAGATTAGTGTTGTTATTTGGCAGCAAAGTAACTGATGTTGGCGAAGTAGAGAGGATGTAAAATGTAGACGGGCATTGCCAAAAAAAGCATTTATGAAGAAGAGAAATTCATTCACGTAGAATACAGATTTAAGTTATAGGAAGTCTTTTCTGTAAGTATTTGTCTGGACTGTAGCCGTGTATGGAAGTGAAACATGGACAGGTTTAGACAAGAAGAGAATAGAATCTTTAGAAATGTGGTACTACCTAAGAATGCTGAAGATTAGACGGATAGATCACATAACTAATGACGAGGTACTGAGCAGGAATGGGGAGAAAAGAAATTTGTGGCACAACCTAACTATAAGAAGGTATCGTTTGATACGTCACAGTCTGAGACATCAAGGGCCCACCAATCTAGTACTGGAGGGAAATATGGGGGCAAAAAATACTACACGAAGACCAAAAGATTTTGAAGAATGTAGGTTGCAGCAGTTATTCAGAGATGAAAAGGCTTGCACGGGATACAGTGAAACATCCCCTTGGAAAAATTATGAATGACCGTGATGGAAAACCTCTTATTTTATTTGATTTTCAAACAGCTGAGCAAAATTGAACGTCCTCAGACATTTCTCTCTTTACTTAGTCTGAACAACAGTAAACTGAAACACACCGTTTTCTATTTACTTTTTATTTTTTTTTAGCGCAACGCAATCTGACTTTCAATAATCCCTACAAGAGAATGGTCCTGACTAACAATAACCCATACCTTACCTGAATCACTTACCTCACAAAAATCTTCGTTACTCTAACTACTGCAATACAGCGAGCGCCAGTACTGCCAGCTAAATAGAAGATTCTAACTACTAAATGCACTAACTACAGACAGGCATAGTTAGTAAATGAAAGATTTTGATGGAGAACAAACCATATATTGACCTTAAGAGTGTTCAAAAGTTATTATACACACACACACACACACACTCACAAATATGGGGTTACAAAAAGGTACGTCCAAACTTTCAGGAACCATTCCTCACACACAAAGAGAGAAAATATGTTATGTGGAGATGTGTCCAGAAACGCTTACTTTCTATGTTAGAGCTCATTTAATTACTTCTCTTCAAATCACATTAATCATGGAATGGAAATACACAGCAACAGCACGTACCAGTGTGACTTCAAACACATTGTTACAGGAAATGTTCAAAATGTCCTCCGTTAGCGAGGATACAAGCATGGTATCCCTGATGCGCTGATGTAACCCTGGGGAATGGCGTACTGTATTACGGCCGCCCACAATACGAGCACGAAGAGTCTCTAAATTTGGTACCGGGGTTGCGTAGACAGAAGCTTTCAAATGCCCCCATAAATGAAAGTCAAGAGGGTAGAGGTCAGGAGAGCGTGGAGACCATGGAATTGGTTCGCCCCTACCAATCCATCGGTTACCGAATCTGTCGTTGAGAAGAGTACGAACACTTCCACTGATATATGCAGGAGCTCCATCGTGCATGAACCACATGTTGTGTCGTACTTGTAAAGTCACATGTTCTAGCAGCACAGGTAAAAATTACCTATGAAATCATGATAACGTGCTCCATTGAGCGTAGGTGGAAGAACATGGGGCCCAATCAAGACATTACCAACAATACCTGCCCAAACGTTCACAGAAAATCTGTGTTGATCACGTGATTGCACAATTGCGTGCGGATTCTCGTCAACCCACACATGTTGATTCTGAAAATTTACAATTTGATCACGTTGGAATGAAGCCTCATCCGTAAAGAGAACATATGCACTGAAATGAGGATTGACACATTTTTGGATGAACCATTCGCAGAAGTGTACCCGTGGAGGCCAACCAGTTACTGATAGTGCCTGCACACGCTGTACATGGTGCAGAAACAACTGGTCCTCCCGTAGCACTCTCCATACAGTGACGTGGTCAACGTTACCTTGTACAGCAGAAACTTCTCTGAGGCTGACATTAGGGTTATCGTCAACTGCACGGAGAATTGCCTCCTCCAGTGTAGGTGTCCTCGTCGTTCTAGGTCTCCCCCAGACGCGAGTCATAGGCTGCAATGTTCCGTTCTCCCTAAGACGCCCATCAATTGCTTCGAATGTCTTCCTGTCGGGACACTTTCGTTCTGGAAATCTGTCTCGATACAAACGTACTGCGCCACGGCTATTGGCCCGTGCTAATCCATACATCAAATGGGCATCTGCCAGCTCCGCATTTGTAAACATTGCACTGACTGCAAAACCACGTTCTTGATGAACACTAACCTGTTGATGCTACGAACTGATGTGCTTGATGCTAGTACTGTAGAGCAATGAGTGGCATGTCAACACAAGCACCGAGGTCGACATTACCTTCTTTCAATTGGGCGAACTGGTGGTGAATCGAGGAAGTACAGTACATACTGATGGAATTAAAATGAGCTCCAACATGGAAATTAAGCGTTTCCGGTCACATGTCCACATAACATCTTTTCTTTATTTGTGTGTGAGGAATGTTTCCTCTCCCCACATACACCACTGCTGGCGGCTCACCTCCAACTGCTCAACGCTATGCACTGTTCACATCCAACTGCCCAATGTTACAATATCGAATAATCCAACAATGCCAACCAGCCACAGATTGCACACAGATCAGTCAGTGATATTCATACAGAACGCTTCATCGCGTTACCAACATAAAAACCTAAACAGCCTACTTACAACAGTAGCACGCACAGCTGTATCAAACCAGTCTTCGGAATGAGGACCACAACAACAACAGCTGTATGGCACATCATGGAAATATCAGACGACTGAATGATGCGTCAACAACATATGCTTATTCATCTGACTAGTACTAGATTCACATCGTTAAATAGAGCGAAACTGATAATCAGCAAAATTCAATATTTGTGAAAAACACATGTAATAACAATTCTGTTGAACCAAAATTACATCAAGAATTTACTCTGGACCCAATAATTTGTTGTATCAAAAGAATTAATAACAGAAATTACAGAGTGAGAGAGAGAGAGTGAGAGAGAGAGGAGAGAGAGAGAGAGAGAGAGAGAGAGAGAGAGAGGAAGAGAGAGAGAGAGAGAGAGAGAGAGAGAGAGAGAGAGAGAGAGAGAGAGAGTACTCCTGCCCCAGAGAGTTATGAATAGGCATGCAGTTGATATCATTAGACGTTATACTAGCTGTTTGCATGAGAATAAGGCTCAAGATGGTCATAATGAGCGATAATAGCGCATATTAAAGGGGACAGTTAGTGGCACCTTACCGCATAAAAGACACTCTACGGATTGTACATGCATTGCTAATTTCAAACACTACCACGTCAGGGTGGTTTTGGGAACACAAAATAAGGGAATCCTAGACTTTAGCTTTATTTTCTTAAGCATAAGCCCCTGTCTGTTTCCCCATTTCATTCATTAAACAATTTTACAGTGTGAGAGAGAGAGAGAGTGAGAGAGAGAGGAAGAAAGAGAGAGAGAGAGAGAGAGAGAGAGAGAGAGAGAGAGAGAGAGAGAGAGAGAGAGAGAGAGTACTCCTGCCCCAGAGAGTTATGAATAGGCATGCAGTTGATATCATTAGACGTTATACTAGCTGTTTGCATGAGAATAAGGCTCAAGATGGTCATAATGAGCGATAATAGCGCATATTAAAGGGGACAGTTAGTGGCACCTTACCGCATAAAAGACACTCTACGGATTGTACATGCATTGCTAATTTCAAACACTACCACGTCAGGGTGGTTTTGGGAACACAAAATAAGGGAATCCTAGACTTTAGCTTTATTTTCTTAAGCATAAGCCCCTGTCTGTTTCCCCATTTCATTCATTAAACAATTTAGCGACTACAATAAATAATCTTTTCTCCACCTTTTAATGTGCCGCCTTTTTAGAGCACAGTTGATTATGTTCGCCTTGTTAGTACGCGGAGCCTGGCCACTGCACCCGTCTTCCAGACCATTAACTCGCCTCCCGTCTCTGCCGAGCCTTTCCACTCTGCAGCCACAGCTGCGGATAGTCGTTCCACTGGTATCTACAGGACTTCCAGGTCGCAGGTTGCCCCGAAAACTTACATGCAGATGGATGATCGTATAGGGGTGGATACAAATTTGATATCAAGTCGTAGGTGGTGGGAGGGCTCGAATATCAGCTTACAGAATAAAATATACACCTTACACACATTGCACCAAGCATCTCGCAAACGTTGGGAGATGTGTTAGCTCAGTTTATGCCTCAATATTTTAAACGATTCAGTCGTTAATGCCAATAATTAGGCGTACAAATTCACCGGAAGACTGGACTGCCGGCTCCTTTAGGAGAGCACAGTGAGTAAAGCAAATTTTTTTTCCGATATTCGTCTGAGCATTTCAGGACATATCAAAAATAACAGATACCATCTTTATATAGTTAAGGCCTACCGGCCATTGACCTTCTTCTGTCCGGGTGCACACGCATTTCCCTAACTCTTACGGGACTCGGTGATTTGTGTAGCGGGCAGGGGCACTACCAGTGTAGTGTGTGGACATTAAGTTGGGAACGTGGGTCTCCCGGGGAGCGTGCAGGGGCTAAATCCCTGCAGTCGCACTATCCCATGTGGTCTCGGTGGCTCAGATGGGTAGAGCGTCTGCTGTGCAAACAGGAGATCCCAAGTTCGAGTCCCGGTCTGGGCACACATTTCCAACTGTCCCCGTTGCTATATATCAACGCCTGTCGCCAGCTTATGGTATAGATATAATTATCATTTCATTCTAGAGAACTGTACGGTCACCAATCATATCTTTTCTTTTTGACATGTCCAAAATAAAAGATATCTTCATATATTACCAGTAATAGGATCTTACAGAGTTACCACAGGGCCCATGGAAAACCACTATACGGCTGCCGAAGTAGTCATCGAAACACCGGCATGTTTGGCTCTAGGCGGCAATCAATCTGCATCTTACGCTTGTGACGGCCAGTGCCAGGCCTTGGAAACAGTGTGAAGGAAGACGGATCCCACCAAATGACTTTCTTCCGCTACGCCAGGTTTTATAGCTTCAGAAAGATATTTTCGTCTTATAGTCATTTGCATCACTGACGTGTAGTTTTGTTTATCCAGTTCGCCCTGAAGTTCCCTGATTAAGAAGCTCGCTTCGCGTTGGTTTGGTGACAGCAGGTCTCGCGAGTGCAACATTTAGATCTGCTGTTGCGTTAGCAGTATTTTCTGCTTTTGTATTTCATCACAATCCTCTTTAATGATACTACGTCACGAACTCTCAACAAACACACTCGTCGGTGTTTTGGGGTATCGGATAGTGTTTTTCCGCTTTTCATGTGTCTGGTCTAAATCCTTGAGTTAGTGCCTTTTGAAACACTAAACACTTTGGCTACCTTGGGTACGAAAGCACCCATCATATGATTACCAACAATTAGTCCTCTCTCGATCTTCCTCGGATTCGACATAATGCACTCACAACTACACAAAACGCTGTTCCGACCAAGACCAACACATGCGACGTTTTGGGGGCTTTGCAGTGGCGCCGTTCTTTGTCATATTCGTATAATAGCACCACCTGCAGTCTAGGATTCATTTCACTTCCAGTAAGCATGCTTAATGGTGTTTTCGCATTTTTGTGCAATCCCTGTGCTTTGACGGCCCATAAGAAGAGCCACAAGCACGTCATGCTGTCTTGATAGTTGCTGCACTCGAAGAGTTCGACGGCCGCTCAGCGGTAAACTACTTACTGCCAACATATAAACGTGATATGGCGATACTGATTTACCCTGGAACACTGATTCGGACTTGTCTGTTTACGGCTCTGGACGATTTTTCTTTTCAAACGGTTTTCGCTTAACATCACTCGCAAACCAAGTCGTGAGTGCCACTGCAGATGGGCTGCGTCAGACACGTTAACCGACTTTAGTATCTTGGTATAAACATCACCTGTGGGCGTGGCTGCATTTGACTTCAAGAAAGCATTTTTCGTGGTGTTCTCATATTTTTGTGCAACCCCTGCGCTTTGAAAGTCCAGAAGAAATGCCACAACCA
The DNA here is from genome assembly GCF_023897955.1 of Schistocerca gregaria. Taxonomy (NCBI): domain Eukaryota; kingdom Metazoa; phylum Arthropoda; class Insecta; order Orthoptera; family Acrididae; genus Schistocerca; species Schistocerca gregaria. The sequence goes on along the minus strand of NC_064922.1, from coordinate 728,078,881 downwards.
CGTCATACGGTATTGACAGTTGCTGCGCTCGAAAAGTTCGACTACACTATCGTTTTTCATATAGTAGCTCTCCTATCAATTACAGTCAAGTATGTTTTAAACTGTTATAATCATGTGTTTCCTCATGTTTTCACGGCGGATCGAGTATTCCATCACGTTTTAGGATTGCATCAGGGATATTAACTCTTGTACCTGTATTTCAGCTAACAACCTTTCAGCCATTCTCAAAATAAGTCGCTTGCAAGATTTTTAAACAACGTTATACTGTAAACGCGCACGCTTGAAAGATAACACTGTTGGTAATAGTTCCGTCAGTCACACAGGACTTTACGCCTGTAAGAGCAAACGCCGAGTCAGCAATTCTCCAGTGCTGTCGACTTATTGTTTTGTTTATTACAGATGGCGTACATTAGAATGCCAGCAGTGAAGACGTTGAGCAATATTTCCTCAGCGCAGACGTGAAATGAGAGCTTTCTATGATTTGTCGAGCTGGAAACTCGCACCTCAGTTGAACAGTTTGCCTGTTAATAGTTTTTCCACAGCTTCGTTGACCATTATATCTCAGTTGTATACGCTTGTGGCCAACATCTTTCCCATAATCCATGGAATGCGAAGTGAAATACAATTATCGGTCAATGTAGGTTTCTTAGGCTTTGGAAGGCGTATGTACAATGGTGCTGAATGCAACACTCTTTGTCAGTGCGTACTGTTCGTCCTGTGTACGTTTTAGCACACTCACAAGGAATTACGTGTAAGTCAGCCTTTCGTAAAGGCAAATCGTTCTTCATCGATCCCAAGAGAGATCCTGTCTTGGCCGGCGTTCTTCTTGACTGTACTTGGAACTCTTTGAAGATACATCTCCCACATACGCTAGAAAGGCCGCAGACTTTACATATTTTTGTTATTGTTCTTCTTTTGATTGGTCTGGCGTTTCTGCTTTCAGAGCATTGTTAATTTTATGTCTTGTGCAATCATTATCACGGAATTTTACTCCCATGTGCGCCACTTCACACTATAGGCTACAAGCGTCGGATACACATGACCCCTGTGTAGTATGGTTTTAAGTACACTCAGTCTAAAAAGAATGGTGGCAGTTAGAGGCCTGCAAATGTGAATCGGTTTGAATGGGTTTACGGTAAACAAAATCTCATAAAAACGCATTTTCCGATTACGAAAACAAATTACTTCTCTAATGCTTTAATTACATTTTCACCTGAAGATGTGGCTTTTAGCGCCACAAAACCGATGGTTGTACAGTAATAAAGGACCAAATACAGCTGAAGCAGTTACTAATACCCAAGATATCATGAATTTATGTAAGTAATTGGGAGCAATACAATACTTTTATGTGCCCAGGGAGCTAATAATAATGGCATGTCACTGAGCTTAATGAACGAATACAACTTTTGGAACGACAGTCAACACCTCTCGCCACCTTCTGATGATTAATTGCTGAAGTACTGGAATATCCTAGCAGGTACTCAGTGACGTAGCAGTGGAATGGCATAGCATGTAATCACTCACATTGTTGGCTGCTGTTTCCGTGCAGGCGAACTCCATAATGACGGTGTTCTGTGTGGTGGTGAGGTCGGATGTACGACGCAGACAAAGTCCCGAGAAGCAGTGAGCTGCCGTTGACACGGACTGATGGACCGCTAAGCGCCGCCGGCGTAGAGCACAGAGTGTAGTATGCACTCAGTGAAAAATCTCTATTTGATGGACACCTAGTGAGCGGCATGGAGCGTCGAGTCGCTCGGCAATGGAACTCCAATTGAGGAACTGCTGAGCCGACGCAATGTCTGTAGCGTGAAAGCGCTGGGCAGCGTCGTAAATACTCGTACCTCATAGAGATAATGCCACAATGGTGATGCTGATGCCTCTAGTGCCGAAACTGGCTCCACGCAATAGGGTGGCGGCTGCTAGTGGCTAGGTTGTAAACAACCCTATGTACTTAACACATTTCTCTTGACGGTAAATCCACAACTGCTACTCATCAATGAGAAAATCTACTACAGTCGTAAAAATTTTTTTATTCTTAGAAGGGAAGCACAACCCTGTTTCAGGAGATAGGATTGTGTATTTGTTTTCAGATATAAATAATTTTAGAAATTGTACCGGATTCTGTCATTGATGAATGATGCGTTTATGTGTTGCCGCTCATTGTTTTCATCTGAGCTCAGAGGTAATGTGAGACTGTGTAGCCATCTCGAAGAAGAGTTGCGAGAGGTTTCGCGCCGTCTTTTGCAAGGCCGTTGCAGAATGAGGGTGACTTCTTATGCCGGAAGTCTTCGGCCGGCAATGCTGATTATTAATCAGAATTTAAGCGATGGAAGGATTCTAACCCGGAACCGAGGACGTTCTTGTTTACTACCCCTAGGTCCCTTCATAGCACAACAGTATCTTGGAGCAACATATAGTGCTAGTGTGAGAAGTCCTGGAGGGTGACCAAGCAGGGGTGGGGCATTGATCATCAGACGATATACTGTATCTTGTCGCATTGGTATTTGGACACAGTGCAAAAGCGTGAAGCCTTACCGTGTCAAGGAAGAAGGAGAAGTATATGAGATCCCACAGAGTGCTGCAGAAGGGATCTAACAAGGATGAGTGGTTGGCAGATGTAACAAGAAGTGGATGGCCTGTGAGGGCCACACTGGTTACATGTAAGTTCTATAGAGTGATTTGGTGTTGCCAAATGAGGCGAGGGTGCTACTGAAGCAATGGTGCCACTGAAACCTAATGTCCAACTGGAAATGAAGGTGCCACTGGGGGAGACGGTGTTGCTGAAGCCAAAACTGCTACTAGGATGATGATGCCACTGGAGAGGATAGAAGCACTGTGGACGATGGAACTGTTTGGGGCGATGTAGCTGCTGGAAGCGGTGGTGTCACTGAAGGTGGGTCGAACGAGACTTATTGAAAAGCGACGCTTTCTCAAAAGATACTACTGGAGGAATGGAAAAGCGAAGGAAATCTATTAGAGAATGAATTAATATGAACATCAAATGAAGCAGTGTACATACGTCAGGGAAAGGCCATAACGTGCCAGGAGCACTGAAGGAGTTATAGTGTAGATAAGAATGAAGGATATGAAGAAGCCAGAGAGCAGCGTGGCACATAATGAAAACTGCGTAATGTGTCGTAAAGCAAGGTTGACGATACTACAGAATGGATAAATTTTGGATGAGCACTAAAGATGGGAGAAAGAGAATGGATGGGCGAGTAAGCTGTTCATATTGGAGCACGAAAATTTTCAGAACAGATAGGATAAGTCCTGTTAAGTGAGCGTAGGACTGGGTAGCAAATTCTGAACCTAGACTAAGGAACCGAAGGATTGTGATAAATACAAGCACAAGAAATAAGCAAGGAGACACTGAAAAGAGACCGTGGGCATTGAGAGCACATGTATGCAGCGATAAACAGTAACGATCCGAAATTGTATACTGGTATTGGAAGTTGTTCTGGATGAGCACAAAAATACAAACTCGATAGCCGGTAAATCCAGGAATCCACAATCCTATGTTGGAGGATGAAAATGCGTCTTCTGTCCTTCAGACAACTGGCTGTGAATATACATCGCAATCTTTGTTCGTCATCTACATTGTATGGACAAGCAGAATGCACAGTTTCATCCTTGTAGTTGTAGTGTGGGACAAGGTGGGAACAAAAGTTGACCCTCGTCGTCAATGTAGCATGGGACAAGAAGGGAGCACCGGTGGTCGTCCACGACATTAAAATATTCATGTCTTAGAGAAAATGTTGTCCTCCATAGAAATACTGATGCACCCAGATAGCAAAAAACAATGAAACGCCATTGAGACCAATAAACAAAGTATAGCAAATCCCTTCGATCTCGCTGTGGCTGCACTGTAAAGAAATGACGCGTAAAAAACCGACAGGTGGCATAGCAAATTCAAATACAGTCGATTTTAATAACAACACCAGTTACAGTAACGTTAAAGGACGACAAAACTAAGTTCATTCTGTTGAACTATTCTCATTCACGTTTATAACAAAATGCTCTCCTCCGTAACGCAGTCGAGTTTGCGAGAATGAGTTCCAACTTTTTCCATCACATAGAGAACACGTTTGTTCCACTCTTCTGCAGTCATTATTCTGCTTATTCTATTAGTTCTTGAAATTCCGATTTTTTATATTTTTTATTTCTATTTATTTCTTTATTCATTTTGCTGCAACATAGACTTTGACTCTGGTTCAGGCTAACTAGATAGTGTTTAATTAGCATTGCTACTGAGGAACCTAAATAACAGATTACTTTGCATTTTTAGCCATTTCATCTGCTGCATATCTTTTCTGCGCTTCTCTGAGTTTTTTTACAGACATCTAGTAGGTCTTTCTACAACATACCTGATTATAAATAATATACATTCCTTACAGGAATTCGCATTAGGCACTTTTTTTTCTTTTCTACAAGAAATTACAGCACGTTACCAAGACCAATACCAGCTCATTTTTGAAGCTGAGGGACATCTGAAAATCACTTCTCGAACGTATCGGTGTACACCTCATTGCAATCTCCACTCTACTTGGAATGGAAAGTCCACAAATAGCTTACGAGAGATTTCGGATCCCAGTGTATGTTACAATCAGGCGTTTTGCTTTACCTGGTGGGTCATACTTTCCGGTGGATAATCACGTCATAAGGGTTCGTTTTGAGAATTTTATGGCGTTATCTACGCAGATGCTACTGCGGATATAACGTGTGTTCAACACATTTCGCCGCCCCCTGTGACCGTTAGGTTCTAGGCGCTTCAGTGTGGAACCGCACGACCGCTACGGTCGCAGGTTCGAATCCTGCCTCGTTCATGGATCTGTGTGATGCCCTTAGGTTAATTAGGTTTAAGTAGTTCTAAGTTTTAGGGGACTTACGACCTCAGATGTTAAGTCCCATAGTCCTCAGAGATACTTGAAGCAGTTGAACCAACACATTTCGTCCAAGTAATAAATATCTCAACAACTTGATGTTTCACGACAACGCCGTCTCGGGAAAATTCTGTCCACCATGTCCATAAGCAAGTTAATGCGACTAGGCCGAACTTTTTAAAATTAGTTTCGTTTAATAATTTATAAAATGTAGTTCTCTGAAAGTTTGCGGTATCTGGATCTTCGTTCACGGCAGCAAGCAGTCAATTGTTGGAAACTGATTACAAAGAAGATCATGTACTTTCCTTCGAATCACATTTCTGTCGAAGTGTCAACACTTTCTGAAAGCTTCTGTCGTTGTTTTTCTTTCTTTGGTGACTTAACAGAGTGTGCCGTTTTATACCAACTACTCACACCATATATTGAAGAACGAATAACACCTGCAAATGCAATATTGGTAATAGACTAATCTGAATACAACAGCTTCGTTTGATACACATTAATAACCATGTGTTTCTTGGATGTGCTTAAAACTGACATGTCGACCTCACTCGCTGTATCCGAGGAGCATGACGTAATGAGTTTAAAGGAGTGTGAACATGCCTGTGCTACAGCAACTGTGCATGCAATAGCTTTACCGCATTCGAAATAGCACCAACAAGTTGCAAAGTACGGATTTATTAATATTTTTCCTTGGTTTCCATGGTTTTAACGGGTTTTATAACCATCTTCTTCACACGATGCGTGACGTAAAATCACACAGTCTATAGTCAACGTCGGTGTCGTTGACTCTAGTACATGTCATCCATTTACTCACCACTTAAATACATTACATATAAGTAGTTTTAAGATGAAGTCACATAGCGGACATCTATTTCTTTTGTATAGTGTATTTACAAGGTAATTATGTGGATGACATGTACCACACAGAGTCAACGACTCCCACTTTGGCTGCAGATAATGTGATTTTACGCCAGACATTTTCTGAAGAATACAGTTGTAACCTTGGTCAACATTTCTTAAACCGGTATTTTACAACTGGCTGTCTGTTATTTCGAATGCAGTGAAGCTACACTGAGTTTATTCGTACGTGCTAGTGATGGGAAAAAAGAGAAACGCTAGCTCATGCTACGCTGTTGGATGGGCACAGAAACAATGAATTCTGAATGTGGTTGCAAACTCTGAAAAGCTAACAATCGAGAACTGGCCTTTCAAACGACTCCGCTATAAATCATCGCCATAATCTAAAATCACTGCTGTTTAACAGCGTACACTTACGAGCTTATTCCTGCAACTAACGCCGCTGTATTGAACAAGTACCTCTTCTCTTTTTCACCCCTCAACGGCAGCGCTGTGGTCACGTCCCCTGATGTGTTTGCAGGCCAGCTCTCGTTCCAGTGCCTGTAGTAGAGGTGCGGTCAGCGTATAGCCAGGAGTGTGAACTGACTGCAAAGCGGTCGGGTGGCGACCTAAATATTCGTCGGGCGGAAGGATACCGGCGGAGGCATGTAACTCACAGAAGGAAGGTAGTGCTTCGCTGGAAACACAGTTTGTGGTGATGCTTATTCGTCTGATGGCTACATTGGCAACACAAACAGTATTGTGTGGAGTTGTTTTCGTCTGAGAACCGGATGGAATGTCTTTATCAGGCCGGAACTGCTGCAACCTGCGGTACACTACTGTATAGTTCGTGTAGTTGTTGGCTGTGTCACCGGTGTAGACAAGAGATACAGAAAGCCTTTTATTTCAAAACACCGCTTGCGGAGGTAAAATCAGAGCTGGAGGAGCGGTCAGTCGCTTCCGGCAAGTAAGCGGCCACATTCGTGAGAGCATGCCAATGTCACAAACAGGCTGCCGGGAGAATGAGCGTGGCAAGTGCCTATGGGCAGCGGTGGCTGTCGGCACTGTGCTGGCTTCTGCACAGCAACAGAGAGGCTGACACCAAGCGGCAGTGGCTAATGTGGCTAGCGGTGAGCAGCCATGGTTGCTACCACCCTTACCCAGCTTGGCAAGATGCACACCGACAATCACAGTCTGATGACGAGGGACAATTCCCATGCTGTCTGGTGGATAGCAACAGCGCCCAGGACGGGCGACGGTGGCTTGTTAGTAAATGGCTCAAACTCGAACTCATGCCCTACAGGAAAGGTAGCCGTCAACAAATGGAAGTCATCCAGTGGGTAGCCATAAGTTTCGTAGGCGCCGATAGCATCCAGACTCAGTTCAGGCACTGACCAACAGCAATCGACTGCAAAGTCTGATGATAGCAGTCATCTGTTTCATATTGGACTGCAAGCCGACATCATCTCAAAACTAACTGCTGTCTTCGACTGTGTAACTGAGTATAAGTGAGATTGATATTCCAGATTAGGTGAAACTACCAGGTATAATCATAGGGAAGTTATGACGTCGTTTACCATGACGTACTTACTTCTTGGTTCGTCCAAAAGCCGTGACATCGTTGAAATGTCACATCACTGTAACTTAAAGCAGTACTGGGTGGATCTTCCGCAACGTCATCATAATGAAAAAGTGTTCTTCCGTAGCGACTTTGCACTCGTGTACCATTACATCTAAGCATCGAGCTGACTTGCAGTACCTTCGCTGTGGACTCGTTGTGCTGAATCGAAGCAGGAGCAATTCATTACCCTGGGCGACCCATACTGCAAAAATTACTTTTCAAGGAGAAGGCCAAGTTTTTCACCCAAAATAGTACAAAAAAATTACTTTGTTGGAGGAAGTTCTCGGAATTAAGTATAGAGCTTGTGCAGTAAATAATTGTATCCAACACGTCAGCAAATACGATTGAAACATTGCAGTAAATTAACCGTTACAATACCAAGGACGGAGGGGGGTGGGGGGGTGGGGGCTACATGTGATCTTTATTCGCACCTCACGAAAATATTGTAATCCAGCCAGTTATATTATACTTGAAAATTTTGAAAAAATTCATTGTTTTTAACGATTTCTTCTGCCAGATTCCATAAATGATTCAAACATTTCAGTTGAACTAAATCCAAAAAATTAAGTCTCCGTAACACATGTCATTTTCCACAATGAATGTCATATTCAATATGTGCAGGTTCAGGGCCTTACTTAGATATCAGTATGTCTTTAAAAAGTGTGCTGAGAGGAAAACTCAAGAAAACTAAACCAAATCCGTTTTTTTTTAATATTTTTGTGGTGGTCAAGGAGTTGGTAGTACGCATTATTGAAAGTACGTTGATATTGCTAAAAGTGTGCTGAAATGCCCTACTTCCACATCTGTGATTCTTTAGAAACTGTGTTGTTAATATAATTCAACACCAACTAACAATATTTTTTCGGGTGGGCTTGAAGTACCCCTGACTTGCTAATGTGCGTTATGGAAAACGCCTTGTTGTTGCTAGTGTTAAATACAGATAAATTAGAAACAAAATTATTATGCACCATCAGCATACATAGTTTAATAGCTCTATTACACACAGTTAGTTTCCATTTATCTTAGACGAGACAGGACGGGAGTTAAAAGTGATTACAATTGTAACTGGTGTATATTTTGACGATTAACATCCATACATATTAACAGTTGTAAAACAAAGAAATCGGGAATATTAGTATACCAAACACTGTAACATGAGAAAACTACCACCGTATTAAACTGCAGTAATATGCAGATCTGCTCTTAATAATAGTTTCTGGAAATTATCTACAAAATGTCATCTATAGACGCAAAATTTCCGGTCTTGCAGTTAAATTACTTGTGTCATACCGGATGCATTTCTTTGTCAGGATAAGTTAGAAATATAGGTATTAACTATTTATCCTCTGTGAAACGCAACATTTTCTACGAAATGAAAATGGTATGCAACGTCCACTCAAAATTTTATTCTGTGTACTTGCTACAAAGGCTTCGATGAACTCGCTTTGAACTTCTTGCTCTATAGATTTTTATTGAAACAGTTTTTTTTGTCTTCAGGTGTGTGTTTGCATGAGGAGGGGAACCGAAAGTAACCAATTTCATCTATCTTTTATTAAAGCACATAACCCAACCAGTGTAAGATGTACATACCTTTGTAACAAAGTTGTTACAGATCTCGTTAGTCCACTTTGAGACGATAACATTGTTATTCGTGAAAAATTCTCACTACCTTTACCATTGCCTTGTGGGTTGATGAGATACAAAGAGCGTGTCTTAATACCCTGGAAAATTGCCTGTTATATGAAGTCTGATCAATATGTGAACAGCAGTGCGACTTGACTATCTTAGCATTATATACTGCTGTGACAAGGAAATTTCCATACCGGAACAGATTATTGAAATGGTGGATTTAACATAAGATAAACGAAGTGAAATCATAATCCTTCCAACATATCTCATTTAGTTATTCCTCATATGTGTTAATGAACCACTTCTTGTATGACTGATTCGTGCAACGCAAACAGACTTGCACATTCTAACCTACAACAGCTAATAAAATTAAGTGAGTTTGTGCTATATTCATATTAATACCCATAATAGTATTTGATGAGTGGAAAAGCAATGAAATATACTACTTGCAGCCGTGGAAGACTCAACAGATAATTGATGCTCATTTCCATGTATTGCAACCATGTTGTGAAACATAGCAAAAACTTGCAATGCTGACATGAAGTACAAGTGCAAAGTACCTCGTATGAAAAAAAGAGATCACATAACTTAATAATCACGCAAATATCTTGCAAGCAATGCACCATCTCAGCATAAACATGAACGATGGCTCCTCATTGTGCATACTTCTATATCACAAGGCAAAGCGTCTACACTAGAGAGACTGGCACGTCCAAACAGGAAAGCAGAACATTGTCACCGGAGCGGACGGAAGCCAAGAGCCTTTGTCTTTGTCCATAACCCATGAGGGCCTTGCTGACTGATACTACGTGCCAAGCATACGATTGGCACACTGATCTCAGAGCTTAAGTGACTTGTTTAAGAAAATGGTTCAAATGGCTCTGAGCACTATGCGACTTAACTTCTGAGGTCATCAGTAGCCTAGAATTTAGAACTAATTAAACCTAACTAACCTAAGGACATCACATACATCCATGCCCAAGGCAGGATTCGAGCCTGCGACCGTAGTGGGCGCTCTGTTCCAGACTGTAGCGCCTAGAACCGCACAGCCAATCCGGCCGGCGCTTGTTTAAGCACTGCTACTATAGTTCTCAACCAAAGATACAGCTGCTCTAGCAGACAGTAGATTGATTATACTTTCTTTGGGACATGCAAGTGCTTGGCGACAGACGTATCAATACAAACCATTTAAATCCACATCTACATCATACACAGCAAGTCACATAACGGTGTGTGACGGAGAGTACGTTTTGTACTGCTAACTGAGCCCTCTAACCCACTCGCGAACAGTGTGTGGGAAGGGGAGGGGAAAGTAATACAGACGGCCGACAATACTTTCTTGGCGATCACAGTATATCACTTCTGCTTTATCCAGAACCATGAAGTCAACTGGAAATTCCCTGCCAATAGCACTCATTACTTGATGCGAATCTTTATTCGTATGTTGCCCGACTCTTGCCGACAAGTGCATACCACTTACGTTCCATCCACGGTAAGCCGATAGACTATCATATACAACCGCTCGCCCGACGAACAATCCATACCAGAGGTTCCAAAGTTGCACAGATCAAACCAATACTCAGGAAGAGAAACAAGAGTATTCCGATCAATTAGATACCAACACCATTGAAGTCGATTTGCAATAAGATTTTGGAACACATTCTGTGTTCGAACAATATGAATTACCTCGAAGATTACGGTCCGTTAAGACATAGTCAGCATGGATTCAGGTAACATCGTTCGTGTGAAACACAACTAGCGAATAAGGATTCGCATCAAGTAAAGAGTGTTATCGACAAGGAATTTCCAATTGATTTCATAGTTCTAGGTAAAGCAGAAGTGATATACTGCCTTCGTCAAGGAAGTATTTTTTGCCGTCTGCTGTTTCTAATCTGTATATACGATTTAGGAGACAATCTGAGCCGAGCCTTTAGATTTTTTTGCAAATGCTGTTATTTACCATCTAGTGAAGCCACCAAAGATCAAAAGCAATTGAGACATGAAATATGTGTGGTATCTGAATAAAGAAAACTGTGAAATCATACACATGAATACGAAAAGAAGTCCTTTAAATTTCGGTTACACAACAAATCACACGAATTTAAAAGCTGTCAGTTGAGCTAAATACCTATGAATTACAAATACGGACAATTAAATTCGAACTGTCACACAGTTAACATTATGGATAAGGCAAACCTAAGACTGTATTTTGTTGGAGAACACTCAGAAGATGCAACAAGTCTACTAAATGGACTGCCTACAATATGCTTGTTCGTCCTCTGCGACAGTACTGCATTGGAGTATGGGTCATTAGAAGGAGAACTAGTATTGAACTATCGCGAACAGAGGAAGAAAGGGACACAGGTATGATAAGAAGGTTGGAGTGGCCATTATTAGAACGAAGGATTTTTGCATTCCGGCGAGAACTTTCCACGAGCATTCACCTAATAACACTAGCTTCCGAAAGTGATTTTCTTTTATTTCGCAAACTTACACATGGAGAAATGATCGTACTAAGAAAATACGATAAATCAGAACTCGTACAGAAACATTTAAGTGTTCAATTTTCCCACGTGTTGATTGGCAGAGCGGCTGAACGTGATTCGAAAAACCCTCTGCCGGGCACTTATGTGTTAAATGCAGAGTAGAGATGTAAATGTAGGTGTAGATGAAAGGTGTCTATATCACACGGCTTTCACTGGGAAAAAGTCTGTCTTCATATAAAATTGAAAATTTCGCATATTTAACGACGCTCCTATTTCCTGTGCCTATTCCAAGTATGCAGTTCTCGCACATAATACTCAAAATTGAATTACTTTGGTTAGTGTATTGATTTACGCGATACTGAAATTGTTTCTCTGTCTCACTCCTGTAATTTCTCATAATACTCTCGAGGTTTCAGCCCAGTGTCAGTCTCTTCTTGCAGCAAGCTTTAAAGGAGTTTCCTATTCGTCACCTCTAGATGAAGATTACTGGTAGATCATAATGCCATTAGCTAATAAGCAGAGAAGGTTTCATCATTAATATTATGAAACAAATAATGCAATATCATAAAGTTAACTGATGGTTTTGAATTTAATACACTCTGTACTATCAGTTCTACATTATTCAAGAAAATTACTCGCCAGTATTTGTAATCGAATATTTGCCATCTTCAGTGTAGTGTTCCATCATTCTCACTCATATAAATGCTACTTCTAAATGTTCGATGAGATCAATAACAAGGATTTCACACATCAAATAACATTCACACGTTTTTTTTGCAGCTTTTTTTGTTATGTCAAATATATATATTCCCTGGAACAAATTGACTTTCCGTCAGCTGTACTGTGAGACTGAGAACTATTAACTGTTCAGAATTATGTGTTTCATATAGTTTCTATAGATTAAAAGAAAGACAGAACAACGAAATAATAATCGCCTCCTTTGTTAACACAGCTATGAAGTGATTTTGTTCTATGAGCTCTACGGTAACGGATTATCGTGCTTCACTTATTACGCGCACAGCGTAAACTGGAACGAGAGACAGCTTACGACATGCATAGATACCCATCCCTACAGTGCGACCACCACACAATGGAACACCGGTGTATCGTAACTTCGAATGTGTATTGCAACTAAGCAACAAAAACCTTCATATGGATTTTGTGTGATAGTAGCTACGAATGTAAAATCTGCTAACATGGAGCTGTGTCCTCGTCACTAGTGGGAAGTTAAGCTTCGATCTTCCATACTTCCCTTCCAACTAAAATGACAGATGCGATGGTTCTACGAATTAGAGTAGTGATACTCGTAAAAGCTTAACTTTGCGTCACGAGCTGTAGTTGTCATTCCAAGAGCTTCATTTTATGAAGTGAATGCATTAGCCTTGGTTGACAATGAACTTGCCCGGCGTTTTTCTAGCCTGCGCATCCTATCGGTCTGGCACATTGCCAGTAATTTTAGTGGCTATTCGAGGCAAAACATAAAATTTTATGCTAACGGCGTATTCCCAGTGGCGTTTTAACTCTGAAACTGGTATTCATTGCTCAATTTCTCGTCCCTCGCGATCCACCAGACTATACTTTTAATTCACTTTATGCATTTGTTGCGATAGCATCTACCAAACAACCTGAGGCTTGTCGAAAGGTAGACAGCAGTCGTGCCCTAATTATAAAGTATAATAAGCATTTTTCAAGACAGATAATGCCACATTCCAGTTTAGAAAGTAATTAAAAACTCCCAGCATCGTATTAGAGCCTGCTGTTAGAGTGGCAATATGAAATTTTCTATTATCCAGCATGAAGCTGAGGTGAAAGTAATACATGCACTAAAATAAAAATGAAAACCCCATCCCCTTAATTTTAGCTCTTGAATAATCACTACCACTTAAAATGTTAGAGCTAGACTTCATTTCAGTTTTCTGTGCATTTACTCAAAATTATTACGCTTGGTAGAATGTTGTAGTGCGACGTATATAAGACTGAGTTTTTAATCTGTGCTGAATTGTTGATACAAGCTGTAAGTCGTCCTATACGAGACAACCGCTATCCAAGCGTTGTGTGTAAGCCTCGCTCTTGTTAGCTTCAAAACAGCAATGGCAGAACTTTAGATCAACATTGACACGAAGAACGTAAGCGTGACGGACGAAAGATTCATCAGTCAAAAAGTGTCATAACAGAACTATGTGAAATGAGAGGAATGTAACTCTACTGAAGTTGAAAGGTCAGGCTGATATAGAACTATTGAAGCTCTGTCATAGCAGCAAATGTTATCATACGGTTAAAAAGGTACCGCGTTCACTAAAGATTATGGTTGATACATTTCTGCAAAATGTATAAAAAATATATAATCTCCTTCCATAGACACAAATTTTTGTATATCCGATAGCATCAGGTCATCTGATAAAGAAAGAGCTCATACTTTTCAAATAACTTACTTTAAACTCCCTAAACCTATGATATTAGCAAGAATTCCCCTTACAGCTGGTAAAATAGTTGTTTATTAGTACCATTGTGTGTGAGGCGGAACTATGGGCCTCATGGGAAAAGGTGACTCAGCTGAGTCACGCACTTTGTGTCTTATTCTGATTTCGTGGTGTGACCATTAATTGCACTGTTTATCACGTAGGATGACTTGAGGATCAATGAACTGTACTTGATGGTGTGGATCTGGAACATCTTAGGTGATTAGAAAGTTAGCAGACAGGAACACAATTAAATATTTAGATTTAATTTAGCATCAGCAGTGAACGTCGATCTTCACTTTGTACATTAATATTTACAAGTGCGTAATTGTCAATGCATAAACTCTATGTGGGGCCTGGCCAGGTCGTAGCTACTGCCTTACCTGAAGGCTATGCTAACTAGCGTCTATGCAAATGAGATCCCTGAAGCTATACCAAGTGAACCGTTTCTATTAAAGTCGGATGTGGAACTGGGCGGAGCGCTAGCTTGTCTCTTAAAACCAGCCGAGTGGCGGCGCTCGGTTTGCTAGCGTCGACAGTGGCGACTCACGGGTCCGATGTGTACTGACGGACCGCGGCCGATTTGAAGCCTACAACACAGTAAGTGTGGTACCTTGCGGAGACACCACAAAACACGAGCGGTTTCACGGTTTTAAGCCGAATCATCAGGTGAACCAACTTGGTAGAAATAAAAGTAAAGTTTTAGTACATTTTGTGGATATTAAAATTAGTAAAGCAATATCTGAAATACACTCGCTACGTTACAAGATAATATGAGTACAAACCTCTCCTAGTCAAATAAATATAATGAAGCGTTTCGGAACATATCGGCGATGCTATGGCGAGGAAAAAATAAAGAGGACGTGGACCATTCCTTAAAATTGGCCCGCATCTAAAAAGAAAATGGAAAATATTTTATAATGAGTTCACACTAAGAAGCATAGTGAAAAAAAAATCTTCGTTCTCATAGTGGGGTAGGAACAGGTTTTATAACTCTTAGATCAGACCAGAAAACAAAGGAACGCTCTATTTTTGTGGAATACTATATCTCGGTGCAATATACGAGAAAATCGGCAATCATATGAAATCCAGAAACATTGTTCCACTATAGAACTTCCTGATACATTAAAACTGTGTGCCGGACCGAGATTCGTAATAGGGACCTTTGTCTTTCACGGGCAAGTGCTCTACCATCAGAGCTACCCAAGTACGACTCACGTCCTCTCCTCACAGCTTCACTTCCGCCAGTACCTCGTCTCCTACTTTTCAAACTTTACAGAAGCTCTTCTGCGATCATTGCTGAACTAGCACTCCGGGAAGAAATGATATTGCGAAGACATGGTTTAGCCACTGCCTGGGGGATTCATGATTTCACTGTAATTTAAGTTTTCAGACCAATGCAGAAAGCTCAGGCAGAAGGAAAAACCTGTGGTGATTAAATATAATAAGCGGGTGTATACTGCATTACGTGCGGTGATTGCCCTAACAAATATATAGAACAAACCGGTAGGTCATTTCGAATAAGACTTCAGGAACATCATAATTTAAGTAACCTGCTATCTACATTAACAGTGTACTTAAGCACTGAGGGCCAGAGCATCACAAGCCCTTCATCAAATTTAAAAAGTACTTCACAAACAAGAAGAAAAGCCATATTTCGAATATATTGAAGGAGGTGGAAATTTTGAGACATAAGAAAGAAAACGCAGAGTTCACGTTGAATAACCAATTGTAATTAAAGCACCATAGCATTCTGGCTAATTTTGATTGTTTGTATGATTAAGTGCTAGTATGTAATAAAGTTCTGTACTCCTCTCGCTTGAAAAGGTAGCGACACAGCGCTCATGGTCATGAGTTTGACCTCACTCTGTCCACACGGATAGGTTCTATTCTGCCTGTCAGCTAGCCTCTCGTTGTCGTTCGTACGGGACACTTTCGCCTGCTCTACATTGAGATGAACTGCCCTGCCGTCAGATTGGTAAGACACTGCCACCTGATTATTTCCACATACTAATCTGCGATGCCTTGGCTAGTTATGTTAGCAGTGACAATTCTCTATTATCAATCCAGCAGATTAGCATCTCCCCACGATAATTTTTTTTTCTTTTTCGGTGCAGGCAAATATTAGAGAATGAGACTCGTCTTCTTTTCATCACCATAGTATTGACAATATTCTCTGAGTAATAAATTTTGACAAGGAGCGACGATTATGCCTACGATCTTTTAACGTAGTGAGTATATTTGAGATATTCTTTGCTAACTTTAATACCCACAAAATTTGGTAACACAGTACTTTGCCTTTTGCCATCTAAATTTACCTGATGATGCAGCTCAAGGCTGCGAAACAGGACGTGTTTTAATAAACAATCATTTCATTATCTGTAAGCACAGCTCTCCCTAGCATCATGCCTTTCAAAAACTGTGGTTACCCGGAATACAAATTACTATCTCTAAAAATACTCTTTGGCGCTCCAGATAGCAAAGTCACATTTAGGCTCAGGTAGCAGAATAACATCATGTAAAAGACAATTCTGGAAAACAGTGCGCGAGTGGGGGGTGGGAGATGCAGGAATAAGAGGGAAAATAGTTACAAAGGAATGTCGTGTTCAGTACACCCACTGCCACATTCTACTATTGAGCAGTTTCAGTGTTGTAGCCCAAGAGGTAATCTTGGTAAATTCTGATTCATATCACCACGCAAATGCCTAAATAAGATACACAATACAATCAATGACGACATTATCAATCTGCAAATGTAGCTCTATCCATACTTTATTTCAGTGGTCGAAACACTGCTGTAAAATTAGTGAATATCGCACTCATAACTTCGGTAATTTAAACATATTTGGAAGCTGACTATTAACAGCCAACAAGTAACGTACAAAGTGCATGTTTCACTATCAGCTGTTTTTTTTATTTAAAAGCTAAATATCAACCGTTTCAGTCACGGGCCTTCTTCACAGATTCTATACAAAGATAAAGAGAAAGGCATCAAGCATACAGCAAATGTTATAAATTCTTTTCCAACGAGGTGCAGAAGGTACGTGAATACTTCTGCAATTAAAACAGTTTAAGCACAAACTTCACATCTGTCATTACTTAAAAAATGACTACGTCTCATATGTAGAGCATGTCAAGAATTCCTATACATTACACAGGACTTTTAATGGCAAATACAGTTGTGATTAACGTAAAAAGAGCAGTACTGATGACAAGATCAGAGGTAAAAACGTTATAATTGCAGAAAATGTTCAGGAGTAGGTCATAGATCTTAAGAAAATAGTTTCGTCATATGATACAAAAATATCTCAGAGATAAATTTCTCGATGAATATAGGAATCTGGACTATCTTTGGCTAACATCTTTGGTTTAGTTTCACGGAAACGTAGAATAACATCGACCTTACAATATACGGTAGAAATCATAAGAAAACCCTAATGTTAAACACTAGCACAATCATGACATCTACTCGATGAAAATTATATAAATAAAGGTCTATTATATGATAGATGTAATGAAAATAGTGTCTTTAACATAAAAATGAATTAAGATACAGTGTTCACCCAGCATTCATATGCATGTAAGTTACAGTAGTCCTCTATTAATTCGAGATGTCGACATACATAAATAAAGCTTAGTATAAGTGCTTAATTATAACCTAGTACATCAGTAACAGAAATACCATAAAGAAGAGGAGTTTTTAAATAACCATAGTATAACCAACTGTATTCCCAAATCGGTTTTTGAGGAATATATATATATATATATATATATATATATATATATATATATATATATATATATATATATATAGTGACAGTGATAATTACCTTTATTTATCATAGTAAGACTTCAGGGGCTCAGCCCCTAAGGATATATTTTGAGAGGCAACTAGAAAAATTTTTCATCTGATCCAGACAAATGAATGCTAAACAAAATATGTATTTTCATATGTAAAAACATTTAACAGAACGTAGACGTTTGGCTACAGATGATTTAACTAGTACATCAATACATGAATGTTATCCACGTAATAACATTTAAGAATAACAGTTTTAATAAAAGAAGAAAGAAATGATTTGCTGCTCATTAAAATGCAAACTACGTCTTTAGAGTGAGAACACACTTCACACGTTAGACAACGTATTAACCAGAAGTCCAATGCTGGATAAAATAAAAGTTGACAATAGAATGTTGGGTGTTAAGCATAGAAAGTGTACAACAACAGGAGAGAAGTTACAATCATTTTATAAAATATGATGTAATAGAATGGAAATTATTCTAGATTTGTACCTTTCACGAAAAACACTGGCTCACTGGTTATGAGTAATAATATTATTCTTCGAATAGCTGAAGTCTATACAACAAATTCGCAATAATATCTATCTTCCTTAGAAATATGTTGCAATGAAAGTAAGAGATGAATGCAATATTACTGTTTAACACCAGAGACATATACAGTAAATGTGACAGGGTACACATATATATTCATATATAATAAACTGAAAGGGGGAAGTACATATTTGGTATGTACCTCATCACTCAAACAATGAAGGAATAGGCAGGGTACCTTAATAGTGAGTCTGGTAGCAAAAAATGTGATCTTACATTGTATTATAAACTGTGTGTTATAAAAGAGTTGTGATAACCCCCCCCCCCCCCCCCCCCCCCGCCTTAAGGTATACATACACATCTATGACTAGTAAATCATTTAGATATTAAGCAACATTCTATGATGAACATCAGTAATTACATAGAAGGTGTGTAACATAACATAATGTGATCTGTCTATACTGCAGTTTCAAAATGAAGAATCATAACAAAGTATAAAAAAACTGTGTGTAATAAAAGTGTCACTAACATTAAATGCTGTTCATTTTAATGACAGACATACCAAAGCTGTTCTTCTCCCTCCTATCTTATTACATATGTATGTATATGGGTACCCACCTGTTTTTCTATAAAGGTCTCTAGTGTTAAATGGTAATTTAGAATTAACATCTCGATTTCAATGCAATATATTACCAAAGAAGTTAGTTCTCATTGTCAGTCAATCTGTTGTATAGCATTCAGGTATTCCAAGAGTATTTTTAGAACTCATAGTTCTATCCATAAAATGGTTCAAATGGCTCTGAGCACTATGGTATTTGACATCGGAAGTCATCAGTCCCCTAGAACTTAGAGCTACTTAAAAATGGTTCAAATGGCTCTGAGCACTATGCGACTTAACATCTGTGGACATCAGTCACCTAGAACTTAGAACTAATTAAACCTAACTAACCTAAGGACATCACACACATCCATGCCCAAGGCAGGATTCGAGCCTGCGACCACAGCGGTCACACTGTTCCAGACTGAAGCCCGCCAAGAACCGCTAGGTCACAGCAGCCAGCTATAGTTCTGTGAGTCAATTTCTCATGAAAGGTAGCAATCTACAGTAACTTGTATTTGATTAGATCATGTTTCATAAAATGTTTGTGACTTCTGTCTTTTTGTTTTATGCTCAGTATGATACATACCAAACATTCTAGCTCCAACTTTTATTTTATTCAACATGGACTATTGGTCAATAACTTGTCTTATGTGCAAAGTGTGTTCTCGCTCTAAAGATGTAGTTCGCATTTTAATGAGCAATAGGTCATAAGTTCCTTTTTTATTAAAACTGTTATTCTCAAATGCTATTATGTGCAAAACTTACATGTACTGATATAATAGTTAAATCATTTGTAGCCCAAAGTCTACATTCTGTTTAATGTTTTTAAGCCTTTACATACCCAAGTGCATATTTTGTTTAGCATTCAATTGTCTGGATTAAATGAAAAAAATTTTCTACATCCCTCTCAAAATGTATTCTTAGTTGATGAGCCTCTGAAGTCTTACTTTGATAAATAAGGTTACTCCTCACTACCACATATACATCCGTTTTCAACACTCATCAAAGCCAGAATTGACACATACCTCGTTAGGCTGTGCTTATTTACCCCCTCTCCTTCTTGTTTTATTTTATTGCAAAGAAGTTCTGTAGGACTAAATGGAGAAACAAATATTCAAGGTCATGGAGAGTTTCAGTACATGAAATTACAACATAAAAGCAACAAGAGATAAAAATTAAATATTTATTAATCCAAACTAACTAAATGCAGTCAACAACGCAACAAGAATCATCTTAACTCGTCAAAGAATTCCTCGAAGGAATAGAAGTAGTGACCCATTTGGAATCTCTTCTCCTTCGATTTGAAAGCTCGTGAATTACTACAAAGATTTTTGAATTTGAGTGGTAGCTAATTGAAAATGGATGCAACACATCTTTCTGCACAATATTTAAGGAAGACCAGTCCAAAAGCAGCTTTGATTTCTGCCGAGTATTAACTGAGCGAAAGCTGCTTATTCTTGGGAGTAAGCTAATATCGTTAAAAGGAAATGACAGTAAGTAATGTATATACTGATAGGCCACTGTCAAAATACCCAGACTCGTGAATAGGTGTCGACAAGGGGTTCATAAACTTACACCTCTTATGGTCTGAACCACCCGTTTCCGAGTTAAAGGAATCCCTTCAGAATAGGGAGAGTTACCCCAGAATATAATACCACACGACGTAAGCGAATGAAAATAAGCAAAGTAGGCTAATTTTCGAGCGATCACTCACTTCAGAAACCGAGTAGTAAAAATTGCAGTATTAAATCTTTGAACAAGAACCTGAACGTAGGCTTTTCATGACGGTTTACTGCCAATCTGAACACCTAGAAATTTGAACTGTTCAGTTTCACTAATCATACGTCCAGTCTGTGAAATTAAAACGTCGGTGTTGTTGAATTTTGTGTCAGAAACTGTAAAAACTGAGGCTTACTGTGATTTAGCATTAGTTTATTTTTCACAAGCCATATATATATGTGTACCATAAGACGAAAACACTTTCTAAAGATCTGTGACCTACTCCTCAATAGTTTGCAAATTATAACTCTTTTACCTCTGGTTCTCTCTTCAGTACATCTCTGTTTACGTGTTACATTAGTATATTTGCCTTTAAAACTCCTGTGTAATATACGGGAATTCATGACATGCCCTACACATGAGACGGGGCCTTTTTTTTTTTTTTTTTTTTTTTTTTTTTTTTTTTTTTTTTTTTTTTTAGTGATGGATTGGATGGCGTGGCTCAAACTGTTTTAACTCCGGAAGTATGCGTGTATCTTTTGCATATGTTTAGAAATGAATTTGTAGCGTTTCCCGTTTACTAAATGTATTGTTTTTATCTTTGGATAGAACCAGTGAAGACGGTCTGTGACTGAAACCGCTCGATATTTAAGTTTTAAGTAATGAAGCAGCTGACAGTCAAACAAGCCTTTTATAAACGTAACAATTTAATTTCATTACAGAAGTAACAATCCTTACGTTATTAGACACTTTTTTTTGCAAGAATCTGGAGATAGATGTTACAGAAGAACGTGGTTCCATTAAAAGTATCCGTGCTTCATTAACTATGAATATGAAGCAAGTATGCGTCATCCGTGAAATTCTCGACGTATTGCATAGTATGAGTTCCTGAATATTTAGTAATTAAGGAAGGAGAGACACACAGCAGTCAGTCACCATCCCATCAGCTTTCAATTCCTGAATATCTAAATTTTTGCTATAAACCGTTAACTTCAGTTCTATACACCTTTAAGAACATATGGTGACGTGAACTGCCGAAAGCCTGTTCAAGTAAAACGAAAATGAACTGAAGATATACAGAGCCGATATCTAGACTTGCAGGAATAATAATAGCCGATTGGTCGGCGACTGACTGCTGCGTGCCTCTCCTTCCCTGTAATCTCCCATCGCTGTGCACAACGGTTCCTCATGGAATCAAACTTACTTTACAATCAGATTTGTGTAGAATAGATCGGATAAACACGTTTCGTAGCACGCTAGGTTCACATAAGCTAAAGAAAAGTAGGACTACACAATTCTAGAGACATGTCGTATGAATAACCTACTCGTACTGAGCGTTAACCGCTACACGAATCTCCCAGTCACTCAACTCGCAGCTGGCCATCTTGATAAATCTTTTCCGTAATTTCCTTAAATGCCTTAAGTCAAATTCCGGGATGGTTCTTTCGAAAGAACACGGCCGCCTTCCTTTGCCATCCTTTCCTAACCCGAATGATCTCCTCGTCGACGGGCCTTTAAATATAACCTAATCCTCCCAGTCTTCCAATCACTTTGTGTTTCTGTTTACATCAGTAGCCACCTTCAACGTCGCAGCTACAGCCCATTGTACTTCTTTGTTTTATACCCAAACCCTACGACCTAAACTTTTTTCCATACTGCTGCGAAAGTTCAGTCATTGTTCTGGACTTGAGTCAAGAAGCGGAAGTGCAATGCTTTTTGTAAGGCAATTCTTTGTTCATACAAGACGAACGAGTGTAATGCTCGTGCTCTTCTTTGAATGTTTGACGTAACTAATCGTAGAGTTTTACCACTGTACACAATGTCTACACCGTATCAATGAGAACAAGAAAGGTCAGGTATCCTTCAGGTTATATCTATTATTAGTGGGTCAACCAAGGAAGGAAAACTTGTGGGAGGATATAAACGATCGTGGAATCTAAGTCTAGACTGAGATAAATAAGTATTTATTTGCTCTAATGACTGACCAAAATAGCAGTGAAACTTAACAGAGAAGGAACTTCTCTGAAGATCGAATCAAAATTACAGCACTAAAACCGAGGAGATGTGTCAGAAAATGTGAAAGACTATATGGACAAAGTGCGGGAAGATCTGTTCACCTGGGCGACTCACAAATTCAAAGTTGACGATATAAAAGATGCCACCAATTATAACCGAATCAGACAACACAAGTTAGGTGCAAGGTAATCAAGTAACGAGCTGATCATTAAGAAACTAAACAACGTTTTCCAACAGAGACTTCTATTTTATATAATGAAAATTAAGTGTAATCTGCATACAGTTTGATGCCCAACCTACTTTGCGACGTAGTTACCGTTCAAATGTAGGCACCTGTCGTACCGTTTTACCAGCTTTCCTTTGCTTTCTACATAGTTGCCGCCAAGTTACTGAACCACTGATTAACGGCTCCTGTAAGTTCGTCATCACTTCAGTAGCGTCGTCCACTCAAAACGTCTTTTTGTTTTCGGTATCAGTGATACTCACTTGGGGCTAAGTCCGGACTGTATGGCGGATGTTGAATCATTTCCCATTGAAACCGCTGAACGTTATCTTGAAAGGTGATGACTCCAATGCTTAGCATTCAGCGCCGCTTGTTCGTAATGGCGTGGGGAAGTCCGGTGTCATCACTGAAGGCCTGTTCCGGCAATCTTCGTCATGAACTGTCAGCTATCCAAGGAGCACGCATGCCGTAATAATCGTTATGAGCCCAGTTAAAAGTGCTGCTGTATTTCGTAACACGAAGGTTAATCGATTGAAGCAGGCCTGAAGATGACGTAGTGTATCGTCGAAACTGGTAACCTAACAATAAAACCTAAATACCGGCGACTGGTATTGTTTTATTGGATACTGACTAGCCGTAGTCCCAGACTGCAGACAGAAGATGGAGTTGCATTCATTCACAGGAGAACAACCCAACATTTTAGCCGACTCTCCTGAACCGCCTAACTTTCGAAAATACTATTCAATCAGGGTGAGTCAGTGCTGTTATCAGTGTGCCGGACTTGAAAGAACTTCACAAACTAAGCAACTCAGTAACGTTGGTCCTTCTGTGAGTATTTATGCAAGTAATAATTCGACTGGGCATTAATAGCAGAGTCAATCGAGAGAGAAATTAGCAGTAGAATACAACAGAGTAGTATACTTTACCAGTGTCTGAGGGACTTGGTGTGGGGAAGGGAAGTGCCAATTAGGTGCAAACTGGTGCTATGCAGGACTTACTTCACACTCATACTAATTTACGGCTCAGAGACTTGGACTATGAGTGGAAGAGAGGAGAGTAGAATACAGTCTAATGAAATGAAGTTTCTGGGAAGTATGCCAGGGAAGACGAGGAGAGACAGAGTGAAAAATGGAGATGTTAGGAAGGAAATTGGAGTTTAGTAATTGACTGAGAAAATTGAAAATAACACATTAAAATGGTTTGGGCATGCGAAGAGGATTGGAGAGGGAAGAATACCAAGAAAAATGATGGAGTTCAAGATTGAGAGCAAGAGGCCAAGAGGAAGACCGAGAAAAAGATGGACTGATACAATAAAGATGAGTGTAAGGAGTAGAATCCTGCTGTGGGACCAAACTGTGGAAGAAGAATGGTGAAAAAAAAGAGTAAAGTGGTGTGTTCACTAATCTCTGTATCGGTGATGACGCTCTCTATTGGATCAGGATTATTTGTGGCTAAGAGGTCAAGTGTGTTTTCGCTACCATTTATAATTCGTGTGGGCTCATGAACTAATTGTTCAAAGTAATTCTCAGAGAAAACATTTAGTAAAATTTCGGAATTGGTTTTCTGTCTTCCACCGGCTTTGAACATGTATTTTCGCCAACTGTGGAATTTAATCCAGGACATTTGGGCAAAGAGTTATGATTAGGAATTTAATGCTGAAAATTCAAAGGGAAAATTGCCAGCGGTTCTTAAGGTACGCAGAAGGCGTTGTTTATGTTCGGTGCTCTGACGGGGACTGATTTATTCAACGAAGCAAATCCCAAGGCAATAGAAAGTAACTGTAACCCTTCAAATATCACTGTCCTCTCGAATGTGAACCAGGATACATAGCCTTTGCAGTATTCCACTGCCGCTCATCTATGATGCAGCGTTCTTTACGATCATCTGAACTGCCCCTGAGAACCGACTGCGTGAAATTCGCCAAGAGAGGTCTGTGCAGCGTGAATGGGCTATAAATGTTATAGTAGTTCAGAGCCATTCACGTTTTATTTCATAGCTGTCAATCTTACAACTGCTGTAATAACCTGCGCCATCCCATCCACTCGCAATAACATAACTAAAAGATAACCTTAGTGTTTAAGGAACATCATTACCTTATAGAACCTCTCATCATTACTGATCTCTGCATTGCTCTTGGACCCAGTCTTCGATGTAAGTAAGCCGCATTTGTTAACTTACCTCTTCATATTACGCTTGAAAATGTTTGTTTCTATCTCGTGTTCCTACAGTAAATGCCATTCTGCCGAATGCAACTCCAAAAACTTCTTTTTTCTGTCAAAGATTGTTGCTGTCTCCAGTAGATGTACCTCAACCTCCGTAAACTATACTCACGCATTCGCGCTATAGGTCTGCTATTTTCTGCTAGCAATGCTGAATTATCTCTTACCTGTCCCATGTTTGTGTTGTACATAAATATAGAGTTTTAAAACCATTGGGTTTAATACAAGATAAGTTTGTCATTGAATGATAGTACACAGAGAAGCATGTAATTATGTTGTGTTTTTAATCGTCATGTCAGTTGCATCAACTGTGTACTGAAGCAAGTGATTTCTCTATGGAACGAATCACTCCTTCAGGGGCATCCGAAAGCAGATGGAAACAAGAATAACGGGACATGAAGTTTAAATTTTTCTCAATAATATCAGAGAAATGTGGTGTTATTGGGAGACAAGTCAACCGAAAGCGACTATTGTGGTGTAAACATAGCCAGTTGGGGCTTCCATGCCCGGCTTCTTCGGCATATGACCCTTTTAGACTGCCTATTATTTTCCACAAAAGCTATTACCTTGAACATTTGTGAGTATACACATTTCAAATATTTCTTTCCTGCGTCATTTCTGAAACTCTAGAATTAAGCATAAAGTTGCAGAAAAAATAGTTTTTAAACTGTACGAAGTATAACGTACGATAGAGGGAAAATACGTTTTAAATTAGTATATTGTATTTAACAACGGAGAGAGGCATGAGAGCCCCGCATGGCGGTCTGATCACTGCAGTAGCCGATCCGCTTTTGTCTTGCAGTTTTAGCAGATTTCTTGGATACATTTGGCAAAATTTTCAACGCTGACATTAACGAGCATCATTTATTTATAGTTTTATTTATTGCAGTGAACTTAAGACGGAAAAAACAGTATGAATGGATTGTGGCTGCTGCTGCGGAAGATGGCCATCGAAACAAACACATCACCCTATATTTTCGTGACTCAGATATTTTGTTTGATTTTCATTTCACTTCGGTGGCCGCCATCATGTCTAGACTGAACCTCTCTCTTTACAGATATTCTAGCGTACCGACCACATTCAGACTACTGATATTCAACGGTAAAACAGAATGTTACCCCTTCCTGTTATTCGATCTTTTTCTCGTCATCAACTCCCCCTTTACAGTCCTCCCACAGTATTTGGAATGGGGGACTAGTCTGTTAACTTTCGTTAATGGAGAGATCATCAGTTACGGACACATACCCC
This sequence comes from Schistocerca gregaria, assembly GCF_023897955.1. Lineage (NCBI taxonomy): Eukaryota > Metazoa > Arthropoda > Insecta > Orthoptera > Acrididae > Schistocerca > Schistocerca gregaria. The sequence continues at coordinate 728,052,607 of NC_064922.1, read as the reverse complement.
GTAGATAAACATTAGTTTTTTTTAAGCCCTCAGAGTCCCAACAACATGAAAAAAACAAAATTTTAGAACTTTCCATAAATTTATTCTTTAATGTCACAGTAAGGAACGAAAATGAAGACTCAAATTTTTAGGAGGTGATTTCACTTTCGTAACAATTTTAAAATTTTTGACAGAATTTAATTTTATTGTCATAGCAAGCAATAAATACAAGAGCAAACATCAGAAAGTAGACAAACGGTAGTTTTAAGGAGGTGGCATCACTGTGCAATCACTGGACATACAGTTTTCAAACATCGATTATTTTATATGATATACTTGAAAGTAAATTCACATTTTTCATAGTCACGGACTTCGTTGAACTCCTAATGCCCAAAACAAATTATACTACTACATAACAAGAAAAATTAGTAAAAATTCAATAAATTTTGTTCAATATGGCATAGTACTGTACGGCTCTCATTTCGAAACCACTCATAAAAGCAGTACTACAAACTCAGATCTACATTACAATAACTTTAGATATACTTACTATCACTGTCATTGATCTCAGTATGGTCACTATAAGCAAAATCACATTTCACAATTCTCTACAATCACGATGTACAACCTCCTTGCGGACTGTTGCTTTGATCGCTATAAGTGGGTGCTACGGTGCACTAGATTTGTAGTAGTACCTCAGTGTATCACTAGATGCCTCTTTCTGGTATTTTGAAACTATATTAATAAAATGATGGTTTCAGAAAGCACTACTGGTAGTCAGTTGGTTAATGCAGTGGTTTCTATCGCTTTCTGCATCCTCATGTAGATGGCTATTTCTGATTATACCGCGTTTTAGAGGCGAGTCCACCTACCATTCTTCCACATCCTTTGGCTGGGTTCTTCGCAAAACAAGGATGACCGCTTCTGCCGGAATTCTTCGGACTCTATTTCTGAAATTTTTTTTGGGTGTTGCACGTTGCTCTGGAAAAGGATAAGATAGAAGACGTTATTTCAAAGGGGGAAAGGGGAATACATCGAACATCAGATGAATTTTTGTGTAATAAACTCCTCTCGCCGCCAGGCCCGGAAACTTCTCCTTAGATTTGTTTGTGTGTATGAGAAGAAAAAGGTAAATTATTTGTATCTTTTACCACACATGTTCCTAAATTTTCATGTTTCACTTCTGACATCTCCTCATTTGTTTTATGACTGATTTTATATTACATACCTATTGTCTGGTTGTAATCTTCACTTTTTCGTTTATTTTGTTGCTACAAACTGTTTAATATCGGAATGCGTTTATGTGATTTCATCGCCGGCTCTCTTATTTCCACAGCGTAAACAGCTCTTAATTGAATTGTTTGTACTCATTCGTACTTCAATATGTTCCGTGTTTATTTTTCCTTCTCTTCCCCATGATCAAAAAGTTTCTCTTATATTAACATTTATAGAGAGTGTGTGCGTGTTGTGACAACTGTATTCTTCCTCATTCGGCCGTATACATCCCTTATAATTTTAACGTGGTACTGTTCGCTTCTACGAAGGAACTTTTGTGATAGGAGATTAGTAGATTGACTCCTCAAATCACTTTATGTATTGGTAGGGTAGTATCTTTTGTGTGATGTTCATCAAAGTACACTCCTGGAAATTGAAATAAGAACACCGTGAATTCATTTTCCCAGGAAGGGGAAACTTTATTGACACATTCCTGGGGTCAGATACATCACATGATCACACTGACAGAACCACAGGCACATAGACACAGGCAACAGAGCATGCACAATGTCGGCACTAGTACAGTGTATATCCACCTTTCGCAGCAATGTAGGCTGCTATTCTCCCATGGAGACGATCGTAGAGATGCTGGATGTAGTCCTGTGGAACGGCTTGCCATGCCATATCCACCTGGCGCCTCAGTTGGACCAGCGTTCGTGCTGGACGTGCAGACCGCGTGAGACGAAGCTTCATCCAGTCCCAAATATGCTCAATGGGAGACAGATCCGGAGATCTTGCTGGCCAGGGTAGTTGACTTACACCTTCTAGAGCACGTTGGGTGGCACGGGATACATGCGGACGTGCATTGTCCTGTTGGAACAGCAAGTTCCCTTGCTGGTCTAGGAATGGTAGAACGATGGGTTCGATGACGGTTTGGATGTACCGTGCACTATTCAGTGTCCCCTCGACGATCACCAGAAGTGTACGGCCAGTGTAGGAGATCGCTCCCCACACCATGATGCCGGGTGTTGGCCCTGTGTGCCTCGGTCGTATGCAGTCCTGATTGTGGCGCTCACCTGCACGGCGCCAAACACGCATACGACCATTATTGGCACCAAGGCAGAAGCGACTCTCATCGCTGAAGACGACACGTCTCCATTCGTCCCTCCATTCACGCCTGTCGCGACACCACTGGAGGCGGGCTGCACGATGTTGGGGCGTGAGCGGAAGACGGCCTAACGGTGTGCGGGACCGTAGCCCAGCTTCATGGAGACGGTTGCGAATGGTCCTCGCCGATACCCCAGGAGCAACAGTGTCCCTAATTTGCTGGGAAGTGGCGGTGCGGTCCCCTACGGCACTGCGTAGGATCCTACGGTCTTGGCGTGCATCCGTGCGTCGCTGCGATGCGGTCCCAGGTCGACGGGCACGTGCACCTTCCGCCGACCACTGGCGACACATCGATGTACTGTGGAGACCTCACGCCCCACGTGTTGAGCAATTCGGTGGTACGTCCACCGGGCCTCCCGCATGCCCACTATACGCCCTCGCTCAAAGTCCGTCAACTGCACATACGGTTCACGTCCACGCTGTCGCGGCATGCTACCAGTGTTAAAGACTGCGATGGAGCTCCGTATGCCACGGCAAACTGGCTGACACTGATGGCGGCGGTGCACAAATGCTGCGCAGCTAGCGCCATTCGACGGCCAACACCGCGGTTCCTGGTGTGTCCGCTGTGCCGTGCGTGTGATCATTGCTTGTACAGCCCTCTCGCAGTGTCCGGAGCAAGTATGGTGGGTCTGACACAACGGTGTCAATTTGTTCTTTTTTCCATTTCCAGCAGTGTAGAATTAAGCTCATACGACGGTTGGAACTTAAATAGTGGCAACTATTTATTCACAACCGATGCAAAAGAGTTACCTGTTTTCACCTGTTACTGCCCGTCAAAGTAGTCACCAGCGTTGTGTAGAACTTGTTGCCAGCTGTGTGGAAGGCGTAGTATACGGTTAGCAGAGCCTGTTCTGTTGATGTGCGAATGGAGCGGTCTACTGACTGTCGAATCTCTGGAACAGTTCTGAAGCGAGAGCCACAAGAGGTTCCTTCATCTTCGGAATCAAATCAAAGTCACAAGGACTTAAGTTCTGGGAGTATGGAGGATGGTACAGTACTTCCCAGTCCCATCGACCTATTACAGCAGCCACTGCTTGCACTGTATGCACCCGCGCAATGTCGTGCAAAATGATGGGTAGGTTGCTTAGAAAGTGTCACCGCTTCTTTCAAAATGCTGGTCACAGGTGATGCTCCAATAAGGAACACTAATACCGTGCATTGGCTGTCGTAGAGGAACGTAATGCTTTAGGATAACAGTACACAGTCGTACACGAGAATCACCATAAATTTCACCATAATGGGGCTCTGACGCACTTTCGACTTTCGTGGCGAACCATAATGACGCCATTCGTTGGACTGCCGCTTCAGTTTTGGCTCCGTGGCATTTTCTTCAGAACTGTTCCAAATGTTCGCCCTGCAGTACACCACTCCACTCGCACCCTAAACAGAACATGCTCTGCTAACGGTATACTACGCCTTCCACATCGCTGGCAACGAGTCTACACAAAGCTGGTGACTACTTTAAATGACAGTAACAGGTACAAAGACGTAACTCTTTTGCATTGGTTGTAAATAAATAGTTGCCACTATTTAAGTTCCAACCTCATATGTACAGTATCCCATTTGCATTTTCTATATTAATTCTAAAATACCCACAAGTCATTTCCATGCCAAAATCACCAAGCCTGTTATGCTAATATCTGTGGATTGTTATTACATGAAAGTGTCTTTGGCGGTGGATTTTAATGTAATTACCAGAGTCTTAGTTTCTTTCATAAGTTATTCTGCACTGCGTTAATCTTTTTTATGTAAGGCGTAACTATCAGCGAAAATTGAAAGTAGGATTAGCATATTTCGAACTTAGGTTTGTGATGGTATTCTTCAGTGAAGAGCAAAATAGTTCATTCCTTGCGGGTAAGTTGTGTAACGTTTTTCACCCAACTCTAGACCTAATTAAAAGTTATTTTACGGTTATATGTCTTATTTAGCAATGGTATTTTAACTGGCTACATGGTACTGCTTTGCAACGGAAGTTAATCATTGTCCTGTACGTACCGACACCTTTTTAAGATTTCGTATATCTGTCGGTAAAAGCGGAACCCTTATAATATCATTTTGTCACTAGATTCATTTTTACTGGCTTAGAAGTCGAATATAAATGAAGCCCATCGAAAGAACCAAAGCAATTTCGTTTACGTTTCAAGACACACAAGGAAATTAGTAAAACCGTATATCCCAATCAAGTAAGTTCAATGTTAGTTTGTATTCACAAAGTTTATATTGTTGCGTTTAATTCGGTCACTGTCATAGGGTTCCCAAATGGATATGTACACACGTAAAAAAACTAACTGATATTGTATCTTGGGTGTGCTACGAAGCTAACAGCGCCACCTATTAATTTCTTCGTGTACTATGCCGTCACTGAGGCAAATACACGAACTGTTAAGCAGAGCAGACGCCTAAAATCTTTTACCTCCGTTATCAGATTTTGTGATCATACGGACTGGAAGATACGATGGTGTTAGATAATATTTTAACTCACGATATTGCTTTTCTTTCTTTCTTTTCGTGAATCGATTTCGATGAAACAAAGGCTGTACGTTTTCCCCATTAAGCTCAAGGTATGTGCGAACACCCTGAAAATTCGTCTAGAAGTCTTGGAGAGTAGCATTTTCAGACAGACACTACAGTTTTAGATGAAACTTTAAATTAGTATATATTATCCTTTCGTGATACAATTTTGATCAAATAAAGCCGGTAGGTTGCCACGCTCAACTTTCTTGTGAAAGCCCCGTGAAAATTTGCCTGGCATCTTTGGAGATTAATCTGTTCAAAAAGAGAAACAGTTGTAAACAACGGTTTTGCAGATTTGTATTAATATAGAAGATAATATTCAGATACGCTTACTCTTGTTTCGGTATGAAAACATTGCGGACAGATACAAATTTTACTCCTGCTCCGGCGCCATTTGTTATGTACAAATCTTGAGATAACTCGTGTATTCATGACGGAGTCCACAGATGCTATCTGCTGTGATACAGTTTAACAACTTCGTCTATTTATCTTCTTACATCAGTTTGTCAATGCATTAAAGTTGATTACCTTGATATGTTTTATATTTGTTGAGAATTTTCGTTACGTTTTGATATTTTAAATAATAACTATATTCGTATTTAATTTACTCTTTTAGAAATGGGCCGACCGATGTGGCCGAGCGGTTCTAGGCGCTTCAGTCTGGAACCGCGCGACCGCTACGATCGCCGGTTCGAATCCTGCCTCGCGCATCGATGTGTGTGATGTCCTTAGTTTGGTGAGGTTTAAGTAGTTCAAGGTTCTAGAGGACTGATGACCTCAGATGTTAAGTCCCATAGTGCTCAGAGCCATTTGAACAATTTTTAGAAATGATCCTGTTTAGAAAGCGGAAGCAAATTATGAATATGAAATACTTTTGAAGATCTTTCGCTGTGTCTATTCAGATGTTGCTCGTGAGAATGAAGATCCAGATGGCTGTGAGAGTGAATGTGATGGTGACCACTAGACATCTAAGGAAGTGGCTGCGACAGTAACGATATAGGTTATTCAGTTCTGGAGAACGATTCGTTTTGAGGTAAAGTTATAAGTCATAATTATTTACCATATATCACACACTGAGGCACTCGCCATGTTAGCCGTGAGCGCTAATGCGCTGCTTCCTGGATTCGGGTAGGATTAACGACGATGGCATGTGTGCCGGCCAGCCTGGATGTGGTTTTATGAGGTTTCCCACATCCCCCTAGGTGAATACCGTGTTCGTGCCAACGTCCCGCTTCAGTTCCAAGGCTCCCAGACATGTGAACATATTCGCACTATTCCATGCATTACACTAGACGCAGACAGTTGGGGTACACTAATTCCGTCCCGGGGGGTACCGGGTGTTGGCAGGAAGGGCAACCGACCACCCCTGAAATTAACCTTGCGAAACCCATTTAACCATGCCGACCCTGTGTGACCACGGGAATAGACACAAGCAAAAGGAGAAGAGGAAGAATACTCGGAGGTGACAAAGGTCATGGAATATCTCTTAATATCAATTTTTTCGGCGTAATGCAGCAATTCGGCGTGGCATGGACTCAACAAGTCGATGGAACTCCCTAGCAGAATTACTGAGTCGTGCTACCTATAGAGGCATTCATAATTGCAAAAGTATTGCCGGTTTTGTGCACGTTGAGTTTTCCTGTTGGAAGATCTGTGTCGCCAAAAAATTCGCTCCAATTGTTCGGATCGTTCTTCAAGCCAACTGCGAACAACTGAGGTTCTATGATATGTCACTATGATCCATAAAAATTACATAATTGTTTGGGAACATTGAAGTCAATGAGTGGCTGCAAATGACCTCCAACCTGCCGATCATAATCATTTCTAGTCAATGATCGGTTTAGTTTTAACCGAGAACCCAGTACATTCAATGCAGACACAGCCCACATCTTTATAGACCCACCACCAGCTAGAGCAGTGCCTTGATGACAGCTTGTATCCATGGACCAGTGCGGTCTGCGCCACACTCGAAACTTACCATCACCTCTAACCAGCTGAAATTTGGACTCATCTAACCAGGCCAAGGTTTTCAAGTTGTCTAAGGTCCACCCGACATGGTAAAAAAACGATGTTGTACTGTTGGCATAGCAAAGACATTCACCTCCGTTATCTGTTGCCGTAGTCCATAAACTACCAATTTCATTGAATAGTCCTAAAGAATAGGTAAGTCGTATGTACCACACTGATTTATGCGGTTATTTCACCCAGTGTTGCTTGTTTACGAAAAAGCCACTGCGTTAGGACGCTAGGTGTAGGCCGTCGGCCACTGCGTTGTCCTGAAATGTGATCATCTCGGCACCCTCTTGAAACAGTGGGTCTTGGAATAATGAATCTCCTAACTATTTCCGAAATGGTATACCGTTGCGTCTATCTCCGACTTCCGTTTCGAGTTCAGAGTCTGTTAGTTCCTGTAGTGCGGCCATAATTACGTCGGAAACCTTTTCACATGACTCATCTGAGTGCAAATGGCGGCTCTGCCAATGCACTGCCCTTTTATACCTTGTGTACACGATAGTACCTCAATTTGTATACATGTATATTTCCATCCCACAACTTTTGTCACCGTAGTGTATAAAACGGATGTTGTGGCACATGGTGGTATCTCCTACTCACATAACTGGTGAGACCACTTAGTCCATGAAACACTTGTAAGGGAACCTGGATTAAAATCGCCAGAGAGAGAATTCATGTGGGTTACATAAAAAGATAAAGACGGATGGTGGGATGGTTCTCTTTACAAAAGACACACGTTTTCATTCACATCCTCCCATAATTCAACATTGTACTCCGTCTCATCTTAGGTGCTTCATAGAAAAGTCTGTCGAATGGAATGCGTGTTCGGCTGAGAACAAATACAGTCGCCTATGGCAGTCGCTTAAAAACTTTGAGGTTCGCCGATGACATTGTAATTCTGTCAGAGACACCAAAGGACTTGGAAGAGCAGTTGAAAGGAATGAATAGTGTCTTGAAGGGAGGATATAAGACGAACATCAACAAAAGCAAAACTAGGATAATGGAATGTAGTAGAATTAAGTCGGGTGATGATGAGGGTATTAGATTAGGAAAAGAGACACTTAAAGTATTAAAGGAGTTTTTGCTATTTGGGGAGCAAAATAACTGATGATGGTCGAAGTAGAGAGGATATAAAATGTAGACTGGCAGTGGCAAGAAAAGCGTTTCTGAAGAAGAGAAATTTGTTAACATCGAGTATAGATTTAAGTGTCAGGAAGTCATTTCTGAAAGTATTTGTATGGAGTGTAGCCATGTATGGAAGTGCATCATGGACGATAAATAGCTTGGACAAGAAGAGAATAGAAGCTTTCGAAATGTGGTGCTACAGAAGAACGCTGAAGATCAGATGGGTAGATCACATAACAAATGAGGAGGTGCTGAATAGGATTGGGGAGAAGTTGTGGCACAACTTGAGCAGAAGAAGGGATCGGTTGGTAGGACATGTTCTGAGGCATCAAGGGATCACCAATTTAGTATTGGAGGGCAGCGTGGGGGGTAAAAATCGTATAGGGACACCAAGAGATGAATACACCAAGCAGATTCAGAAGGATGTAGGTTGCAGTAGGTACTGGTAGATTAAGAAGCTTGCACAGGATAGAGTAACATGGAGAGCTGCATCAAATCAGTCTAGGACTGAAGACCACAACAACAATAATGGCAATCGCTGTAAAAATCTGAAGTGAGTAATGGATTTTACGTGTTGGGATATTGCGCTGTGCACCATTTGAACCGTTGAGCAGATTGTCACATTGCGTAGCTAAATTTATCATTCGTTCTGAAAGGTCACAATCGTCTCATACGTGTATTCCCAGAAATATGTCGAAACTAATATACTCGTTTACCGTTCTCACACACTGTATTTAGGAAGAAACTTATGTAGCCTGAGCCTTGATGCTTGAAGTCATTTTACCATTCCGTATCAAAAACATTGTATTCTGTCACCCACACAGTCGATTAGTTTTGGTGAAAATAATCAGTCTGGGTGTAATCTCTTTCAGTTTAACCGAGAGGTTCAACCTGAAGTCACCACACTCTTTCACATGTTAAAACCGTCTGACTCAGTTGGTGGAGAACTTGCCCCGAAATGCAAGGGTTACAAGGCCGAGTCTCAGTCCGCCACACCGTTTTAATCTGCCAAGAGGCTTCATATCAGCAAACAATCCGCTGCAGAGTGAAAACTTCATTGTCGAAACATCCTCAGGCTACTGCTAAGCTACGTTTTCCGAATATCCTTTCATTCAGGAATGCTAGCCTTTCAAGTTTCGCAGGAGAGCCTATGTGAATTTTCCAAGGCAGAAGATAAGTTACTGGTAAAACTAAAGCTCTGAGGACGGATCGTGAGTGGCGCAAGCGTAGCAAAGTAGGTACAACAATTTTCCTCGAAAGTTAAAAGACCCGAAATTTGTGTCTCAGTTCGGCACACAGTTTTAATCTGCCAGGAAGTTTAAATTCAACACACACTCCGCTGCAGTGTGAAAATTTCATTCAAGAGCATCCATCATAGTAAACAGCACAGTCTTGAGATCCACAAAATATGTGACTTTTCATCGGTGTGGCTCACTTGTCGGGATTCACAGAGGAATTGGAAAAATCGACGAAGATGCCCATCCAGCTCCATTGGTACACGCTACAATAGATTTCACATGATTAAAGAGAAATGAGACTGATTCTTGTTCACATGGAGGCTTACCGAAACTCATTGCTCCGCACATTTCACGAGGGAAAGTAGCTTCGTGTCCTCCACCACAAACCATGAGGTGACTTGCGGAGTATTGATTTAAAAGCATGTAGTGGGTCTGAGGAAAGACTAACATCAGTTTTACATAATTTAGACAATGTTATTCGGAGATTTACAAAATGAAGAGTTATGAAACCAACTATAACAAAAAGAAAAGTGGGTTCTTGAGATGAAGAAATGGTTATGGGTGAAACTGAAAGCAAGCTTTGTTGACTAAGACCTCTGCTAGCAACAAGTGAAAAGCATGGCAACAACATACTACGTATAAAAAAACAAAGAAAAACTAAAGCCCACAACCCTAACGATGCATTATGCTTCTCCAAGAAACGTATTGCAAGAAATGAATTGCGTTTGGGTAAAACTCACATAAATTTAAATACAATGAAGACACAAAATTCTGTATTTGAAAAATGGACTAATTTGACACTATGAAGCATCTATCTCTTAAATTCAGTTAATCGTTCGAATTCCTGACAGCCCCGGCCGAGCGGTTCTAGGCGCTACAGTCTGGAACCGCGAGACCGCTACGGTCGCAGGTTCGAATTCTGCCTCGGGCATGAATGTGTGTGATGTCCTTAGGTTAGTTAGGTTTAAGTAGTTCTAAGTTATAGGGGACTGATGATCTCGTAAGTTAAGTCCCATAGTGCTCAGAGCCATACCTGACACCTACTGTGATTTACTAAAGTTCATATGTGATGCAGTGTTTAGATACTCATGCATCAGCAGCGATTATTTGTACTACTTAGCACATTTATTAGCTTATTAAAAGAATATCTGTTCTGAATTAAGCGGATTACCAGTGTATAGGAAACGTTTAGGCTTTCCTATTGTATTTGTTTTAATAACGGTAAAAATGATCGTTGCAGTAAAAAACGCATTCACACTGACCCGAGATGAAATTTCACGTTTCCTTGCTTTTTAAGCTTTCTCCTGTCTGTTAAGTCCTTGTATGACGACTATTAGCCAGCAGGTATAGAGTATTCTTTTCGCCGTTTTTATACTTTTCAAGAGGAATTATTTTCAGCACCTCCAGTATACTAAAACAACACGTTTCAACCGTTGCAAATACACTTGTCAGAAAACATAGGTGGCATTGCAGCTGGATGAATCGCAGTTAACGTTTCATTTCCTGTTATGCGTATCTCGCAACTGTGAGCTTTATTAACACAGAAAAAGGTCAAATTGAAGTAGATGACTCTACTGAATGCCACTGAACTGCGGTTCGTTTCTTGTTTCCAGTTGCAAACGAACTGCAGTAATGTATCGATTTAGCACACACAAGCTAGTCACAATAGTCGAACTTTAATAACTGTTCTCCAGCGAATTTCTCCACGGTCTCGTATATTGCAAACTGGAATTTCCTGTGTTATCTCGCTGAATTTTATATATTCGCATCGGCACCAACCGTTTTCGTATCGAAACTTTCTCGCAGTATCCGATGGTGAAATAATGAAGCACAATCTGTGGAGTCGCTAGAAAACAGAAAACTTTTCGCTGTTGCTTTTTTCTCCTGCGTATTTTTCGGTAACATTCACTAGCTTTTCTGTTAAACATTTTGAGGTCGTAACTTTTTTATATTTATTGTAACAGAGAAAATAGCTGAAATACTATCACACTGACAAATCAAAATTAATATCACATTAGCCGCAAAAAGGATTTACGTAAAATGTCAGATCTGACATTCGGTTCAGTTGCATCCTACTTGAACTTTTCGTAATATGCATTCGCCAGGATAGTTTTTACTTGATTTTGTATCGAAACACTCGACATTAGTCTGAAAATAGCTATAGAAATTCATACATTTTCAGCATTTTTCCTATATTCGATAATTTTGAGGTCGCACGTTTTGTATTTATTTTAACGGAGAAAATAGCTTAAATACTATCACACTGACAAATTAAAACTAAAATCACAATAGCCGCAGAAAGGCTTTACGCAAAGTGTCAGATCTTACATTCTGCTCAGTTGCATCCTACTTTAACTTTTCGTAACATAAATTCGCCAGTTTTTATGTGATTTTGGATTGAAACACGCGACGTTAGTCTGCACATAGCTATAAAAGTAACATATTTTCATCATTTTATTCTATATTCGATCATTACCACGGCTCCAAATTTACCGCTGCTCTGCAGTACACTTTAAGCTAATTCTGTCGTATCATCAAACTGTCCCACTTTATTTCTCTTTTTAACTCGAGTAACAATCTACGCATGGTCCTATTAAACACTATTTTGCTCATTTATGCACTAATGAACTGTTAAAGTACTTATCGTCATAAAGAGCACATAGACTACCCATTTGCGCTGATGACAACGACAAATTACCCAGGCTCGGACACGAAGAACACTGCAGCAGATACTGAATAAAGGACTTACCAACAAATAAATGTTTTACAGTTATTTATGATTTGGCTGGTATACGTTCAGACACGAAGTCAGCTAAATCACTAAAAACAAAGCTCCATCAAATCACTAAGACTGAATCTGAGAGTTACTGGATATTAACCTACCTCTCAGTGCTTACAAACCTCCAGAGAAAGATTGTGTCAAAGAAACGGAGGCTATTAATCTGCTTGCACGTTACTGTATCTTTTTTTGTTTCAGCAGTATTACCGTTTCATTCCATGTGGGCAGTCGCTTAAAAGGACGCCGTTACAAGAGCTCCTTAACTGTCTATTGGTAGGATACTAAAGAGATGCAATCAGCCTACAAAGGAGACAGCTTGCAAATTAATCGTGTGAATGACAATATAATATTGCTTACATCTGCGAGACCCTTACCAAATAGAGTAACGAATATTGAACATGTACAGAAAAGGACTGCACGAATGGTCTTTCACTGAAATTAATAGAACAATAAAAATTAAGTTCTTGCGGTGTTGATGGAATTTCAAACCGAATTCCTAAAGGTGTTGTAACTTAGTAAGTACTGTCCTTAGTGCTATATGTAACGCATCACTGGCAAAGGACATTTATTTTCCTGGGCAATTTAATGTGTTCAATTGTTATACCTCTTTATAGGTTGGTTGGTTGGTTTACTTGGGGATGGGACCAAACAGCGAAGTCATCGGTCCCATCGGATTGGGGAAGGATGGGGAAGGAACTCGGCCGTACCCTTTCAAAGGGACCGTTCCGGCATTTGTCTGAAACAATTAAGTAAAATCATGGAAAACCTAAATGAGACTGACCGGACGCGGGTTTAAACCGTCGTCCTCCAGAATGAGAGTCCAATGTGTCAACCACTCGGCAGCCTCGCTCAGCTTACTGCGCCCTCAAAATCCATGTATTCGCTACTGAAATTCGTTATAAATAATCCATCACAATTTGAGAAGAATACAGGAAAAAATCGCCTTTATTACCGATTATTAAAGTATCAGTAACTCAGAAAGCCTGAAAAGATAGCCGGTAGGTAGTTTTCAGGTGTAGTAGATTGGCACAGACTACCATGACATAACGTAGTCACGAAGTTTGGAGAACCAGCAATAAATGATAAATATAGCATTACACTACAACATCCCATGTTCCGTTACCATAGACATCGTGGTGGCAACATTAGATTAATTACTCCGCGCATTAAGGCATTTAAACAACGATTCTTGTCGCTCTCCGCATTTGAATAGAAAGGGACGGAACTCTGATTACAGGTACAATGGGAAGTTTCCTCTGCCTTGTACTTCACATAGTTTTGCAGTGTATGGATGTAGATCTAGATGTTATTTTACGTGTTCCTGCATTGGTCCACGCAGCTATAGAGATAGGGCAGAAATATGGAAACGTCAGAGGAAGGAATAAACAGGAGTGCTGAAAAAGCATAATTACCCTTTACTTCTTCGGATCACATTCCTATTTCGTGAAATGGTTTAACGGACCCTAGTAATTCCACCCTGCACACCACAGAAAATGTAACCGTGATACTGCGCTCCACCGGCCGAGGTGGCGGAGCGGTCCTAGGCGCTACAGTCTGGAGCCTCATGACCGCTACGGTCGCAGGTTCGAATCCAGCCTCGGGCATGGATGTGTCAGATGTCTTTTGGTTAGTTAAGTTTAAGTAGTTCTAAGTTGTAGGCGACTGATGATCTCAGAAGATAAGTCCCATAGTGCTCAGAGCGATTTCAACCATACTGCACTCCAAAGAGTTACGGTCATGTTCAGTTGGTTGCTTAGAGATGCGCTGGATCGTCCTAGCGTGTTAGCAGTGTCAAAGTTTCTCAATAACCTCGTCCTTCTGCTCATCGGTATGTGAACTGTCGTTTCCGAGTGCAATATATGTTGAGATCAACGCCTTGGGGAAACGTATCCTTGACGCTGTATGTACCTCCCCATGAGGCCTTTCGGGTCGATTCTCATCGGCGGTGCGTGCTCTCGACCAACAGCGCAATTTCAATGAAGGGAGTTGCGGTACTGATCTCCTTCGCGGAGGTATCAAAAGAAGGAATGATATGTCGGTAACAGGGAGCATTTTTCACCCTTACCACCCCGCGACACGTCCACAGTATTTTTCACCATCACGTGGCACGCCCACACTGGATTTGGGTAGAATTGTGTTGAACTTTGGTGCCAGTGTGACTTCATGAAACACCATACACCTTTTTTCGCATACGTCGACAGCTTTTTGCCTTAAGAGTCGCCGCGCCCGAGGGTGACGTCGCAGGACTCTGTACTTCGGCACACTTACAGTGGTAGGTTATAAAACTTAGTGTTCTGCCTTTCGGCCGGTCTTGTCATGGAGGAAACCTCGTCAGAGAGGTCCACCGCCTGAGCGTCTATGGAAGTGATTCCAGTGATGGCTCCCGTTGCATTCCACTGGTGATGATGAAATGATAACGAGGACAACACAACACCCAGTCGCTGAGCGGAGAAAATTTCCGACCCAGGAAGGAATTGAACCCGGGACCCTTGGCGAGAGAGACTGCCACGCTTACCACTCAGCTATCGGGGTGGACGTGGTAGGTTATAGGTGATCGTTAATTGTGTTGCGCAGAGTATATTGTTTGTGTATTCTTAACGAAAACTAAGTTGTCATTCAAACAGTTCTTCAGTGCCTGAAACGCGAGAGCACATTCAAAACATAACCAACACAGAATAATTAATAACTTACTTTTGGTACAAAAAGCGCTGACAGGAAGAAGTGGGTGCAAATTAAAATGGAATGGCATTCCTAGGTATCGATAGAAGCTACACGATATGGCACCCTTTGTTTGTATGTACGAAATCATGAACAGGTTTTTAAACATTCTCGTTACGCCATAAAATCTCCGTCGTCAACTATAAAGCTTCTGCCGCTAATTAACCCACGCGGCGCTGTGTCATTATGACTAGCGCGACCTTCGCTTCCGTTGTCGTCCCGAGGGATCCTTTAAACTAAATATGATCGTAATAACTTTTATGGATATCGAATAATATACGACAGAGACTCATATCTGCAATATATAGTGCCTATTAAAAGCCATTCGCGACAGAAGTAACTCAAAGTACACATTAAAGGTACCTAACCCCGTTAACTGCGGAGTTAATTGCGACAAATAGCTCCACCCAGTGTACCTGCAGTCTCGTACTGTAAAATCATACTATACAACAAACGTGGCGCTTCGTTTAAGGTCACAATACATTTTTACCGAATATGATGAATTTTTAGATACATATTACTAACCCGACGCCGAAAGAAAAAATCTCCTTGATTTGTGGCATATAAAGAAGCCCTTTATTAGACTAACCACGTTATACATCATTCCGAAGTGTCGTAATCATGAAATATGGAACAGGTATTATTCTAATCTAGTTGGTTCAGATGGCTCTGAGCACTATGGGACTTAAAATCTGAGGTCATCAGCCCCCTAGAAGTTACAACTACTTAATCCAAACTAACCTAAGGACATCACACACATCCTTGCCCCAGGCAGGATTCGAACCTGCGACCGTATCAGCCGCGCGGTTCCGGACTGAAGCGCCTCGAACCGCTCTCACAGCGGCCGGCATTCTAATCAAGTCTATGATAAAATACTGATTTGTGAAAAAAACCGCATGTTCCTTACAAGCTTCATTACGTATATAGATAATTTATCCATCCCGGGGATCAAGGATCTTGACGACTTTTGTCTGTCATTGACATTCATACAGACTAGACATCGGTTCCGGGCATTCCAAGATTTCGAGAATGTTTTAATTTTAGCTTCTAAGTTTAATTTTTTTATCTTATTCCGCATTCGCTATCGTAATTTTTTATCTATTTTATTAATTATGGAGTTATATCAATATGCTATGCTAGCTGGTAATTTCAGAACTTGGTTTGCTCTCGTATTTGAGGTAATTAATAGTAAGACTAGACGGAAGTCTCCAGATAAGAAAGCGTTACAGTCGGCCAGAGGGCTGTTTTTCATATTCTAATGTCGAATTTTTCTGCGGAACCCTTCAATTGATATTTTACGGGATATTGGAGCCTCATCCCAAACAACGGAAGTGAAATCCTGAACGAGTTAGCAGTATTACCATGGCCTGAAGCATTACAGATGCTGATCCAAGCCGGCGTCTGTGGCCGAGTGGTTCTAGAAGCTTCAGTCTGGAACCACGCTGCTGCTACAGTCGCAGGCTCGAATCCTGCCTAGGGCATGGATGTGTGTGACGTCCTCAGGTTAGTTAGGTTTAAGTTGTTCTGGGTTCTAGGGGACGGATAAGCTCAAACGTTAGGTCCCTTAGTGTTCAGAGCCATTTGAACCTTTTTTTGTGCCAACTTCATCAAGACTTCCTAGCAATGAGGCTCATTCTCCTTGTTTCCTAGCAGGAAATAAAGAATGTGCTTATAAATAAACAGCACTGTACGTGTAAACTTGTGCGAATATTAGTAGTAAATAAACTGGAAAACACTAATGCTACGCAAAGCGGTATAGTAGTTTACTTCGATAAGTCCTTAAGCTGGCTTCACCAAATCCAGGCCTCCGACCTCAAATTGTTCAAATGGTTCAAATGGCTCTGAGCACTATGCAGCTTAACGTCTGAGGTCATCAGTCGCCTAGAACGTAGAGCTAATTAAACCTAACTAACCTAAGGACATCACACACATCCATGCCCGAGGCAGGATTCGAACCTGCGACCGTAGCGGTTGCTCGGCTCCAGACTGTAGGGCCTAGAACCGCACCCTCAAATTGTTCAGTGAAGCAATGACTACGTCTTGTTACATTTTACAAGCTCTTACAGAAACACCCTGTATGTAAAAAAAATATTCATGCAGAAGGAGATGCACAGACTCAACAATTTGACATTTTTCTCTCTAAAAGCGTTCTATGACTGCCACTCTGGTCACATTACACACTTTTAGGTGTGAGCCAGGGTCGTTTCTTAAGTGCGTCATTCTGTCAGTGATCTGATCCTGTGTACTTGGCAGTGTGGGTGTGTAATCACGCTCCTCAATATACCACTAACAGAAAAGTCACAAGATGTCGTTAGGTAAGGCGACCTGAGTCTGAGATAGCAAAAACCTTCCCCCACGCTCTTCACGAGTCCATTTGGCACAGTTGGTAGAACGGTAATTTCCTGTTTACTGAGACAACAAGTATTCCAAAATTGTCTATATACTACCAATGTACAATGCTCTGTTTTCAAGCAAGTTCTTTTATATAATTGCTTCTGAATGTACTCTACACTGTCCTAACATATAACTGTCACGCATATTCCTACACAGATAAATTCCTCTCTTGCTCTGTGGCCATTTTGTGAAGGTATTGCACTCGTAAGGCCACCTGGTTTGCACAATGCAAATTCGGTGACTTTACGATTCAATTCATGCATCGCACACTTGTGTCCATATGGTACTTTGCAAACTATATAACTGTGACAACGAATGATTCAATTATAGTAGCCCAACACTTTCCTAAGCCCCGTCAGCACAGGTGATTTTAATATATAACTGTTTCAAAGGTTCAGAAATCACTGTTACTTTTATTTCTATCGCCAGTGACCAAGCTAACTTGTAAGTTAGTGGAAATGTCAGCATTTATCACTCAACGCTGCTCGGTGGTGAGCGGAATCTAAAACGTCCCACAGCAGCAGGTCGGCGTAATGAGATGTCAGGGGCGGAAACGACGAGGTTTATTCACGTAGCTGCCGGTTGCGAACGAGAATACTAACTAGCCCCGTCGTAGATTACACGAAACGTGTCCAGGAATGTGCAGCTCTGTGAGCTCACAGGCTGCGCGAATGCGCAGTGCGTCAGCGCCTGGCGGGAACCACGCGAGGCGTTCTTCTCGCATAACTGCTATCCACAGTCCCGTAGCAGAAAAAGTATACGATTCATAGCTAGTGCTCCTAGGCCTGATAAATCTGCTGCGTCGAAGTCGAAAAAAGAACAAAATATAAGGAAGCTTAATTTTAAAAACGAACTATCTCGATTATCTCGCGTCCGTAGTCCTGCAGAATTTTAGAAATGCAATTTTCCTCCTCGATTTTTATTAAAAGTGTTTATTTATGGAAGTGGTTATTTATAGTTGTTTTGTCGGCTGTTGTGCTCTGGGAGTGGAAAGTGACTATGCGTTTTCTAGAAACAGACTCTTAACCAAATGCAAATCAACAATGTGTAGAATGTAATGCATCAGAGAGCGTGTACTGAAAAGCACAAACCAGGAACTAGTGCTCAGTTAATGAAATGTCAAGACAGCTACAATAAAATAACGCTATAAAACCTTGCCCCTTGGGAATAACCACTTTTACAAATGACTCACGGATATACAAAATCTGAGTACATTAACCTAACACCTATCATCGAATATTGCCCCTCTAGGATAAAATTTTACAACAGAGGTCAGGCACGCGTATTACCACACAAAATAACCATGCACGTATCCACCGGAAATTACAAGAACACTCAACTAAGTATCTTTCTCCAGAACCAAATAATAAAATGCTCTGGACCAAGGTTGACTAGTTAAGAAAATACCTGAGAGACAAAACACAGCCAACAGATACGAGCCACAGTATGACATTCACCAACTGTACATTTTATAGCAAGCAGAGGGAGAAAAGCAAGTTACATAACAGGAACACGACCCGTAAACTACAACTCAGTTAGCTAAAGCCCTCAGCAAATTCCAAGACTACCAGCGGCCTCTCCGTATTCCATCAATGTAATCCTTCGTTACTTAACTATACCCGCACCTGTTCAACTGTTTGCACGACAACATAGCACAAGTGACTACTACACACTGCCGCTCAGTTGTTTTAACGGGAACTACACTTCAGCTAGCAACTCCTCACTCCCGGCTGTATCGTGTCCCCTGGACGTACGAAGACCGATAGCGTCCACTGCTGCAGCCGGCACGATGCCACGTGTTGGGAGCACGCCAAATCCAGCGTTGACCAACCGTCAGTCGAACTGCCTTCATGCTCAATCATGATTCCAGATTCGTCTCCAGCTGGCCCGTACCCAGGTGCCCATCTCGATCTCCAAGTTGATACCTCTTTACGCTGAAGCTGGCCGATTCTACTATCGTCTCTTCCACAACAACTATCACTCTGATGGTGACAAACACCTCACGTCGTCTTTCTATGTGGAATGGTATGACAACGCCATTTTCTCGGCCAGTCTCGCGTCCGCTGGCCGTCGTAATTTAATATATCATTATTATTATTATTATTTTGATTGTTGGCGACTTACGTGTTGGGCCTTAATAAAAATGATATTTCATTTTATTTTGATTTACAATTAAACACTTTTGTGAAGTTCTCCCTTTCTTTAACAATATTAATCTTCAGTATGAATTATTTGTTACGTTAATGATCGTTAGACTCACTGAATCTTAAAACATGAGCATATTAGTTGAACAATGGAATAAGCTTTTCGTATTAATTTCGTCGGCTAGTCAGCTCACTTTAAATAAAAAAATCTTTATTTATTAATTACAATTGCGCCCCCACACACGCGCGAGAGTATGTTTTCTTACCTCCGTTAACCATTGCCTCGTAGTCGGAGTCCTGGCTCTGGCTCTCGGCCATGTTACTGAAAATAAGAATCTTAAAGCTACGTATTTTCTGTAACTTCGTGCTGCTGTAGAGAATAATGAATATTATATTAATAGCATGCGAGTTTTTCACTTCAGCAAATTTTTTATAAGTTAAGGTGTCGTTGGTTGCATCGGCCGCTGCGATTGTTGAACTGTAAAATACTGGAATGCAGGTTAATTCAAGGAAGGCGGACATAAAATCGGGATCACCTCTCACAAATTAAAAGTGAACAATGATATTAAATCAATATATTATATGCTTAATTAGTACAAATATGCTTACATTTGCCAGCACTCGCAACATGTCCGTCTACACGCAACCAAGACAAGAGAAGAAGTGATGAAGACTAAAAAATTAACACAAGAGCGTATCTTCTCGTCTCTTTAGATATTTTTGTTATATTTCTTTGCATAATAAAAAATTTACATTATTCAAGTTTTAAATGTCTCTTCTTCACAAATACCGTTTTTAAGTCTTTCCGTGTTGTATCACTGGGGACGCTATACCAGCGACCGCGATACCCTAATAGGCTAGGCCGTCGTGTGACGAATGGCCCCAGCGACAAAAAAAAAATGGTTCTAATGGCTCTGAGCACTATGGGACTTAACTTATGAGGTCATCAGTCCCCTAGAACCTAGATCTACTTAAAAACTAACCTAAGGACATCACACACATCCATGCACGAGGCAGGGTTGGAACTTGCGACCTAAGCGGTCGCGCGGTTCCAGACTGTAGCGCCTAAAACCGCTCGGCCACTCCAGACGGCGCCCCGACGACATACCGAAGACTTATCAACCACTGACCACGGAGGCCTGCCATTGGCAACGTGCTGAAGTCACCGCTTCTGTTCCGTATGACAGTATCCAGTTGGCTCTGCCTATATGCTGCTTCTCGCACTGCTGTTGCACGGCGCTTAGAGATCTCGCACACTCTCTGACACGACCGGAGAGCATGAGCCAAGGTGTCATGAGCTACTGGACAGACGGAAGTTCAGATGCGACATGAAATTGTTATTATCACTCAGTACCATTTTCAAGTGATGGCTTTATATGTTCTTCATAAATGAATATATAGTGTCCTGTCACATTTGTATAACTACTGTCAAAAGATTGAATACTATCTTTGGCAGTACGAGGATTGCAGGAAGAGAATTAGTGAGGCTTTGAACGGTACTGCCAGGAATGTAGATCCGCGCCAAATCCAGTGCCGTGGCTACGTTTCTCGGTCGAGGAATCACGGCGCGGGAAAAGCAAACAGCATATAGGGTTTGACATGGTCCCCAATAGCTGGTGCATGCCTGTGTTGATCTACATTGTCTCCTAAGATGACGTGATCACTCCAGGAAATGTCAAAACTACATTCCACGCCCTCCTCCAGCCTTGACACTTCCGACAGTAGTTGTATTTGTTTACATTCAGATGTTTCATGCAGTACATAACAAAGATCATCTGTCCAACGAAGCACAAAACGTGATTCATCTGAAACGGCTACCTGTCTCCTTTCAGTGGGTGCGCAGTTTCGGTACTGGCGTGAAAATCGCAGCGATCATCGCCAATGAACAGAAGTTAGCATGGGTGCCGCAAACAGGCACCTGCTGCGAAGGCAGATATGCAGCAACATTCACTGAACTGTTATTGAGGAGACGGCTTGGATTTTGCTGACAGTCAATCACTCAACAGTTGCACGTCTATTCGCACTTATTCATCTCCGCAGTAGTAAATAGAAAAATGGCTTTGAGCACTATGGGACTCAACTGCTGTGGTCATTAGGCCCCTAGAACTTAGAATTACTTAAACCTAACTAACCTGAGGACATCACACACATCCATGCCCGAGGCAGGATTCGAACCTGCGACCGTAGCAGTCGCACGGCTCCGGACTGCGCACCTATAACCGCAAGACCACCGCGGCCGGCCCGCAGTAGTCATTCACGCCTTACACCTTTGGCCCTTCGTGCACCACTATTACCTAGGCACCGGTTTTTGGTAGCACGATTTTGCCATGCGCAGTATGCTTTAACTACAGCGACAGGCCAGCAGCTTGTACCCTTAGCCCGAAAGACAATAAACATGCTCCTTCGGACGTCAGAAAAATCGCTCTCTTTCCCCATTAGAGCGACTGTACTGTTTTCCGCGTCACCCCCACGACACGCTTAATATACCGTTAACTGCTAGTGCTGTAGTGCTGGCAGCTGCTGTCAGAGCTTACTGCACGTTGACGTCAAACACAGTTGATGGTTACGTTAATGTGACTGAACCGCTTATAAATGAAAGAGCAAGGGTAAGACAATAGACAGTTATTCAACTCAAGCAGGATTTAAGTCTTCGCTCAGTATATTTGATGGAAATATGAGGGCTATTCGAAAAGCAAGTTTCGTGTAATGCGGCAAATTTAAAGCGCCTTAGATAGTGTGACCGCCATATCTTGTTCTCGGAACTGACTGTTTTTTAGAAGAATCGACAATTTAGTTATGAGTTTGTAAGGTGTAAGTAAATGGTTCCTGGCTTGTCCCTTAAGAATCGTAACTAGTCTCCCGAGAGGTTTCGAAGAATCTCATGAAATGGTCTCAAGAGCTAGTCTCAACGAGCCAGTTGCAATGAGCAGGTCGCAAGAAGTTAGTGTGTTACGAGGCTTAGGCTCGGATGAGTGCAAGATTCAAATGGCTCCAAGCACTATGGGACTTAACATCTGAGGTCATCAGTCTCCTAGACTTACAACTACGTAAACCTAACTAACCTAAGGACATCACATACATACACCCCAACGCAGGATTCGAACCTGCGACCGTAGCAGCTTCGCGGTTCCGGACTGAAACGCCTAGAACCGCTGGGCCACCACGGCCGGCGGAGTGCAGTATGACGGCAGAATTTAAGGCAATACTTTGAAAAGGTTATTAGCTCGTTGAAGAAAATAATGTTTCGCCGATTTCGGTGAAGTTTAAGCTCGGCGTGTGGAGGGAACAGGAGAAGACAAATTTGTGATTAAACGTAGAATTTTGTGGGTAGTAATAGTTGAGGCTTAGATTAACTGAATTGGTTTCTACTGTTCCAAACGTTTGTAGGCGTGCAGTGTCTCATTTTGTTGGAGATTTTCCGTTGTTTTGTGGGAGAGGAGAGTCGTTATCACGTGAGCTCATTATTTGATTTGGTGAAGTTGATTATAGCATGCAATAATGGAATAGTGGCGTTGCGTTGTTGTATTGTGGTTGTGAAACAGAAGCAAGCACTTAGGAATACAGACCTTGCGATTTTGTTGGATTGGATTGTTTTGGGCGAAGAAACCAAACAGCGAGGTCATCCCTCTGCGATTTTTTGCTAGGAAGTATTTTGTGAGCGTCGATTATTGTAATACATATTAGAAATCTCACTAGAGTTAGGATGAAAGGTTTAATTTTGTTGTGAAGACAGCCGTCGTCCACGTTATTAACGTAATATTGAGAACCAATTGGAAGTCGGCGAAGATTTGCACAAGCGTTCTCGGTTTAGTAGCTTTTATCGCGGTACATAAACGACAAAGCAAGAACCATTTTTTGGAGGACACGATAACAGAGTAGACAGGAAGACACTTACTGAAATACATGAAAAAAAATTAATTACAAACTATGGCGTTCAGACACTTAAGTCAACTTGTTAACAGCGCTACAGAAATTCGGATTTAGTTTGTGACATATTGGATATGCCTACCATCATTTGAGATAATGTGGCGCAGATGAATAGCGAAATTTTGCATGACCCGCTGGAGTGTCCGAACATCGATGTTGTCGATGACGTCCTGTATGACTTTTCCAGCTTGGCAATGAATTTAGAGTTATTTCTGTACACCTTGTCCTTAATACAGCCTCACAAGAAAGAGTCGCTTCATTTCAGATCTGGAGAACATGGAGTATGGCGGCCAGTCGAGGCCCATGCCAGTTTTCTCTGGATACTCCAGAGCCAGAATGCGGTTCCCAAAGTGCTCCTCCGGGACGTGGAACACTCTCTTGATTCGATGGGGTCCACTTCCGTCTTGCACGAACCAGATCGTATCGAAACCACGGTCACTTTGGGTAATGGAGATGAAATTATGTTCCAAAACGTACCATTCGGTAGTCACCGAACTATCAAGGAATATCGCACCGATTATTCCCTGACTGGACATTGCACACCACACAGTCACCCTTGAGAGTGAATAGATTTCTCCATCGCGAAATGCGTCCAGATGAAACTGTGCTTCGACGCTAAACCAAATCATGCATGCGCATACTAATAGTAATCATACCCCGAGGCCAACAGTTCAGATTGAACGCCGCAACGCAAACCATTCAGAAGTAATGACGATTTTATTTCACACAGTTTAATGATTGTCTCTCTGTATTAGACGGTTCGCGGAATATCAGCGTCTGAAGTTGTTAGGATTTGTGTTCCATTTAAAGTTCACATAAATTAAAAGTGACGGTGAAACTCAATCTTTTTTATTATTATTACGTTTCCGTTTAGTTTGTTTTTGTGCAGTTAACTAGCACTTGTGCCAACATATGCCGACTTGTACCTGTACTGCCGGCCGCGGTGGTCTCGCGGTTCTAGGCACGCAGTCCGGAACGGTGCGACTGCTACGGTCGCTGGTTCGAATCCTGCCTCGGGCATGGATGGATATGTGTGATGTCCTTAGGTTAGTTAGGTTTAAGTAGTTCTAAGTTCTAGGGGACTAATGACCACAGCAGTTGAATCCCATAGTGCTCAGAGCCATTTGAACCATTTTTTTTTGTACCTGTACACGAAATAATAACAGGCAATAAAAACAGAGATTTTCTATTTAAATGTGTAAACAAATCCCCGAGTATTGTTTGTCACCGAGTTATTGGTGGAAAGATGTTTGAAAGCAGACGATTAATTTGCATTATAGCAAAGTATTAAAGAGAAGCCACATATGTGTAAAAAAAAGTTTGTCATTGTGTCGAAGTGAAGGTTAGAGATATTAACGCTCAAAGAAACTGAAATATAATTTATATTTATTAAGTTGCAATGACAGGAAAGAGATTAACTATTTAAGAAAAGTGAATGATTGTTTAAGCTTTATGAAAGACAATTAATTTTAAAAGAAATAAATTTCAATTAATTCAGGTAGGTTGAGATTTTTGACAAAGAGTTAAGACGTTCTAATTCGATTTAACCAATGGTCTTGTAGCGAGACGCTTCGTGTAAGTACTTACTACATACTATAGATCGCAAAATCGAAGCGCCTGTAAAAATCAGATGAATCATCACGGTTACGTATTTGGCAGCGTCTCTAGTATGCCTCTGGGTCGTATCACTTCGCTCTTTTCAATTCTGGCATCCAGTGAGTGTGCAGAGATGACTAGAACTATAGTGTCTCCTTCCAAGTAAGAGTGCCCGCTGTGGGGTTGCACCTGATTCTAGGGAATCTCTTACAGAGTACTTCTCGCGCATTTCCCTCTTCGTGAAAATTTTCTGCCGCATACAGCATGGGCAATGAGGACATCCCTGCACCGTTTAAGATGGGAAGTGTTTGACCACTCACCATACAGCTCGTACTTTTCCCCCTCTGATATGCATATCTGCTCACATGAACTGCTGGCTATGCAGACAACATTTTGGCACAGACTTCAAAAATCAGACCAGCGCAGATAAATGGTGGAAAACGCAGCGGCTGGCTTCTACGACAAGGGTATTTTAAAGTTAGTAACATGTTGCGACTAGTGTCTGAGTTGGAGCGGTGACTGTTTCGGGAAGTAGCTGCAAGATGTAAACAAACTGTTGCAAATAAAATCTTTTTCATTTCATGACCGATCTAACCGTACTATCCGATAACTCTCGTATTTTGTTGTAACCCTCTAGTATCTAAAATGTTGCTACACGTTTGCTAAAGAACTTTCGTTGAAAATGGCGCTTATGCTACGCTGTCATGCAGCTGTCACTTTAGGTTTCTAGCCGTTGCGTCTGAGACGATACTGCAGATTTTTTATCTATCCTGTTTATATTTTTAATCTCTTGTATCGTCCCCTCCCTCCTCCTCAAATCATATAAATGAACATATATGAAACATGATGTTATTAAAGCATATTTACGTTATTTACTCAAACGATGGACGATAAAAAAACACATCTAAGTTTGATAACTTTTTTTTTCATGTAGTTTGTCAAGTAATGAATTCACGTGGAAAGTAAGAACATGATCGTATTGTATAATTTTTTCAATGAGTAAAACACGAATAATTCCCTGCAGAGTATGGAGAACAATTACCTACAATCCATATCGTCAAATTCGATGCAAGTATACTGTCAGTAGGTGTCTTACTAATACCACTAACATCTTTAAAATGGTTAAAAATATATATCCCAAGAGAGAATAATTAGAGAGGACATAATACAATATAATGACGGGTATTAGGCTCTGAGGAAGATAATTTGAGCGTTTCGCCTACAAGATGATCGACAATAACCTTCGGATTTGATTAAGTGAACATTTGGCAGTTTGTGGAAATACTAATTTTCGTGAGAGGAAACTTACGTGACATGTAAGCTATTCAAAGTTACTATGTCCAATATCAAGAATAACTGCTATCACAATATTAGGAATGATGTAACTGTCTATAAAAATTGGAAAGCGAAGACAGGTCAGAAATTTTGAAAGTTATGTCATGCAGGTTCCGGTACTGCATCTCAGATTTTTAACTTTGACGAGCGACGACTACTTTTTACCTTCAATTAGGGATTCTTCTCCCACTGTATCACAAGAGAAAGAAACTTCCCCGAGTAACGGCACTTTGACACCTGGCAAATTACCTTGTATGTTATGATGGAAATGGAAATTCGGTGTTTCTAGTACCTCCCGTCTGGTAGACCGTTCGCCTAGTGTAAGTCTTTATAGTTGACGCCAGTTCGGCGTCTTTAGTGGAGATGAAATGATGATGATCAGGACAACACAATACCCAGTCCCTGAGCGGAGAAAGTCTCCGATTCAGCCGGGAATCGAACCCGGGCAGTTAGGTATGACATTCTGTCGCGCTGACCACTCAGCCACCAGGGGCGGACTATGTTATGATGATGAAGTATCTTGAACGCTTGGCCATCCATAAAACCGGTTCCTACTCCTGTATGCTTTTCTATCTCTAATTTTGAGCGTGACCTAACGAATGTTGTTCTTATAAATATGATTATAGATAAATGCGAAAAGATAGTACGATTTAATTACAACAAATTGCACAACACCCTTTTGTCCTACCCCCGACCCCCCCTCCCCCACCCGTCCCCTGCTTCACTTTCTGGAAGCACAAATGGCGGACCTCGTCCTTTTTATAACGCTTTAGAGCGATCTGCTGTCTGCTGGGAGAGGACAGCGAAATGAAGGAATAGGACGACGACGATGAGGCAGTAAATTGAGGTGTTTAATTAAATACGCTGCAGCTGACAGCTGCGGCAGATGTTTTCATTTCATAGCTGCGTTTCATCCGTTCCTCCACCCACCTGATTTTTCGGTTAATTATTATTCATCCTCGGATTTCCCGGCTATTTAAAGGTCACCTCACCCATTCAACAATTTCTCTGCAAATCAAGGTTCTGGAATTTATTGTCTGTACTACCGTCTGCGTGAAGTAAGCGTTGAACACGATCTAGGCGTACGACCCTGAGAAAATCTTAACGTAGCAAATGAAATAAATAAACATACGTCAGTCGCAAGGTAAACCCAGTGATGACTGCAACAGCTCCCTCTCAAATACGAAACAATACGAGGTGCATTCAAGTTCTAAGGCCTCCGATTTTTTTCTACTTAACTACTCACCCGAAATCGATGAAACTGGCGTTACATCTCGACGTAACGGCCCTGCAGACGTACACACTTTTCACAACGCTGACGCCATGATTCCATGGCAGGGGCGAAGGCTTCTTTAGGAGTCTGTTTTGAACAGTGGAAAATCGCTGAGGCAATAGCAGCGTGGCTGGTGAATGTGCGGCCAGGGAGAGTGACTTTCACTGTTGGAAAAAGCCAAAAGTCACTAGGAGCCAGGTCAGGTGAGTAGGGAGCATGAGGAATCACTTCAAAGTTGTTATCACGAGGAAACTGTTGCGTAACGTTAGCTCGGTATGCGGGTGCGTTGTCTTGGTGAAACAGCACACGCGCAGCCCTTCCCGGATGTTTTTATTGCATTGCAGGGAGAAATTAGTTCTTCAAAACATTTTCGTAGGATGCACCTGTTATCGGTGTGCGCTTTGAAACGCAATGGGTAAGGATTATGCCCTCGCTGTCCCAAAACATGGACACCATAAATTTTTCAACACTGGCGGTTGCCCAAAACTTTTTTGGTGGCGGTGAATCTGTGTGCTTCCATTGAGCTGACTGGCGCTTTGTTTCTGGATTGAAAAATGGCATCCACGTCTCATCCATTGTCACAACCGACGAAAAGAAAGTCCCATTCATGCTGTCGTTCCGCGTCAACATTGCTTGGCAGCATGCCACACAGGCAGATGTGTTGTTGTCCGTCATCATTCGTGGCACCCACCTGGATGACACTTTTCGGATTTTCAGGTCGTCATGCAGGATTGTGTGCACAGAACCCACAGAAATGCCAACTCTGGAGGCGATCTGTTCAACAGTCATTCGGCGATCCCCCAAAACAATTCTCTCCACTTTCGCGATCATGTCGTCAGACCGGCTTGTGGGAGCCCGAGGTTGTTTCGGTTTGTTGTCACACGATCTTCTGCCTTCATTAAACTGTCGCACCCACGAACGCACTTTCGACACATCCATAACTTCATCACCACATGGCTCCTTCAACTGTTGATGAATTTCAATTGGTTTCACACCACGCATATTCAGAAAACGAATGATTGCACGCTGTTCAAGTAAGGAAAACGTTGCCATTTTAAGTATTTAAAACAGTTCTTATTCTTGGCGCTGGCGGTAAAATTCCATCTGCCGTACGGTGCTGCCATCTCTGGGACGTATTAACAATGAACGCGGCCTCATTTTAAAAAAAAATGCGCATATATCTATCTCTTTCCAGTCCGGAGAAAAAAAATCGGAGGCCTTAGAACTTGAATGCACCTCGTATATTGCTTTTGTGTCGTATCTTAGTACATCCACACATCAGTGTGTTAATTGTTTCTCCTCTGAATCGAACAGTCCTCCCGGAAACACCTCACATAATTTACCGCTGATTTTTTCTGCACGGTCATAACTGCACAGTAAATGGACTAGCTTGTCAGTATAGACAAACCATTTTGCATCCTTGAGTCCATACTACACAATCTGACCTGTTGCCCGGCGAAAATAAGCTTCAATGGCTGCTCTTACTAAATATTCTTTGAGGGACTGCCCAATATATGACTTGAAAAATATATAGTTTTTATTCTGCAGCGAAGTAAATACTGATGTAATGTTCTTCAGTAAACGTTTCGCAGTCACATATAGGAAAATCTGTACTTATACCAATTACACACTCCGTAAAAAAAAATATAGTTCTAATATATTTTTGATACCTTTAGTAAGTAAAGTCTTATGTTTATGCAGGGCAGTAGAACGTGAGAGACAGTTTAGCTGTCTAATTTGGAAGCCTTCCCTTGTTTGCTTAAAATGTTATGTTTCTTGACGAAACATGAGAACTGAGTCCGCACTGTAGGTGATTTTACTGAGTACATGCTAAGTATTAGTCTTTTCTTTTCTTTACGACAGAGATAGAATAGATCGGATGAAGCCCTGTGCCGGCACGTAGCGTACTCCTCTGAAAGAACACCAAGAAGTCAGCTTAGCGAGGATTATCTTGGGGACAGATCTCCGTGAACAGTATCACATGCCTTCATTATCTCAGACACTGCTGAGGTGTTCATAATGTAATCAAAGACAAGGGTGCTGGAGTCTGATGTTCTGTAACTTTAATCCACCACCTCTCTACCACTAACCAGTGAAATAGTGGTGACGAGAATGTCTTCAAACACTAAGATTCGAACCTACTTAACCAGAGACAAGACCCGCCCCAAAAACGAACGTTAGTGACCTTCGTTATGGAAGCTACTTGACGCTGCTTATGAGCCTTAGTGAGTTGCCAAATAGTGACATATGGATATAATTTCTCTGTAAATGTATTTGCGAAGTGTCATTTATTTTCAAATGTTGTTTCGTGCTATGACTGAGTTTCTATGTCCATTATTTTACCTATATATTTTTCTCATTAAAAATAAATTTATCCACAATATACCTATTTGTATTTCTCGTTAATGTTCAATTTATATCAACATTCGGATCACATATGCTGTTAGGAAAATTATCATACTAGATACTGTTTTCCGTTGACTGATGAGCCAGCACTTATTCACCACCTACTTAATAGTATGTTGGAGCATGTTCGGAAGGCAACACAGCTGGATTGTGTGTGTTATGGATCACTAGAGGAACTGAAGTATCTTGTGAAATGAAATTAGAAAAGTATCAGTTGGTGAAAAGAAATAGTGATTTTGCAGCAACTTCACGCTCAAAAACTACTCAAATTACCAAGAAAGGTTATTAAAAAGTTGAGGAACGTACACAGAAATCAGTAATTCAGACAATAGACTTAGGGTTTAATGGAATGTAGTCGAAAGAAGAGCGGAAGAATCAGCTACAGAACAGGATAACATCAGTAATGAACTGAATAAAAGCGCTATCAGTGATGAATCACAAATAGCAAATATACATATTTAATAATCATTACCAAAATAATAGGAAGTTTAGAGACAAAAAGTTCAAGAGAAAAATTACAGCAGCATTTAAAAAAAAAGTAACTCACATACCATTCAGCCATGTGACGTATCACTAACTACTCCTTCTCAAATTAAAAGAATTATGTATTCTTTTAAATTAAAAAAAAAAAGGTTCAGATGGTTCAAATGCCTCTAAGCACTATGGGACTTAACATCTGAGATTATCAGTCCACTAGACTTAGAACTACTTAAACTTAATGACATTACACACATCCATGCCCGAGGCAGGACTCGAACCTGCTGCCGTAGCACCAGGGCAGTTCCGGACTACAGTACCTAGAACCACTTGGCCACAGCTTCCGGCTAAAAAAATAAAAGCTTATCTGGTTTTTATGGTCTTTGTAATTGATTACCAACTATTTGATCGCATGCAATAAGCATGATTTTATCTGAAATACACACATCAAAAAAAGTCTTGCATCACCTAGGTTCCGAGAATTCCTGAAACTGAAGGGAGGATTGCAACAGTGATCAACATAAACATCATTTCCGCCCTTTTTATTGCTCTTGGAAACCACACATTGCTTTTCCGGTATCTCTAATACCCAGTAGCACGCCTTCTTGCACTGATGCATGCCTGTATTCGTCGTGACATACTAACCACAAGTTAATCAAGGCACTGTTGGTTCAGATTGTCCCATTCCTCAACTGCGATTCCACGTAGATCCCCCAGAGTGGTTAATGAGTCAAATCGTCCATAAACAGCCCTTTTTCAATCAATACCAGGCATGTTCGATACGGTTCATGTCTGGAGAACATGCTGCCCAGTCTAGTCGAGCGATGTCGTTATTCTGAAGGAAGTCATTCAAAAGATGTGCACAGTGGGGGCGCGAATTGTCGTCCATGAAGACACGTTCAGATGGTGTCTTTCCAGTATGCTGCCGATGTGGCTGCACTATCGGTCGGAGGACGGCATTCACGTGTCCTATAGCTGTTACGGCGCCTTGACCACCAGCGGCTTACGTCGGCTACGTAATGCCACTCCTAAACAGCAGAGAACCTCCACCATGCTGCACTCTCTGGACAGTGTGTCTAAGACGTTCAGCCTAACCGAGTTGCATCCAACACGTTTCCGAAGATTGTCGGATTGAAAGCATATGCGACACTCATCGGTGAAGAGAACGTGAGGCCAATCGTGAGCGGTCGATTCGGCATGTTGCTGGGCTCATCCGTATCGCGCTGCACGGTGTCGTGGTTGCAAAGATGGACCTAACCATGGACGTCGGGAGCTAAGGTGCGCATCACGCAGCCTATTTCGCACACTTTGAGTCGTAATAGGACGACCTGTGGCTGCACGAAAAGCATTATTCAACATGGTGGCGTTTCTGTCAAGGTTCCTCTGAGCCATAATCCGTAGGTAGGGGTCATCCACTGCAGCAGTAGCCCTTGGGTGGCCTGAGAGAGGCATATCATCGACAGTTCCTGTTCTCTGTATCTCTTACACGTCCGAACAACATCGCTTTGGCTCTCCCCGAAATGCCTGGACACTTCTCTTGTTGAGAGCCCTTCCTGGCACAAAGTAACAGTGTGAACGCGATCTCATCGAGATATTGACCGTCTAGGCATGGTTGAACTACAGACGAGCCATGTACTTTGTTCCTGGTGGAATGACTGGAACTGATGGGCTGTCGGTACCGCTCCGTCTAATAGGCGCTGCTCGTGCGTGATTGTTTACATGATTGGGCGGGTTTAGTGACATCTCTGAACAGTCAAAGGCACTGTGTCTGTGATACAATATTCACAGTCAAGGTCTGTCTTTAAATGGTTCAAATGGCTCTCAGCACTATAGGACTTAACATCTGAGGTCATCAGTCCCCTATAACTTAGAACTACTTAGACCTAACTAACGTAAGGACATCACACACATCCATGCCCGAGAAAGGATTCGAATCTGCAACCGTAGCAGTCACGAACGTCTGCCTTCGTTAGTTCTAGGAACCGAGGTGATTCAAAACTTTTTTCTGTGTGTATGGAATCCATCACTAACTTACGGCATTTTTTCAGAGAGACTTAAATCACAGTTTGAGTTGAATACGAATTACTGTACTGATTGAGCCATTTACACGTTTATTCATCTAATTATACTAGCATTAAATAATAAAATAGCGCTAGTTGGTGTTTTATGTGACCTACCTAAAGCATATGACTGTGTGAATCACAGTATTCTCTTAGATAAATTGAAGCTTTAAACGATTGATGGTATAGTCAACCAATCGATAAAGTCATATCTAACCAAAAGAACCTATATAACTCGGGAACGTTCTTCTGACTAGGGAAAAATTACGTATGGATTTCGCGAAGACTCAGACTTATGTGAACTATTGTTCCTCATGTAATTAAACACTCTTCCGACTAATATACAAGAGGCAGTGCTAGTTCTTCTTTTGCAGAGTACACTAGAATTGTAATCAGTCTAACATCCACAGAGAAACAATTTATGACAAACGTTTTTGAAAGTATGACTGGTGTTCTGTGAACGGTAGCAGCCTCAATTTTAAAATGACAGAACGTTTCCAGTTCGACAAGTATAGATGTGCCACACCAATGGTAAGAGTGAGAAATTGTGACGAAGAAATAAATAGGGAAGGGACTTCAACATTCTTAGGTGTCCATATTAACGAGAAGCTAAAGTGGAAAAACACATTTTAGAACTCCTAAAACAAACGTAGTTCAACCACATTTGCACTTAGTACCACTACAAGCTTTTGAGAGAAGCAAATTAGCAAGTTGACACATTCAGTGATGGCATATGGAAAAATATTCTGGGGTAACTCGTCTTTAAGAAAGATAACCTTCAGTGCTCAGAAATGTGCTGTAAGAATAATATGCAGTGTGTACCCTCAGACATCTAGTAGACCTCT
Organism: Schistocerca gregaria; assembly: GCF_023897955.1. NCBI lineage: Eukaryota > Metazoa > Arthropoda > Insecta > Orthoptera > Acrididae > Schistocerca > Schistocerca gregaria. The sequence continues at coordinate 728,019,402 of NC_064922.1, read as the reverse complement.
TTTTAAGGAGTTTGGAATTCTGACTATTGCTTCAGAATATGTTTATTCAGTTATGAAGCCTATTGTAAATAATTCACTGCAGTTCAAAAGGAACAATTACGTACGTAACCACTACACCAAAGGTAAAAAGGATATCCTTTACTTCACATTATTGTTATCTTTAACACAAAATGAGGTACACGATTCTGTAAGTAAAATGTTTGGTCACTTACCCATCGGCATAAAATGTCTGACGAAAAGCAAAGTAAAATTTGAAAACAAACCGAAAAAGTTTCTTCATGACAAATCATTTTATTTTGCAGAAGAACTTCTGTCATTGTGAAATGTAATTGACTCAAATCTGTTTACTAAAAACTTGTGAATGTTGAACAAGTAGCCGTTATTAATTAATTTGCGATTTGAATGTAAAATGAGACGTTTCACTTCATTGTCGTGTAAAATGATCCTTGGAACATGAAAGGAACTGAATAACGTAGCTGGGAATCGGGAGTAGCAGAAGGCGTGTAATACCGAATTTCTGTGTGGGCAACATTCCTCATGATATGAATTAATTAAAAAACTTTTAATTATCTTCTCTTTTGCCCTTTGCATGTGGACAATGAATCCGTGCTTCGTATCATACTCGGACCTCGAATAGATCGCGAATTTCATGGCACCAATGTACCTCTTGCGTATGCCGTCCTATGAAATATTCGGAAGGCTGTTGACGCCGACGGGGTCTCTGTCACGCACCGATGGCGTCCCCTGATAACTTCGTTGTTCTTCCTCCTAATCGCGCAGTGAAGATCGCTGAGGAGGTCACCGGAAAGTTGCCAACACGTTACTACCTCCTGCACTTAAATATTGGACCGGTTTTTAAACGAATGTAGGCTGAGCTTGAGACATATTGTGGCTTAGATCTTTCCGTTCCTTTTGCTTATCGACTCTAGATACACTCGTTACGAAATTGCAACTGATGCCCGTGTAAATCCGACTACTGCTTTTTGTTCCAGTGGTTCCCGAAGTGGAAGATTTCTCTCAAGCAGGAAGGAATCCGGAATAAAGAATTTATTTCACACTTTCGGAGCATTAAGGTGGGGCAATCGCTGCACAAGATTAAGAAAAATTGGCAACCCAAAATCATTTTCATTTAAGCGGCGATTGGAGGTCACAATTGTGTTGCAGCTTAGTAAATACACGTTTCCTGTATTAATCTTGCGCTGTCTAAAGTTCTTTTTACAACTTGCAGTGACAATGTAGACTTGATACTTAATTCCCATTGAACTTTAGTGAGTTATAACAACTTGGTAAGTTCGCGATGAGCACTAGATTCTGAAAATACCTTATTGTTGAAATAAAGGCTTATTTTAGCACTGAAAGATTTACTTTTGCCTTATGTTGCCTAGATGCATAAAACTGGTATGGAATCTTTTGATTGATAAAAACTACGAAGAAATTTGTACAAGGTAGTTGCACATTTTATTTCATCGGCTTCTTAGTCTAGCGATGTGTTCTTTCTCTCAAAATATTGAAGAAGATGCAGAAGCGTACGTAGATGGAAGGGGTACTCTCTCTCGATCCAAGGTAACGTATCGGAAAAATCTATGTTATGCAACAGAATTAAACGATCAGTTTTTAGAAACCCCGTTATTCTTTCCCATTCCGACGCAGAAGTTAGAAATTTGGCTGAAAGGTGCGTACAAACTTCGTCTGGAGCGGTGCTATAAGGCTGGCCCCTGTGATATCACCCTCGGGCTGGATGACACTTCGAACACCAAGGAGCCGACACGTGCGAAAGGAAAAAAAAAGCCAGAATTCCGAAGTTCATGTACCTTTAAAGGTGCTTTAACGGTGTCACATTGGCACCAAATTTCACCAAAGTTTTGCCCAACGCCACCTTGTACGTGTCACAGAGTGGGAAGGTCGTCACACTCCCTCTTAGGCAATATTCACTTCACTTCTCTGCGATGGAGGTCGAAACGTCGACACCCACCACTAAAATTAGGTGGCCGAGGAAAAGATTTCAGGCACACCGCCGCTCAGCATGCCCACGAAGAGGCCTCATAGTGTGGCATGAAACTGCCGCTTTCCTTGGCGCGTTAATTGCCCTCACATTTCGCAATCCAAAACGACCAGGTGAAGGATAAGAAATGATCAAACATCAACCCTTGGAAGGGAGAGCCATCAGATAGTTTGTCTTTTTCACCAAATTAGTTCGCAGCTCGTGGTCGTGCGGTAGCGTTCTCGCTTCCCGCGCCCGGGTTCCCGGGTTCGATTCCCGGCGGGGTCAGGAATTTTCTCTGCCTCGTGATGACTGGGTGTTGTGTGATGTCCTTAGGTTAGTTAGGTTTAAGTAGTTCTAAGTTCTAGGGGACTGATGACCATAGATGTTAAGTCCCATAGTGCTCAAAGCCATTTGAACCATTTTTTTATCACCAAATTAACATGTATTTAAGAAAAACATACTGGTAAATTAAATTACAGATTATTAACAATCGTGGAAACCATCAGAATTATAGTGACATATGGTGACAAATTACTGAAATTTTCCAATGTAAGGAAAAGGAAACAGTATTCAATAAACACAAAGCATCTGAGTGAGAATAAATTTTGAATCCTAATTTACAAAATTCGTGAGTTAATCCCGCCAAACTCCACAGCCTACAACCCTGCCGGCAGGTGCTCAACCCAGGTATAGCTTCATGGAACAAGACATCTACTCATCTTTTGCTAGGTTTGACAGGCGGCGCGGCAAAACGCTTCCGCCGCAGAAACTTAAGACCTCAGGCGTTGGACGGGATGCCGCCAGTTAGCGACCGTGAAGTCAAGACTACGAAAAGCAAAATACACGCGCGTGTTTTGCAATCAACTCTCAACATAAATCACACGCGAGGCTGCACTCTAAGACAATAACAGAATGTAGACTCACAAATGATGAGACTCGCTTTAGCAAGGTATATACAAGTCCTAACCATAGATAAAACAAATAGTTAAATGGGCTCTGAGCACTATCGGACTTAACATCTGGGGTCATCAGTCCGATAGAACTTAGAACTACTTAAACCTAACTAACCTAAGGACATTACACCATCACACACTTCCATGCCCGAGGCAGAATTCGAACCAGCGACCGTAGCCGTGGCGTGGTTCCAGACAGAAGGGCCCAAATAGTTAAAGCCAAACATATATATATATATATATATATATATATATATATATATATATATATATATATATATATATATATATATATATACGCGTTCACAAGACTTTGAATCAGATCAGAGGAATCTCACTACGACTGATAGATATAATTGGAAAACATCTTGTCGTACATACATACATACGGTGTCTAGGTAAGACGCTAAGCGAATACATGTAACTGACAATTGCAGGTACAAATAGAGCAATTGCAGTTTAACCTTTACGAAAGGGAGAAAATTTCTCTCAATAGAATCAGATCAGAGGAATCTCACTACGACTGATAGATATAATTGGAAAACATCTTGTCGTACATACATACATACGGTGTCTAGGTAAGACGCTAAGCGAATACATGTAACTGACAATTGCAGGTACAAATAGAGCAATTGCAGTTTAACCTTTACGAAAGGGAGAAAATTTCTCTTAATAGTAGCCCTACGTAATTCAATTATGACCAAAACACATCAACGTCGGTTAGAATAAAAAGACTTTCCTAAAACACGACTAGATTTCAAATTCATACCCAGTACATGGTACAGTACCATGACATCGTCACCGGATACAGTGTCACTCACCAGCGTTACCTCTTTAATTCACAACACGGCACACCAAGCGGGTACACGATCGGTTTACCAATTAACAGAATCACCTGGCTTCAAAGAAGACGCTGTAACAACCATTAGCCACTCTCAAGCCAAGGCACACTGTAGAACAAACAAATACATATTATTCACTGAAAACGACAAAATAATATTAGGCCAGTTGTTGCTTTAAACAAAAAAAAGCATAGGGCCAGAATGTCCTTAGACAGGACGTTACAGTGCAATCTCCCCGCCTGAATTATCCTTTTAAATCATTTTCAAACAACAGGAGGAGGCTCCCGTCACCAGATTTCCAGAGCACGACCTTCGTCACTTTCTTTAGCGACTGCAAAACAATCGAGAAGTCGCTCTACGATCCGGCTGGGTACATGCTTGTAGATCCCAAATCTGCCCAACCAAACCCCGCTGCCACGCATTGTTTCTGCAACCCTCCTCCTTCCGTCACGTGCGATTCTCAACTCAACCGCCGCGCTGAGCCTCCACACCTCAACCAGGGAAACCAGAGATAAGTCACAAGGGAGGTGACTATCTATACTGGTGCCAAAGGTAGTTAGGCCAGCAAACCGAGCAGCCACGGCATATGGACGACATTCTTGACAACCTTTGACACTGCTAACACCCCAGGATGTTTCAAACCTGTACTAAGGACGTCTTGCGGATACATTCCTATTGAACGTCATCGTACCCCATTGGTGTGCAGAGCGACTGCAATTCTTGCTAGTTTTTACAGGCTGGGTGAACTGCTGACCGTTATTTGAGAGTGAGTCGAAGCAGTTAAGTGTGCTTATGCTTCATCAGTCTTCCCGTTTAACGCCATTCTGTCAAGATATCGGAGATAGGATAACCATCCCTTCCTTCGTAGGATCACGCTCACATTTTGTCCAATGGTTATGAACGGTCTGTAGTAGATACAAATTGTGCACAGAGCAATAATTAACGGAGCACTACACTCCATAGGGAAGTGATCAGGTTCGATGGAGGTGTAGCTCCACAGTGTCCTTTGGAGAAGGGTTTAAGCGGCCGGGGATGTCAGCAGTAGCAGACAGCGTCAAGAACGTCATCGTGTTCATCATCGGACTGAGAATTGCCGTTTTCGACCACGGAATGCGTGCGAATCACCGACCCGAGGTAAGAGATAGTCTCATCGACGCCCTTTATGTCACCCTCTGGCACCGTTTCGAGTCGATTGTGAGCGATGTGTGTCACCGCGTAGCTTTATCGCTGTGTGCAGCAATTCTGAACTCCATCGGAGAGGCTACAAAGGTTGGGGTGAAATGTTGCTTACAGTGAATGTGGCGATCCTCCCATTGAGTGACACGTCCACTGAGGTGTTCGACAGAACAGTCTTGATATGTGGTGACAGTGGGACATTAACTCACCTTACACTTCAGATGAACTTTTTAGGTCTGGCATTTTTCTTTCACGTGTGTCGACTCCTTGCTGTTTCAAGCCTCGTCCAGCCTAAGGATGGCGTCACAGCGAGCCAGGCTTTCGCACCGCTACAATGAAAGGTTGTACGCACCTTTGAACCAAACTTAAAAACTCTGATTTGCATTGGAAGACAGTTACGAAGTTTCAAAAAAGTGATCCTTTATTTCTGTTGTGCAGCGTATAACGATCAGATTAAGATATTGTAAGAAATTAAACCCGCTGAAGAAAAATGACGCTAGAATGAGACTTGCGTTTTAACAGTGATACTGACCGGGCGTCATTCAGTGATTAAGAGTGCTTAAGAAAGTCTTATTAGCTCTCATCCCTTATATCATACGTTCTATTTATTCAGACTTCGGTAAAATCTTTCGTCTAATGTTTGTTGCCGGATGCCTTTCTACATGTTCCTAATCTCAGCACAGCCATCACTTACCTGCAGGAGGTAAGTCGTGTGATCCACGTGTCTGTGAACAGTGTGACCTCGGCCTGTGTGTGTGTATCGCATTTTTTGAGGCGGAAAATTGGTACCCAATCAGCTTTTGCCGAAACGACAGTGGGTAGCCGCATAAAAATCATATTCAGGTTGGCCAGTGCTCCAGTCGCGATCGTAAATCAACCGCGAGCATTCGATCGTGGTCTGGATATACGAGTAGGTCGTAAGAACAGCCACAATTATATTACTGCATTGCATCTGGTCATAAACCCTTACAATTCCATGTTTCCTGTTGCAGTTACGTCACATATCACTTAGAACATGGCTAGTGCCGTCAATTACAATTGTCTCCCCGATTTGTTTATAAAGAATGTCTGTAACATTTCCTGCAACGCACCATCATGTGCATGTTCTTTATAGCGATATTACTCCCACCTGAAGCCTTTGTTTTGTCCTTAACATGACAACTGTCGAAGCTAGGACTGTGCTTCAAGACTTAAACTTCCACACCACGTAGTCTGTGGCAATCAAATATTGTTTTCTTTCAAACTCAGGCACACATATTTATTGGTAATCAGTATTTGTACTAATTGACAAACCACCAGCGTAGAAACCTCTTCGAATCTTATCCTCGCTAAGCAATGTTGGTTCATTTTGCACCACAAATGATAACTGTCCTTTTCGCTAAAAGTTCGGGGTATTGGTGCTGCCAAGCAATTTAGTAGCTACTGCCCCCGTGTCATCTTCTGAAATGAAGTAATTCTGATGCGGTATGTTTACGGCCTAAGGATTTGTCCTGCAGCTCGCTGCCTCAATACGTCTGCGCCAGAGTACTCTTGGAGACAATTAAACAAATACATAATCCGTTAGCATAGCTGAATTTATTAGAACACTTAAATAGAGCACAGAACTCTGGTATCTAACTGAACACAAAATAACTTCCTGGAACAGGTAATTTCCAGCAACTAAGTCCGGCACTTGACAATGCAATCCAAGTATGATACATTCTCTTACACGTCCGTATCCACCACATTGTACACCGAGATAACTTACTGGAGGTCCACTATACTGGCCGTGGTGCCACTCACTGACGACAACCACATGAGGGAGCTTACTGCCTTCTTGGAGTGGGCTCCAACAGTGCACTTTCATGTACTCGCTGTAGTTGCTGTGGGCTGAGAGTAGACTAACTAAAGGGGCCAGACGGCACTGGTGATACTACCACACAGATGACGACGTTGTGTCTACATGACTGGGTGTCCCCAGCGTGATGAAAAGTTGCTTGATCATAGGCTCTCGGGGTAATGTGATGCTCTCCGGCGGTTAATGTATGTCTATGGAAGGCGTGGCTGTGCAGTTCTGTCAGCTCTCTCAATACATCCGTTACTGTCAGCCTCGTCGAACGGCCGCAACTGCAGATTATGCAACCGGTGACACAGCCCCGCACCCAGGGATGTGGATCGGTAGTCGTCGGAGGACTAACAGGTGTGGAGGTCAATTGGGTTATCATACTGCTCCCCCGGCTGTTGTGTGCTTCCCAGACATTGCTGTCGACGCCTCATTTGTAATCACGAGGCTGCGTACATCCTGTTACAGTCTTCTCTCTATGTAATGACCACTTGCAATAACAAGCACTGAACCCGGATCCTCTTCATAGATCCATACCATCTGACCATTTCGCTACCGAGATGGACCTGTCTTTTCTGATCGCTTTCTTTTCCGTAACAGATCATTACCATCTCACATATGGTGATCCCAGAGATGACATTATCTATGGGCAATTGTAGTGTGTTATTCATTGGGAACATAAAATCTGAGGGCGGATCCATGACAGGAATCAACCTTTAGCACGCTTTTCGCAACCATTGGTGCAATCAAGGATGCAAACTGCCATAATTCATATTCTTTTGTTGGTAGTGTCATCTCACTAGTTTGATACAGAATGCCAAGAATTCGTCTCTTCAGCCAACCTCTTCATCCGAGAGTAGCCATTCATTCGGAAGTCCTCAGTTAGTTTTCTGTTATTTTTCATTCTTTCCTTGCTATTTTTATGGCCCACGCTACCTCAGGTACCACAGAAGTTGTTATCTACTGTCTTAAAACATGTCTTATTATTACTATTATCCTTTTGCTTTCTCGTGTAGGTGTTTTCCACACATCCTTCCTTTTCCCGGTTGTGCGAAGAACTTTCTCATTTCTTATCTTAACAGTCCAAAAATCTTTCAACGGTCGTACGTCTTAAATGCCTCGAATTCTCGATCCAGGATTTTTTCATCACTCATGAATCACTACCGTACAATGCCGTGCTGCGAATGTACATTCGTAGCAATTTGTTCTTTATATTAACACCGACGTTTGATTTTACGAAGGTTCTCTTGTCCAGGAATGCTCTCATTGCCTGTGATAATCCGCTTTTTATGTCCTCGTTGCTTTGCCCATTCTGTCCCCTCCCTCTTTTCATGAAAACAGACTTCCTTAAATTCGACTGCCTTTAAGTACCTAATTTTGAAGGTGTCTTTTCTTCTGCTCCTCCTCATTACCTCCTTCCCTTTCCGTTCACTTTCAATCCATATTTTGTACTCATTAGACTGCCCGGCCGGCAAGCCACTCGGTTTAACGCGCTGCTTTCCGAAGTTGAAGGCGTGCCGGTCCCCGGTGCAAATACGCCCAGTGGATTACTGTCGAGGTCCTGTGTACCAGCTCGCCTATGGACGGTTTTTTAAAGCAGTTTTCCAACTACCTCGGCGAATGTGGGCTAGTTCTCCTTATTCCACCTCAGTTACACCATGTCGGCGATAGCTGCGCAAATACTATCTCCACATACGTGTACACCTTAATTTCTCTACCACCCAAACATTTGAGGTTGCACTCGTCTGGTATGAAACATTCCTTTGGGGGGGGGGGGGCTTCCACTGGGGGCCGAACCACACAATAACCCTGGGTATGGTGTGGGGCGGCGGTGGGGTAGGTGGAACGCGGCGGCTACGAAGCCTCTCCGTCGTTTCTCGGTCCCCGATTCAATGCACAACACAATACACACACTCATTACACTGTTCATTCCCTTTTCAAGGCGTCGTGTAATTCTTCTGCACTCTGTCTGAGGGTAGGAATGACATCAGCGAATCTTATTATAGATAATCATTAATTTTTAACTTAATACCACTCTTGAACCTTTCTGTTATTTCCGCCATTGCTTCTTCTAACTGTCTTAACACTCTTTAAAAAGGGCACTTCATTCTAGGTCTTCGAGTCTTATTGTTCCATCCTCAATCTTGTACACATTGTATATTATCTGTCTTTCCCTATAGCTTGCTTCTATTTTTCTCAGAATTTCAAACAGCTTCCATCTTTCTACGTTGTCGAACACATTTTGATGTCGACAAATGGTATGGATGGCTCTGGTGACTTTCCGAAAGCCAAAGAGATCTGAATATTCTTTCTCATTCATTTTTATATTACTATTGGCGGGAAATTGGATCCACGACCCATTAAGCTGTTTGTGGAGTAGTTCTGGCGCTTATCTGACCCTGACATCATAGACATTGCAGTCGTTTCCAGACGCATATATTCTTTACACAAAAGTGAACAATCACGTGGTTCCCATTGCCCACAGTGGTTTCAGAAACTACAAAGAAATCCCTAGAGCCTTACACGATCTCTAGTCTTTTAAAGCCCTATTAAACTCAGACTCTGATTCCCCTTTGCCTTCCATTCCAATTCCCATTTTGTTACAGGTCAAGTCATCAGACATTCAGTAGTTCATATCATATACAAATATTAGTCATGTTATCGAATGCTTAGCTTAGCGTTATGTGGCTGGAAAAGTGCTGGACACTGTCCGGGAAATACCCGCAAGCAACAGTTTTCGAAAAGTTGGTGGCACTTCAGTGAGAGAGGGAAGTCCTAGCTGACTATTTCTGTGTCATCTTATATAGTATTTCACATTTACTTCTGTTCTGAAATTTATTTAGTAATTCTTCCTTAAATTGAGTTTTATGATTAAAAAGATTTCATTAGGCCATAATGCAACAGTGCAAAATAATCCAAGGGTAGCAATCGAGTCATTAAATTAGTATATAATTACGTGCTCCTACATTCGGTTGTTGGAATGTAACAAATTTGCTCATCCCACGACTAACCTCATATAATAATTTTGTTACCATATACCAACCCACTGAGTTGCAATTTGTTGCTCTTCTCAGAGATTAATCAGTTATATCCATAACACAGTATTTCCCCCTCGTAGAGGCCTTCAGTTTACTCTTTCATCTAACCACTCTCTGCACTGCATTTAATACTGGAATTCCGAGCTTTTAATATTACCGCCCTTTATTCTAGTTCTACAAAAGCTTCTTTTGATGTCTGTATACGCTGAGTCAGTCCCTCATACGACAGTTTTCTTTTCGATTTCGTAACATACTTCCTGCTATAATTTCGCCACTTAACTTATGTGCACTTCTTATTTCTTTCATTGGTAAAAGACTAATATACCAGTTTTGCTGAATTTCCCTGACTATTTTTGTACTTCCTTCTTTCATCTATTATTTGCAGTGGCTTTTCCACTTAACGAAGATATTTTCGCAGTTATCTTCCGTGTTTTAATGTTTGCCTACCCAATTTCTGTGACTGGCTGTTTTGGTGATCCTCATTCCTCTTTATACAAAGAGCTTACTTTACGACTAGTACTCATTATCGCAATATCTGTAACCTCAGAGAACTTCAAACGCCTCTCATAATTCCTCACTACGTCAGTATTCCTCTTTCTTAGACATTGATTCTTCCGGATGATTCTCCTTAACTTCAGCCTACTCTTCGTCTTTATTAAATTACGGTTGGAGTCTGTATCTGTTGTTGGATACTCTTTGCAGTTCAATGTCTGATTTCGGCATATTTGATTATGATGTAATCGAGCAGGAATCATCTTGTACTTAGGCGCCTTGTGAATTTTTAATGTTGTATTTGCTATTAGTATCCGATATTTATTGGCGAAATGTACACTCCTTCTTGATTTCTACTACCTAGCTTATATTTCCCCGTAATTATCCCTTCTATTCCTTCCCCTTCAAACTCACTCCAATCCCCCATGGATATTAGATTTTCATCTCCCTCTACATACTGAACTACCCTTTCAATAAGGTCATGTACTCTTTCTTTCTACATCGATCGTTCTGATTCGACGGTCTGAGGGACTTCAGCCTTTCAGTTACGTAATAAAATGGGACACCTACAGCCGTTCTTACGATGTTATTTGTTATATGGCTACCAGTTTCGGTGCCTCAATGCTCCATCGTCAGCCATTAACTGACCCTCAGAGGTTAGCTAGAATCGTATATACGATTGGGGTTAACCCCCCTCAGCGTCATTTAAGGCCTGGAGATGGTGCACTGAAGCACCGAAACTGGTAGCCATATAATAAATAGCATCGTAAGGACTGATGTAGGCGTTCCATTTTATTACATACACTCTTTGTTTCTCTTCATCATCTGCTTGTCGAGTCTATATTTTGGTGCTAGCTTGTTCACTTCTGATGAAACTACCCTGTCACCTGCCCGCTCACAGTAACACACTCTCTGGCCTGTTTTCCTATTCATAACGAATCCTACTGTCACTATACCATTTTCTGCTGCTGCTCGACCTCTATACGCTCCCTTTATTGGCAGCGGGCAAATCCATGCGAACTGGCCAACTTCATTGCTCTCCATTTACATTATCTCTTTGCCCTTAACTGTACACAGTTCAGTGTAGTGCAGAGGGTTGGTCTAATTTGAGTAGTCTGAGCACAATGTAAGCTTCGTCTAGTCTTTACTTCATTATAACAACGACGCTACTGAAAAGGGGAAACCTCATCTTACTTTCAAGGCATTTTCAATTAGTGCTTTATCTGAAAACTACCTTGAGCAGTTAAACAGAGAACCGACTCCTGGCGATAACATATTAGACCTTCAGGTGACAAACAGACCCGAACTATTTGAATCAGTTAATGCAGAACAGGGAATCAGCGATCATAAAGCGGTTACTGCATCGATGATTTCAGCCGTAAATAAAAATATTAAAAAAGGTAGGAAGATTTTTCTGTTTAGCAAAAGTGACAAAAAGCAGATTACAGAGTACCTGACGGCTCAACACAAAAGTTTTGTCTCAAGTACAGATATTGTTGAAGATCAGTGGACAATGTTCAAAACCATCGTACAATATGCGTTAGATGAGTATGTGCCAAGTAAGATCGTAGGAGATGGAAAAGAGCCCCCGTGGTACAACAACCGAGTTAGAAAACTGCTGCGGAAGCAAAGGCAACTTCACAGCAAACATAAACATAGCCAAAGCCTTGCAGACAAACAAAAATTACGCGAAGCGAAATGTAGTGTGAGGAGGGCTATGTGAGAGGCTTTCAATGAATTCGAAAGTAAAGTTCTATGTACTGACTTGGCAGAAAATCCTAAAAAAATTTGGTCCTATGTCAAAGCGGTAGGTGGATCAAAACAAAATGTCCAGACACTCTGTGACCAAAATGGAACTCAAACAGAGGATGACAGACTAAAGGCCGAAATACTAAATGTCTTCTTCCAAAGCTGTTTCACAGAGGAAGACTGCACTGTGCTTCCTTCTCTAGACTGTCGCACAGTTGACAAAATGGTAGGTATCGAAATAGACGACAGAGGGATAGAGAAACAATTAAAATCGCTCAAAAGAGGAAAGGCCGCTGGTCCTGATGGGATACCAGTTCGATTTTACACAGAGTAAGCGAAGGAACGTGCCCCCCTTCTTGCAGCGGTGTACCGTAGGTCTCTAGAAGAGCGAAGCGTTCCAAAGCATTGGAAAAGGGCACAGGTCATCCCCGTTTTCAAGAAGGGACGTCGAACAGATGTGCAGAACTATAGACCTATATCTCTAATGTCGATCAGTTGTAGAATTTTGGAACACGTATTATGTTCGAGTATAATGTCTTTTCTGGAGACTAGAAATCTACTCTGTAGGAATCAGCATGGGTTTCGAAAAAGACGGTCGTGTGAAACCCAGCTCGCGCTATTCGTCCACGAGACTCAGAGGGCCTTAGACACGGGTTCACAGGTAGATGGCGTGTTTCTTGACTTCCGCAAGGCGTTTGATACAGTTCCCCACAGTCGTTTAATGAACAAAGTAAGAGTATACGGACTATCAGATCAATTGTATGATTGGATTGAGGAGTTCCTAGATAACAGAACGCAGCATGTCATTCTCAATGGAGAGAAGTCTTCCGAAGTAAGAGTAATTTCAGGTGTGCCGCAGGGGAGTGTCATAGGACCGTTGCTATTCACAATATACATAAATGACCTTGTGGATGACATCGGAAGTTCACTGAGGCTTTTTGCAGATGATGCTGTGGTGTATCGAGAGGTTGCAACAATGGAAAATTGTACTGAAATGCAGGAGGAACTGCAGCGAATTGACGCATGGTGCAGGGAATGGCAATTGAATCTCAATGTAGAGAGGTGTAATGTGATGCGAATACATAGAAAGATAGGTCCGTTATCATTTAGCTACAAAATAGCAGGTCAGCAACTGGAAGCAGTTAATTCCATAAATTATCTGGGAGTACGCATTAGGAGTGATTTAAAATGGAATGATCATATAAAGTTGATCGTCAGTAAAGCAGACGCCAGACTGAGATTCATTGGAACAATCCTAAGGAAATGCAATCCGACAACAAAGGAAGTAGGTTACAGTACGCTTGTTCGCCCACTGCTTGAATACTGCTCAGCAGTGTGGGATCCGCACCAGATAGGGTTGATAGAAGAGATAGAGAAGATCCAACGGAGAGCAGCGCGCTTCGTTACAGGATCATTTAGTAATCGCGAAAGCGTTAAGGAGATGATAGACAAACTCTAGTGGAAGACTCTGCAGGAGAGACGCTCAGTAGCTCGTTACGGGCTTTTGTTAAAGTTTCGCGAACGTACCTTCACCTAAGAGTCAAGCAGTATATTGCTCCCTCCTACGTATATCTAGCGAAGAGACCATGAGGATAAAATCAGAGAGATTGGAGCCCACACAGAAGCATACCGACAATCCTTCTTTCCACGTACAATACGAGACTGGAATAGAAGGGAGAACCGATAGAGGTACTCAGGGTACCCTCCGCCACACACCGTCAGGTGGCTTGCGGAGTATGGATGTAGATGTAGTCACTATGGTAATTTTTCCGAACCGTTAGCAAAATGAACTTGTGACCGGATCGATCGTAATACAAACTGCAGTCAATTTATTCTTATTTATTCTATAAACGAGTTTGCATGAGAATGTGACTAAACGTTAACCAGAAACGATGCGCCCCTCTTTCAGTAGTGCATATATGCGCTTCGTCGATGCTGACATACTTTTTGACAAAGTTGAGCTGGAAGCAAAAGTTGCATGTTACCAGTAGCGTTAAGCGTCGTTGTGCAAGGACGCCTGCTGTTCTGACGGACAAAGGGCCTCTTAAACTGTAAACAGCGTGTAACATTGTCGACATGGCAAACACGAGCGATGAAGTGCCCAGCAGGACTTGTGTAGTAAAGAGGGATTTGCGTGCTCAGTGGCAACCCAGAACTTTTGTCATACACTGACTTTGTTTTCGACAGCAAAATTAAGTATAATATCGAAGCGAATGCTTGTTAAACGAAGGCAGGACTACGAAAAGAGTATTCTTAGTTGGTCATTTTAATATTCTGAATGTAAGCTAATATCAGAGGAGCATTAAGTTAAATAATCTCAGACGCTCGTGGAGTGTACTGCCTAACTTCCACATGACTTTTATAAAGATTTGAGCTAAAATAAGAGGCTATCTCTATCTTAGAAGAAAATGACATCTACAAATACACGATCGAAAGACTATGAATACAGACTACAGGACTTACATGGAGGCAGACGAAGTTAGTGTGACTCTTTTCTGTTAGTGCAAAGTGAAGCTTGACGTCGGAAAGAAAATCTGTTCACAGGAGCGACTGCTAGATTCATGCAGAGGAAATTCTTGTTAGCTTAAAAGTCACTAACAAACAAATTAGGGATTACAGCCAGAGAGAAAAGACATATTTTATATGGCTGAGAAAATATCTTTTATTTGATAAGCAAAACCAGATATGTTAAGCCGGCCGTGGTGGCCGAGCGGCTCTATGCGCTTTAGTCCGGAATCGCGCGACTGCTACGGTCGCAGGTTCGAATCCTGCCTCGGGCATGGATGTATGTGATGTCCTTAGGTTAGTTAGGTTTAAGTAGTTCTAAGTTCTAGGGGACTGATGACCTCAGATGTTAAGTTCAATGGTTCAAATGGCTCTGAGAACTATGGTCATCAGTCCCCTAGAACTTAGAACTACTTAAAACCTAACTAACCTAAGGACATCACATACATCCATGGCCGAGGCAGGATTCGAACCTGCGACCGTAGCAGTCGCACGGATCCGGACTGCGCGCCTAGAACCGCGAGGCCACCGCGTTCGGCTGATATTAAGTCCCATAGTGCTCAAAGCAATGAATTATTAATTAATTTATGTTAGTAGAGCAATAGAGAAGCTTTTTTGGCCGTATGGAAACGAAAGAAGTGAAGATTGGGGTTAACATCACGTCAACTCCGACGCAATTTGAAATGAGACAGAAACTCATCTTCGGTAAGGATGATATGAAATGGGACATGTAGATTTCAAAGGAGCCATTTTGGATTTACCTTCCAGAGAACGCGCCGGTTCTTCTTTTGAACGATTCCCTTTTGTATTTTAAATGTCCGAATAACGTTAAATAGAATGTCTTTAACTTTGCGTAACAGGGACGGGAAGGCTTTTGAACAACGAACATGACAGTATTTAGCTGCACGAATCACTAAAATTGCTTAATGTGGAACTAATAATGTGCAGAATAATTTTTGTATCGTTCTGTAGCGCTGCGTAAACTGAGTCCGTTTACTGGTCGGGTTTACCCCAACCCTCGCATGTACCGCTACGTGCCGGGACTGCGTTGCAGAAAAGAACCTTCATTCCTACCGTTCTGACTACGTATCGCTTCCCAGAGAAATACAGTTTTTGTTCGTCCAGTAGAGCGTTTTCGTTAGAACTGCACTACATTACACTGTTTTTACTAACAGTCTCTAACATCAATTTTGACACGTGCTACCTTACATAATACTATTGTTAGCAAGGCACCTTTCAATCTGAACTTTACATGGACGTATCAAAGCGATCAAACTTGTTGTTTCTCTCAAATTACAAGTAAGCAATTTTTCTTGGTAGTTGCTTTTATTTAACACTGCAAAATTGTCATTTCACCCAAATTAATTATCTGATATCTTTTGTCCATACAGAGGGACAAAAATGCTACCTTTAACAAAATGGCAGGGAACTTTGGATCGGTATATAACTTTCGATAATGGTTCTAAGAACTACTTTTAACAAAACTATATTAGAACTTTGGCAAACCATGGAGCTGACCGTAACATTCGGATACACTGCAAAAACTTTAACACTAAAATGTCCTACCTCGTTTGTTGCAGTCGTGTCAGTGCTGAAGCTGGTGCTTGCTGTATGAAAATTTGGATAGGCTATTCAGGTTTCCACTGCTGGAATTAATTACTAACTACCACCCATTTGCACTAGCCATGGTAACTTCCTGCAACATCGGCTCCATATTCCATCACATAAAACCAAATATTAAGGCGACTGCAGGAACTGTAAACCACTGCTACACCAAATACTAAGCACTTTCACTCCGAATTGCTATTACTTAAGGATCACTTTGCCAGACATGGTACCCCGCGATACGTATATTGTCAAGACTCTGCTGCATCTGCACTCGTTTTCCTTTCTCTCCTTCCTTGTGGTGCTCGCACCAAGATCATCAAGAGACTGGAGGTCGAAAACCCATTGTCGAGTCCTTACATTTATGATTTCATTTTGTTTCCTTTCAACGAACATTTATTACATTTTAGATTTTGAAGTAGTTATAAAGGTTTCCGTAACACTGACCTTTGATATCAGGTCGATTATTTTATTCGGTCAATATTCACTTAATTTTATTTG
The DNA here is from genome assembly GCF_023897955.1 of Schistocerca gregaria. Lineage (NCBI taxonomy): Eukaryota > Metazoa > Arthropoda > Insecta > Orthoptera > Acrididae > Schistocerca > Schistocerca gregaria. The sequence continues at coordinate 728,002,735 of NC_064922.1, read as the reverse complement.
AATAAATAAAAAAATAGACATTTCAATTTGAATTTAATTGTAACATCGCAACCTGAAACTATTTAGAGAAACCACATTTTTGACGACCGGTGGGAAAAGTAATGTTTGTCGGAATGAAGGCCGAGAATCCTTTGTTGCGTCGCCAGACGTAGTAAAACAGACTTTGTTTTCTTTAGTTACTAGACTGTCTTGATGCCAACACGAATTCCTGTCTTGATTCTACCACTTTCACTCAGGGTAGCCCTTGCAGTTTATGTCCTCACTTTATTTGCTCGATATATTCAATTCCCTGTCTACTGCCACAGTTTTTACCATCTACAGGTCCTTCTATTAACGCCGAGGTCATTTTCTGATGTCGTAACACATGTCCCTTCGTCTTGTCTTTTTCATATACTCCTTTCCTCACCGAATCTGCGGATAATACCCTCATTTCTTACCTAATCAGTCCACCTAATTTGTGAACTGTTCTGTAGCACCCGTTCTCAAAATTCCTATTCTCTTCTGTTCCAGTTTTTCCACAGTCCGTGCATCACTACCATTGAATACTATGCTCCAACCGTATATTCTCAGAGTTTTCTTCCTCAAATTAAGGACTATGTTTTACACTAGTAGACGTCTCTTGGCCAGGACTGCTCTTTTTTCCAAGGATAGTCTGCTTTTTATGTCCTCCTTTCTCCGTCCATCACTGGTTATTTTACTGCCTGAGTAGCAGGAATTTCTTAATTTCAACTACTTCGTGACGATCATAGGTGATATTAAGTGTATCACTGTTCTCATTTATTCTACTTCTCATTACTTTAGCGGTTAGCACACTGGACTCGCATTCGGGAGGACGACGGTTCAATCCAAATCCCGGTCGTCCTGAATTAGGTTTTCCTTGATTTCCCTAAATCGCTCCAGGCAAATACCGGGATGGTTCCTTTGAAAGGGCACGGCCGACTTCCTGCCCTAATCAATGAGACCGATAACCTGTTTGGTCTCTTCCTCCAAGCAACCCAACCTAATCCTCTCATTACTTTCGTCTTTCCTCGATTTACTCTCAGTCCATATTCTGTACTGATTAGACTGTTAATTCCATTCAAAAGATCCTGTAATTCTTCCTCGCATTCCATGACAGCAGTTGTATCGTCAATGAATCTTATCAGATGGTATGCTTTCACCTTGAATTTTAATCCCACACTAGACCCTTCCATTTAAGCTTGTCGTGGAATGCAAAAATATAATTTCAGACTGATACTAATCACATTGACTGCAAATGGGTGTACTGACACAAGAACTGGAAAGCAAAGGACGAGGTAGGCGTGGATTATTCACCAGTTTATAGTGATGCTGCTCTTTTCTGTGCCAAAGTCGGGAAAAAATGGTGCAAGTAAAAGTTGAATAGATTTGTAGACAGGGAACTGAAGTGTAACCATTATTAACCAGACTCACTGGCTGGAATTCTGTACACTAATATTTATAGTGTATTAGCTGCCATAGAAGTATTTACCCTCATAGGGAACCTCAAGTAAGCATCTGTGAATGTTCAACTATTTCATCACCCACCAGTGTTCCCACCTGTTGGACAGCACTGTAAAAATAGCAACAAGTGAATGTATCACTGCCCAGCTGCTTGTAACCGCCAAGAATACGGAAGTTGTTGCTTTGTTATATTCCACTATGTAACTGGATCTTATTATAGTTACTTTGCGTAGTTGTTATTGAAGTACTAAAGTATTTATTACAACGATGAATATTCTAGAATTATTCATTTTAGTCCACAAAGAGAAACCAAACGTTCAAAGCGTGTACTAAAAATGTTTAAATTTATTTGTATAAATTATGCATCTGACATCATCAAAAAATCATCTAAGAGTATTAGAGCATAAAAACTTCTTGCTGCCAGAAAATATTCAGATGTGAAACGGTTAAATAATAGCTTCATGTCACAAGTTTTCAAGATTCACATTGCGAAATAACATGGTCAACAACAACTCAACGGCAAGTACGAAAGAATGTGGTCATGAACACTTCTTAAAGTAACATTTATGTCACCAAGTTCTCGAAATGCCTAGGGTCTACTGCAAAACCCGTGGGCAGCAGGTGGCGCTAGGACTTCCGGACAGACTGAAGGAATTCGTGTGAAATATGATTGTACATGCCACAACAATGCCATTGCTCCCTTGGATCTTCCGCATACACTTTATATTTCAGTTCACCCCAGAGTATATGATATAAAACAGACGAACGTGCAGGTCAACTGGTAAGGATTTCGCGTCCTATCCTGCGACCATGAAATTTCTTAGGGAACGGTTTTTAGCCACAAGCAAATAGTGAGCCAGGCACATATCGCGCTGGTGCCATATACAGCAATGTACGTGAAGTCGTACTTCCTCTGGGAGAGCACTTTTACCCGTATAGTTGAAGAATGGAGCAGTAAGATAGTTTCCACTAATCTTGTACGTCCACAGTCTACTGACTCTCATATTCAATCCGCTTCAGACAGTGCGGTTCTGAGCTGCACAATAATACACTATACTTACATTGAGCTTTCTCCGATTTGTAAAGATAGCTTCATTTGTGAACAGAATTCTTTGAAGAAAGAACCTTTTGTCCTGATGCAGCATCAGAAGCGAGATACAGAAATTCAGCCACCACCTGCTTTCCCGATGGTTAATCATGGTTACAGATTATATGGATGGAAGAAGTTTTGCACACAACATACAACATTACTGGTTTTACTCGTTTGTGTTTTTCCAGAGGCGCTAGCAATTTCATTGGGGCTAACTTGCGTATCAAGCTGCATTTTTTTTTTCAAGCTGTATTGTGACTACTTGCTCCTGCGGTGTTATTACTTTACACAGGCCCCATTGCTCCATAGTGCTCCACACCACAGCACAGCAAAATTGTGCTACGCACTTGAGACTATGGGCACTGTTGTTCATGCAGCACCGGGTTGCATAGAGTTATTTCGTCTGCACCTTGGTGTTATATTCTATTTACTTACAGCTTACATTAATTTTTAAGGAAATCGTACACTGCACAGTATACGATCGTGGTACCAAGCGAAAAACCGAGGAGCCACCGGCACCAGCAATAGGGGGCCCGGAAATTTTGAGGATGGCTTTAGCATAAGCCGAAACCGGTCAATAAAGAGGTGTAGCGATCTCGACTGTTGATTTTAACCTAAGTATAGCACCAAAGCGCTGCGCTCCACATACAATGTTGTCCAAGTTTATACCATGTGTGGCAACGTAGGGGCTATCCAAAATCGCCGCTAAGGGAAATGTGTTGCACTATGGACCAAAGATGATGGGGTCGATAGATGGCGGCAGAGAATTGTACAGGCGAATAGACTTACAACCGTTCAACAACTGACCGCCCAGACGAACCAAGGTGCTACCAAGGGTGTCTTCTCAACTGCCGTTCAGCGAACGCAGCTGCATGCAGGCCTCTGCAGCTGGCGCTCCACTGTGCGGGAATTGCGCCTGGTAAAATGTTGAGGTGCAGTCCCAACCGAGTACAGAGGAAATCGAGATATAAACAAACATAGATGCAAGGAATTGCTAACAGTTCGTGGAGAGGCGATATATATCTCATTCTAAGCTCTCAGAAGATAAGAGGTTATTTAATACATTGCGTGAACTATTCTGGAAGCAATCAGCACTCGCCAACCTAATCGATTTGGTGAATAGGCTTTCCAGCACTATGATATTATAACGATCCTAAGGATCTTTTCGAAATAAGCTCATAAATCATTAGAGATATCATCAACACACGACAAACGAGGGAACCGTACAAATTACTGTTAATGAAAATTATATTTGACTTTCGCTTCTACCACAACTCAAAACTCATTTATCAGATAACAGAAAAGTTGCACTTGGCACTAAAATATTTCAGCAAATTTATCTCGATTCTTAATTACAGCACTTATGCAGTCCAAAATATATAAATATTTTCTACATTTAATTATTTTTATAAAGCGGTTGACTTCTGAAGCCAACTATGTATTTGCTACTATGGAAATAAACAACGCTTACTGACATCCTTTAATTACCGATACATCTGCTAACAAAGTTTAAATGTAGCCTTCCCTACTAAATTCTTTGGTAAGTAAATCTTTGCGTATCGGTTTATAATTGCCAACTGAAGTTTTTTGAGTAATGTGCCAACATTACTGCTCAAGAAATTATTCAAGTAGTTAAGTTTGTGTCGTTAAAATTTGATAAAATACTTCCCTGCCTTCTTCTTAAAGATTCGGCATTCATTTACGTATTTTATGTCGTTAACTTGACCTTGCTTTCCCTACTAAACTTTTAATCTCCACTTTCTTTGCTTCCCTTTTGGAAGTTCTAAAATGAATTATTCCCTTTCACTTTACTTAAAATAGTGAGTAAAAAGATAACGCAGTGATTAGGTTTTAATTTTAACGAAACAGGGTTTATTTTAGCTCTTCAAAATGAATCTTTACACAAGCTAGTGTTGGCGTGAGCACATGACCATAAAGCTGATCCGCACACTGACCGAAAGAGAAATTAAATAAGAAAAACACAACACAAAACCCTCGCACCACCACCACGTTCATGCTCACCTTAAAATCAGATTTCAAAAAACTCATCCACTTCATGTGTTGGCTTCTCTCGAACCACTACATATTTAATTGAATGTCATTCGTCGCGTACTACTAGAATAATGGTAGCAGATAGATTTTCCTTCGTCAAATGGTTCGGCTAGGGTAAGGGGATCCCTACAACTGCTTCACTAACAATGAGTACCGGCTAAATACACTGCCAATCACAATTCACTTTCGATCCGTTTGCTCCTCTACTTGATCCTATGATCAAGAAAATCTCGAAAACGACGCTCGATTATTAAATGCTTCATAGCATGCAACAAATTACTATCTCGTACTAACACTATTCTCCACCAATTTTCACAAATAGGTAACACTCAGCTACCTCACAATTTACTTCTCCGAAAATCTCCAAACTATACTCCACACCCAAACCCTTTGGGATGTGCAACAATCACAGGCAACAAGACCGGACCTCGACGGACACAGTCGTTGACATTAAAACTTTTATTTATCGTCGTACCTACAACACACTAATATCAATCTTCAAACTGACACAAGGTACCAGCAGCGCTACAATAAGTCCGTCACTGAAAGATCTCTTGTCCATACGTCAAGTACAAAACAAAATTGAAAGGAGTTTCTTTGAAACAAAGTTCATCAAACAGTTCCACTGATTGTGCCCTGATAACGTTACTGCACTATCTAATTTTCTATTTACAAATGTAGATCTATTCATCGTATTCTTCTGATAGCTTTCCAACAAAAATCACGGAAAATATCCAACTGTCTGGATAATCGATACGGAAGCTCACAAGCAGTAACACAAAAATCGGCATACCGACTCAAGTTCACTCCCCGTGGCTGTCGTTTCGTTGTATGGCGGCCAGCTCGCCCAGGATGACATCGGGCGCACATTGCTACTGTCAGCCGCCACCGCATAGATGGTCTTTGCAGGTTCTGAGGTGAACACACACACACACACACACATACACACCCACACACACTGACTGTAGTTACATGAAATAAAGCATTTTTACATCCTTTATCTCTTTTACGACATTTTGCTGCAGTCGTAATAAATTGAATCTACCACACTATTTACATAACCAAATGAAACTGTTCAAAGTAAGTTTTGACACGTTACAGCGCTTAGTGCATGCACCCGTGCTGGCTGCTGCTCATCAGCCAGGGCGGATGGAATTTGTACGCCATTACTGCAACTGCACATCCACTCGGAGGCTACAGGTGGCCTTATCTGGTGAACCACGTTTCATGATCCACATGTTCGACCTGAATTATCTGAAAGCATACATCCTGCATCTGTGGAGGAGAAAAGAAACGTAATGGTGTGGAGAATCTTTTCGCGGCATTCCCTGAGTGATCTCGTTGTTCTGGGAGCATGCATCTCTCCTTGGGGTCTATGTCCACATCACATGGAGTTTTTCTTCCTTTTCACGATGAAATTTATTAACCAGACAATGCAATGTGTCACACAGTTCACAGGATACGGGGGTGGTTCGAATAACATCATGGCGAGTTCATCGTACACCCCTGATCACCAGTCTCTCCGGATGAAAACCCAATCGAAAGTCTGTGGGACCACCTCAATCGGGCTCTTCGCACAGAGGATCCTCAACTGAGAAACTTAGCACAGCTGGCGACGACGCAGGAGTCCAAATAGATCCTGTTGGTACCTTCCTGGAACACACTGACTCTTTCAGCAGATCATGCAGCAGTCCAATCTGTAAATGTGATCATTCACCGTTTTTGCAAGTTGTCACATTTACATCTACATCTACATCGATACTCTGCAAATCACATTTAAGTGCCTGGCAGAGGGTTCATCGAAATACCTTCATAATTCTCTATTACTCCAATCTCGACAGCGCGCGGAAAGAATAAACACCTATATCTTTCTGAACGAGCTCTCATTTATCTTATTTTACCGTGGTGATCGTTCCACCCTATGTACGTCGGTGTCAACCAAATATTCTCGCATTTGGTGAAGAAAGTTGGTAATTGGAATTTTCGTGAGAAAATTCCGACGCAACGAAAAACTACTTTCTTTTACTGATTACCAGCCCAAATCCTGTATCATTTCTCTCCCATATTTCGCGATGATACAATACGTTCTGCCTTTCTTTGAACTTTTTCGATGTAATCCGTCATTCTTATCTGGTAAGGATTCCGCACTTCACATCAGTATTCTAAAAGAGAACGGACAGGCGTAGTGTAGGCAGACTCCTTAGTAGGACTGTTACATTTTCAAAGTGTCCTGCCAATAAAACACTGCCTTTGGTTAGCCTTACCCACATCATTTTCTGTGTGCTCTTTCCAATTTAAGTTGTTCGTGATTGTAGTACCTAGCTATTTATTTGTACTTACGGCTTTTAGATTAGACTGATTTACCGTGTAACTGAAGTTTAACGAGTTCCTTTAAGCACTCACTTGGATGACCTCACAGTTTTCTTTATTTAGGGTCAACTGCCACTTTTCACACCACTCAGATATTTTTTCTAAATCCTTTTGCAGTTTGTTTTGATCTTCTGATGACTTTATTAGTCGATAAACCACAGCGTCATCTGCAAACAACCGAAGACGGCTACTCAGATTGTCTCCCAAATCGTTTATATAGATATGGAACAGCAAAGTGCCTATAAAACTACTTGAGGAACGGCCGAAAGCACTTCTGTTTTACTCGATGGCTTTCCGTTAATTACTACGAACTGTGACGTCTCTGACAGGATATAGCAAGTGCAGTCACATAACTAAGACTATATACCATTAGCACGTAATTTTACTACGAGCCGCTTGTGTGGTATAGTGTGAAAAGCCTTTCGGAAATCCAGGAATACGGAATCTATTTGAAATCCCTTGTCAATAGCACTCAGCACTTCATTAATGTAACTGTGCAGTTTATTTGCGCAAATACCTCAACAATTCTTTCACCGTCGTTTAACATTTTGCTTAGCGAAGCAGAAGGTTTTTTTTTTTTTCTTTAGTTTGTGCTAGACGTTCACTATTCAAACCAACGAGCACTCGACATTGATGAATTGAATGGTAGGGACTGAATGAAAGCTCAATTTCCGGTGTGCTACTTGCATTCCGGCACTGCAACTGTGCAGCACTCCTTTTCCTCCTCACCGTAATTGATGGATTCTACTAGTTGTGTTTGGGATCGGGAACCTCAGTGAAAGGCAGCAGTCAGGTTCTTGCTCATAAGATTCGAATCTGACGTCACAAATATTGTAATTACTGCGGAACTATTAATAAAATTGAAATGACGTCTAACTCATCCCTCTGAGACCTGCAACACAAGGAGCAGAAAGTACTATAGTTGCAGTTGAACTTTATATCGATATCTTTGTATTTAAAATATCTTTGAAGGAAGCTACACAACGTTGAGTCAGGACTTGCTCACAACTCATCTCGGCGAAAACAGAATTTCGATATTTTAAACGATTCCGAAAGTATCTAAGGTGAACAGCTTAGCAGAAAAAACCTCCATGTACATATACGGTTGAAGGATCTTAGAGATCCATGAAATGACATGAAGCACGTCAGTAATAAGTACACCAGAATGATACATGGCAGCATTGACACGAACGTTTTATGAATCACAAGTATACCGAATAATCGTCCACTTTTACCACCAGCACTCAGCGTGTGTGGCGCCCATCCGATAATGGAGGTGTCCATATAGCCGAACCACAATTCACCGCGGCTAAACGCAAATCCGGCCGTTAATGGACTCTATAGGTCAGCATTGCTGACAGAGTAAGGGCTCATGTCTCTGGCTGTAAGTGCTTCTCAGATATTCCGATTTAGGTCTGAGAAGCGACCTGACCACTACGAACGCATAAGCCTCACACGTTAATCGTCATGAACACAAAGACGACGCAGTGGTTACAGTTTAACTTAACTATCTCATTTTCGACATTTTGCCATTTTCAAGCGCCTACGAACACAGTACAACATAATTAGAGTGGTGTAAAGTGGGAATTACAATAAATAAAAGCATTTTTTTTAGTTTGTTGATATCCATATGCTGACAAGACTTTGATACATAGATCTATGTCAAACAAAAATGGTAACGTAACATGCACATCAAACAACAACTGGTCATCGATGCTAGTCAATATTCCTTTTTATGTACTACGGTTTAGAGTGGATTGTGTGTACACAGGCTGGTACATCTAAAAGTATGACCAATATAATACATTAGAGCAAATGTCTGGAACAATAGAGAATACGTTTATTTCTGAGGTCGGTTTGTTCATTGAATATGTATTGTGGTTACTCTTCGAAGCCGCTATAAATTTCAATTTGCTCTAGAGGTCCACCACTCTGCCTCCCTGTACTGTGTACCTTTAAAGATTCATCGTCACTGCAAATGTTATGGTTGTGGTTTCGCAGATGTGCACCACATGAAGATATACTGTTCTCTCTTACGTTTATGTGGTCGCTGAATCTGGTGGTATCGTACTTTATTGAAAGAAGGCTGATGAGGTATTCTACTAATTTTCTTTCGAACTGATAGGTTTTTCCAGTTTCTTGTTTTATGTTAGATAGGAGCTTGTTGAAGTTCATACCACCTGAGAATAGAAAAAAAATTTTCAAAAGTGCGTGAAATCTTATGGGACAACTGCTATGGTCATCAGCCCCTAAGCTTACACACTACTTAACCTAAATTATCCTAAGGACAAACACACACACTCATGTCCGAGGGAGGACTCGAACCTCCGCCGGGACCAGCCGCATAGTCCATGACAAAGCGCCTCAGACCGCTTTTTTTTTAACTCAGTTTTTTTATTACAGAGGGCAGCTAACCCTCTGACCGAACACGACTAATTCCGCGCTGCTGAGAATAGGACTCCATTCTAAACTTGGACAAGCACGAAAAGTCTAAACGTTACATTTTGTGCCTCGTATCGTAACTCTCTATATCACCAACTAGAACTAACTTTTAATATGAGCAACAACAACAATTCAGTAATAAATGTAATGGGAAGAGAGTATACAATTTCATGATCTGCATAAAGGTTTCTGTAAAATGTACGGTAATCTACTTTATATGACGTCATTACAACTAGGTTCTGTTGAACGAACACTAGACGTGCCTTAGACGCACTACCGCAAAAAATTTCATAAGGCACCACGCAGTGGAAATATCCTAAATAAGCCAACACTTTAGACGTGGCGTGGAACGTCAGAAGCTTAAACGTCTCAGGAAAACTAGAAGATCTGAAAAGGGAACTGCAAAGGCTCAATCTAGATATAATAGGGGTCAGTGAAGTGAATTGGAAAGAAGACAGGGATTTCTGGTCGGAAGGGTATGGGGTAATATCAACAACAGCAGGCAAAGGTATAACAGGAGTAGGATTCGTTATGACTAGGAAGGTAGGACAGAGAGTGTGTTACTGTGAACAGTTCAGTGACAGTGTTGTTCTTTTCGACAGCAAACCAACACCGAAGACGATAGTTCAGGTATACGAGCCGACGTCGCAAGCTGCAGATGACGACATAGAGAAAGCGTATGACACTGAAAGGGTAAAGCAGTATGTAAAGGGTCATTAAAATCTAATAGTCATGGAGAACTGGAATGCGTTTCTAGGAGAAGGAGTAGAAGAAAATGTTACGTGAGAATATGGGCTTGGGAAAAGGAATGAGAAAGACTAATTGAGTTCTGTAACAAGTGTCAGTTAGTAATAGCGATTACTCTGGCTGGCTCTGAGCACTATGGGACTCATCATCTTAGGTCATAAGTCCCCTAGAACTTAGAACTACTTAAACCTAACTAACCTAAGGTCATCACACACACCCATGCAAAAGGCAGGATTCGAACCTGCGACCGTAGCAGCCCCGCGGTTCTGGACTGCAGCGCCAGAACCGCACGGCCACCGCGACCGGCAGCGATTACTCTATTCAAGAATCACAAGAGGAGGAGGTATTCTTGGAAAAGGCCGGCTGATACGGAAAGATTTCAGTTAGGTTACAACTTGGTCACGCAGAGGTTCCGAAATCAGATACTGAACTGTAAGGCATACCCAGGAGAAGATAGTAGTGATTAAGAGAAGGCTGAAGTTTAGGACATTGGTCAGGAAGAATCAACACGCAAAGAGGTGGGGTATGGAAGTACTAAGGAATGACAAGATACGGTTGAAGTTCTCTAAGGCTATAGATACATCAATAAGGAATAGCTTAGTGGGCGGCACAATAGAAGAGAAATGGACATCTATAAAAAGGGCCATTTCAGAAGTTGGGAAGGAAAACATTGGTACAAAGAAGGTAACTGCGAAGAAGCTATAGTTAACAGAAGAAATACTTCAGTTGATTAATGAAAGGAGGAAGTACAAAATTGTTCTGGGAAACTCAGAAATATAGAAATACAAGTCACTGAGGAATGGTATAAATACGGAGTGCAGGGAAGCTAAGACAAAATGGCTACAGGGAAAATGTAAAGTCATAAAAAAGAAATGCTTGTCGGAAGGACACACTCAGCATACAGAAAAGACAAAACAACCTTCGATGACATTAAAAGCAAGGGTGATAACATTAAGAGTGCAACGGTAATTCGACTGTTAAATGCAGAAGAGAGAGCTGATAGGTGGAAAGAATACCCGTACATCAAAAGCCTTTATAAGGGGGAGAGATTTGTCTGATGTCATAGAAGAGGAAACAGGAGTCGGTTTAGAAGAGATAGGGGATCCAGTATTAGGATCAGAATTTCAGAGAGCTTTGGAGGTCTTAAGATCAAATAAGGCAGAAGGGATTGATGACGTTCCATCAGAATTTCAAAAATCATTGGGGGAAGTGGAAAATAACGACTATTCACGTTGGTGTGTAGAATATATGAGTCTGGCGACATACTATCTGACTTTCGGAAAAGCATCATCCGCACAATTTCGAAGACGGCTAGAGCTGACAAGTGCGAGAATTATCGCACAATCAGCCTTACTGTTCATGCATCCAAGTTGCTTACAAAAATAATATACAAAAGAATGGAAAAGAAAATTAAGGATGCACTGGATGACGATAAGTTTGGCTTTAGGAACGGTAAAGCCACGAGAGAGGCAATTCTGATGTTACGGTTAATAGTGGAAGCAAGACTAAGGAAAACTCAAGATACGTTCATAGGATTTGTCGAACTGGAAAAAGTGTTCGACAACCTAAAATAGTGGAAGCTGCCGAAAATTCAGAAAAATGGGGGTAAGGTATAGGGAGAAACGGGTCATATACAATATGTACAACAGCCAAGATGGAGTAATAAGAGCGGACGACCAAGAACGAAGTGCTCATATTAAGAAGCGTGTAAGACAAGGGTGTAGTCTTTTGCTCCTACTGTTCAATCTGTACATCGAGGAAGCAATGATGGAAATAAAAGACAGGTTCAAGAGTGGAATGAAATATCAAGGTGAAAAGATATCAGTGATACGATCCGCTGATGACATAGCTATCCTGAGTGAAAGTGAAGAAGAATTACATGATCTGCTGAACGAAATGAAGAATCTAAAGAGTGCTGAGTATGGATTGAGAGTAAATCGAAGAATGACGAATATAATGAGAAGTAGCAGAAATGAGTACAGCGAGAAACTTAACATTAGGATTGATGTTCACGAATTAGATGACGTTAAGGAAATCTGTTACCTAGGAATTAAAATAACCAATGTCGCACGGTGCAAGCAGGGTATCAAAAGCAGAGTAGCAATGGCAAAAAGGGAATTCCTGACCAAGAGAAGTTTATTAGTATCAAATATCGGCTTAATTTGAGGAAGAAATAACTGAGAATACATGGCTGGAGTACAGCATTGTATGGTAGTGAAACATTGACTGTGAGAAAACAGGAGCTGAAGAGAATTGAAGCATTTGAGATACGGTGCTAGAGATGTGTGTTGAAAATTAGGTGGGCTGATAAGGTAAAGAAAGAAGAGGAACTGCGCAGAAACGGAGAGGAAAGGAAAATGTGGAAAACACTGATAAGAAGGGACAGGATGATAGGACATCTGTTAAAACATGAGGAACTGACTTCCATGGCCTAGAGGAAGCTGTAGAGGGCAAAAACTCTTGAGGAAGTAAGAGATTGGAATACATCCAGCAAACAATTGAGGATATAGGTTGCAAAAGACTGCTGACAAAGAAAAAAGAATATTAATTCTGTAATCTCCATAGGGGGGTATATTCTTGAAATTGTTCGGCGGCGGATCAAGAAAAGCTACTCTCATACGTCTGTTCTTGGTTCTTTATTAACGGACTCTGAGTTTGCAACTACTGTGAAGAGGTAATTTAATTTGGAAACTATTTAAAAGTATGACCATTTATACGAGAGCTATTTTCTGGGGACTTCAATTAACTTCTGTGGCTTTGTTCGTTGTTTAATATCGTTCCAAGGAGATTTATCCTAATCTTAGAATGTTTTATATTTTGATCGTAGTTCATGAGCATTCATTTTCTGGTAGAGTGAAGGACTCGACAGTATGGTAGTAACAGAGGCAGAATTCCTAACTAATGCCTGTTCTTTGAATTAAATAGAGCTGTATCTCCGTAGAATGAGACACTTTATTCCCAGGACTATCGACCCCTTGCCCTTATTTATGTTCAATTGTGCTCTTACTTGTTTTAGGAAGAGACAAGTTTGAAACTGCTTTATGAGTATATTTACGAAATAAATAAATTCCCTATCAACACTGTTCGTTTAACAAATTTCTCGGCAGCGCTTTTCCCGTAATGTCTCCCTAAAAAATGTAATAGAGTCATTGTTTGTGATTCTGTGACACAATACGTTTCTTATGTGATCTTCATCTAAGTGGTTAACTTATTTTATTATTGACATTCACCATCTGACCATCACGGTTGAATAATCCTTCAATTATTGGTATTAGCTAAATCACTGCAGGTTGTTTCGTCTAAAACAACAGCTGTTGTGCTGTGTCCTTAAACGATCGTAAGTAACGTTAATGTAGAAGAAACCCAAAACTGGACCCTGAGAGCTCTAGGATCCAACTACCAGTACTACGAGACACAAAATCAATGTGAAGGTCTTCACAAACGAAAACTTACTTGTTCTGTAAAGAAAGCATTATTGAAACTGTTTGCAGCTTATTTATGAAGTTTAAGATCAATCTGAGAGAAATTAAATTCGTCATGAAACATACCAGGAGCAATTATGAGGTGCTGAAATTCATGAAATAATCGAAGCAAAAACCAGATGAAATGGCATTTGCAAATAAAAGTCATAGGGCGCCATCAGGCGTTATCCTTACCATTAACATCTTCTAATATAAAAAATGTCGATGTATTACGTAACAATATTTTTCTGTCAAACCTCTATCTCATGGCGAGTGGAAAGCCCGCTGCATTGGTTCAAATGGCTCTGAGCACTATGGGACTTAACTTCTAAGGTCATCAGTCCCCTAGAACTTAGAACTACTTAAACCTAACAAACCTAAGGACATCACACACATCCATGCCCGAGGCAGGATTCGAACCTGCGACCGTAGCGGTCGCGTGGCTCCAGACTGTAGCGCCTAGAACCGATCGGTCACTCCGGCCGGCCGCGCTGAGTGAAATGTTTAATGAATTGGGCTCACTTTCGTAAGGAACTCGATTCATATCCCTGTTTTTCATACTCACCTATCGTCTCCGCTCTACCCTAAATCGAAAACACGAATTACGAGACGCTTCTAACAACAGTGTTTTTCTCATCTACATTGACCTGTTAATGGACAGAGTGCTAAACCCGGAAGCCTATTCCTCCTTTAAATCGGACGGCGCATGTTCTGCAGACAGCTGACTTTAGATATAACGAAAACAGTCGGAACTTCGGAAGTAACTAAGAGTAAACCGATCACATTAACTTGAAACCTACGTTTGGACTGTATTTTAACTACTGTACAATGGAAATTATTAAATTATTCATATTACAAAGTTAAGGCTCGGTGAATGGATCAGGAAAAAATGCCTTACCACTATTGTGTGCATTATGTTTTAGTGGTTTTCTGAGAGACAGCTAAATATAAGCTCTGTTGAACAAGAGATAAAAGCGCATATGGTAGTGACCAGAAGATGTGGACTGGATGAAAGAGGTACTCATTCCAGAAGCCTTCGCTACGGCCTCTCTTACTTTGCAGCTCTGCTGCTCGGTGGAGGTGTACAGCATAAGAGTCACACCTATCGTCCTCCGCGTCAACAGCCCAGATCATACCCAGCAGCCCCTCCCACCCACCAACGAACAATGCTCAAACACGCAACGAAGTAGCGAGCGCAGGCTGACACCCTCAAAATCGTTAACTGTCCTGCTGTCGTATCTCAGCAGTTCACTCTTGGATCGACTGGATTAATTTCCTCGTGTCTCAAACACCGTCATCGTCTGAAATCGCTATGTCAGTCTCGTGGATTTGATTTACGTCATGACTGTCGCTCATCAAGATGCAAGTGAGACTATAAGAGTACGTTCCAGGGCAAGAGGGTCTCTTTTATGGGGAAAGATTTTTCGTTATTGTTCTCAAACGACACACTCTGAGAGGAAATCCAGAAGACGCAATACTTTCCGATGTTCGAAAATCACATGTGCTTCTATTAACTTACTGTGAGAATTACGCTGAGCGTGAAGTCGTGAGTTGAACAGCAAATACTGCCTTTATGCGGTAGTCCTATAAATGTCCTAGTATCAGGGCAACACATACGACATTGTTTCGGTAGATACTAATAACATTTGAGAATACCATACAATGTTTATTTCGGAAAATCATTCGAGATGTCTGAGACCGGAATTTAGAATCTAAAACTTCCGTAACATACTTTTGTGTCTTTTAGTGTCAATAGAAAACTTTTTCTTAAATACTTGTAATCTGATTTCATTCTATATCTTATAAAATTTTCATTACGTTTCGAAAATATTTTTATATGTATACTGTGAATGTCATCTGAATGCACTCAAAGAAGATTTTGTCAATATCTTGCTCAGCATGAATTTTTGTGGGACAGTGTGACGGCCTAACGAGAAAGAAAAAAGGCATTAGACACTAATATCTCTCTCCTTTGCGGAATGGTCTTAAATTGTGCCTGGAAATTCAGAAGATACGAGCATTTTCCTCAAAAGGAACGGTACCGTGTGCGGGTCCCGCTAAACAGCTGAATTCTGACAGAAAAGTATAAAGATCGTATGATCCGTTCCGGACTGACCGATTCAGTCTGGCAATACAAAGCTTGTGACGTTTGGCCACCACATGCGGCCGACAGACTGATCCACGGAACTCACACTACATGGGATTTCTATAAACATGAAATGTATGAAAGCGAAAGGTTGAATGGGAAATCTTGACGGCTAGCCGCAAGGTGCATTATACTACTGCCATAGCGAAAGTGCAAGACCTGTGCTCCATCGGCTCTCGAACCCGGATTTAACTGCTGTCCTTGAACGGTTGCCTTAGCCACTGCGTCCATCTGGACACGGTCTACCTCTGACTCATAGTTCCAACTTGTCGCACTGTGCAATATGGTGTCCCTTTCAAATTATCGCTCCCATAGGACTTCGGAAGATGATTGTGCTTGCTCAATGAAAAAATTGCCGAGGAACCCTCTCTCACAATTACTCTATCCTAAAGAGGTGTTCAAATGTGTGTGAATTTCTAAGGGAGCAAACTGCTTAGGTCATCGGTGTCTAGACTTACACACTACTTAAACTACATTAAGCTAATCTATGCTAAGAACAACACACACACTCATGCCCGAGGGAGGACTCGAACCTACTGCAGGAGGGGCCGCGCAATCCGTAACATGACGCCTCAAACCACGCGGTCACACCACGCGGCATTACTCAATTTTACGTTTCATGTTTACACGTATGTACCGGCCGTGATGCCTATTCTGTCGGACTGTCATGCGATAGTTCATCCATAAAGTTATTTCGTGATAAACTCTAGTTACATGAATACCGACCATCATGAAGAAATGTACAAAATACGTCAATCATATGTGAAGCATACCGTCTGTAGCTAAATGAGACCGATTTTTACTGGATTACTGTACACGGTTCTATGAATTTCAGTAAGGATTTGAATAGAGTTCATACAACACGAAAAGAAAGACAGAACGGAAACGACTCAGATGTGTAGATCAGATTCCTCGTCTCCCATTCGTGCGTATCAGTAACGTCCAGATTCTTAATACTTCGTTAGCTTAACTTCTAACACACTGATGAAAGAAAATCGCAACATCAAGAAGGAATTTGTGATAGAAATGAAAGTTTGTAGTTGTGTTTCTACATGTGAAAGATGACGTCTGTTCAAATTTTGGCGCCAGTCGCTTAAGATTTGCATTGTTAGCTTCACTACTAGATGCAAATCAGGTTTGCTTTAAATACATGCTGAAACGGTGGTTAGCCTTAGTTACCTTTGACACCGGACGCAGTGAGTTAATATTAGTCAAGAATACCTTTGAGGCATTAAAGACTCCAATATCAACACATTACTGGTATTGAATGAGGTCGCGTAACAGGGCTACGAGAGGCTGGATGTTCCCTGTGGAATACTGCAGCAAGACTTTGCAGGAATGTAGCTACTGTACATGGTTGCTGGCAGCGGCCGTCACAAGAATGTACAGTCGTAAGCAGATCAGCTCTCAGTCGTCCGCCCTGTTCTACGAAAAGGGAAGACCACCCTCGTAGTGTATATGCATCAGCAATTTGAACAGCAGTTGGCATCACAATGACACAACGCACTTTTACTTATCGGGTATTTCAAGGACAGCTTCGAATCAGACGTCCTATAGGGTGCATTCGACTGACCCCCTATCACCACTATTTGCGATTTCTGTGGCGTCAAACGAGAACTCGCTCATTGGAAGGCTTACTGATGAAACCTGGTTCTGCGTCAGTGCCAATGATGGCTGCTGAGAACCTGCAAGTGAACTTTCTTCCAGCTACACACACCAGACCTACTCCTGGAGTTATGGTCTGGGGTGTGAATTCGTATGACAGCAAGAGTGTTTTCGTAGTTATTCCACGGACGCTGACTGCAGAATTGTACGTCAGTCTGGTGATTCGACTTGTTGTGCTGACATCCTCGAACAGCACACCAGGGAGTCTTCTCCAACTGCACAACATTTGACCGTATACTTCTATGTAACCCAGGGCCGGCCAGAAATTCTGCACGTGTGCGGTGCTCCTGCACGTGTGCAACTTCCGGGTCACAGCGTGCACGCCGCAGCCGTCAGCGTTCATGTAGTGCATGTTTCTACGCACAGACGTCGCCTTATCCACTTGCTGGGATACTCTGTACCCGCGCATTCTAGTGCTCTTTTCACAGCTTACAAGCCAAGCATGGGAAGGTATCTCGCGTATTAAACCTTTAAAATACTGTCACAGTGTACTCATTGAGACGTCTACTTTTATGTTAACAGTTTAACCCAGTAAGTTAACAACCGTGGGTTTTTATTAAGGCAGCTTGACTGACGGCACGTAAATACGCATAATGTTTTTGATCTAGTATATAAGAAAGAGAGCTCTTAGCGACTTCCAACGAACCTCACCCATGATTTCATATAACATTAAACCAATGCAAGGTTTCCTATAACTAATTCTCAGCTCCCTCAGTTACACCCACATAATTTCTGTCTCGCCGACCTCTGAACGGAATGACAGCCGCAGACCTTTCGATGATAACCTGTTCCATTATTGCTATATCTTTCATCAGTTCCGTCTGAAATCTGCGTAATAACCGACAATTAGATGAATGTTATGTTTTATCGACTGCAACTGAGCGTAGCTCTTCACACATTTAAAAAAAAGAACTGAATTTAAGTATACAACAATCAGTTTAATGACCAATTTTCTTGATAATAATATAACATGGAACAGAATGAGGCAATAATGCACAGTTAGTAAACATTAATTTTTAATTATGAAAGGAATAAATCGGAACACTTTTATCACTGGTTATGCGAAATGATATAGTTAATATCGGGCACAAAAGCACGGCTCATTGAGAAATGCAAGCAATTACGGGAGATTTTCATCACTGATGCTTGATCGAAACGAACGAGAACATAGGTGTGCCGTCCTTTGCTTTTTCACAGTACCTGCCATTTCTCAGTACTTCTCTGTTAAGGTTATGGTCACCAGGGGTGAACGAGACAGGGTATGTTGCGCTCTTGCTTGTACCACATAAACAGCGAAGAGGATCCGCTGCCGTTCATTTAGGACACATGTCTAATAACAGCAGTCGCTGTCGCACATGTGCAGCATTTCCGCACGTCTGCAAACTGTGCAGCGTTTGGCCGGCCCTGATGTAGCCCGACACGCTCTACAGACTGTCAACATTTTGCCTTGTCCTACTCGATCGCCAGGTCTGTCTCCAATCGGACACATACGGGGCATCATCGGACGAAAACTCCAGCGTCATCCACAATCACCATAAACCGTTCCTGCTACCGACTAACCAAGTGCAACAGGTATAGAACTCCATCTCATGGCACCGGTACAACACTATGCATGCACGTTTGCATCTAGCATTCAACTTTCTGGAGGTTACACCAGTTACTAATGCAGCACCATTTCACACTTGCAATGGCTTATTTCGAGCTTGTGTTAACCTGCGATCTTGCAATGTTCATTACTTACATATATTATCTAGACAAATGCATTCTGGAAATTTCGTTGTTCCACATTATTTTTTTCTGGTGCGAGATTTTTCCATCAGTGTGTGTCATTCCTCAACATCATTTGAAAGGTACTATGTACCATGGAAGGGAGATAATTGCGAGTGACATCAGCACCAAGAAGTACGTAAGAATAGACGATATCACCCGAAAAATTTCGTTTCGTCACTGAAGAATTTAGAATGCAGTACAACTATTCGCGTCTGCCAGCACTGGATTCCTTTCAAACCAACAACTGATATACACCGTACTGAACCAATCTTCTAACTAATGTGCCACAGAGCTATTTTGAACGCCCTCTATTGATATAAACGACTCGGTCTCCATCCGTGAGACTCTTGAAACAAGCCTGTAATGGATATGTCTACAGTCTGTATACCTTCGTTCACGACACTCCTCCGCTCATTCTGTTTGCCCATCCTTCTAATCAATTATCTGTGGGACTTCGGCCATTCACTTACGTAATAAAGTCAAACATTTGAAGCCGTCGTTTTCATGTTATTATACTGTATAGCAACCAGTTTCGGGGACTCAATAGACCATCTTCAGGCCGTAACTGACGCTGAGAGGCTAAACTCCAGTCATATATACGATCCTATCAGTGGTCAACTTCTATGAACTTAATTCCGTAGAATAGTGTAACAGCGATTTTGTGTCTACAAGCATCATTTGCAGTTACCGAAATTGGTTGCCATACCGTAAAACAACATCAAAACGACGGCTGCGGCTGTTTCATTTTATTACTCCTTTGCTCTACCTCTGCCGTGTAGACTGTTGTAGCCCGCTTGGAGGAATGTCTCAGATCAAACCTACAGGTGTTAAGTCTTAGAACACGAGGTCTCTATTATCAGAGTGCGCACTCTGATTGTCAGGGAGCTTTGTTCTAATCCAGTCCCTCTCTGCTGTCTCTTTTGGTTCTCGTGAAGGAATGTCTGATGACAGTTATTGTGATATTCCTCTAGTACTTTGTGTTGTCCGGAAGCAACGTTACCATTACTGAATGTCGACCTCCTGTCAATCCATTACTACACTCATACGTACATGAGTCGACTCTATCAAAAAACACGGCTAACGCCTAGATTTCCTGTATTGGGTGACTGCCGCATCAATGTGGCATACCTAGGAAAACAAACTAGATATTTTCTTCTGTCTGCTGCATTACTTAACAATTACACTCGAAAGTTTCTGACACACTGTAATGTTCATGAAGTAATTTATTACGCCAAGGTGACGTAATCACCACTAATACTCACATTCCCGGTTTCAACATATTTTTGTCTTCTTCGGATGTGATAGTTAATCTGTAAACAATTTTGCTATGATGTACAAACTAGTTCTATGAATACTGACCATCTATAAAAATGTAGGCAATATGTCAATAACGCAACTACCATCTCGTGCTAAATGATACTCAATTATTTTATGGACGTACACTACATAATTTTGATGAAATTCAGTATGCATATAACGAGAGTTCATACAACATCAAAAACTCTTTATGGATAAATTACCAAACCTGAAGATGGAAATAATATGCTGAAAGCGGCAACATAGTATTTATTAGTAAATAGGTAGTCTCGACATAGTATATTCTAATTGAAATTTCTATAAGGTCGCATCCCCTTATTTGATAACGTGTGAGTGCTTAAAATATAATGTTGTTCAGAAAATTTATAAAGGTATTTCGCTGTTTTGTGTTCATACATACTCTTTATTAAGCCAAAACTATGGCATACTCGCTGTCCTAAGAACCTGATGATGATTGCGACATATTCAGTCTCGCTTGTATCACAAGAATTTCTATAAAGCCATCTAGTTCGATATTTTCATTAGTGTTCCATCATTCACTTATGATATTTTAAATTGGAAGGCGTTTGACAAAAATGGTGACAACGTTCATACTACTCATTAAACTGACACGTGGAAACTGATTTCATTTTGATCAGTATTATGGCAGGGCAGTAAACAATTTTTAGTATCGGTCCACTGTGTTTCTCATACGCCTGATCGTTCTGTGTACTAGCCTTAGTGTTCATTTCTTTCAAAACTCGTCGTACCTTATAAAATTCACTGCAGACTACAGCTTCTCTATTGCTATGAAAACTTTAGTCGGGAGAAAGCTTACTAGGAGGCAATCATGTGACAGTTCTTACCAACAACAGCGTAGACTCTAGCGCTACCGCCGTAATTTAATTCCGGAATATTAACCTGTAAATATATAAATGTTTAAGAAGACCGTCCGCAAATTTGCAGCGCACAGGGTGACATAGTCGCAGATGGTAAGGATTATGGAAGGCCCGCCTTATTCATGAATTATGAAGCGAGGGGCTAGGAATTATGGTAATGTCCTATGAATAATTTAATGCAGCGTCTAAAGGAGGCGAGTCTGATGTTTTAAAGATGCCACCCTCAGGTGCCCGCGAAAGTGGGGCCAAACTCAATTTCTAGGGGATTGGGCGCCGGGCGCGTTGATCGGTGTTGCGGCATCTTGCCGAGGCCCTAATTGCAGCAGAAATTTTTGGCGCTGTCGAGAGTTCTGCGGAATGTCCCAAGTCGGTTTGTCCTCGACTTGAGTTGGACATTAAGTACGGCATACTGGTCTACTGTTATAATAAACACCGTTATGTGTTCATTCGTAAATACATTGCCTGACCAAAGAACGTGAATCACCAGAAGACGAGAAGGAAACGAAATGAAACTTGATCTATTGAAAGGGTATGTGAAGTCACGCCCGTGATTACAACATCGAGTCAGATTTACAAAAAACTCAGCACATATCAGTAGTTGCGTCCTGCCGGCCTGCATGCATGCGCTGGTAGGAATGGGATAGGTGACATAAGCCATGTAGTCCAGTGGCAAGCTGGCCGGCAACCTCTCTAACTGGTCATCTGTATCCTGGATACCGGCAGTGGGAAGAAGTTGACGTCCGAGGTGGTTCTACTAACGTTCTGCGGGTACAGATCCATCTACTTTGCTTGCCATAGGAGTGCCTCAACAATACACAGTTATTTTACAGGTACACGTGCCATTTATGGGCGATCATTACCATGTTGAAAAATGGTACTACGATATTATCACATGAGACGTAATGCATTCGGGCGTAGGATGTCGGTAACGTAGGGTTGTGTCGTCAGAGACCTCTCAATAGCTATCGCCTGTGACATAAATTCATACTGGATGGATCCTCACATCATGACGCCGGGAATACCACCTATGCCTCTTCAAAACGTTAGAAGCATGGGACCTTTCCCCGGATCGATAACAACTGACCTACAACACGGATAACGTGCGCTGTCAGTCTTCCATTTTAATGAAGAACATGCTTACGCTTCTCAGACAGTGTTACTGTTGCAATGGATTATGCGTTACTAGTGGAAGGAGAAAGTACTCTAGTATCAAGTAGCGTTCTTACAACAGTTAATTAGCAGTCTTATTTTAGAAATGTGCTATACTGTTATTAGGAAGTATTTAAATACGGGGATTGACATGACAAAAAAGTACTGCTTTCACCTTCGTTCAACAGTTGGCATAATTGGCATGCGGCTGGTACTGGCTTGTTCCGTAGCCTCCTCTGTACAGCTCCCGTTGGCGGGAAGCCTTAGCATTGAACGGTTGTGTTGTTACAGTGTAGAGTATGGAATCCTGGGCAGACGGTCAGTCAATGCAATTTAAGCAATGTGCAGTCGAATTCTCTACAGCAGAAGGTGTCACCCCAAAGGATATTCCTCAGAGAATCAAAGAAACTTAAGGTGATTGTGTTGATGTAAGTACTGTGCGTCGTTGGGCGAGTATGTTTATAGATGTTGAGGTGGGATCATTGGACCTGCGTGACAAAGAGTTGAACGTCCTGTGACAACAGCCACCGAGTTTCGCAAGCAAAGTTTTGACCGGTTGATTCAGGATGATCGTCGTATCACTCAGACAGAAATTGCAAGCACAATCGTCATTTCACAAGAACATGTAGGTCACATTATTGCTTTGCTTGGCTATCGGAACACCTTTGCGCGTTGGGTAACCCGGATACTGACTCCTGAATTAAAAGCGCACGGACTTGAAATTTGCCAGGAACTCCTCTTGCGTTACGAGAATGTAGTTGACGCCTTTCTCCAGTCACTTGTGACAGGAGATGAAACGTGGATACACCATTACAATCCGCAGGCGAAACGTCAGTCTATAGAATATCGACACAAAGACTCGCCCCAGAAAAAGAAATTCAGAACGCAGCCCTCAGCTGGAAAAATCATGGCCACATTGTTCTGGGACACAGATTTCGTTGGTCTTATGGGGCCAAACTACTTAGGTCATCGATGCCTAAGGCTACACAATACTTAAGCTAGCTTAAAGTAACTGACGCTACGTACAACATACACACACACACACACACACATGCCCGAGGGAAGACTCGAACTTCCGATGGGGGAGCCGCACGTTGATTTCGTTGATCGTAGAACAACAATAAATTCAGATCATTACATCACAACGCTGCGAACTCTGAAACGACAGCCAACAAGTTTAGATAGGGAAAGGGAAATGTTTTACTGCTGCATGACAATGCGATAGTGCACACTTTTTGAGCCACCACATGAGAACTTCAGAGACTGAATGTCACAACCGAACGGCATCTTCGATACAGTCCAGTTTTAGCACCGTCTGACTTCAATCTGTTCCCGATAGTGAAAGACGATCTGCGGAGACATCATTATACTTCTGATGAAGACGTTGAGATTGGTTGCAAAAACAGATTGTCTATTTCTTCCGATTTTGCTTCTGAAAACTTGTCTATCGTTGGCAGAAATGTATACAATTGGCTGGTGATTATATGTAAAAGTGAATATTGATAATTAAATATCACATTCTAAGGAAAGCTTCTGTGTTTGATTCATTAAAATATTCCCATCCAAACCCAGTTAACGAAAGTGGAGGCATTAAATTTCATTCAACCGTCGTACTATACTTGCAAAAAGATCTTTCAGATATTTTGTCATTTTGTAATAGGAGAACAAAGAATTAGAACGGGTAATTTTTAGCTCCAGAAAATATATTTCCTAATTTCGCGTTTTCAGATTTACCAATTATGGGCTGCCAATAAAAACTAAAATTTAATGATTTATTGACACAACATTTCTTTGAAGGAAATGTTTGATATAAAAGTAAGGAGTGCTGCATTCCTCTGTTACTCTGAAGACGTTTCAGCCACGAAAAAAAATCGGTCAGTCAACGTGCTTTTTGCTACAGAAAACGCATTTGAAAACTTTCCAAGTATTATCAAAGTCACTTGTCTAAAGCTTATAACAACAACGGAACTAACCGATGCGCTTAATATAGATCTGTTTAGAGATATTCCGTCCTCTTCATGATAATGAGTCTTTTTAGACGGTTTCATTAAGGCTTGATTAGGAGTCTTCCTCATCATCATCATCCTATTGGTTCGTGGCTCTCTGGTTCTTTCTTACGAATAGCTTCCTTTGGTAGCCACAGATGTTGCAGTCTGTCAGATGCATGAAATGAAGCTCACCCTGCAGTAAGTTTAGTTGAACTCTTGGCACCTTCTATCTGGTACCCTCTACCAGTGGACTGCTCCACTTTTTTAAAATGAGGTAGCCTCAGCGCTACTGCTTTACATACTGCTTGGGTTTGATGGTAGAAGTACAGGGGTTAGGTTGATTTCTAAAGTAGAAACAACTGTTTGTTGAATTCAATTAACTGCAAGTGATAATGGCCCTACTATGGCTTGTAGGGACTTACCAGCATTTGCTGCAGAACGCTAAGGAACAAAATTCGTAGACCAAGAAACAAGGGGTCACAAGGATAGGTCAAATTTTTGAAAGTATTTACAGTCACTTCGATAGTTGGAACATGCCCAGCCCATGAATGGCCCAAACGCCTTTGTCTCTCAAACACTGGAAAGATGGTATTTGGAACAAAATTCAGAACATCTGATTGTACAAACTGACACCAAAGTTCGAGTACCTGAAATAGTACGATATGTTACTATCTATTATTTGGGACCATTCCTTTCTTCTATTTAGGTATAACGTAACCCCCAAGTGAACTGTAGACGACGTGTTTTTTTGATGAGATAATTAATAGGATGCTTCAAATTACTGTCTCATATGAGCACTTTGAAAGTACATCTTACCTGGCTTGAGGGAGGACTTCCAACTGATCTCAGTAGAAAATGTTTATCTTGAACACAATGCAAAAATAGTTGTAGAGAACGAAACGTTAGCAGCACCATCACCAAACCCACAAAGGCGTATCAGAATCACTTCCGCGACTGCTTGTCGCAGCATGCTACGGAGTGCAACACCTAGAAAAAGAGATTTTCAGGTCCGGAAGTAGACAACCACTCGTAATACGGCAATTTTACCGTATTCATACTAGCGCAAAACCGTGATTTGTCGCTGAAAATATGACGAAATTCATCAGCTCTTCATGCATCCCGGGCACAACAACTGATGGTATAGGATGACACATAATGATACAGGAAGTCTATTACTTGTTTTGAGGTGACAGGCGCACATGCGTATGGATTGAGGTGTGTTACGTCCAAGAAAAATAAATTGGTTCAAATGGCTCTGAGCACTATGGGACTCAACTGCTGTGGTCATTATTCCCCTAGAACTTAAAACTACTTAAACCTAACTAACCTAAGGACATCACATACATCCATGCCCGAGGCAGGATTCGAACCTGCGACTGCAGCAGTCGCACGGTTCCGGATTGCGCGCCTAGAACCGCGAGACCACCACGGCCGGCTGTGTTTCGTCCACAGTACGGCGACCGTTCGTCATGGTACTCAGACGTGGTCGAACGGAGCCTTGAGAACGAGTACGTCTACCCTCTCATTCCCCTGCAGCCTACCACGGGGCAACGGTCATATACGAATGTCCCATTAATGAAGATAACGCATAATTAAACTGGCCAGCCTAACGGACACTCACCGGGCCACTTTTAAAACCTGTAAGTTGCTAATAACGCTGACCCAGTCGAGTACGCAGCATCTGTGTCCATTTCACAGTGATTTCACACCATCTGACGCCGCCCAAGGCTCTTGTGCACCCTAACAGCTCTAGTAACAAAACTAAATCTGTGCGGCTGGTCCCGGCGGAAATTCGGGCGCTCCCTTCGGTATGGGTGCGTGTGGGTTTGTCCTTAGGATAATTTAGGTTAAGTAGTGTGTAGGCTTAGGGGCTGATGACCTTAGCAGTTATGTCCCATAAGATTAAAAAAAAAACAACAACACTAAATACGACTATGAATAATTTTAATGCACTCGGGTGGCTGTTCTGCCAGTCATAGAAAATTATGACTAATCGTATACGGTTCGATACAGCAGTGACTATGTTATTCTGAATTACAAAGCGATGTTCCTTTGGACATGCGTGCATGTCCAAAACAACAGACACTGCAGCGAGTACAGTCGTTATGAAATTTATTAAATATGATCGCAATTGCAAGTATGGTCCACCATCAGCTGTATAATGGAATGACGACAGTGATAATTTTCTGCCTGACCGGGCCTCGAACCCGGATTTCCCGGTTATCGCGAGCAGTCGTCTTACAGTTTGGCTATCTCTGCATGACTCACGGCCAAACCCAAATATCCTTAAGTCACCAACCATGCTCCCAAATCCTGTACTCGTATATCCATTATCTTTAGTCCCATACAGGTGAGACCTTTTTACTTTAAAGTCACTTGCCGGGTATCAGCGGATAAATAAGGTACTGCAGTTCCTGTGTTATTCTGAATACGATGCAAAGTTTCTCTGTACAGTCTTTCATGTCCAACATTTTCGCTCATTGTCCACAGACATATCGACTGTAAGGACATCATGCGAAAAAGTTTGCTGTGACTGAATCAGAGAAATCTTGTACGATATTTCGTTGGCATGATGTAAACACTATCAGCGGAAACAGACGACTCTTGATCAGTATAAGGGTAAAGGTGAATTAAACATACCATTTGTCAGTGTAATCCGAGTTGATACTTCCCGGGCCGGCCGAAGTGGCCGTGCGGTTCTAGGCGCTGCAGTCTGGAACCGCGAGACTGCAACGGTCGCAGGTTCGAATACTGCCTGCGGCATGGATGTGTGTGATGTCAGTAGGTCACTTTGGTTTAACTTAGGTCTAGGGGTGCCGGCACGGTTAACTCAGCGTATTCGGTCAGAGGGTTAGCTGCCCTCTGTAATAAAAAAAACTGAGTTAATTGATCACCGACGAACTGAAACGGGCGTCTTGCGACGTCCGCCACGAGCAGAAGCAACGAACAAACACAAACAACAGGAGATTAAAAAAGAAAAAAAAAGGGTTGCGTCTTTGATTCATACTCAAAACGTCTTCGGTCCCGGGTTCCATCCCCGCCACTGCCTAAATTTTGATAAATAATCAGCATTGGCGGCCGAACACTACCGGCATAAGAAGTCAGCCTCGTTCTGCCAACGGCCTTGTCAAAGAGGGCGGAGGAGCGGATAGAGGTTCAGGGCACTCTCTTGTCCTAGGGGTGGGAAATTGCCCCTAAAGGCGGAAGAATCAGCAATGATCAACGACATGAGGATGCAGAAGGCAATCGAAACCACTACATTCAAGACACATAACGTGTATCCACAGGACATGTGGCCTGTAGTTGAAGAAGTGTCATGATGATCTCTCGATTGGCAAAAGATTCCGGAATAGTCCCCCATTCGGCTCTCCGGGAGGGGACAGCAAAGAAGGAGGTTACCATAAGAAAAAGATTGAATAATCAACGAAAGGATAATGTTCTACGAGTCGAGGCGTGGAATGTCAGAAGATTGAACGTGGTAGGGAAACTAGAAAATCTGAAAAGGGAAATGCAAAGGCTCAATCTAGATATAGTAGGGGTCAGTGAAGTGAAGTGGAAGGAAGACAAGGTTTTCTGGTCAGATGAGTATCGGGTAATATCAACAGCAGCAGAAAATGGTATAACAGGTGTAAGATTCGTTATGAATAGGAAGGTAGGGCAGAGGGAGTGTTACCGTGAACAGTTCAGTGACCGGGTTGTTCTAATCAGAATCGACAGGAGACCAACACCGACAACGATAGTTCAGGTATACATGCCGACGTCGCAAGCTGAAGATGAACAGATAGAGAGAGTGTATGAGGGTACTTAAAGTGTAATGCAGTATGTAAAGGGGGACGAAAATCTAATAGTCGTGGTCGACTGGAATGCAGTTGTAGGGGAAGGAGGAGAAGAAAAGGTTACAGGAGAATATGGGCTTGGGACAAGGAATGAAAGAGGAGGAAGACTAATTGAGTTCTGTAACAAATTTCAGCTAGTCATAGCGAATATTTTGTTCAAGAATCACAAGAGGTGGAGGTATACTTGGAAAAGGCCGGGTGATACGGGATGATTTCAATTAGATTACATCATGGTCAGACAGAGATTCCGAAATCAGATACTGGATTGTAAGGCGTACCCAGGAGCAGATATAGACTCAGATCACAATATAGTAGCGATGAAGAGTAGGCTGAAGTTCAAGACATTAGTCAGTAAGAATCAATACGCAAAGAAGTGGGATACGGAAGTTCTAAGGAATGACGAGAAACGTTTGAAGTTCTCTAACGCTATAGATACAGCAATAAGGAATAGCGCAGTAGGCAGCAGAAACCATGGGTAGCAGAAGAAATACTTCAGTTGATTGATGAAAGTAGGAAGTACAAACATCTTCCGGGAAAATCAGGAATACAGAAATACAAGTCGCTGAGGAACGAAATAAATACGGAGTGCAGGGAAGCTAAGACGAAATGACGCAGGAAAAATGTGAAGACATCGAAAAAGATATGATGGTCGGAAGGACAGACTCAGCATACAGGAAAGTCAGAACAACCTTTGGTGACATTAAAAGCTACGGTGGTAACATTAAGAGTGCAACGGGAATTCCACTGTTAAATGCACAGGAGAGAACAGATAGGTGGAAAGAATACATTGAAAGCCTCTATGAGGGTGAAGATTTGTCTGATGTGATAGAAGAAACAGGAGTCGATTTAGAAGAGATAGGGGATCCAGTATTAGAATCGGAATTTAAAAGAGCTTTGGAGGACTTACGGTCAAATAAGGTAGAAGGGATAGATAACATTCCATCAGAATTTCTAAAATCATTAGGGGAAGTGGCAACAAAACGACTATTCACGTTGGTGTGTAGAATATATGAGTCTGGCGACATACCATCTGACTTTCAGAAAAGCATCATCCACACAATTCCGAAGACGGCAAGAGGAGACAAGTGCGAGAATTATCGCACAATCAGCTTAACAGCTCATGCATCCAAGCTGCTTACAAGAATAATACACAGAAGAATGCAAAAGAAAATTGAGAATGCTCTAGGTGACGATCAGTTTGGCTTTAGGAAAAGTAAAGGCACGAGAGAGGCAATTCTGACGTTACGGCTAATAATGAAAGCAAGGCTAAAGAAAAATCAAGACACGTTCATAGGATTTGTCGACCTGGAAAAAGTGTTCGACAATATAAAATGGTGCAACCTGTTCGAGATTCAGAAAAAAGAAGGGGTAAGCTATAGGGAGAGACGGGTCATATACAATATGTACAACAACCAAGAGGGAATAATAAGAGTGGACGAAGAAGAACGAAGTGCTCGTATTAAGAAGGGTGTAAGACAAGGCTGTAGCCTTTCGCCCCTACTCTTCAATCTGTACATCGAGGAAGCAATGATGGAAATAAAAGAAACGTTCAGGAGTGGGATTAAAATACAAGGTGAAAGGATATCAATGATACGATTCGCTGATGACATTGCTATCCTGAGTGAATGTGAAGAAGAATTAAATGATCTGCTGAACGGAATGAAGTGTAATGAGTACCCAGTATGGTTTGAGAGTAAATCGGAGAACGACGATGGTAATGAGAAGTAGCAGAATTGAGAACAGCGAGAAACTTAAGATCAGGATTGATGGTCACGAAGTCAATGAAGTTAAGGAATTCTGCTACCTAGGCACTAAAATAATCAATGACGGACGGAGCAAGGAGGACATCAAAAGCAGACTCGCTATGGCAAAAAAGGCATTTCTGGCCAAGAGAAGTCTACTAATATCAAATACCGGCCTTAATTTGAGAAAGAAATTTCTGAAGATGTACGTCTGGAGTATAGCATTGTATGGTAGTGAAACATGGACTGTGGGAAAACCGGAACAGATGAGAATCGAAGCATTTGAGATGTGGTGCTATAGACGAATGTTGAAAATTAGGTGGACTGATAAGGTAAGGAATGAGGAGATTCTACGCAGAATCGGAGAGGAAAGGAATATGTGGAAAACACTGATAAGGAGAAGGGACAGGATGATAGGACATCTGCTAAGACATGAGGGAATGACTTCCATGGTACTAGAGATAGCTGTAGAGGGCAAAAACTGTAGAGGAAGACAGAGATTGCAATACGTCAAGCAAATATTTGAGGACGTAGGTTGCAAGTGCTATTCTGAGATGAAGAGGTTAGCACAGGAAAGGAATCCGTGGCGGGCAGCATCAAACCAGTCAGTAGACTGATGACAAAAAAAAAACAGTTGTATGGGGCTAGTGACCTCAGACGTTTAGTCCCATAGTGCTCAGAGCCATTTGATCCATTTGTATGATACTTGCTGGAGTCGGCTGTGGAATTGTGCTCTCGTCAATCCACTCCTTCCTGATGACTGATACAACAAAGCGTATGTTTCTGTTCTAACGATCTGGTTTGGGAGAAATTGTCTACCATTGCTTTGACACCTTTAAAGACTAAAACGCAAGCATGCATTTTCTAGCTGCTCGCGAGAATATTATTTTACATTGCCCAGCTACAATAATGGGAACACCTGTGAAAACTCTGAATAACCGCCTTTGCCACGTGGTGCACAGCGAGACGTGCAGGAAGGGAGCTAGCTACCGACAGGGATGTGGAGCATTGCCATCTCCATTGCCGTGGCCAGCTGCGGTAGGTTTCGCTGTTGAGGTTCCATGACGGAAACCAATTGATTGATGAGATTCCGCAGATCACTGATTGGGTTCGAATCCGAGGGCTCTCGTGGATAGGGGCGTTCAGTATCCTCATCCAGGTGCTCCTCGAACCTCACACATGCACCGTGTTCTGTGTGGCACTTTGCACTGTCCTGCTGCTAGATAGCGTCGTCTCGAAGAGAAACGGCCTACATGTACTGGGGGTTTGGTCCCCAAGGACAGATAAATACTTCCGTTGATCCACTGCGATTTCTAGAAACGCCATGGTCTGTGGAATCTTTGATTGCCAGACTGAATCGGTAACTCCGGAACGGATCATACGATCTTTATAATTTTCTGCCAGAATTCAGCTGTTCAGCGGGACCCGCACACGGTACCGTTTCTTTTGGGGAAAATGCTCGTATCTTCTGAATTTCCAGGCACAATTTAAGACCATTCCGCAAAGGAGAGAGATATTAGTGTCTAATGCCTTTATTCTTTCTCGTTAGGCCATCACATTGTCCCACAAAAATTCATGCTGAGCAAGATATTGACAAAATCTTCTTTGAGTGCGTTCAGATAACATTCACAGTATACATATAAAAATATTTTCGTTACGTAATTAAAATTTTACAAGATATAGAATGAAATCAGATTACAAGTATTTAAGAAAAAGTTTTCTATTGACACTAACAGACACAAAAGTATGTTACGGAAGTTTTACATTCTAAATTCCGATCTCAGACATCTCGAATGATTTTCCGAAATAAACATTGTATGGTATTCTCAAATGTTATTAGTATCTACCGAAACAAGGTCGTATGTGTTGCCCTGATACTAGGTCATTTATAGGACTACCGCATAAAGGCAGTATTTGCTGTTCAACTCACGACTTCACGCTCAGCGTAATCCTCACAGTAAGTTAATAGAAGCACACATGATTTTCGAACATGGGAAAGTATTGCGACTTCTGGATTTTCCTCTCAGAGTGTGTCGTTTGAGAACAATAACGAAAAATCTTTCTCCATAAAAGAGACCCTCTTGCCCTGGAACGTACTCTTGTAGTCTCACCTGCATCTTGATGAGCGACAGTCACGACGTAAATAAAATCCACGAGACTGACATAGCGATTTCAGACGATGAACAGTGTTTGAGACACGAGGAAATTAATCCAGTCGATCCAAGAGTGAACTGCTGAGATACGACAGCAGGAAAGTTAACTATTTTGAGGCTGTCAGCCTGCGCTCGGTACTTCGCTGCGTGTTTGAGCATTGTTCATTGGTGGGTGGGAGGGGCTGCTGGGTATGCGCCGGGCTGTTGACGCGGAGGACGATAGGTGTGACTCTTAAGCTGAACACCTCCAAGGTAAGAGAGGCCGTAGCGAAGGCTTCTGGAATGAGTACCTGTTTCATCCAGACCACATCTTCTGGTCACTACCATGTGCGCTTTTATCTCTCGTTCAACAGAGCCTATATTTAGCTGTCACTCAGGAAACCAGTAAAACATAATGCACACAATAGTGGTAAGACATTTTCTCCTAATCCATTCACCGAGCCTTAACTTTGTAATATGAATAATTTAACAATATACATCGTACATTAGTTAAAAGACAGTCCAAACGTAGGTTTCAAGTTAATATTTTACACACCAAAGTGAATAGTCGTTATTTTCCACTTCCCTCAATGATTTGTGAAATTCTGATGGAACATCAATTCCTTCTGCCTTATTTGATCTTAAGACCTCCAAAGCTCTCTGAAAGTCTGATCCTAATACTGGATCCCCTATGTCTTCTAAACCGACACCTGTTTCCTCTTCTATGACATCAGACAAATCTCTCCCTCTTATAAAGGCTTTTGATGTACGGGTATTCTTTCCACCTATCAGCTCTCTCCTCTGCATTTAACAGTCGAATTACCTTTGCACTCTTAATGTTATCACTCTTGCTTTTAATTTCATCGAAGGTTGTTTTGTCTTTTCTGTATGCTGAGTGTGTCCTTCCGACAAGCATTTCTTTTTTTATGACTTTACATTTTCCCTGTAGCCATTTTGTCTTAGCTTCCCTGCACTCCGTATTTATACCATTCCTCAGTGACTTGTATTTCTATATTGCTGAGTTTCCCAGAACAATTTTGTACTTCCTCCTTTCATTAATCAACTGAAGTATTTCTTCTGTTAACCATAGCTTCTTCGCAGTTACCTTCTTTGTACCAGTGTTTTCCTTCCCAACTTTTGATATGGCCCTTTTTATAGATGTCCATTTCTCATCTATTGTGCCGCCCACTAAGCTATTCCTTATTGCTGTACCTATAGCCTTAGAGAACTTCAACCGTATCTTGTCATTCCTTAGTACTTACATACCCCACTTCTTTGCATGTTGATTCTTCCTGACCAATGTCCTAAACTTCAGCCTACACTTTATCACTACTATCTGCTCCTGGGTATGCCTTACAGTTCAGTATCTGATTTCGGAACCTCTGCGTGACCAAGTTGTAACCTAACTGAAATCTTCCTGTATCAGCCGGCCTTTTCCAAGAATACTTCCTCCTCTTGTGATTTTTGAGTAGAGTAATCGCTGCCGGGCGCGGTGGCCGTGCGGTTCTGGCGCTGCAGTCCAGAACCGCGGGGCTGCTACGGTCGCAGGTTCGAGTCCTCCTCGGGCATGGGTGTGTGTGATGTCCTTAGGTTAGTTAGGTGCTCACAGCTGCAATCGGCGCTGACTTCGGTCGTGCAGCTTGAGGCTGTTGCCAATGGGCACCACTGTGGGGAGCCGGACTCGGGTATCACGGGGATGTCAACCTCGTCTTGTCTGTCCCCAGATCGGTCCGCCGCTGTGGTTGCCCCGGTTGCTGCCCGCAGTGGGGCTGAGCCCTCGCCTGTGGTTGATTGGGAGGTCGTTCCAAGGCGTGGCAGGCAGCGAAAGGCGTCCCCGGAGGCTGATCAGAAAGCCTCCCCGGTGCGTCTGACAAACCGGTTTCAGGCACTGTCTCTGGCTGAGCCAGATGCAGCCGCCTGCCCTGTTTCAGAGGATCATTCTCAGCCTTCAAGGTCCGGGCAAGCGCAGAGGGTGGGCTTACTGGTAGTTGGGAGCTCCCATGTTAGGCGCGTAATGGGGCCCCTTAGGGATACGGCGGCTAAGGAGGGGAAGAAATCCAGTGTGCACTCCGTGTGCATTCCGGGAGGAGTCATTCCTGATGTGGAAAGGGTCCTTCCGGATGCCATGAAGAGCACAGGGTGCAACCAGCTGCAGGTGGTGGCACATGTCGGCACTAATGACGTGTGTCGCTTTGGATCTGAGGAAATTCTCTCTGGATTCCAGCGGCTATCTGATTTGGTGAAGGCTGCCGGCCTTGCTTACGAGATGAAGGCAGAGCTCACCATCTGCAGCATCGTTGACAGAACCGACTGCGGATCTTTGGTGCAGAGCCGGGTGGAGGGTCTGAATCAGAGGCTTAGACGGTTTTGCGATCGTATTGGCTGCAGATTCCTAGACTTGCGCCATAGGGTGGTGGGGTTTCGGGTTCCGCTGAATAGGTCAGGAGTTCACTACACTCAGCTGGCGGCTACACGGGTAGCGGAGGCTGTGTGGCGTGGACTGGGCGGTTTTTTTAGGTTAGAAGGCCTCGGGAAAGTGCGGGATGGGCTGCAATGTCAAAGGGTGCTTGGCAATTACAGGACGTGCTTGGATCAAGGAACAGTCGGAATTTTAGTTGTAAATTGTTGCAGTTGCGCTGGAAAAGTCCCTGAGCTTCAAGCGCTAATAGAAAGCACAGAAGCTGATATCGTTATAGGTACAGAAAGCTGGCTAAAGCCTGAAATAAGTTCTGCAGAAATTTTTACGAAGTCTCAGACGGTGTTCAGGAAAGATAGATTAGGCAGAATTGGTGGTTGAGTGTTTGTGTCTGTCAGTAGTGGTTTATCTTGTAGTGAAGTCGAAGTAGATACTCCGTGCGAATTGGTGTGGGTGGAGGTTATACTTAACAGCCGAATTAAGTTAATAATTGGCTCCTTCTACCGACCCCCAGACTCCGATGATACAGTTGTGGAACAGTTCAGAGAAAGTTTGAGTCTCGTAACAAATAAATACCCCACTCATATGGTTATAGTTGGTGGGGACTTCAACCTACCCTCGGTATGTTGGCAAAAATACTTGTTCAAAACCGGTGGTAGGCAGAAAACGTCTTCCGAGATTGTCCTAAATGCATTCTCCGAAAATTATTTCGAGCAGTTAGTCCACGAACCCACGCGAATTGTAAATGGTTGCGAAAACACACTTGACCTCTTGGCCACAAACAATCCAGAGCTGATAGAGAGCGTCATGACTGATACAGAGATTAGTGATCACAAGGTCATTGTAGCTAGGCTCAATACCATTTTTTCCAAATCCATCAGAAACAAACGCAAAATAATTTTATTTAAAAAAGCGGATAAAGTGCCACTAGAAGCCTTCCTAAAAGACAATTTCCATTCCTTCCGAACTGACTATGCGAATGTAGACGAGATGTGGCTCAAATTCAAAGATATAGTAGCAACAGCAATTGAGATATTCATACCTCATAAATTGGTAAGAGATGGAACGGATCCCCCGTGGTACACAAAAAAGGTCCGAACGCTGTTGCAGAGGCAACGGAAAAAGCATGCGAAGTTCAGAAGAACGCGAAATCCTGAAGATGGGCTAAAATTTACAGACGCGCGAAATTTGGCACGTACTTCGATGCGAGATGCCTTTAATAGGTTCCACAACGAAACATTGTCTCGAAATTTGGTAGAAAATCCGAAGAAATTCTGGTCGTATGTAAAGTACACAAGCGGCAAGACGCAGTCAATACCTTCGCTGCGCAGTGCCGATGGTACTGTTATCGACGCTAAAGCGGAGTTATTGAACGCAGTTTTCCGAAATTCCTTCACCAGGGAAGACGAATGGAATATTCCAGAATTTGAAACACGAACATCTGCTAGCATGAGTTTCTTAGAAGTAGATACCTTAGGGGTTGCGAAGCAACTCAAATCGCTTGATACGGGCAAGTCTTCAGGTCCAGATTGTATACCGATTAGGTTCCTTTCAGATTACGCTGATACTATAGCTCCCTACTTAGCACTCATATACAACCGCTCGCTCACCGATAGATCTGTACCTACAGATTGGAAAATTGCGCAGGTCGCACCAGTGTTCAAGAAGGGTAGTAGGAGTAATCCATTTAACTACAGACCTATATCATTCACGTCGGTTTGCAGTAGGGTTTTGGAGCATATACTGTATTCAAACATTATGAATCACCTCGAAGGGAACGATCTATTGACACGTAATCAGCATGGCTTCAGAAAACATCGCTCTTGTGCAACGCAGCTAGCTCTATATTCGCACGAAGTAATGGCCGCTATCGACAGGGGATCTCAAGTTGATTCCGTATTTCTAGATTTCCGGAAAGCTTTTGACACCGTTCCTCACAAGAGACTTCTAATCAAGCTGCGGAGCTATGGGGTATCGTCTCAGTTGTGCGACTGGATTCGTGATTTCCTGTCAGGAAGGTCGCAGTTCGTAGTAATAGACGGCAAATCATCGAGTAAAACTGAAGTGATATCAGGTGTTCCCCAGGGAAGCGTCCTGGGACCTCTACTGTTCCTGATCTATATAAATGACCTGGGTGACAATCTGAGCAGTTCTCTTAGACTGTTCGCAGATGATGCTGTAATTTACCGTCTAGTAAGGTCATCCGAAGACCAGTATCAGCTGCAAAGCGATTTAGAAAAGATTGCTGTATGGTGTGTCAGGTGGCAGTTGACGCTAAATAACGAAAAGTGTGAGATGATCCACATGAGTTCCAAAAGAAATCCGTTGGAATTCGATTACTCGATAAATAGTACAATTCTCAAGGCTGTCAATTCAACTAAGTACCTGGGTGTTAAAATTACTAACAACTTCACTTGGAAGGACCACATAGATAATATTGTCGGGAAGGCGAGCCAAAGGTTGCGTTTCATTGGCAGGACACTTAGAAGATGCAACAAGTCCACTAAAGAGACAGCTTACACTACACTCGTTCGTCCTCTGTTAGAATATTGCTGCGTGGTGTGGGATCCTTACCAGGTGGGATTGACGGAGGACATCGAGAGGGTGCAAAGAAGGGCAGCTCGTTTTGTATTATCGCGTTATAGGGGAGAGAGTGTGGCAGATATGATACACGAGTTGGGATGGAAGTCATTACAGCATAGACGTTTTTCGTCGCGGTGAGACCTTTTTACGAAATTTCAGTCACCAACTTTCTCTTCCGAATGCGAAAATATTTTGTTGAGCCCAACCTACATAGGTAGGAATGATCATCAAAATAAAATAAGAGAAATCAGAGCTCGAACAGAAAGCTTTAGGTGTTCGTTTTTCCCGCTCGCTGTTCGGGAGTGGAATAGTAGAGAGATAGTATGATTGTGGTTCGATGAACCCTCTGCCAAGCACTTAAATTGCAGAGTAGTCATGTAGATGTAGATGTAGAGTTCTAAGTTCTAGGGGACTTGTGACCTAAGATGTTGAGTCCCATAGTGATCATAGCCAGCCAGAGTAATCGCCATTACTAACTGACACTTGTTACAGAACTCAATTAGTCTTTCTCATTCCTTTTCCCAAGCCCATATTCTCACATAACATTTTCTTCTACTCCTTCTCCTACAAACGCATTCCAGTTTTCCATGACTATTAGATTTTAATGACCCTTTACATACTGCTTTACCCTTTCAGTGTCATACGCTTTCTCTATGTCTTCATCTGCAGCTTGCGACGTCGGCTCGTATACCTGAACTATCGTCTTCGGTGTTGGTTTGCTGTCGATAAGAACAACACTGTCACTGAACTGTTCACAGTAACACACTCTCTGTCCTACCTTCCTAGTCATAACGAATCCTACTCCTGTTATACCTTTGCCTGCTGTTGTTGATATTACCCCATACCCTTCCGACCAGAAATCCCTGTCTTCTTTCCAATTCACTTCACTGACCCCTATTATATCTAGATTGAGCCTTTGCAGTTCCCTTTTCAGATCTTCTAGTTTTCCTGAGACGTTTAAGCTTCTGACATTCCACGCCACCTAAAGTCTAAAGTGTTGGCTTATTTTCGATATTTCCACTCCGTGTTGCCTTATGAAATTTTTTGCGGTAGTGCGTCTAAGGCACGTATAGAGTTCGTTCAACAGAAGCTAGTTGTAATGACGTCATATAAAGTAGAATACCGTACATTTTACAGAAACCTTTTTGAAGATCATGAAATTGTGTACTCTCTTCCCATTACATTTATTACTGAATTGTTGTTGTTGCTCATATTAAAAGTTAGTTCTAGTTGGTGATATAGAGAGTTACGATACCAGGCACAAAACGTAACGTTTAGACTTTTTGTGCTTGTCCAAGTTTAGAATGGAGTCCTATTCTCAGCAGCGCGGGATTAGCCAGGCAGTCTAAGGCGCTCAGTCATGGACTATGCGGCTGGTCCCGGCGGAGGTTCGAGTCCTCCCTCGGACATGAGTGTGTGTGTTTGTCCTTAGGATAATTTAGGTTAAGTAGTGTGTAAGCTTAGGGGCTGATGACCATAGCAGTTAAGTCCCATCAGATTACACGCACATTTGAACTTTTTTTTCCTGTTCTCAGGTGGTATGAACTTCAACAAGCTCCTATCTAACATAAAACAAGAAACTAGAAAAACCTATCCGTTCAGAAGAAAATTAATAGAATACATCATCAGCCTTCTTTTTATAAAGTACGATACCACCAGATTGAGAGACCACATAAACGTAAGAGAGAACAGTATATCTTCATGTGGTGCACATCTGCGAAACCACAATCATAACATTTGCAGTAACGATGAATCTTTAAAGGTACACAGTACAGGAAGGCAGAGTGGTGGACCTCTAGAGCAAATTGAAATTTATAGCGGCTTCGAAGAGTAACCACAATACATATTCAATGAACAAACCGACCTCAGAAATAAACGTATTGTCTACTGTTCCAGACACCAGCTTGACGTGCACTGACTGGCAACAGAGGCCTTTTAAGAGAAATCTCTTTTTACGCTCCACTGGAGAGATGGCCTTTGGCGTGAAAGCGGTGAAACATCTGCAAGAAAACACCCTGACATACGTCATGGTATGTGGAATGATTTCCTGGTATTGCCTGTGTGTCCGCGGCGTTCACGTTTATTTCGCTACTAGTTTCGACGTAGCGTCAACGTCATCTTCAGGCCCTATATAACACACCATACATAAAGCAGACAATTTGAGACATCAGTAGAGTATGTGCTATTGTACATATTAAATATATTAGAAACATATTATATAAGAGATGACTTCGTTAGCCGGCTGGAGTGGCCGTGCGGTTCTAGGCTCTACAGTCTGGAGCCGCGAGACCGCTGCGGTCGCAGGTTCGAATCCTGCCTCGGGCATGGATGTGTGTGATGTCCCTAGGTTATTTAGGTTTAGGTAGCTCTAAGTTCTAGGGGACTGATGACCTCAGAAGTTGAGTCCCATAGTGATCAGAGCTACTTTTTTTATGACTTCGTTAAAAGTAGTTACATTTCGTTCATTTTCATTTAGATGCAATTTACCTTGACATTAGCAATTTATAAGTTATAAACAAGTACAACTGAGGTTAAATACACATCGTTATTTCCATTACAGATCAATACCAGACATTTGAATAAAGTGGGGGCATATAAAATTCTAAGTGACACATCGTTATTCTTAGAGAGATAATAACACAGCCATGAAACAGTGCTAAAAGGGTATTACAAGCGAATAATGATACCCTAAGCACATCTTTGTGTGCACAGTTTAACTAACAGGAAGCAAAAAAAGGCATTGCCAATCAGACATTTTTATGGCATGATTCCGTTGTTTAGAAATAGTGAAAGGTGGGTGGGAAAACCAGTGCTATTTACATAAAACACATGTAAACTGTAATATAGGTAGTACAAAATACGATGAATATTGCAGGAAATTAGAAGGTGAAACTTTTTCAGTTGGGTTGACGTGCTGTTTCATTGTGTGTTTGTTTCTTAGATTTACAACGAATTATCATCAAGCTACATGTACAAAGAATAGATATATTTTCAGTGACGTTAACTGTGCGTTGTCATAGGCTAGCTGCTGTAATAATAGACAATTTTTCCACAGACGCTGACATGCTTATCTTCTTCCCCTATGACTTTCTGGAAATAAAGAGGAGGTTACTATTAGTTCAGCAGTGACATAGTAGCAATACGCTAGTCACAGCAGGACTCGGCATAGAAAAGGCGTTTATACCGATTATTGTGTGATAATTTCTTACACTTCTTTCATACACTACTTTCTCACGTTATTGAGCAATGGCTTACACAAAATTTGAGTGCTGCTTCTGCAAACAATTGCGACGTTTCACTGTCAATACTCAAAACTTTAAGTCATTGGCCTCTATAGTTGTATTCGTAGTTGTCGTTCTTATTGTACGACAAAGAGTAAAACTGTACACTTTACTATCCCGTCACAAGAGTCAGAAAGGCGTGGACTGGATGATGCGAGTTCCTTCTGTGGTAATGACGTGTTTTTACTTTTTTCCTTCTGTTTTCCAATGCAAGCCAAACTGCAGCAGGACGTGGACTGAGGGCCAGCGTCCCCCGCGTTCGGCACGTGACTGTAGGTTGGGTGACGTGCGGTTTGATTACCTTCGCCCACCGCCAAATTGCGGTCACTTCTTCTGCCCGACAGTCCGTAGCCGTCACGTAGTATCGACCCACGCCGTCACTGCCAGGTAGCAAAAAACCTAAAATACCACGACGTTTCCCCACACTTGCAGTAATGACTTCTCTTCATTAAAATCTGAAGTTAGACAGTGAAGAAATAATTCAACGTTTCAGGCACGTTTTTATTCAAATTTAAACAAATATTTATTGGTACGGCATATTTTCCACTGATTGCTGTCATCATGAGGATCCTTACCGTAATTTATACATAAATAATTTTTGTATTACTCATGTCTGAGTACTGCGAAGGAATGTTTTTGAGACTATGTTCCAAGACACGCTATCCCTGTCTGGAGAAGTTTGCTTATGTCAGTTTGCAGCATTTCGTGTGTTTATTGTTTAAATAATTTCAAAGATACTATTACTTACATGTAGACGGAATATATCCATATCTGGCATACAAGTAAAGAGCAAACACATTATCAGTTCAAAATTTCGTTGTTTACGATGAGTGGCTAGATCAGGGTAAAGATTCTGAGAGTGCAAGCGAGAAACGCAGGTACAAAAAGATTTAAGTCGCTTGAAACTTACTTCGAAAGTTGTATAGCATATCATGGCACATCCTGTAAAGCCGCTAGGGCTTAGCACGTGAATATTTCTGCCACTGAGTGTAGGTCCATTGTGTTATCACGTGAATATATCAGTAATATCATATCAACGTCGTCCTGTTACTTGTACATGCCAGCTTCGAATATAGAGAATCAAGTGGCAAACAACTCAAAATATGAATGTAATCATACTTTTATGTCCAAGACTGCTACTGTTTAATTGCAGATTCTATTTTACACAAAACACGTAAGTTACAGAAAGAAACAATTCACGCTACTAAAAAAGATCAAATTACATTGACAACCTAAATCTTCGTAACTACATAAGCCATCAAAGCTTTGCAATAATAATAATGGATAGACCACAACCGGCGACCAAGTGATTTCCTTGATTAATTGCATTACTTTCATAATTACGTTGGCGCAAGATTTCAGATGCATCATCTGGTGCTTTTCAAGCGTCTTTCCAACAGCACGTGCTGAATGAATCCCTGTATCAACACAGCGTGCTGCGTTTTGTTGGCTCATCTGTTTTGTGAACTTCCGCAAGACCTTTCAGTATTCAGTATAACAAAATACTCGTGGTCCTGCAGACTACCTGCTCAATGTTGACAGGCGATACTACAGACCAAATAAGCAAATTAAACGTCTATAAAGCGGTTTGGAAGTTACCATGATTGCGACTGCTTGTTCTTCCACATATCCTTGTAAAGATTTGGCTGTATTACTTAAGCCTCATTAATTTGGAACCAAAATAAAACACAGAATTATTAGCTGCTTGTAGTAATGCTGTTAATAATAACTTTGGTTTCTTGTTGCTAAAGTCACGAGCTTGCGTTTACATTGGGATAAATACATGGTGATAATCACTGACCAAAGCTTTGAATCCTTTCTAAACGTTGATTGCTTTCACTAGGAACTGGAAAGATCGTCACTGCAAGGCGTCTTTGTTTACCAGATCATTAAAACCTACCGAAATCTGTCTACTGACAAAATGGAAGAAGCGATTTGCATTTAACCTGAATGATACCTTTTATAGCCAAGAACGCATTAACTACTATAAATTATTTATGACTACTGTAGATAGTCGACACTGTTATCTTTCGATCTTTAGAAACTTTTTGTTATAAATCGCTTCTCGTTATGAGTTTAGCACTTTGCCATTTTGTCATTATGGTGGAGAATATGCACCACGTTATTCATGGATTTGTCAAAAGTACACAGATAAAAAAGCACCTGATGCAAATGGGCATTTAGACACATGTAGCACTCCTCAGTGGACAGCTACTTGTGCGAACATGCATATTTGCTCAAGGTTTAATCCTCAGAAATTTTTGATTGTAAATCGTGTTCCATTACGAGTTCATCATTTACGCCATATTGTCATTATGGTGGAGAAAATGAAGCACGTTCTACATATGTTTGTCAAAAGTAAAATGGCACACACTTCAAAGGCACCTTGAGCAAATATGCGTGTTCACATATGTAGTGTTTCATTGAGGCTTGCTAGTGGAGTGCTATGTCTGTGAACAGTCCCAGTTGCATAAGGTCATTTTTACCTGTGTACCATTTTGCTTCTGACAAACATATGTATAACGTGCTGTATATTCTCCACCACAATGACAATATGGCAGAAGTGATTAACTCATAATGGAACACGATTTACAACCAAAAATTTGTGAAGATCAAATCGGTCGCAATAATAAATATTAATTAACGTAGTTGTGGCTATGAAAGTATTGTTCACAGTAAAACATAATTTTGTTATATAAAGCTAACATAATTTTGTTATATAACGCAAACATGATAGAAGCATTTTCTGCATTAGCGGAGAGTGGACGAACATAGCGCAGCGGGTAGAACGACGCACGGTAGTACGTCTGTGAGCTAGTCTTATCTGATCGGTGCTGCCATCTCGTGCTCTGTTGTGTAAATAAGCACAGTACGTGGGAATAGTTACTGTTTGTTCACAAGAAGAGAATGATTACCACCGTGGCCGTCGGGAACATCAGCGCTGGCACCGCTACCCAATTCTCGTACTTAACACGAAGTCAGAGGGGACAATCGCGAAAATTTTGCCCTCTTATGTGACACTTCCGTTGGATGAAAAATCACCTTATTTGTTGACATATTCAGGCTCGAGAGTTTTACCTATAACTTACATGCTATTTATCTATAGCTAATAACAAAAAATGAAAATACATGAATATACAATTTACGTCGCTATGAATTGGAAGTCAAAAATTCATTTTTGAAATCTGTTTGCAATTTGCGTTTTTTAAACATGAAAAACAACTCAGCCCGAACAGTCCATGAATGAGTACCGACCGGCCGTCGTTCATCCACAGACCACCCCCATCACTGGATGCGGACATGGAAGGACATCAGACCGCGACAGTTTACGAGACCGGAGCTGCTACTTCTCAATCAAATAGCTTCCCAGTTTGCCTCACGAGAGCTGAGTGCATCCCGCCTGCCAACAGCGCTCTCCAGACCGAATGATCGCCAATCCAAGTGCTAGCCCAGCCCGACAGCGCTTAACTTCGCTGATCTGACGGGAACCGGTGTTACCTCTGCGG
The DNA here is from genome assembly GCF_023897955.1 of Schistocerca gregaria. Classification (NCBI taxonomy): domain Eukaryota; kingdom Metazoa; phylum Arthropoda; class Insecta; order Orthoptera; family Acrididae; genus Schistocerca; species Schistocerca gregaria. Next base: position 727,958,703 of record NC_064922.1, on the reverse strand, counting down.
CAAGGTCATTGTCATTTATTACACACAGCACAGCAGTAATGTTTACAAAGTGTAATTAACTGTGTCTGAAAGAATTTTCTAAATGATATTCACTAAAGATCACTGCCATTTCATTCGCTGCGCACAGTTGCCGCGCGGTTTGAGGCGCCATGTCACGGACTGCGCGGTTCCTCCCGCTGGAGGTTCAGCATGAGTGTGTGTATTGTTGTTAGCATAAGTTAGTTAAAGTTAGTTTAAGTAATGTGAAATTCTAGGGACCGATGACCTCAGCAGTTTGGTCCCTTAGGAATTCACACAACATTTATTGTTTTATTCAAGATCATCATCATCATCATCATCACCACCGTAGCTTGAGGGCGACCATATCCATTATTCTATCTCGTGTCCAATACTCTTGTTCCAGCTGTTGCACATCCCTTCAGTAACTTTTACAGTCCTCTGCATTAAGAGTATTCTGCAGAGTCTTCCCTTCGGCGTGTCACCAACAACTTTGTTCTCCCTGAAATTGTGTTTTAATTTTGGTCCTTAACAATTCTGTCAAATTTTGATCGCAGTTGTAGGGCGGTAAACGGACTATTTTGTGACCTCTGCTCCCATCTACTTTATCCACGATGTACAATTTCACCGCTAGTTTATTTTTCTATGTTGACAACAGATCAGTCTTCATCACTGGCACCTTGCAGTTTATTTGTCTGTCTCGTAACCAGTCTAATATTGAAATCCTGAGATCACATTTATTAGGCATTCTGTCGAACTTCCTCCTGTGGTATGGCTCATCATCCATACAGTCACAGAATGGATGGAACATAGGAACCACCGTATCTGCAAGCACCTCGTTACCCCTCCGTCGACGTCTCGTAGTTTCTTCCACTTCAAGAAATTCGCAAGTTGATGAAGACAGTTTCTTGAATGAAACTTCCTGCCGAAATACAGCTGTGTGCCAGACTGGGTGAACAGGTTTGACTCCCAGTCTGGCACAAAGTAATCTTTTGTCGGGAAGTTTCAGATGGGCGCACACTCCACTGTAGGGTGAAAGTCAGATCTAATTTCTTGCATCTTGCTGCAAGTACTTGCCGAATCTGTCGCTTCCTGGTAGTTTTTCTCAAACTTCTAGAAGTTGCATGCAGTACCGATTCGGTAATGTTAGTCTCGAAAATGAGAATGGCACAAAGACAAATCGGGAGAAACAAATCTACCATTGGAGCCCTTAAACACATAAGTGGCAACCCCAGTCAAGGAAATAAAAAAAAATGATCAAATGTGTGTGAAATCTTATTGGACTTAATTGCTAAGACCATCAGTCCCTAAGCTTACACACTACTTAACATAAATTATCCTAAGGACAAACACACATACCCATGCCCGAGGGAGGATTCGAACCTCCGCCTGGATCAGCCGCACAGTCCATGACTGTAGCGCCTGAGACCGCTCGGTTAATCCCGCGCGGCCAAGGAAATACGAAATGAGAGTACCACTCAATCCGTTTCACCATAAAGAAAAGCAGAAAGGCCCTGCAGGAGTCTTTAAATTTTACCTGATTCTTTTATGTTAGCGTACACATAATTGCATTATCTTAATGTTAAATGTAGTAAATACTGCTTGCAAAAATCGAAGAGTAATTAAAAGGCGGTCTCTAGGTGAGATACAGAGGCTCATTTTTCTTACATGTTATCGAATATTTGATTATACAATAGGCAAGACGTCGAAATTTGCAAATGTCATCCTCAGAGCTTTTAGTCTAAGAGAAATGCTCTGATTTTAGTTAATTGAATCGTGTTCCTTGGTAAGATGGGTTTGTACTCGACTAATGTTCTTTCTATTTTTGTATTTCGTCACGATTTTTATTCATTAGTGACAATGCAACAACAGCGAAAGGAACAACTGAACTTTTGCAGCAAGTACTTGCAGAAAGTTCCTGAAACCAGCTTCCCCAAGTGATTTGAACATATAAACTTGAGTAATAGTTACTCCTAATGTAAATACCTCGTCAAGTGCTTACAGAAGCTACTTGCTGGTAAACACAAGCCTTACGCAATACTTCGCGCCTACGGGAAACATGACGTTGGCAGTGGTCGGAGACAAATGAATATCTTTCAAGTGGTGTCGATTCTTTTCTCTTCTGGAAGCCCTAGCGCAATCATCAACTTATCGTGCCAAACAGTACTTGCTAATTGTCGGGGAAAGAAGTAAGAAAGTTTTTTGGTTTTGTTTTTCCCAATATTTGATCTCTACTTTCTCAATGGTTCAAATGGCTCTGAGCACTATGGGACTTAACATCTGAGGTCATCAGTCCCCGAGAACTTAGAACTACTTAAACCTAACTAACGTAAGGACAACACACACATCCATGCCCGAGGCAGGATTCGAACCTGAGGCCATAGCGGTAGCACAGTTCCAGATTGAAGTGCCTAGAACCGCTCGGCCACACCGTCCGGCACACTTCCTAATAGGGTTTTATGCCTATCTCTGCATATTAACAGCCACTGTTATACAAATAATATTGCTCCTAAGCAAGGCTCGAGTATGGAACGACATTAGCCACGATTGTTGAAGTAATTTGATGCACAGAGGCCGAGTATGTCATTTTATCCCACTTCAGTTTCACACTAATTAAACTAGGTAGCTAAAAAACATACGAAAATTAATATTTAATAAAAGTCGATATACCGTAGTGCATCATGTTTATAAGAATGGGTTAATATATTCTGATGGGGAGGACGTACACCTATAAACAGAGAGTATTTCTTGGACGGTGGGTGAATTAGAAAATGACATCCGTGCTGTTCATAATGGGACTTCAGTTAAAGAAAGTGTCATCCAGCACAACGTAACCGACGCAATTATCTGTGCGTAATATGTATATGATTTCAGCAAAGTTGGTGCGATACGGTACCGATGCATTTCTTATGCTTTTCCGTGTCATTCTGAATGCAGTAAGTGGGACAGTCTTCAAAACCATAACTGTGTTTCCACGGTCTGAAGAAGCGTTAATCATTTCACACACATGCCAGTCACCAACTACTGGATACGCTTATACTCGACTCTTCTTTATTTTTGTCACTATTTTATAAGGAAACTCTCACTTTTGTTTTATATCTATTCCACAATTTGTAACGTTTATGTCTAACATAATGTGTGATGTTTATGTCTAACTGAGAACAGTTATATCAAATGGTGTGCTGACTGCGTAGCTGATTACGTGTATCTGTGTATTTAACTGGTCCTGTTTTTAACAATCTGTCTACTAGCAAGAAAGCAATAGCAGTAAGCTAACTAAAAACCATGTTCAATAAAGACAAATTAGAGGTAAGTACATTAAGATCAACTTGATATTACTACGGCCCTCTAAGATCTACTTGATCTTACTACGGCCTTCTAAATATAAATAAATACAAAGGTGGTTCCTCTGCGAAAATGCGTGAACTATGTGAAATGAATTTCTTACCCCGTATTGGTGTCGCCTTAGTACGTTGTGAAGCTGACTTGCAATTGTTAAGCTACATCATAAAATTTATATCTATGCAACCAAATGAACTTTACAAAAGAATAAAATAAAAAACTTGGGGTTACGCGCAAAGATGATCCCATTCAAAATCGTTCTACAGAAAATCGCATAAATACATGAATACTGATTACCTTATTCTACATCGATGTAACAAAGTGTAGAAAGATTCTTCTATTATTATGAATAATAATGTATCTAAGATTTTCTTAATTAATGTTACTTCATATCTTATTTCTTCCATAAATCTTTAATACACAACACTGAAATTATTGCGCTGAATATTTGATACTAAGCGACTGCCCACTCCGGAGCATCGCAGCATACGCTGCCAGCCTCTGGCGCGCTACTCCTGCAACTCATGAGCAACTGCGTACCACCGCGTGACCGAACATAAGCTCGTCGTTACACATACTGTGCCTCAGCGATAGCCGTCTCGCAGTGTTCTATCACACATACGTCTTTCTAATCGATATATCGCTTATTCTATTGGATTGTACGTTAAAATTTATACTTTTTATTATACGTACCTATTTCAAATTCTTTAAGCTGATATTTTAGCTACTTTTTTCGTATGTTTAATAAACATGATACTCAGTACATATAATTGTATTGTAAAATGTATGGAATTAAGTATCTTATACATCTATTGCGTTAATTTACCGCACTTACTGCCTCATTTTAGGCAGTATATTGGGAAAATGACGCAGTGCTATGATGCCATAATTAAAAGTTCTTCTAAAACGCGTAACTGTACCTTTATGATTATAAAATATCGTACAAAAAACACATAGAGCTAATGCTATACAAAGATTGGAACCTTACAGTTAAAATGCCTTACGTGCCTCAAATTCCCCAGCTCTCCCCTACTCTTTAGAAACTGATATTAGTAAAGAGGGAAACGTAGGACACACACAGACGCGCGCAACTGTTTTAGGCTCTGACATAGTCCAAGAAATATGAAAATTAATAGTAAAAGCATGTATTAATGTACGAAAACGAAGCGAAGTCTTACACACTCTATGAATGCAGAATGTTTACTTTCATGATCAGACAGGTAAAGTATCTTTAACACATGTACTCATTTCTCATTGGGATTTAAATTTTATTATTATCTTTATTGTATGAAGATGGGGGTGAAGGCAGTTTCAATTGGGCGGTTTGGTAGAGGGGAGGGGGGAAGGGGTGGAGAGAAGGAAGGTAATCTCTGAGGGAGATGATGGCATGCATGTTAAACGCAAAGAGGATTACATATATTTTTTGATGGGATCCACTTTTAGAAAAACACAATTTTGTTTTTTTATTCCGAACATGTTTTACTGCAGTTGAAGCATCATCTTTGGGCTTTTATTTTGTGGCTGTTAAACATAATGGATGTTCTTTACTGTTCGTAAACAGGTAAATATTACTTTTTAAAATCGTAGTTACAAATTTCTGAAAAACGCTTAAATTATGTCCTCATACCTTTTTACCACATGGTGTGGTTTTCCAACGGTAAAGTGTTCTTATAGTGCCTGTTTTCTTTCACAATTTGTCATCTGCAACCTTATGCAACTTAATGTAGCCAAATTATTGAAGCAAAAATTACCGTTTGGATACTGGTATGGCTGTGACTGAAATTAATTAATTCTATGTGGAAGGTTGTGTGAAAGTGTCTACTTAAATTGTGTTTCCTTACGTTTCCTTTTTCCCCTCATCTTTTTCACTGTGAAGTTCTACATGATGAGCTGTCACTGACACTTTTTCACTGTTTACTGGCTGTAAAAACAATATGTCGGGCAGTGGAACAGTTGAGGGTGTAAAAACAAGACTGCACATAGTGGAAAAGTTGAAGGTGTTCCTGGTGGTTATTTTGAATCTTTCAGAGGTGTTGTGCCATTTTCTCTCTCTCTATTTGTTTGTTTGTGTGTGTGTGTCTGTGACAGAGAGAGTGTAAGTCTGAGGATTTCTCATTATTATTCTTATTATTATTTATTATTTATTATTATTATTATGGGAAAAGGAGCTTTAACATCAAGATTATTATTGCATCGAGGATTGTTTGTCAACTGCAGAAGACGTAATGTTGTTGGGAGTGGATTTCCTATTAACCATGTCTTGCAACGCTTAAGGTAAGTCTTTCCCGACGCCGTTACTTAATAGAAATTTATATTGTTAAGAGAAAAACTAGCAAAAGGTCTTTATTATAGCCTTTAGAAGTGCGTACGTAGTTGATAATGGCCTACAAAAGCTGTGTCCATTATAATGAAGTTAGCACATAGCTGTAGCTAAAGGGTTCATTGGGAATAAACGGAAAAATGCACTGGATAGCATGCACCCATACATGTTACAGTAAACGTAGAAGCACCACGTCGTTCGGCTGCAACAAATCACCCGAAGAAGTATTTCATGAACAGTCGAACCGGAGAAGCGGAGCGGAAAGTGCTGTGGCCTTCTCCACCAATCATCACGGCACCTAGAGCATCAGCAACCAAACTGACAGCCTGCAGCCGCGGGTTGCCCTCCTCGCTGGCACACCGAAGCAATACACAACCAACAGGCAATATTGATGAACGGCCACAGGAACAACCACAACAACAACCCCACAGCAAGGACACCAGTGGCCACTACCGGCCCACATAAACATAAGGAAGAGGTCGCTGCAGATCCCGGAACTATTTGCACACGTCAAACCAAGTGATGGAAAATAGGTCCGAGGTACTCATCCACCGAAGTGCTATAAAGGCCGGCGCTGGGCCGAATATCGATTCGATTACTCCCTCTTACCGGATGTCCGCGATCGAACTGACACCTCTGTCCCTCCCCTAGCGCCTGGTTTCCAGTACTTGGACAACATAGCACACACAGAACTCAATGCCCCTATCACTACACGGGATCTCATTGCTACACTCCGCACCAAACGCAACACTGCTCCTGGTCACGATCGTGTCACCTACCGTCACCTGCGTGAAGCTCCTGTCTCTTTTCTCTCCACCCTGGCCAGGCTCTACAATATAGTCCTGTCCACTGGTTACTACCCCGACCTGTTGAAAACCTCACGTATCCTGATGTTCCTTAAACCTGGTAAACCGCCATCCGCCCTCTCCTCCTACCGTCCCATCAGCCTTACCTCGGTCTTCAGCAAGGTCCTGGAATCTATCCTCACCCACCCCATCCACCAGCATCTACGCCAGCACCGCCTCCTTCCCATCACCTAGTGTGGCTTTCGGCCATCCTTCTCTTCCGACGACCTTCTCCTTCACCTCACTCATCTCCTTTCTGAACAGCTTAATTCCCGTCGCTCTGCAATCTTCCTCTCCCTCGACCTCGAACGTGCTTATGACCGCGTATGGCATTCCGGTCTCCTCTTCAAGCTCCTAACCTTCGCCATTCCCATTAATTACGTCCGTCTGATCGGCTCCTTTCTCTTCCACCGTCCTTCCTACGTCACCATCCATAACACAGACTCCTACACCTTTTTTCCCTCCGCCGGTGTGCCCAAGGCTCCGTCCTCTCCCCCCTTCTGTACCTTTTGTATACGGCGGACATGCCGCCGCCATCACCCCCTGTCCACCTTCTCCAGTTTGCCAATGACACCGCCTTCCTTGCCCTTGCCCCCACCCTGCAGCGCTCCCAACACCTTCTCCAATGCCATCTTGACCGGTTCACTGCTTGGTGCAACCAGTGGTTGCTCAAGGTCAATCCCTCCAAAACCCAGACGATCATTGTAGGCAAAACCACCCCTTCCTTCCCCCTCCTTGATTTCTATCTCACCATCTATGGCCGTCCTATCGCCCTCACTCCCACCCTCAAGTACATTGGCGTCACCCTCGACCGTCGCCTCTCCTGGACCCCCCATCTCCGGACAATCCAAGCCAAGGCACACTCCCGCCTCCACCTCCTCAAGCTCCTTTCGGGCCGTACGTGGGGTCTGGACCCCTCCACCCTCCTCCACAGCGATAAATCCCTCATCCGCCCTATCCTCTGCTACGCCCATCCGGCCTGTATCTCCGCCCCCCTTCCTTTTATAAATCCCTTCAAATCCTTGAACGCCATGCTCTCCGCCTCGCCTATTGCATCCGTCTCCCCTCCCCCACGCAGATCCTGTACGATCTCATTCCTTTCCCCCACCTCCTCCTTTTCCTTTAAAGGATACAGATCCTGTACACCTCCCGCAAACTTGACCCTCCTCACCCGCTTGTCTCGCCCATCCTCTCCCAACCCCACCCGCTGCCACACCTGTATTCCCACGTCCCACCCGATCTCCATCTCTCCACCCTCCTTACCCTCTCCCAAGGTGGCTTCCGGCAGCTCCCCCTCACTGATGATGTCCTCCTCCCCTCCATCTACCCCTCCTATCAACTTTGATCCTCCCTCCCTCTTCCTCTGTCTGTTCCTCTGGGCACCCTCCCTCCCTCCTCCCTCCCCCCCTACCACTCCCCCGGACTTCCCCTCCCATGTCCCTCTCTCCCTCCTCCCATCTCCTCAGCCATTGGCATCTTTGTTCTCCCCTCCCCACCCTCTCCCCAACTCACCTTTCTTCCCCTCTTGGCAGGTCCCCGGACTCGCACACGCTACGTGGACTTTCGCGCGCCTGAGATCATCGCCATCTATGTCTCGTGTGTGTGTGACGTCGTTTTTTGTTTTTAGTGTCCTCCGTCACGCTTCTACGTTCACTTGTGCCATCTGACCCGTCAGTGTTCTGTGTGCGGTGTCAACGTGTTTTCGGTGTCGTTATCGTCGAGTGTGAACGGCTCCATGTTTTTTTTTTTTTTGTGTATCTCTGACCACTATTTTTTAGCCCGTCACTATGTTCATTCTGTTTCTCCAACCTGTGTTCTGTCATTGTGAACACTATGGCTGAAGAGCGGCGTAGCATGCCGCTGACAGCCTACCTGTTTGTACAGGTATTAAAATAACAATAAACGAAAGAAAAACGAATATCGGCAGTTCATCCACCGCCAGCAGACTTGGAGGGCCCTGCTTGGATCCTTTCGCTGAGCTCTGGATTAGGCTTGATATATCGGAGAAGTCTCTGGCGGAGATTAGTAGGAAATTATTTTAGATGTTTTCTATGTTATGTCGTTGTGATTCGAGGACAGATCACTGTTTTGTGTTGGTGTTTTACTTGGAGAATTTGTATTGGTTAATTGAACAGTCCAATAAATTGTATTCGGTCTTTGATCGTTAGTTTATTGTGCTTGCGCAGACATATCAGAAAGCATACAGTAAGCAGCAAGTAAACGACGAAGCTGGTTCGTGCTATTGAAAAACTAATTCCATTTTGGAGCGGAGGCATTGTTGGAGAGAGAGACACGTAGCAGCTGCATAACCGATATGCTCTGCTCGCGAGACGTTAGCGGCTCTATAGCTACGTCGTTCATATTCACTCGTTGAGCAGGTCTGGCAACTTTTGGCTCTGAAATAGTGCCGCAAGCAGCGGACGTGCATTGTGCGCCGTACCCTTGGCACCATGGTGTCGGGAATCTCGCTATCTCTCTGCTTAACGACCAAACCTGCTGTCCACTTTTACCGCTTAACGACTAAAACTGGCGTCCGTTTTTATCGCTTCAGAACTTCCGAAGCTGCTTGCCTAAAACATTTCTGATAGTTTAGATAAACGTGCCATCGACATCGCACTTACTTGGGTGAAAGTAAATAGGGGGGCATTTTGGAAAGGCGACTAGCTGTTACAGCACTTTCCAATCATTACATTCTGTTGGCCGATTTGAGTTCAGTACTCCAATGACGAGCCATTAGCTGATAATTTCGCAGGAAAGGCTTTATTACGTGCCACCCGTTCATTCCTTCACTGGGCAATACACTAGTAATTTGTACATTTTCTAATTTGTACATTTTTGCTCTGTACTTTCAAAGAGTGATAGTAGCTGCAGTCTCTAGCGCAGCATTTTTAAAGTAAGACGTGGACTTCATGTCCGAATAATGTTATTTGTTTTTACACTATGAGCATTAGTGCTTTTGAAGTGCTTCTTATGTAGGACTAACTCAGAGAGCCAGAAACTGACTTCAGAAACTTCGTGTTATGCGTTATATTCGTAATATTAGCGGTTGTGTGCTAAAATATTTATAACGAATGTGTATGTACGTGCCAAAAACTTATCAAAGAATAATCTGGTGCCAGCATTCGCGATAAGTTATGCAAAGTTCTTCTGTAATCATTGTCCATCGCGAGAGTTAGGTAAGAGATATTAGGACTCATGTGAGGCATACAGGAAGTCTTTTATTTTCCCTTGCTCCTTAGGGGAAATAGGAGAGAGAATTACTAATACAGGTACGAAGAGTCTTACGCCAAGCCTTAACGCTAACAAGCATGGTATATTTCCTTCACAATTGTTACACTCTACAACCCCTTATAGTACCATAAACCGTTCAGTTATTATGGTTTATTTGCCAGTAACATTTTAGCTGTTGTTATAAATAAGGTTATCAGTTAATGTTTTATTAATACTTACGTGCAGTACACTTTTTATACGTCTTTTGCCTTTTATGGTACGATAATTTCAGTGACTTACTGTTTTGATGCCTTTAATAGTCTTATCTATTGTAATAAACTATTTCCCATAATAATCTCATTAAAATTTATTGCTTTAAAGTCAGTATTTCTGTGCACGCGCATGCCCGCCACCACCAGCTGAGCTCGCTGCGTAGCTGACAGCGGCGCCCAATTACGACTCAGCGCCCAAGGTCTACCGGTCCGGCGCGTTGGTGTGGCCTATCGGCAAAACATTAGTATAAGTGACGCCGTCTTATGACTGTGTACTGTAGTACTAACGTTTTCAGTTTGACAAGGCCAATTTCTACCATGTTTTAATTTTAATTTTGTATTGTGACGTTTCTGAAGAATGCTACATTATTATAGCCGAATCCTAGGTAAAGTTTATTTCCTTATGAAACTGGACGCTCAAATTTAATATGATTACTTTTTACCATTGCTGACGCTGCTACATAATGTAAAAAAAAAATTAAAAAATCATTCTTTCTATTTCACTCCAATGACTTCCACTACATCTAGATTGAGCATTAGCATTTTCCTTTTAAGGTCCTCCAGCTTTCGTAATAGGTTAAAACATCCGAAATTATATGCTCCGATTCCTATAATATTGTTCCGTCTTGTTTATTCAAAAATGTTCAAATGTGTGGGGAATCTTATGGGACTTAACTGCTAAGGTCATCAGTCCCTAAGCTTACACACTACGTAACCTCAATTATCCTAAGGACAAACACACACACCCATGCCCGAGGGAGGGCTCGAACCTCAGCCGGGACTAGCCGCACAGTCCATGACTGCAGCACCTTAGACCGCTCGGCTAATCCCCCACGACGTCTTGTTTATTCTTTTTTTTCCTCATGGTCGTCTGCCGCCTTCCTGTCCCCTCCGGGAGATGCTAATGAGGGAGTAATGCGTAATCTTTTGCCAATTTCATCTCACCTGCCCTGTGGATACACAATTTGCGTCTTAACGCAGCGTTTTCCATTGTCTTCAGCATTCTCATGCCGTTCATCATTGCTGATTTTTCTGCCACTTGGTGGCAGTTTCCCATCCCAAGCGTCAGATAAAGCCTCGAAGCTCTGTTTCCACATTGTATACTCCCTTACTCGCTAATTGCAGACGGCCATTTAAGTTGAAGGCCTTTGAACGGTAAATTAACTGATAATGAAGTCACATGCTGTGCTCCTTTGGAAGCTGGAAATGTCTTCATAAGAAGCGTGAACTATTCATTCCATTGATTATGTGGTTCTTGACGATTAAACAGACTAACGCAAAAAAGTTGCATAATCCAGATGCCAACAAAACCTTCTCATCAGGCATCTACATATTATACCACTTACCATGCAACTGAGCTACGGCTGCATCATCCTACAGCTGCAGACATTTATACACCTCTTACTGTTCCACATCACGAAATGAAGGGCCTTTACTAGGTCTGCAATACTGCGAATTATGTCGTGTAGTGTCCTTGCGTCTTTTTAGATGATGCGACCAAACATTAAATGTCAAAACGTTTTACTCCTTCTACGACATTGACAATTACGAGTTTTCATTACTTTTGTAAGCACATCTGTAAACCATTTCATGTGATTACCTCCTGCGAAACACGGAGATTATCTTCAGGCATTCTTTTTGTTCTGCCGCCCGCCCCCAATCCGCTACCCTCCCCCCCCCCCCCCCCCCCCTCCTCCCGCATCCCCAGCACTCTAAGCAGACTTGACACTATATTTTTCTTGTAGAGTTTCATGAAAAATACCGTGTGTGTGTTACATTTACGGTCTTCTCGAGTTGAGCTTACAGCAAGAGTGTAGGTGGTAACCGAGTAAGTTACGCCCAATATGTATCACATAACCATCGGAAGTCAGGTGAAAACTTTGTACCTATAAGATAAAAATACCTAATGTACGTTACTGAAAAGTGACACCAAAACCTGGCCTCTAAGGCATAAGAATAAATTCGGAATATATGCTGAAGTGACAAAAATAATGAGGTACCTAGTAATATTGTACTGGACATTCTTTTGCTCTGCGTAGCGCAGCACCTCAATCTGGCGTGGACTCAACAAATCTTTGGAAGTCCCCTGCAGAAATACGGAGCCGTGCTGCCTCTATAGCCGCCCACAACGGCGAATTAGTTGCTGGTCAAGAATTTTGTGCCAGAAATGGCCTCTCGGTTAGGACCCATAAATGTTCAATGAGATTTACGTCGGAGGATCTGGGTGGCCAAATCATTCGCTCAAATTGTCCAGAGTGTTCATGAAACGAGTCACGAAAAATTGTGGCCCGGTGACATGTTTAGGAAAATAATGTCCGTGAATCGATGCAAATGATCTTCAAGTGGTCGAACGTAAGTCGGACGTAATTATTTCCTGTCAATGGTCGCTTCGCTTGGACCAGAGAACCCAGTCCATTCCAATTGCACACAGGCCCTTAGTATTACGAATACACCACCAGCTTACAATACCTTGTCAACAATCTGTCTCCATGACTTCGTAAGGTTTGAGCCACACTCTAACCCTGGAACAGTACCATCAGCTCCACTTTTGTTTTCTGCCGTCAGTCTTTTGACTGGTTTGACGCGGCCCACCACGAATTCGTCTCCTGTGACTACCTTTTCAGAATAGCATTTGCAGTACTTACCAACTGAAATACGGTGCCATCTGACCGGGCTACGACTTCCCAGTCGTCTGGGGTCAAACCGACATCGTTACGAGCCCAAGGAGGCGCTACGGGTGATATCGTGCTGATAGGAAAGTTCCTCGCGAAGGTCATCTGCTGCCATTGCCCATTAACGGCAGATTTCACCGCATTGTCCTAACGTACACGTTCGTTGTGCGGCCCATATCGATTTCTGTGACTACTGCAAACAGGTGTTGCTTGCTGTTAGCAAACGCAGTGGTTCTCTGTCGTTAAGTTAAGGTTGTCCGCCACTGTTTTATCTGCTGCGAGAGGTAATGTCTCAGATCTGGTATTGTCGGCACACTCTTGGCACTGTTGATCTAGGAATATTCAAGTATCTAACAATTTCCGAAATGTAATTTCTCCTGCGTTTAGCTCCAACTACCATTTAACGTTAAAAGTCTGTTAATCCCCGTCGTGCGGCCATATGCACGTCCGACACTTTTTCATGTCAATCATCTGAAGGCAAGTGAGAGCACCGGCAATGTACTGCCCTTCTATACCTTGTGTACATGATAGTGGACGATTTGTAACTGTGGAAGTCACTCTCCTGTGACTTACGACACTTCAGTATATGAAATTCCAGAGTCAGCGAGATATTTTGAAAGCACCCTGTATAATAGAGAACCCCATATTCTACAACAGTTTACGATATCAATATCTTAGCCAGTGTGGTATTTAAACACATGTGTACGTAGTGCAGGATTCATAACTTCCTTACCGACCAAGGTATTGAAACAGTTGTGCTTGTTTTTAATTTTTAAGCTGAGAAAATATTTCGTGGGAACACTTTAAAAGCTACTAATTGGTGGAATTTAGTGAAGTTTTCTGGCTTTCCAGTGAAACTAATTGCGAACTTAGTCACAAGTTGTGGAAGATGTCCCATCGAAGTCCACTGTTGCAGCGTATTTTTTTTTTCCTTATCTGTGTTACCTGGTGCCCTTCTTTGAACTTCTTCGATGTCTTCTGTCAATCCAATCCGGAGAGGATCCCATACTGCACGGCAATACTCTAGCACAGGACGGACAAGCGTAGCGAAGCTGGCCTTATTAGAAGACCTGTTGCCTCTTCTAGCAATACTTAGCAAAACTTCGTCTCTTGTTTACCTTCTCCATAAAGTTATCAATGTGCTTGTTCCAATTCCAGTCATTCGTAATTGTAATTCCTAGCTATTTAGTTGAATTGACAGCCTCTAGATTTGTGTTATTTAACCTGTAAATGAAATTTAATGGACTCCTATTTCTTCTTGCCTTCATGGCCACACACTTCTCAATAGTTGTGGTTAACAGCTACTCCTTACGCCATTCAGATATCTTCTTTAAATAATTTTGCAATTGATCTGATCTTCTGACCACTTTACTAGAAGTAACATATCAGCATCATCTGCGAACAGTCTTAGATGGCTGCTCAGATATCTCCGGAAACGTTCATACAGATTAGGAACAGAAGAGAGCATACAGCATTTACTCGAGTAACGCCAGAAAGCACTTCAGTTGTATTCTGTGGATTTCCATCAATTACTACGAACTTTGATGATGTTCATTCGCTGAAACATTGTGGTCATAATCTACTGAGGAAATCTGGTCGTTTCTCACTGTAACATTCCTGTCTGTAGACATCTTGTCCCTTCTGTTAGCTTAAAATTAAAAATGTATAACGCTATCGTGGAGTAAAGGAGGTCTACGTTTACGCTTAGATCACTGCTGCATGCGATGTGATCATCAGCATCCTAATAGATGCCACCTGCAAAAATGTACTTAACAGTCATTAATTCCAATAGATACTAGCATTCACCATCACGTGGTCAAACGAAAATTTTAATTTTGACGGATACAAGTACAGCCAAATTTTGTCAAAATTCTCCAAACGATTTTGAAATCATCAATATTATACAACGAATCAACATGGGAATTCCTTAGACGCTGACTAGTGTATGTCTTTTGATTCAAAGTATTTCCTTTCGCTTTGGTGTTAAGTACGTTTCGCACTCTTCGAAGTGGTATACAGTGTTTAATTGTTAATATGATAAATCACCCATTGAAACGCATTGTTAACTATGAAGAATGAAATGTGAAAGTCGTAAGCGGAGTAATACGTTTGACACAGCTTTAATCAATCATCTGCTTAATACCTTAATTATATTTAACTGCAATAAGGAAAAGGAACGCTGCTGTAATACGCTGGAAAGCACACACCTTAATTCTCAACGTTCAAGAGAAAACGAGATTCTGTAGAACTCACAGCACACGAAGTTATTTCCCTTGTTATCCTAGCTGCTGTGTAGCTGTGGCCACGTGGTCTCCTAGACAAACATTACGCTTAGATAAATAGCTTGCGGCACACAGCTTGCCAGGAACGGCTCAAAAATCGCGAAGAGAAACCGTTGCAGTAGGATTATCTGCCTACACAGTATGTGGCTATTAAGAATGGAAGGAAATTTGCGGACGTCCCTTGTGAGATTATGATGTTGAGGGGAAATTTGTAACACTGATATAACAAAGAGATGTATAACAAATAATTACTTCTACTTAATTTCTGCAGGACTGCTAACGGTGAAGTTACTTTACTGACGTTAGTTGAGAAATAGCAAAATTCATCGTAATTAATTGCAAAGAATTCATTCAAATAAGTGCTTGTAATTTGACCAAATAAGTTGAAGCTTGAAAGGATTTAATTTTTCAAGAATAACATTTGCGATCAACTTTAGTAATGTCTACGGTAAATAAATTATAGTTCTTTTAAACACATACGTGATACATGATGCAGTTCCTCATCATTCTTCAGAAATCTGATCAGCTTGCCAAAGTTATTGGAAAAGACGTGAAAGCCAACTTTAATTAATAAGAAGTTAATGGCGAATACAGATAGTATGACGTTCCAATGAAAATAATGGCCTTTAGTGTGCTTAAGTAAAGTATAATAACATTGGCTGCTTCTCAAGCGCCCATAATAATAACAAGAGAATTGTGAATAATTCCTAATTTCGTAGTATTATTTCTTACAACTGTGTTTATTATTTAATGAAATATGATTTAGTGACATAATTGCACTAAACAGAAGACACTAACAGGCTGTACATCGAGTATTGAGGCAGTTTATAAATAAAATACGCTCTAAATGAATAGAATACACTACACATTACTTTGAATTGTGGGAGGTACTTGTGTGTCTACACAATCAAAGCGACCAATATTTTGTATGTTTTAATCTCGGGGCCTTATTTAAGACGTTATCCACCTGTTAGGAGCCTCTTGTGTACTATTGACAATCAAGAGCTATTCCTAACAATCGAAGACGTGATGCTGAAAATTACTACAGTTATCAAATACTTTTCTTATACATTAAAGTGACATTTGGGTTTCTTGCTGGTTTTTACACTGACGTTAACTAAGCAGTGTTGTTCTCGAACATCAACACGCAACGTTTCCTAATACTGAAACAAGTAACGATTACGATAACAGCTTACATGCTACAAAAATATTCACTTTAGATTAATCAAAAAACTTTAAAATTATTTGGTATTGATTTCACAAAACAAAGAGCACCACGAGCATTTATGTTATTGTGCGTGTTAGCAGTTGCTCGATTCTTCGAAAACGTATAATGTAAATGTTGTTAGCTCATTCCTTGTTTTTTCGATATTTGTTGCCTATAATATTGTTTAATTTTTTTGTAAAACAGTCTTGAATCTTTTAGAAGATTTACTGCTGTCTTTCGATTACTTGTCCTCACATTTTTGGTAATTGCAATATTTTTAACCACTCGCCCCACTCCGGAAAAAAACTAAATACACGTTAGGTTGTAGATATAAGCAAGCGAGTCTGAACAGTTTGATGCATGTCTATGGACATATTTGTGAACTTTCTTAACTCAAGCACTATATTTCCCAATATTGGGATATATGTTACAGGCAGTGGGAGTCCGGAATGTATGTGTCTGCTGCAAAAATGAAGTGTGTTGCCGAAAAGAATACCATTGATAGTAAAGATAGAATCGTTCGATTTGCTACGAGCAGGAGTTGTAACCTATGCTACAAATTTGCTCAGTTTTGGCTCACGTTTCAGGGACCTACACTCACAAATCTGTAGGATAGTGTGTGCAAACGTTATGTTCAATGGATATATGAAACAAATTTCAATTCTTGAATTTTCTGTAAATGAAGCGTCTTGCGAGCGAGGTCCAGTACTAACAAATCAAAGATGATTTTTGAAAAGTCTTTCGGTACCCTATGTACTTTAAGGAAGTTTATTTCCTTACAGCAGGTTCCTCCAATTCCCAGTATGTGTAAGTTCTGCATACGTTTGAAATTTGGTTCCGAAATGTTAATTGAATTACTGATATAATAGTAACGTCCACCGTATAAACTCGTCAGCAGTCCTATCATGCACCCAGCGATGGGAACAATGCTTGTAAGTTCTTAACACGTTACCTTTGTATTGCCTTCGGTGAAGGGAGGAAGACAGTTATTGCATCACCTGTTTGCTCTCTGTCTTCGGTGTTCAAAGCGCGGTCCACATGTTTTCTCTCTTGCCGACGTCCATAGGCGCTGGTTGTGCTTCTGTCTGGATGTCGTGTGTGTTATTATCCTTTTCACATCTACGCTGAAAGATATAATGCCTCCGCAGCCGTATTAAGCATGTAATCACTTAACGATTACTATCAGGAATTTTTGTTTACTTTTTTGTTAAGGTATAAACTTTAATGTTACTTGTATTGCTCTTGATTTCACATATTTAATTATTTCTATTATTAATGGTGAATAGTTGTTGCTGCTGCAGATTTAACTCGAGGTACATGGAATGAGAAACATTTACTTTTCTTGTATAAGTATCACTAATTAACATAGATTACGTGGCAGTCTAAGATGACGTCAAAATCCTGTACCTCATTACATAGATATTCTATCTTTATAGGCGCAACACATGGTACACTGCCTCCTGTTACACATTTCCTCCATTGATCAGGACTTGAAATGAGAGTCGAACTGTAGCTGTCAGAGCCTGCCGGTCAAAGATCCTCATGTTTTGTTGGTTTCCATATTGAAGAGATGGCCAAGCAACGAAATGTCAGTAGTAGACATAGGGAAATATATTCCGATTCTGCTCCCACAGAAATCACCAGAGGTCCAGGCAGACCTCTGCAGAGTAATGAAGCCTTAAAATAAGCCCTTAAAACATGACATTTCTGCAGAATTATTTCTCAAGTAGAGTTTGATCCGGACATGGACTGGTTGATGAAAAGATTGAATCTGATTTATTTTGAATTATGCTTTACTTATTGATTCCCTTATGATTCCACTAAACGCAATGGGAAATAGCAACAAACAATAAACTAGATGAAACACTCGTTCCTTAAGTGGAAACTGATTCTACAACGTGCCCGCTAACGCGATGACGCGATTACGTGACCGGATGACAACGTGCGCGTCGCAATTCCGATACCCGCCCTAGATAAGTCACGTAGCATCCAGTCGCAAACTAACCAACACTTCAGTCTGAAAGAACATTCATTGAGCGCACACGAAATTATATGTGAACTGCCTGCCTCACCATCGAGATATCCTTTTATACATTAATAGAATGTTGCAAGTACAAAATAGAATGTCACGCGTTACTAATGTGTAGGAACACTCCATAAATCGAGCTACTCTCTATCTCACGATGAACAGAACGAAATGATGTTTTGATCTTTTTCAGAATATATGTAGATTTTTCTAGACAAGATTCTGGTTCTCTATAAACGTTGTTAGGATGAAGTGTAAGACACAATTCTACTAACAATTCAAGTTAAAGTTTTATGTTTCGTTATGTAGACTCTGTTGCTCCAGTGATCTAACAGAAAGTTCTTCACTTAATCCCTGAAGAATCTCACAGGTATCTCAGCCGCACGAGATGCAATTCCACCATTTAAATGGATTTTCCTTTCCGTCAGCGCTTATCTCAATATAAAATTAGGTATTCGTGTTATGATGTACAGGAGAAACCATATTACAATCATTCGTAATGAAACAATTAGGGAAGACCGAATCCTATATTTCAGTATTCTCTCTCTCATATTCCATTGATGTTTCATTATAGTCACAGAATGAATCAATATACGGTTTCGATCCGCTAACTGATTTTAAGTAAGATCAGCTATCCAAAATGTACTTTCGATTTCATGCTCTCCTTGATTTGGCTTCATAGTTCGAATAGTTTCTAATACACAAAGTGAAATCAGTAAATCTGTATGTGGTACCCAAGTAAAGACAATTATAGTTTGAATTAGTAAAGACAATACTACAGCGCTCAATTCTGTCACTGTTGTAAACGTCAGAGGTTACTTCAGTCTCTGATCCGAAAAACATAATGGCGACACGTACTAGTTATTTGGTGTCCCACAAAACTATTACCGCCATCTGTTGATTCTTTGTTGTACGCCACCATAACTAAGGGAAACACCCGTACTTTTAGCTGCGCACTCACGTAACACTTTAAATTACGATGCATTCTTTTCTGCGATCAGATTTTGATGAAATAAAGCCTGTAAGTTGTCTCAATCTGAGCTCATGTTACTTGCAAAAACCCCATAGTAATTCGTCCAGTATTTACGGAGACTGGCGTGTTCAAACAGAAAAACAGACATAAAGTTTTACAGTTTTATTATTAGTATATGATTGGAAAGACACCCTGACAATTATTATTATTATTATTATTATTATTACCTAGCATTAACTACTTGTCAGGATACAAAGTATAGGGTAAAGCGAACTCTAAATTGCGGTTTATTGGTAGAATCCTGAACCGTTGCAGTCATTCAGCGAAGGGAGTAGCTTGCAATACGTTAGTTCATCCAGTCTTAGAGCATTGTTCGTCTGTATGAGACCCTTACCAGTTGGATCTGATTCAAGAAATTGAGAAGGTCCATAGGAGAGCGTCAAGATTCGTGACTGGTACATTTAGCCATCGCGAGTGCGTTACAAATCTCATAGAAAGTTTGAAGTGGGACACACTTGCAGATAGACGACGCGCTAAACAGAATGGGCTGAGGCAACTGGAATTTCGAGAATTATTATTTACAGCGAGGTCTCGTGAAATCCTCGGTCTGAACATTCAGTCTTATTGTCAGCCGCTGCTTGTTGAAGAAACGTGTTGGTTGACATGATATGTATGGTTTCACAGTTACTTTCTGAGACACCTCAAGCCGGAGTTGAAGTAAGAGCTATGCTCTTTCTAGTTTTGTGTCTTCCTTCCAAGTGAGTCTTACTTTTCGACATACAGTGCTGAATAGATCGGAATAAAATGTAGGTCAACATCGGTCATATTCAGACGGAACTGAGGCAAGGGAATATAGGCACTGACCCACGGAAATACGAACGCAGAAGAAGTCGAGATGAGGCTGGGAGCAGCTGTTTCTGGTGTTTTATAGTTGAAGATAGTGCCGTCCTGCCAGACTGCTGGAATTTAATTCTCTTAATTGGAAGAGCCCGTGGAAGCCAAATTGCTTCGCCGACGCCCAGGGAATTGTCACCGTAAGGAGAGTCTCTCGAGGCAGCGGCAGCGACAATGCCCTTGGCGCTGACTGAGCACCACTGTGTGTTCGTGACATTTCAACAAAGAAAGAGTGCACAATACGCGAAGAGCAGGCGTGCACCAGGCACAGGATGAACACGTACGGCTTCCTCCCCCGCTGCCGTATCGCCAACCGGTCTTCAGCGTCACCCTCAGCACACACGAGAGGTATTCGGTAGATGATTGGACAACTTGTTTGTGGAAGCTGTCATGTTATCAAAACGGCTGTGCCTCCTCGTCCTCAGATTGCGCTGTTCTTCCGATGCAGTGAACACCATTCCATTACAGTCACACTTCAGGGGACCAGTTATAAATGATAAAACAATGTTCATTTAAGCTCATCCACACACAGGACGTTTTAAACACTGTTTGCGCAAATAGTTAATGCCAAACACTTTTGAATTATCTGTTTATACAGTCAAAATTTAGAGTTATTTCTGGCACGTTCTCAGAGGAGCTGTGTTACTTTATTATAGATGTAAATATTATTATTATTATGCTGCTGTTGTTAATTATTAAGGAGTACTAAAACTATGAAAATTGTTAAGACTTTGTGAAAGCTAGAATACATAATTTAAGGCAAACAAAGATCTATGGACGTCCGCCCATCTTCATATCGTATATAGCTATTGTACGGGGTGTGGAACATAATTTCGTGGTTTCAAAATACAATAGAACACATTTCACAAATGAGAAGGTTTTGCATCTCTTTAATAACGAAGGTAAATATCTAAAGGTTTGCTTTACTCGTACATAGTCTGGAAAATCGTATCTAGAAGGTAACGTCGCCACTGGCTACACACTGAATAAGACGATTCCTGGTGGTTCTCTCGAACAGCATAGCAACGGGTACGTTGGCATTTTCTTGCCGCATGTTGTAATTCAAAATGGTTCAAATGGCTCTGAACACTATGGGACCTTACTTCTGAGGTCATCAGTCCCCTAGAACGTAGAACTACGTAAACCTAACTAACCTAAGGACATAAGACATATCCATGCCCGAGGCAGAATTCGAACGTGCGACCGTAGCGGTCGCGCAGTTCCAGACTGTAGCGCCTAGAACCGCTCTGCCCCTTCGGCCGGCTGTTGTTCTTCAGATCATGTAGGATGTCTGCACGGTTCACACTAAACTTGGAATTACGAAGAACCACACAAAAAATTGGAAGGGCCAAATCGGGGCAGAGGGCTGGTTGCTCCGAAAGTCACCTACATAATTAAAGATAAAAATATTTCTAATTCATTAAATGGGTTTTATTACGTTTTGAAGTCAGGAAGTTATGTTGCTGCACCCTTTATACTTATCACTGACAAGTTGTCTTCTGCGTTTTGATTACTGCACATTTCAGATGCACAATATCGATTCTGTTAGCTAACAAAGCACTCTTATTCTGTATATACCGGGTGATCAAAAAGTCAGTATAAATTGGAAAACTGAATAAATCAAGGAATAATGTAGATAGAGAGGCACAAATTACATACACGCTTGCAATGACATGGGGTTTTATTAGAACAAAAAAAATAATACAAAAGTTCAAAAAATGTACGACAAATGGCGCTTCATCTGATCAGAATAGCAATAATTAGCATATCAAAGTAAGACAAAGCAAAGATGATGCTCTTCACAGGAAATGCTCAATATGTGCACCATCATTCCTCAACAATAGCTGTAGTCGAGGAATAATGTTGTGAACAGCACTGTAATGCATGTCCGGATTTATGGTGAGGCATTGGCGTCGGATCTTGTCATTCAGCATCGCCAGAGATGTCGGTCGATCACGATACACTTGCGACTTCAGGTGACCCCAAAGCCAATAATCGCGCTGAATGAGGTCCGGGAACTTGGGAGGCCAAGCATGACGAAAGTGTCGGCTGAGCACACTATCATCACCACCGACGCGCGCGCGAGACCTTTCATGCGTCTAGAAATTTGGGGTGGAGCGCCGTCGTACATAAACATCGTAAGTTCCAGCACGTGTTTATCAGCAAGGCTGGGGATGATGCGATTCTGTAAGATATCGGCGTACCTCTCACCCGTCACGGTAACAGTTACAAAACCAGAATCACGCATTTCCTCGAAGAAAAAGGCCCGATAACGGTAGATGTGGTAAATCCAACCCATACCGTGACTTTCTCGTCGTGAAATGGAGTTTCCACGACAGTTCTAGGATTTTCGGTAGCCCAAATTCTGCAGTTGTGGGCGTTGACGGACCCTCGGAGCGTGAAATGAGTTTCGTCGGTACACAACACGTTACTCAACCAATCGTCATCTTCCGCCATCTTTTGAAACGCCCACACCGCAAATGCCCTCCGCTTCACTAAATCGCCAGGTAACAGTTCATGATGACGATGGATTTTGTACGTATAGCATCGGAGGGTACGCCTCAGTGCCAACCAAACAGTAGTGTATGGAATTCCGGTGCGACGTGCGACTGCATGAGCGCTGACTTCCCCGTGCATAGACGAACGCGCTACAGTCTCCGTTTCTTCCTGAACTGTCTCAGAAGCGTTACGCCTTGTGCTCGGTTTGCCACTACGGGGTCTATCGTCTAAACAACCCGTGGCTTCGAACTTCGAAATCATTCTCGCCACAGCTGCATTTGTCAACGGACCTTTACCCGTTCGAATCCCCTTCCTATGGCGATAGGATCGTAACGCTGAACTAGCACATTCTGATAGTACAGCTTCACTAAAAGCATCTTTTCAGGTAACATCGACATAGTGCGACTGCTGGCGCATCTGATTCTCACTCTCTCTCTCTCTCTCTCTCTCTCTCTCTCACACACACACACACACACACACACACACACACTACAGCTCCTTTTATACACGATTGTCATGCGCAGTCACTGACGTTTTGCTGTCCAGCGCCATCTGTCGAACTTTTTGAGAACTTTTTTTTTCTAATAAAACCCCATATCATTCCAAGCATGTGTATCAATTTTCACCTGTCTATATACATGATTCCGTAGTTTATTAAATTTTCGAATCTATACTTACTTTTTGATCACCTGGTAGACAGCATTTTTTTCGGATTTGTATACATGACACGCACACATTAATACAGCTTGAACTCGAACTTCACCGACAAAATTTCGGACTTAATGTCAGAATCACGCCGAAAATTTTGTCGGAATGTTTTTGAAGGCTCTGAACCGCAATAGGTAAAAACGGCATCTTTATAGTGTCATTTTGTTGTCCGTCGGGAGGCGATGTTACTCTCGTTCGCAGCATACCCTAAGCTGTGCTTGTCACCTACGTGGTTTTAAATGAGTATCTATACTGGTGCTAGACAGTCCCAGTGATCACCTGGTAAGCATCACATCATCATACACAATGTCGAAGTGACAATGCAGAGCAACGGCCTTTTAAACACGACCCCCGTGTTAATATGTGCCAACTGAACTTTGAAGGTATGTAGGGGCAAAAGCCAAATTCTACACAAGATACTAGATGAGAACAGAATTCGTTTGGTAGCCATCCAGGAATCTCATGTAGAAACTGAATATCAGTTTTTCTCAAGGTTTAAATACGTGGATTTGATTTGCTTCATGCTACATACTAAAAGCTTTGTGATGTAGCAACGTATACTTGGAAAGATTTAAACATACCAGACAGCACGAAGGATGCTATGACTCCCAAGCTAGTACCCAATAACTTTTTGACTACCTCTAGAACTCCTAAGATTCGCTCACATACAGTTAAGGTCAAAAGGGAATTGAAGGCTCTCAATATTGCCTGTAAACGTGGAACAGACTACGCCACACCATTCAGTAATAAGTAAATAACGACAACATTGACAGAAATGAAAACGGCGAAGGCATCTGGTTTTGCGGCATCCATTCAAAATTCCTAATCAACAGTGGGAAGTATGTAAGAAATTGGCTAGCAATTTTTACGGATATCCTCCAAAGTGGCAACATAGCCCATGATTTGAAAAGAGAAAAATCATAACCATCGTAAAGACAAGTAAGCAAAGTGACAAACTGAAAAGCTACTGACCTATTGCTCTACTTAACACACTACACAAACTTTTGAAAAGAATACTGTACAACAGAATCTTTCAAACAAACTTTACAAAATCTGCCTGGTAAAGAGGCAAGATTTTGCTCAAACTGTAGCTGCACCAAACCAGGGTCTCTCACAGACAACGTTCATTGAAGCAGGATTCCAAAACAAAAAAACAAAAAGACCCTAACCGAGTTTATACATCTAACAGCGGCCTACGATACAGTGTGGAGCCTTATATTTCTGCTCTGTTAAGCAATCAACGGTTCCAGCTTCTAATGGGTAGTTAGAGAATAGCTCTTATGAAGCTATAAATATAGGAAGTTTGAGTGTCCTTACGTCTGAGCTCTTGATGTCATCCACATAGTCCTGGGCGTTACTGAATCTGTCTTGATTGAAGACCTACAAATTGCTTGCAAGAACTTAATCAACTACTAGTAACAGTCAAGTGCTGCCAAAACAGAAGTCATCAGCTTCTTCCTTAAACAAAAAGCTCTCAAACAAGGAAGTAAAGGTGTATTTTGAGGGGAAACAGCTATTCCACAACAAAATTCTCATTATCTGGGAGCCACTTACAACAGGAGGCTGAGCTAAAGAGCACTTCCTGAAAACCGCAGCTAGAAATAACATGATGCCGCAGGAAATAATATCGTGCAGGAACTTTGTGGCACGACATTGGGATCATCAGCTCCAGCTCTATCTTCTCCTCCTCTGCTCTACCCCGTGGCAGAACACTGCGATTCAGTCTGGATCTACACCCTGTACACCAGACTCATCGACACTCAGCTCAAACCATGCTATATACAATCAGAAATACCTCAGTTTTCTGGCTGCCTATTCTCAGCGATATAGCTCCAACATTTCTGAGCCGTGAATCTGCTCTGAAGCGGGAGACAACCAAAATGGTTGGAGATATATACCTCCCTGTACACGGGGCCATTCCTGTACTCAGTAAAAACACATTTCGCTACCGTCACCCACCTCTACAGAGTGCAAAACCTCTGTTGGACTATGGAGCAACTACAAGAGATCGATGGACAGAAATATGTCATAACTACGCTACTGCAGAAAAGGTGAAGATGTTCTGCATGTCGAAGAGGCTTCCAGGATTTGAGGATCAGGGCAAGATTTGGACTTACTTCAATAGGATGAGGCAAAACAGTGGAAGATGTACTGACTCAGCGTGCAAATGGGGATTAACAACATCTCGTAGCTGTGATTGTGGTGTCCAACGATAAACTGTTGAGCACATCATACTAAAGTACTGAAATCGATCCTTTTCTGTCGATCCAGAGCAGTTTCCATTAGCAACTACGGCCTCAGTTGTGTCTGTTCAGTTGTTGTACATAATTCTGTGACTCTCTGTCATTTGCAAATATTTTAAATTTAATCAACTTATAATCATGACTTTCCTTTCAATGTGTTGAATATCTGTATATGTACTGTAGAGAAAAATCGTTTCCTTGTGTTTCCTAGTCATACACTAAATAATTAAATAATTATCGTCCGTCTCTCTGATTGCCTGTCCGAAAGTTAAGGTAACTTTTTCTCAGGAATGGATAGAGATACCTTGTTTGAGTTTGTTTCACACGCTACACTCTCCTGATGGGGTGAAAAATTCAAGCTCTGGGATCAAAAGACACGGCCATGTATGTCACATTTTTCAAAACTATCTAAATCACTCATCAAAATGTATAGAGTACTTCTCTTTGACAGAAAATCACGAAATTTGACAATTAAAGGAAAAAGTCTGAAAAATGTTAATTTGTAACTATATGACATGAAACAAAGTATTTCTTTCGCATTTTCTGCCCCCCTCTCTCTCTCTCTCTCTCTCTCTCTCTCTCTCTCTCTCTCTGCCGGACAGTTAAGACCCCCCATTTTCGACCCAGTAGAGAAATTATGTTGAATTTCATGTCGACTATCAAGTTCTACGATCTCTTGGCGGTGCAAAAAATTTTAGCTTTTAACTCAATGCAGTGAAAAGATCCGGTTTCTTGTAAACAGTACTTTTTCTGAAGATTGGGTAGGGATATCAAGTCGAAATTTATTTCAAATACTAATGTCTACGGTCCCTTGGTGATGTTAATAATTTAACCTTGTAAGTCGTGTGATCAAAAGATACGGCCATATATTCACATATTTTGGCTCTCGCAAACTCACTCATGAAACCCTATAGATGAAGGACACGTCGGGCCTGACGGCTTAGCGGAAAGAGCGTCCGTGGAACCCAAAGGTTCGCGGGATTCAAACTTGGTCGGGCCATACATGTCCCAGTCGTTTGTCTTCTTTCCCCGACTTTCCCATAGTTCACATTGCTTGCTAATTAGAATAATCTTTCCAGTCAACAATGTTTACGATTCTTCTCACTTCCACTGATGTTATAGATACCAACAGAGATTGCTATTTTATCCTTTCATCATGTATGTAAACCCCATACTTGAACGTTCCCTTCGTTCCTTCTCCTACCTACAGTTTGAACACTAGTACAAAATCAAGGCGTCCCTACATTATGCTCTTTGTAACTGGAGTGCTTCTCTTTTAGCCTTCCATTATTAGTGTTTTATATTGGTTCTTGCAGATACCGTTTCTCTTACGTCTTTTCCAACTGGTTACCCACATTTTTCTGAGAATTGCAAATATGTTGCACGAGTTTAAGTTTCCTAGGACGTCTTGTCTCCGATAAGTCATAAATTGTAAAGCGCTACTTTTCTCTAGCCCACAACAAGGTGCGCAATAGGAACGAATGTCACCTTTTCCAGCTTTTTGGTAAAGATTGGAGTGTCATAACGAAATATGTTTTTTTGTCAACGGTATATTCAAAGTGTACGCAAATTTAGGAATATTTTGCTGCAATACGAAGGCTGATCCGATTAGTAATCAGAAAGTCGCTGAAAATAATCATCAGCAGTCAGATATAGGCTCAGGCTTGCCAGACCAGAGGACTGTTGCCTCGTTCGGGAGGACTAATTGTCCCAACCGTCGGCTATTTATTTCCAGTAATCTGAAATATGGCTAACAGCTACAAACGCCATTCGAGTTGTTGATTTTAATTCCAGACTGCGGCGGCTTATTCCTGGTAGGACGACACGGGTCTGCCTTTCCCTTTTCGAGAACTTGGCACCACTCCGTGGAATCCAGCCTCGAAAACGTGAGACCAGGCCCTGCCGGCCGGAACAAAACTTAACGATCACACTGGCTGGGCTTGGTACGGCCTCCTCTTTCTTCCGACGGGCGCTTGATATGTTCCAGTACTTTTGGTAACTAAACTGACGATAAAGGCACTCTCGTCCTCAGTTGCCTGCAGCTGTTCGTGGTAGTAGGCCCGTGGAGGTCAGTAGCACGAAAGGGGCAGCAAACGCGTTCATTTCTGTCGTGAACCATCGGGAATGCAACGGCTTGTATGTCGATTGGTAGGCGAGACAAATCTACCCATCCACTCGTGGTAGTGCTTTCTGTTGCTCAGCTCTTCCCTTGTTGCCTCCTACACCCCTGTACTTAATAATATGAAATCCCTACTAGAAGGGATGAGGTCCAATGCTGGTAACAGTGAAAAGACCACAAAATTAGCAAGTAAGTTTAAAAATACCTGTTAATTATGGTTCATATGGCTCTGATCACTACGAGATTTAACATCGGAGGTCTTCAGTCCCTATAACTTAGAACTACTTAACCCTAACTAACCTAACGACATCACACACATCCATGACCGAGGCAGGATTCGAACCTGTGACCGTAGCGGTCGCGTGGTTCCAGACTGTAGCGCCTAGAGCCTCTAGCCCGTCTCGGCCAGTTGTTCATTATGAATCGTACGTCTGGCAGTCAGTTTATTTCTACCATCCCTCTATTGTTCTTTCAAAACGGAATGACAGAAGCCACAACATTCACAAAGTATCATTTTGGTAAGTATAAAATTTCCTCACAGCAAAGGGGAGTTAACCTGATTTTACCATAGCTCTCGCTTTTGTCTGCCTTTAATGTCTTTGGCACTGTATGGATGATACTCATCCGAAAGTGTAATAGTAAAACTACTGTCTCATAAATCCTATACAAAAGTGATGGATTGGTTGCCACTTTCTTAAACGATTATAAAAATTCTCAAGGGGTGTTGGCAATACCTTCTGAGTCTTTCATTAGTAAGCGTGTCGAAGTTTGCCACTCCTTTGTCTTCCAAATATCATCTATTTCTTCTTCCTCGAGGCCAGCAGACATTTCCTTCCACCCGTAGAAGCCTTTTATCTTTCCTTTCTATCGGCTTCCGTAACAAACGAATTTCTTCGGCACTCTCAACAATAGTGCCCTCACATTTAACTTCACCAGAAGTTATTTGGACTTTCCAATAGCCCAAATTAGCGTTTCTTGGCTAGTTGCTTCACATTCTTCCTGCTGCCATTTGCCTTACAATATGCGTTTCCCGTAAGGAGAGCCCGCAGGGTAATGAGGTTAAGCGAGAGGGGAAGGTCAAAGAGGCCACTTCCCTCTAGTGAGAATTCAGTTTGTTTACGAGTACGGTAAAGGTCTTGTGACCGTAGTGAGTAGACTTTTATGATCTAAAATACCTGAAAAATTATCATTATAATGATCTGGAAAAATCGACAAAATAAACTACAGTAATGAGAAACATTATTCGAGGTTGGAACTGAAATTACAAGAGTTAAATTCATTTAAAATCTCTCTATTTTTCTTTAATCAATTTGACTTTTAAAGGACCTACCGTACAAATATTGTACTATGTCCCGAGGTATTCGCATCTGGACGGAACGTGGAACACGATTTCGGGATAGAGTCATTGTGGAAAAAGATTGACATTGAGGTTGATCCCTAACGATGCGAGCAGCGATGATGCTGACCATTAGAACACCTCTTGAAGAGCTGTTGCGTTGTACAACAGTCAGCACTCTAGGTTGTCAAAAGTGAAGGTAGATCTATTGTCTGACATACTAGTTAACAACAATAAGTCACGCGACAACGAGAATAAACAGATGAACCACCAACCTGTTTCTAACATGTACGAATTGAGTCTTGAGCAATACTGTAGAGTTTCTCTAGAGTCACGTTCATTGTTCGTTCTTGGCAGCAAGAAGCAAACGAATTGCCATTAATGATACTTATAAATCAAAATGACGTCATCCTTGTCTAATTAAATACAGTACTGCACCAATATGATGAAAAATGGAAAATTAAATGTACATTCCCATAGTCGAATATTCGAGACTTTAGTACACTGGTGTCCAAAATTGAGGCAAAAAAAAAACACTATTTCCCCGTCCTATGTCTAATTCACCATATAATCATAAAAAATGTCAACAGATGTCCATACGATAGTGTCCTGCTCTGAGGATGTCATTCTGGTTAACGGACAACCACGCCAACCATGACGTTAGGATACCTATCAAATGGACAGTTTTTGCCTGGTGGTCCCACATCCATAGTCGCAGTGTACACAGTCATAGACGGTGCATTATGGCACATACTAGATGCCTACCAGGCTCTAAGCTGGAGGACCATGCAAAGTATGGAAGCAGGGCAGTAGCAAGCTGATGTTGCCCGATGGATTAATGTGAATCGTTCTGTTGTTTTTCGGATGTAGCGACAGAAAATAGAGATAGAAACTGTGTCTCTACGATCAGGGCGGGGCCGACTACGTGTAACATAAGAGAGAGAGAGCTATTATTTTGCTCTGAGGGCACGACGGTACCGCCTTAGTACTGCACGACAACCGGCATCTGACGTTTCAGCATCTACTGGACGCGTTGTAACGAAGCAGAGCGGCCTTTATTGTCGGAGATCTGCTGTTTGTGTACTTCTGATGCGTCTTCACAGAAGAGAACGTCTGGAGTGGAGTTGTCAACATTCCACCTGGACAGTCGAACAGTGGACCGATGTCCTTTTCACCGATGAGTCCCGATTTGTCCTCTTCAGTGAGTCTCGACGTTTTCGCATCTGGAGGGAACGTGGAACACGATTTCGGAACCCAAAAATTCTGGAAAGAGACTAATATCGCGGTTGATCCCTAGCGGCAGGGGTAGGGATTATATTGACCAATTGAACACCTCATCAAGATTGTTCAAAGTACTTACGGGCATTCAGCCAGGTTGAATTTTCGACAACTGCAGTTGTCGAAAATTCAACCTGGCTGAATGCCCGTAAGTACTTTGAACATAGTTTACGCCAGGAGAAGCTCAGGTATCACCTCATCAAGAAATTTTACCGTTACATAGGCAAGATTTAACTCTTGTCAAGTATCGTGACGAGATATTATGATTCCATGCGCGGTTGTTGAGATGTGCTGTGGGCCCAGACTTCGTATTGCTGGACGATAGTGTTCGACCTCATAGAGCACGCGTGGTTGATGTTTTACTGAAAACGGCAGATGCTACATACATGGCGTGGCCTGGTCGCTCTCTCGATTTCAATCTCACGGAGCAAGTCTGAGATGCTCTAAGGACACGGGGTGCATCACTTCAGTATCCACTAACAACTCTCTTGGAAATTTTTCTGCATAGAAAAAAAGTAGTCACCTGCCAGCTCTCGATGTCAATTGATGTTAACATTTTCATAAACCACAAATGGGTGTTGGTGAGACAAAACAGCTGAACATCTTCAAAATTCAGATGAAGATTAATAACCCTCAGGCGCTGATTCAAAGTAGTATCATTGTGTTAGGTTTCTTTTCATTTGCTGAAGGGATGTTGATTTTAATTTTGATGAGTACTTGTCGGTAGAGGTAGGTAGTCGTCTTCGTTGATACTAATGGCAACCTATTCCATGTAACAGTGGATGGAGCTCACAGAACAGTTGTTGCAAACAGCCTTCCTATAATTTTATGTAAACTGTACTGCAAATAAGCACCATACCTGAGCATGCACGTCTGTATGGTTGCCTTTCACGGATCCCAGTTAGTCCTTACGTTGTCAGAGTGTTGTCGGCAGTTGTATGAGTCTAAAGTCCGAAGTGCTTCATGAATATGCTTGGCTCTGAGCACTATGGGACTTAACATCTGAATTCATTAGTCCCCTAGTACTTAGAACTGCTTCAACCTAACTAACATAAGGACATCACACACATCCATGCCAAGGCAGGATTTGAGCGTGTGACCGTAGCGGTCGCGCGGTTCCAGACTGAAGCGCCTATAACCGCTCGGCCAAACCGGCGGTATCTGTGTACTGTAGAGCATCTTCAGTATTGTTTGGTCAAGCTTATAAAATTTTATATAAGATTTCATATCATGGGCTTTTAATTAAATGACAATTTTAGTACATAAAGTTGCCATTTTTTCACTGTAAGACTTTTCTTAGAAGTTAAAATCAAGTTACACCTTCGAAGGAATGGTTAATATTTTAATTGTTAGTGTTTAGTACCATTTCCGTCCCTCCTATGGGGGGGGGGGGTTGCATAGTTTGTGGGCTTGTGTAAATTGTTGAAACTCTTAGTTTAAAATTATCTGGTGTGTTGCAGATTTGCACCAGTGTAGTCTTTCAAGGGATGTTGTGAGCGGTCGTAACTACGGCCGTGTGAAAAGGGAGCGGCAAGGTTCTCTGCCTGAAAGCTCATATAGTAAAAACTTGTGGCTTTCTGCCTCTGAATAAATTGTAAATTTGATAGTTACAGGGTGCTTTCTGATTATAATTTAAAAATCGTTTCTTCTAAAAATATGCTTTTAGGCACTATTAATGCAAATAAAATTCCCATTTATTAAAAGGAATTTTGTTATGATTTCATCAGTTACTCCCTGGCAACTACTTCCATGCTTACGTAGTGTGATTAAATGTGTTAATGTTCTTGATGAACCGCTAGTAAGCAAAAACAATCTTAAGAATATTTTTTTTTTAAATCACTTTTCATGATGTGGCAGTTTTACTGCATGAACAGCGAAACTGTAATAGGTGATGAAATATTTCCATTTCATAATTCTTTTTTTGGGGGGAGGGGGGGCGGAGTCAGCGCGAAAATTTCGTAAAGGTCTGAAATTGTGTGTTAAGTTTTTTGCAAGTCCACGAGTAATCTTGTTTTCAATTATTGGATATATAAAGTTAGATTATCTCTGCTACACTTCTAACGCGAGCCTGTTTAACATGTTGGTGTTTCTTACCCTCTCAGAGATTCTCTCCAGCCAGTAAGTAATGTGTGAACAAAGTTTGAATGAAATCGGTCCAATGGTTTAGGGAAAGATGTAGAATATACATACACACTAACATGTTGTTGCTGTCTTCAGTCCTGAGACTGATTTGATGCGTCTCTCCATGCTACTCTATCCTGTGCAAGCTTCTTCATCTCTCAGTACTTACTGCAACCTACATCCTGCTTAGTGTATTCATCTCTTGGTCTCCCTCTACGATTTTTACCCTCCACGCTGCCCTCCAATGCTAAATTTGTGATCCCTAGATGCCTCAGAACATGTCCTACCAACCAGTCCCTTCTTCTTCTCAAGCTGTGCCTCAAATTCGTCTCCTCCCCAATTCTATTCAATACCTCCTCATTAGTTATGTGATCTACCCATCTAATCTTTAGCATTCTTCTGTAGCACCATATTTCGAAAGCTTCTATTCTCTTCTTGTCCAGACTATTTATCGTCCATATTTCACTTCCATTCATGGCTACACTCCATACAAACATTTTCAGAAACGACTTCCTGACACTTAAATCAATACTCGATGTTAACACATTTCTCTTCTCCAGAAACGCTTTCCTTGCCATTTCCAGTCTACATTTTATATCCTCTCTACTCCGAGCATCATCAGTTATTTTGCTCCCCAAATAGCAAAACTCCTTTACTACTTTGAGTGTCTCATTTCCTATTCTCATTCCCTCAGCATCACCCAACTTAATTCGACTACATTCCATTATCCTCGTTTTACTTTTGTTGATGTTCATCTTGTATCCTCCTTTCAAGACACTGTCCGTTCCGTTCAGTTGCTCTTCCAAGTCCTTTGCTGTCTGACGGAATTACAATGTCATCGGCGAATCTCCAAGTTTTTATTTCTTCTCCATGGATTTTAATACCTACCCCGAATTTTTCTTTTGTTTCCTTTACTGCTTGCTCAATATACAGATTGAATAACATCGGTGACAGGCTACAACCCTGTCTGACTCCCTTCCCAACCACTGCTTCCCTTTTATGCCCCTCGACTCTTATAACTACCATCTGGTTTATGTACAGATTGTAAATAGCCTTTCGCTCCCTGTATTTTATCCCTGGCACCTATAGAATTTGAAAGAGATTATTCCAGTCAACATTGTCAAAAGCTTTCTCTAAGTCTACAAATGCTAGAAACGTAGGTTTGCCTTTCCTTAACCTATTTTCTAAGATAAGTCGTAGTTGGAGTATTGCCTCACGTGTTCCAACATTTCTGAGGAATCCAAACTGATCTTAGCCGAGGTCGGCTTCTACCGGTTTTTCCATTCGTGTGTAAATAATTCGTGTTAGTATTTTGCAGCTGTGATTTATTAAACTGATAGTTCGGTAATTTTCACATCTGTCAACACCTGCTTTCTTTGGGATTGGAATTATTATATTCTTCTTGAAGTCTGAGGGTATTTCGCCTGTCTCTTACATCTTGCTCACCAGATGGTAGAGTTTGGCCAGGACTGGCTCTCCCAAGGCAATCAGCAGTTCTAATGGAATGTTGTCAACTCCTGATTATTCTGATTGTTTAATCTTTTTCTCATGGTCACCCCCGCCACCCCCTTGGCTGTCCCTTCCGATCGGGGACTATTCCGAAATCTTCTGCAAATGGAGAGATCATCATGACACTTTTTCAATTACAAGCTACAAGTCCTGTAGATAGAAATTAAGTGTCTATAATGCAGTGGTTTCCATTGCCGTCTCCATCCTCATGCCGTTAATCATGGCTGATTATTCCCCTTTTAGGGACAGTGTCTCACCTCAAGGACAAGAGTGTTCCGAACCTCTGTCCATTCCTCCTCCCTCTTTTGACAGGGTCATTGGCAGAATGAGGTTGATTCCTTATGCCGGAAGTATTCGGCCGCCAGTGCTGATAATTGCTAAAATTTAACGGATGACGCGCTTCGAATCCTGGCCCGAGGACGTTGTTATCCTTAATCAGAGATGTTACCCCTTAAATAAAGGAAGAAAATATTAATTATGGTAATAAAAGAACAAAGGAGAAAGGAAAAGAAGCGAGGCGATAACCGAAAAACCACCACCAAGGATGTACAGATTCTAAAAGCTGGAAGACAACAAATCATATTATATTCTAAATAGAATACTAAATTCCAATATGATTCCAAGGATTGTATACAATCATGTGTATACATACTACATCTATACATGTTTTACAATAGAAGTAGAGTGATACTTAGTCAAAACATTAAACAATGTGAGCAGGTAAACTAGGAGATAAGAAACCGAAGCAATTAAGTTGGGAAACATACATAGCAAGGAAAACAACTATCATCAGAAGATTGAAGTTAAACAACACATCGGCGACGGAAAACAAGATTCAATATGCTGGCGAAGAGGTCTCGATATACAGACATTCGCAAGCATGTCCGATAGGGCGTGATGATTTACTGCATGAAGTTCATGTGATCTTCCCCCTCGCCTTCTACAACACAACGAACAAAGTGTCCCAGTAACCACATATACGTGGAAAGAAGTAAGAATCGGATCGCAATTTGATGTCTGCAGTGTATAAAGCCTCACAAGATAGAGTAAAGAAGGCCAATTGTGTCCTAATCTAAAACAAATTTGCTATATGACGTCCATAAGTAAAGCGATGTCGTGTCGTATCTGTAGATGTACGACTACATAAATCCGTGTCGCTAATCCGAATACGGAAATATCACTCGTTCGTCGGAATCAAGTTATTTACTAATTTATACTAAGAGGACGCTACACGCATCGCAATATCGGAGGACTGATATTGCACCAAACTGTCGCCCTGTTTGTTTGCGGTGACCCACTTTCAACGAGCTTCGGGCAAGGGACTACTTTCCAGCGAGTCTGTGGGAATTTCACGGTGAGCACAGGTCTCCATAAAATTTCAGCCCCTAAATAGCTCACCGCAAGATAGTAGTTCCGAATGTGTTTTAACTTATAATTTATGCCACCAGCATCAAAAGGGGGCTCAAGGCTAGCAGAACGGACACAGAGAAATAAACGAGACGTGAATGTGTGAGTTTCTTGAGTTACCATCAAAACAGTACGTCGCACATATAGCTTCTGCGTCTTCTTTCGAAAGTCAGCCAGGCCCAACCCGGTAAAGGAACGAAGTTTCTTGACCACTTCATACCGTAAGCGAACGATGTGTCTTTTTCTATAAGAAACGACCAGAAAGTTGCTGTAGCCTCCTCGCCATCATCGAGAGAAGTGGATAAACTTGAACCACATAATAAGGTTTGATTGCCGGCCGTGGTGACCGAGCAGTTCTAGGTGATTCAGTCCGGTACCGCGCGACTGCTACGGTCCCAGGTTTGAATCCTGCCTCGGGCGTCGATGTGTGTGATGTCCTTAGATTCATTAGGTTTAAGTAGTTCTAAGTTCTAGAAGACTGATGACCTCAGATGTTAAGTCCCATAGTACTCAGAGCAAGTTGAACCAATAAGGTCTGCTTTAAACGTATGTGTCCAGTATTTGGATTTTCTGGAACAGAGTAAGAGAACGCCTTTCGTGTTCTAGTATCGCTCCCTGAATATTTTCCGTAACAGACATCCAGATGATCGTCGCCATTTTCAGTTTGCAACGACCAATGATGATAGCGAGAGACGTATGCCGATCCACCACAGCAGCCCATGGAACAACGGAGTCATAAAAACTGCACAAATTAAGAAACCTCCATCTACCTTCTGACCTCCGACAATAATCTTAGATTACAGCCTTCAGTCGAGGTATCTCCGCAGAAATGCGGAGTAGAACCATCACGTCATCCGTGTATGTACAAATAGCTGTAGTCCCTACGGAAATCGTCCAACCTGTCAGCTGTGATGCTAGCATCAGA
Organism: Schistocerca gregaria; assembly: GCF_023897955.1. Lineage (NCBI taxonomy): Eukaryota > Metazoa > Arthropoda > Insecta > Orthoptera > Acrididae > Schistocerca > Schistocerca gregaria. The sequence continues at coordinate 727,922,518 of NC_064922.1, read as the reverse complement.
TGTAAGAGCTCCATAGACAACACAAACAAAGACACTGACAGCGGACTTCCTTGAGGCACTCCCCAGAAGATATTTATCGGGTGCATCAGTTGGCCATCAGAAACTACCGAGGCTGAAATACCCGTAAACCGATTTGATAGCGCTCGCCGTGTGTCAACAGTAAAAGCAACTGCCTCCAGAACCCGAAGCAAAGAGTTGTGATGATCAAATGTCTTGTCGAAATCTAGTAAAGCGGGGGCACAAGGGGCGGACGTTACAGCAGCAACCGAAACTAGGTCACGGCAGTCGACTATAGGAGCAAGAATGGTACGACCAGGTACGGAGCTATGATGTTTGGCAACACTCATCTCGAACAGAGCCGGCTTCCTACTATTAACTACCCCTCGCCACAGTCTTAAAAGTTTAACAAAAAAGTTTGTCGAAAGCTATCAGGGGAAGTCGGTCAAGGCTTTTCGGGATTAATACAGATTTCCCCACTTTGAACGAGGTCTACACTACTCTACCCTGAAACACTTCATTCGTGAGAGACGTAAGGGTAGCATCCAACAGTGGCCAAAAGAGCAGGTAAAATTACTTGGGAAGTCCATCCAGTCCAGGAGACTTTTGAGAAGGCAATCCCATAGTAAATTTGTAAACCTACTTAGGCTGAAATGTAACTAAGCCCCTGGACCACGGGTCTAACAGTCACATGTGTTGAAGCGGCTGATTTATTTATTTATTTTTGGAAACAAGAAAATCGTTTTGAAGCACCCTGTATTATTCAACGTTCTTTACTCCCTAAGACAAACTCAAACTCAAGTTTTATGGAATTAAAGGCTGTACACACAGCTGGTCTCAATCACACTTAACGAACAGAATGCAGAAGGGTGTGTTGAATAATTCAAAGAATTTCGGAAAGGAAAACAAAAATTACTGACTGAGGAAAAAACACAAGGAGAGTCTGACAGTTTAATTATGGGTCCAATCTTATTCCATATACATGTGAATGACCTTTCACTTAACTTTCAACAAACAAAATGGCAATTTTTCCAGACAATACTAGGGTGTCAAAACTTACATTAGTTGGAAAGCGACAGAGCAGCTGATATCAAACATATAAAAGAATTATTAAGTGGTTCTCCGAAAACGGACGCTCCCAACATTTTGAAAGAAAAACCATATTCAAACCAACAATTGATGTAGCATGTGAACAGACGTCAGTAAATGGGTTAGAAGGCTCAAAATTTTAGGGTCTACATCTTACAGCAAAGTTGAACTGGAGGAATCACATTACGAATTTCTCAAAGATTTAACTTCAACTAATTTTATTCCTCGTATTATTACAAACGTCAAAAAAAAAAAAAAAGCTCATCACCCTACTGACATGTCTTGCATGTTTCCACTCTGTAATGTCTTACTGAATAATCTCCTGGGGTAGCCCATCACTTTGAAATGGGGCAAAGATGAATAGTAAGAATGGTATGTGATGCATGTGCTGTTCCCCCACAGACGTCAGGCATCCCGTAGTTACCTGGTCGAGGAGCTAGGCATTTTAACTGTGGTGTCGCATTACATATATTCACTAGCAAAATTCGTCATAAATAAACCACCACAATTTAAAACAACGGATGTTAATACCTACAGCACTAGACGCAAAAATGACGTCTATTACCCAATTTAAAGTTGTTCAGTGACCCAGAATGGAGTTCAATATGCAGCAACAAAAATTTTGGATCATGTTCCCAGAAACAGAAAATGTCTTACAGATAGCGAAAGAAATGTTAATTCTAATTTAAAATCATTTGTCCTGGACAACTCCTTTTATTCCGCTGACGATTTTCTGATTGAAAATTGAAAGTCAGTAAAAATAAGAAAAAATTAAGAACAGGTGTATGAATAAGAATAAAAATGTGTTCATATGGCTTTACGTTTTGGGCAGCCACAGCTCAGGTACATAGTAATTTCTTGAAAAATTCTTGAAAAACCATTAAAATCTTCTAAAAAAACTTCTTGATGGCAGAATTAGCCGTTAGCAGTTTCTCTATTAGAGGATCACCCAAAACTGGTTTCGTGATGATTTAATCATATCATCAGTTGTATACATATAACCAGTTAAGCATAGTTTATCAATGTTCTGATGGCTGCCAGGAGAGACTAGATTGGATAATTATACGATGAAACATCAGAAATTCTAACGGGTAGCAAGTGCAAATGATGTGCATCAGCTCTGTCAGCTGCTAGTATAGACCATTGATGAAAAATGAAGAGATGCCAACAGAAGCCACATGACTAAGCCTAAGATGGAAAGCCAGGACACCGAAGAGACCAGTTGACGAAATATTCTGTAGCAATTCGAGCGCCATCCGAACGTTGAGAGACCATGTGTTTTAAAAAACCAATGTTAAGTTAGTTTCATGTATACTCCTGAAGATGCAGTAAGATAATTGTGAAACTTGTTGTATGTGATCCCGTACTAAATGAACTACTACAGGCAATGCGGCTACCAAAACGCCTTTTTATATTTTAACAGCTTTTTAAAGATATTTTAAAATATTTAATAATATTTTCATCATATATATCCTATGAACTGACTCGTTCCAATTCATATCGATAAGAGAATCGTTCAAATGATCTGCGGAACATGTAGCTAACTAACTACCTACCCACATGGCTGTAATATACTGATTATTCCTTGCTACTGTAGTGTTATCTTGAAGCTGTGAGAGAGGAGGACAGGCATTCCAAGGCGCGGAAGCAGAGACGATGCTGAGGGCAGACGAAACTAGGAGAGATATTGTTACATGAAGTAAACCGTTTTAGTGCAGAAAGCCAGCTTGATACCAGCCCTGAGAACAGCAACGTCAGTAGACTCACAAGGGTTAGAAAGAGAGGGAAAACGCAGAGAACTCTTGACCTGGCACTCCCTACTCCGGGGAGCCCGAAGGGTGGGGCTAAATGACGTATAACAATAAAGTTGTAAGCCTCGTTTGGCACAGCAGTTACGTCTAGCTCTCAGCTGAACGCTGTTGATACCAAATACGGACTTAGTGCAACTGCATTAACATCCCCGCCTTAGGAGCAGTAGAGGGGACCTAACTCAACAATTATTCGCAGGCACCTGCAAGAGACTTACGGAATTGGCTGGGTGGCTTTAAGTGGTAAAAACAGTGCCCCCCCGCGACTCATTAAAACATTTAAATTCCGCATTTTGGCACAGTTTTCAGTCAGACGATCTGGGTGCCGAATCAGCGTCCGTCGATTCCAGCCTCGGTCCAGCTTCGCGTAAGTGTGCTCTCTCAGTTGGCCTGCCTCAGTGAATAGTGTCCCTTTGAGTATGTTTTGTTTTGCAACTAATTTGTTGCCTTAAGATGCTGCTAGTGTTTGCTACTTTGGTTAGCATCCACTCCTGGAACTTCTGCACTGGCTTCTGTTGGAAGAGTGTTACTTATATTTCTTTTAACCCTAGAACTAGCCTCCAGTGTATTAGTTAGTCCTGTCTGTAATAAACAACTATTTTAAAACCGTTTGTATAAGAGTCTCCACAACGAATTCCCTACCAAGTCTCACCACCTGCATTTCTAGTAAATGCCTGTACCAGTGTTGGATCAGATAGAAGAAAACAATCAAATGCCATCACTGTGAATTGTCCTACTGCCTTCTGATCTGTACCACTCGGGAGTGCAGACTGACCAGTAACACCTTTTTCCCTATCCCACCTATGTCTGGACGCGACATGGCTGACAGAAATAATAAGGCACTGAGTATACTGAGCTTCTCAAATAGCATACGAGCAGGAAGCCTAGTGCAGGTCATTCTGGGATATGAGTCGGGAAGACTTCAGTATAGTTTGTTGAATCTGCATATGACGTTATTAACACACTCATCTTCTTTCCGCAGGCTATTTGAGTTACTAGATACAATCCATGGTTCACTGATTAGGACAACCATATAGAGACTTGGAAATTGAGTTATGAAACTTTGAAATCAGTTAGACAAAGTCATAAATAAGGGTAATGGAGTCAAATTTTGAAAGCACATTTATATTATTTCTAGGAGTGATCATTAATGACTGGTTTATCAACGAATAGAAAGTCGTTTTCAGAGTTTAAGGTGTGTATACATACGGTGAATTAGGGGTACACACTGATCAGCTCTGTCTACGTCCGGCAGTACATTAGTCAACGAGTTCTGCCCTTGGAATACAAGGCATTCGCGCCCTTCCATAGGCGTGATGAAGAAGGTATTGGGATTCATGCAACGCTCTGCCATTTCCTGAATGTCCGGTGCCGATGGCCACGTGCCTATTTCACTCGTAGCTTCCGACGCCATGGTGTTAACATAGGCACCTGCATGGGTCGTCGGCTGCGGACCATCGTTGGGAGTGTTCGGTGCACAGTTCACCACTTGAGGTATTTTACCAGTCGGTCCAGCTTACGACGTCCGACATCTGTAAAGAGGGGTGGCCGCCCAAACCCACGATGTCCAGAAGTGATTTATCCTATATTCCGCCACATGTTGAAGACACCAATCACATCATTTCTCGAACACTTGTCAGCCGTGCAGTTCCCGAAATGCTCGTGGCAAGCCTCTGGTCAGTCACAATCAACCCTCAATCAAAGATAAGTTGCGCTGTTTCCCCATTCCACTTATGGACAGCACACTCATTCGTACAACATGCATGGTATGTGTGTCTGACTAGCGGTCATTCCTCTCCAGGTAACGCTATCATTGCTGCACGGGTTATATCGACAGCAGGTTGGTGATCGTAATGTTCTTGCTGGTCAGTGTAAGTCCAGATATTATGATCATTTGTGCCTTATTTTGAACCCACTTCGGTGTTATAGATGTTTATTTTTTTCTGCATCTAACAGCTTTCCCACAAGCACAACACGAAACTTACTACGTGGCGTTTCCTGCACGGCTGTAGTTGCATCAGTAAATGAATCACCTTTTTCAGTATATACTGACTCTTTTGCGACCTTAAATCAACATAGGCACGAACAATACGAGATGGAATAGAAGGGAGAACCGATAGAGATACTAAAAGTACCCTCCGCCACACACCGTCAGTTGGCTTGCGGAGTATGGATGTAGATGTAAATGTAGATGTAGTTTAATGGCTTGCCTTTGCCGCATCCACCTGGACGTACGAACCAACCTTAAAGCATACGACCCCTACAAGCTGAAATTATTAGTCTGCAAAGGAAGTAAATACTGACGTAAGATTGTTCAGTAAAGGTCCTCAGCTACTAAAAAAATTTCTGCACTTATAACCATAAACACTGTTTGTTGTCGTCTTCAGTCCAGAGGCTGTTTTGATGCAGCTCTCCATGTTACTCCATCCTGTGGAAGCCTCTTCATCTCCCAGTACCTACTGCAACCTACATCCTTCTGAAACTGCTTAGTGTATTCATCGCTTCCATTTATACCTTCCAAGCTACTCTCCAATACTAAATTGGTGTCCCCTTGATGCCTCAGAACATGTCCTAGCAACAGATCCCTTCTTCTACTGGTGCTGTGCCACAGATTTCTCTTTGCCTCAGTTCTCTTCAGTACCTCCTCATTAGTTATGTGATCTACCCATCTAATCTTCAGCATTCTCCTGTAGCACCACATTTGGAAAGCTTCTATTCCCTTCGTGTCCAAACTATTTATTGTCCATGTTTCACTTCCATATTTGGCTACTCTCCATGCAAATACTTTCAGAAATCAAAATAACGAAATGGAAAGTGGGAAAAAATGACCTGAAAGATAGCTGAATACTGTAGTCAGTAATTTGCTCCATACCTTCTCCGCGATCGTCTACACGAACAGAGATAATGTAAGATATTATATCAGCAATTCATTCTGGCGGTTGGCACCCGATAATCAGTCGTATCCCGAGAAAGTTTCCCACATGGTGTGCAGGCAGGCCAACCAGAGATTTAACGTTCCTGCCGACCCCAGGCTGGAAGCGTAATGCTCGGAAATTTTTCTTCATTAACTGCAGCAGCGCGTTAGACACAAAGCGAGATGGCCGTTCCATTTTGGCGGATGAACTGAACCGGACGGCCTATCGGGTGAGTGCAGACCTAGGCAGAGAGCCCGCAGTCGTCCCCTCTCCGTCTCCCGCCAAGCACAGAGCGCGGACAGGGGACGGTGCGACAGGCAGGCAATCCGTCAGGTGGAGAGGAGGTGAGTGGAGTGGAGTGGAGGTCCGGCTCATTTCCGCGGCTGCGCCCGGCTCGTCACGGCCCGCCGCGGGCTGCCGCAGTTGCCCGGTTGGTGCGAGCACAGGCGCTGCTGACAGCTGCCGATATCCCAGCGCCGCGCCGCGCGGGCCTGCCTACCTACTGCCGCCCTGATATATACCTGGCGCGCAAAGCGATCCTGCGGCTGCGGTGGCCGCTGCGGTTGTCCCAGATTAATCAGCTGCACGCACTGCAGCTCAGGCCGAGTGGAAAACGATGGTTGCAGCACGACTTTTGTCTGACGTATCTATAAAATTTATCGCTTTCCTCAACTTCTCTTCAGCCCTCTTAACCCAGAGATGTGAAAACGATGTCCACGGGGGAATTACACGTCTTGGAGCTTTTCCATAGCGTAATTTGCAGAGCCAGACAAGGCATACTTCGTCGAGACAAATGTGGCCAATGAGATGAAGGATCGTTATCTAAATGTCTACCCATTACTCTTCCTTGCTGCTAAGAACGAATCGTGGAAGACGCCAAACTAAATTATGTCCTTTGCGGTTCTCATATTACGCGACTCATTAGATGAGATTTGATTGAAATTTCTAATATCGCTGAGAAGGGGATGGCAACCAAACGACTATTCAAGTTGGTCTGTAAAATCTATGAGTCTGGTGACGTAGCATAAGACAATCGGAAAGATTTCGTCCACATATTTCAGAAGATAGCAACAGCAGACAGATGTGAATACTGTTGTACGATCAACTTTACATCTCAAGTTCCCAAGTTGCTACCAAGAAAAATATAGAAAAGAATGACAAAAAACTGATAATAAGTAGCTTAACATGTCCTGTATCCAAGCTGCTGACAAGAATAATATACAAAAGAATGGAAACGAAAACTGAAGAGCTGTTAGATGACGATAATTTCGGTTTTACAGAGGGAAAGATACCATAAGAGCAGCTATGATGCTGATCATGGTGATGGGGCCAAGGCTGAAGAAAATGTAAAATAATGCAAAATGCTCAAAGTTCAGGGAAAAAAGGAACATTACAGTGAAAGACGAGTGATATACAACATTTACAAAAACAAAGAGGGAGACTGAAAGACCAATAAGGTATTTTTAGAATCAAAAATGTGTAAGACATTGATTCAGACTTTCTTCCCTACTGTTCAATCTATACGCCGACGAAGCAATGACGGAAACAAATGAAAGCATCAACACCGGTACTGAAATTCAGGTCGAAAGGATATACAGGGTAAGATATGCTGATGACATTATTATCCTCAGTAAAGCGATGAATTACAGTATCTGATGGATGACAGTGACAGTCTAATGAGAACAGAATATAGACTGAGAGTAAACTGGGAAAAGTCTAATGTAATGAGGCTTGACAGAAATGAGAATAGCGAGAAACTTAACGTGATAACGGGGAATCTCTAACTAGACAAATTTAAGGAATTCTATTACATTTGGATCAAAACAACCCATGTCAGACAAAACAAGGAGAACATAAAAGCAGACTAGCACAAGTGGAGAGGGAGTTCTTGTCTTTAATTTGAAGAAGACATTTCTGAGAATGTGTGTTTGGTGCTCAGCACTCTATAGCAGACATGTTATGGACAGTGGGGAACCGGAACATAGGAGAAACGAAGATTTTGAGATGGGGTGTTCAGAAGGTGGACTGATAATGAATCAAGAAGTCCTCTGCAGAATCGGTGAAGAAAGAAACGCATGGAAAACACTGACAAGAAAAAGGGACGAAATGATAGGATGTGTGTTAAGGCATCAGAGATTAAAATTCATAGTTATACTATAAAGGCTACAAACTGTGGAGGAAGACTGACATAGGAATGTATCCAGCAGCCAATCTCTTCCTTTCAAAGCAGCACTTGCTCCTGATACTTATCTCTTTCATGTATTCCAATCTCCCACCCCCCACCCCCACCCCCCAAAAAAAATTGCCTCTATACCTCCACGACGTAGCATAAAATTTATTCTCTCAAGTCTTAACACGTCCTGTCATCCTCCAACATGTTCTTATCTATATTTTAGACATGTTCCTCACCTCATTGATTCTGCAAAGGAACTCCTCATTTCCTATCTTATAAGTCCATCTAATTTTCATCATCCTTGTTCTATCACATCTTCAGCACTTCTCTTCTGTTCACGTTGTCGCTCTGTCCATAATTCACTACCACACTATGCTATGCTCCAAACGCACATGCTCATAAATTTTTTCCTCAAGGTTGATGTTTGATGCTAATAGAGACCCAGAGTTTCATATTTTCCCTGAGTGGATAGTTCTCCAAATAAGGGTGAACCAGTTTACAAATTGTAATAGAAGCAAAATTCATAACAACATCACTTTTAGGAAAATGAAGTATAGTAAAAGGCGACATGATTCTTAGAACATTATAAAGAAAAGGAAACAATCGCTTGCAGAATGTAAAACCTGTGCTCAGCTTTGCTTGTCGTGAAATGAATATATCTCATAAATCATCCAAATTTCATCTATCGGTAATATTACTATAAAAATGGGTAGTAGCTAAGTGATTGACTCCATTGTCGATCATAGCTGTTTCTAATCAACGTACAAACTTCTCATTTAAATAACTATAATGCGGTTTCAAAAGCACTAAATATTAACTATATGCTTCTGTAGTCCAAAATTATAGCACTATACACCTTGACTTTGCAAAGTAGTTATTAATTTTGTGTAAGTAATAATAATTTTCATACTGTTAATGATTATTTGGATATTTTTAAAAAAGGAAAACGGTTGTTTTATTGTACACTGGCTTCTATTCCCTTATTGTCGAAACTGTTTATCGTTCTGCTTTCACTTCCATACAAGACTACGCTCCAGAAAAATACATTCAGAAAAGACTTCCCCATATTTAAATCTATATTCGATATTAATAAATTTCCGTTCTTCAGAAACGCTTTTTTTGGTATTGCGAATCTAAATTTTGTATCCTCTCTACTTCGGTCATCATCAGTTATTTAGCTGCCCAAATAGTAAAACTCATCTGGTACTTTAAATGTCTCGTTATCTGATCTAATTCCATCAGCATCACCACATTTAATCCAACTATATTCCAAAATTTTGTTTTGCTTTTGTTGATGTTCATCTCACACCCTTATTTCTAGTCAATACCATTTAGTTCAACTGCTCTTCTAGGTCCTTTGCTGTCTCTGACTGAATTATGGAGTCATTTGCAAACTTTAAAGTCCTTATTTCTTTCCCCTGAACTTTAATCCCTACTACAAATTTTTATTTCGTTTCCTCTACTGCTTGTTCGATATACGGACTGAATAACACCTGGAATAGACTGCAGCCCTGTCTCACTCCATTCTCGACGACTGCTCCCTTTTCTTGCTCCTCGACCCTCATAACTGCACCCTGGTTTCTGTGAAAGTTGTAAATAGCCTTTCGTGCTATTTTTCTGCCACTGCACCCTCAGTGTTTCAAAGAGAGTAATACAGTCAACGTTGTCAAAAAAGCTGTCCTAAATATAAAACTGCTGTAAACCTTTCTGTAACCGATCTTCTACGAAATGTCATCTGGTCAGTGTTTTCTCGTGAGTTCCTGCACTTCCCTGGATTCCAAACTGATCTTCCCCGAGGTCGGCGTCTACCACCTTTTCCATTCCCCTACAAGGAATTCGTGTTAGTATTTTGCGACCATGACTTATTAAAGTGGTTGTTCAGTAATTTTCACAACTGACACTAAGGCTAGCCGCAGCTAAGGACAAACAATGTCTGATGAAAAGTAATTTTACTAAGTCTTTTTATGTTGTAAAAATTAGCGCTCTGTATTTACTGCTCTCCTAAGGTAAGCGCTCAGAATAGGCAACGGACTGTCACGAAAATGAAAAATATAGATTCATGCACTGAGAAAACGTTGGTTGTCCAGACGAAACTGCTGCCAATCCGTATGATTGGGGTTGCTACATCCAAAAACATGAAAGTCGTTCTCGGTGATATATTATGCTGGACGAGTAGTGCTAGAAGCCGGAATACCGTCTTCAGCAGAAACCAAATCAGTTGTGAATTTTCGAAATAATCAACTACAGTCAGCTCTTCGCGAAGACCACGTAAAAACTGCTGATATTAAAAGCTCAGTCAGTAAATAGTCTTCTAATTTGGCCATTGTAATATCAACTAGTTTCTCAGCTACTTAATTATTGTTTCTTCTTCAAAAATGGTTCAAATGGCTCTGTGCACTATAGGACTTAACATCTGAGGTCTTCAGTCCCCTAGAACTTAGAACTACTTAAACCTAACTAACATAAGCACATCACACACATCCATGGCCGAGGCAGGATTCGAATCTGCGACAGTAGCGGTCGCATGGTTCCAGACTGAAGCGTCTAGAACCGCTCGGCCACACCCGCCGGCTATGTGTCTTCTCCGTGATATAACTTCACGTAAAAGTAAACTAAGAGATCAATAAAGAAAATAAACATTTATCAATTCTTCTGGGAGAAGATATTAAATAATGTTGGTCATTTCACTTATACTTGTGTATAACACTTATCTCCACCTAAGCACTGATATTTCTATACCAAGAACGTTATTTTTCTCGGAAACATTTTGTGGAAGTCTCGATAGGATAATTTCAAACTTCACAAAAAAGTCATAATCTTTGTGATTGTGTTGGCTTGCAGTTCATTGCTTGGGTTGTCCACTCGGCGTTTCTGGAAGTAAACATCCTTTCGACGTTGGCATTATAGCCTAGAATGTCACGCTGTATTCTGCCAGCTTCAATAACTGTGAATAAAATACTTCTTTATGCAGCTATTTGAAATAAGCTTCCCATTTTTATGTGCCATACTGTTTATGAAGGCAGTGTTTGTGAATTCTGATCGAAACGTTTACCGTGACCTAACTTCACACATTTCTAAAATAAGTATCTGCTGCTTCTTCCTGGGTTGGAGGATCAGCTAATTTTATCCACTGAAAGTGATTTAATTCAAAGCTAAATTTTAAGAAGTATTTGGCAGTTATTTATATATCATTCATGTTCGCCCTAAATTCTTCCACTTGATTTAGATCTGTTTGTTGTACTCGCCTTAAGAGTCTGCTTAATTAGGTAGGACATTTAGGCCATTAGTTTCGAACCATCTTTAGTTCTCCACTTTCTATTCCACTGTTAAAAAGATTAACAAAACCCTGACGTGTATATTTTTGGCCAGACAGATCGTAAGACGCCAGACATGTCCGGCTAAACCCGCACACCCGTAAACAGTACTCACGATGTTTAGCAGCGGTCTCATCATTTGAGTAAGTTGATCTGCTGTCCGATTTGCAGAGTTGCCAAAAGTGAAACAACAGCGACACCAGTCTCTTGTTCCGTTAGGAACGCCGAAACATGTTTTTGATGCTGCTGCCTCACTTTGAAGTGGCTGCACTAACTTTTGAGAGAGTAGCTCTCGCAACGGTGATACGGCTCCTGTCCGACGTGGTGGAGCATTCGCGTAAGTAGGACAGTCGCATTAAGACGTAAGTACGTCATTGTAACCGCAGATAGCACAGATACTCTGCGAATGTTGTCTCAGAGTGTACGTATTTCCTCAAATCTACTGAGTGGGTGCAAATACTCAATATACTCATACCAACTGTCGGCACCGCTAGTAAACTTCATTTGACCAGGAATAACTTCTTTGCAAGTGGTACCTTCTTGTCATTGTTTCGTCCTTCATATTCTATTTTGCTCCAATGATAGTAGAAATTTTCATTCCTGCAGTTAGTCCTCTTCGTGATCCCCAATTTTAATGTTAACATTATAGCTGCTCCCATTTCTGCTACTTCTCATTTCTCTTCGATTTACTCTCACATCACTCTCTGTTATTATTAGCTTGTTCATTGCATTCAACTGATAGTGCAGTTCTACTTTACTTTCATCTTACTGTCGATATTCTCACCACGGAATTTGAATCACACTCCTCATCTTCCTTTCTTTCCGTCATTGTTCTCGGTGTATAGACTGAGCAATAATGGTAAAATACAGAGCCGTCTTCAACCGTTTCTAATCCGAGCTCTTCGCACTAGGTCATCCGTTCTCATTTTTCCTCGTTTGGGTGTTGCACATATTGTGAGGTACCCGTCTTTCTCTCCTACTTCAATTCTATTTCCTGAGAAATACCATCTTGCACCAAATGCATTGTGTAAACATTTTTCTAATATCACAACTTCAGTGAGAGTTTCTTGCTTTTTCTTCTTTCTGTTATCAAGTGCAATCTCAGCACTGTTTCTTTGGCATCTTATAAGTATCGTTATGTAAAACGTTTTATTAATATCTGCCGTTTCAAAGCACCGTCTCATCGTTGATCTCCTGAGAAAGTCGTCTTTTGGTATGATTTATTACAGTAAAATATTAGTGGCTAAAGACTTTTCGCATTTGGTGCTTTTTATTACTTGCGTTATGAAAGTATGCACAAATTCATTCAAGATACATCAGAAACGCGTTGTTTATGGTAGTAATTGTGACAGTTAAATGTCCGTTAAAGGCATCAGGTCGTCAAATTGTCAAAGATATAGCTACAGAAGAAAATAATATCTGTCAACTACAATTTTGTTAATCGGTAGACTACGGTTTTAGTCCCACTTACAGGAAATAATTCTATTTTGCTTCTTCTCTCATGGGCCCACAAAGAACTCCGCGGAATTGTCCGTTCCTTAATCGTTATTTTTCTCGCATTTCTTCCAGTACTCTTTCATTTGTTCACTTCATTCTTTCTACATGTCCTCTGATCACTTGAAGTTGGTCTTTCTCACTCTCCTACCTTAATAATCACTCCTGATTCAGTACTTTTCCCTAAAAGGTTCTCCCTCTTTCCTTTCTTCAGTATTGATATTATATTTTTTCCTAAATCCTTATTTATCTCTTGGATAACACTTGTTGACTTCTTATCCAACAAACATTTGAAAACCTCCTCAGTTAATCTATAGTCTTTCGTTGCACATCAATTCCAAAAAATACCAGTCATCTGTTTCTCATTATCACTGATATGTTTCCTGTGAATCGACAGATTTCATTGTTACTTCGCAATTTCCAGTCTTCCATAGTTTTTCGTGGAAATAATACTTCCGTAATTTATTCAACTTCCCTGAATTCCAATTTATCTGAATTATTTATTTATTTATTTATGCATTTATTTTACCTGGCAAGATTAGGGCCTTCAGGCCCTCTCTTACACCTAACCAGGCATACTCAGATTGAACGAGTTACAGTTACTAAATAACATTAAGAACATTTAACGTATTATGCAGTATTGATGTCAAACGAAAAAAATTTGAGATTATAACAGTAGTACAATGATAGTTATAACAATAAAAATAATTATAAGAATCAACGATAATAATGATAATAATAATGATAATAGTAATAATAATAATAATAATAATAATAATAATAATAGTGACTAAGTATATGAAAGTAAACATACATTTCTTTTGTGAATGTCAGTTAGTTGGGAATTTTCTCGTTATATTCTTGCAGCTTGTGAGTTATTCTCATCGAGCAGAGACATAAGACGATAGAATGGGGTGAAAGAGATATACACTCCTGGAAATTGAAATAAGAACACCGTGAATTCATTGTCCCAGTAAGGGGAAACTTTATTGACACATTCCTAGGGTCAGATACATCACATGATCACACTGACAGAACCACAGGCACATAGACACAGGCAACAGAGCATGCACAATGTCGGCACTACTACAGTGTATATCCACCTTTCGCCGCAATGCAGGCTGCTATCTCCCATGGAGACGATCGTAGAGATGGTGGATGTAGTCCTGTGGAACGGCTTGCCATGCCATTTCCACCTGGCGCCTCAGTTGGACCAGCGTTCGTGCTGGACGTGCAGACCGCGTGAGACGACGCTTCATCCAGTCCCAAACATGCTCAATGGGGGACAGATCCGGAGATCTTGCTGGCCAGGGTAGTTGACTTACACCTTCTAGAGCACGTTGGGTGGCACGGGATACATGCGGACGTGCATTGTCCTGTTGGAACAGCCAGTTCCCTTGCCGGTCTAGGAATGGTAGAACGATGGGTTCGATGACGGTTTGGATGTACCGTGCACTATTCAGTGTCCCCTCGACGATCACCAGAGGTGTACGGCCAGTGTAGGAGATCGCTCCCCACACCATGATGCCGGGTGTTGGTCCTGTGTGCCTCGGTCGTATGCAGTCCTGATTGTGGCGCTCACCTGCACGGCGCCAAACACGCATACGACCATTATTGGCACCAAGGCAGAAGCGACTCTCATCGCTGAAGACGACACGTCTCCATTCGTCCCTCCATTCACGCCTGTCGCGACACCACTGGAGGCGGGTTTGCACGATCTTGGGGCGTGAGCGGAAGACGGCCTAACGGTGTGTGGGACCGTAGCCCAGCTTCATGGAGACGTTTGCGAATGGTCCTCGCCGATACCCCAGGAGCAACAATGTCCCTAATTTGCTGGGAAGTGGTGGTGTGGTCCCCTACGGCACTGCGTAGGATCCAACGGTCTTGGCGTGCATCCGTACGTCGCTGCGGTCCGGTCCCAGGTCGACGGGCACGTGCACCTTCCGCCGACCACTGGCGACAACATCGATGTAGTGTGGAGACCTCACGCCCCACGTGTTGAGCAATTCGGCGGTACGTCCACCCGGCCTCCCGCATGCCGACTATACGCCCTCGCTCAAAGTCCGTCAACTGCACATACGGTTCACGTCCACGCTGTCGCGGCATGCTACCAGTGTTAAAGACTGCGATGGAGCTCCGTATGCCACGGCAAACTGGCTGACACTGACGGCGGCGGTGCACAAATGCTGCGCAGCTAGCGCCATTCGACGGCAAACACCGCGGTTCCTGGTGTGTCCGCTGTGCCGTGCGTGTGATCATTGCTTGTACAGCCCTCTCGCAGTGTCCGGAGCAAGTATGGTGGGTCTGACACACCGGTGTCAATGTGTTCTTTTTTTCATTTCCAGGAGTGTATAAGAGGTAGATAGGTTTGAGGAAGAGAAAAAGAATGGTAAAATTCGAAGCTGTGATGGAGAGAAGAAAGAAAGAGATGTAAGGGGCACAACAATGGTGGCTATACCGTCCCTAATATGTAAGTTTTGAGTTCCCTCTTGAATGTTGAGTAGTTCTGGATAAGACGCAGATCACAGGGGAGTGCGTTCCATAGTCGTATGGCTGAGATGGAGAATGACACGGAGAAAGATTTTGTGTTATGTAAAGGTACAGCCAAGATGATAGACGTATCCGATCTGGTATTGCGATTGTGAAATGATGATAGATGTTTAATGTGAGAAGATAAGTATTGAGGGCACCAGTGGCTAAGAAATCGATGAAGTAAGCACATCGTGTGGAGATCGGGTGCCTTATGTGGGCGTATCCAACCTAGCTGGGAGTATGAAGGACTGATATGATCATACAACCGAATATTGCACACGTATCTGACGCAAGCATTCATCACTAGCTCGAGGCATCTAGAATTTTCACTATTTGTGCCGTGTTGAACTACATCACAGTAGTAAAGATTAGGCAAGACTAGTGTTTGGACTAATTTTTGTTTAACATGGGTTGGAAATATTTTTCTAAATTTTTGAATTGCATGTAGGGAGGAGAGCGATTTCCGGCAAGCTGTGACTGTTTGTTCTTCCCAGTTTAGGTGTTCATCCAAGATTATTCCAAGGTCTTTTACTGTTTTTTGGTATGGTAGTTGGGTACCATTGAGGAGTATTTTAGGGACCGTTTCGCGAAAGTACCGGCTGATTAACTTTGGATGAGATATAAGTGTGACCTGGGATTTCTTGGGGTTTAGTTTCAGACCTAGGTTCTGTGCCCATCGAGAAACAGAGCAACGATCTGCGTTCATACTCGCTACTGCGCCAGCAATGTTTTTGGGGCTTGCACTTATGTACAGTTGGATGTCGTCAGCATATAGATGGTAGCTGCAGGAGTGAATCACTGAAGAAATATCATTAATATACAGTGAGAAGAGTAGTGGACCAAGGACGGAGCCTTGGGGAACTCCAGAGTGCACGCTTTTCCATGATGACTTTTCCGACCCACAAACGACTTGTTGACTTCTGTTTTTGAGGTAGCTGTCGAACCAGTGTATTGCGCTGATTGAGAAATTCAGCTGTTTCATTTTAATTAGTAATATATCGAAGTCAACTGTGTCAAATGCCTTGCTAAAGTCAAGCAGTGTTAGGATAGTAGCTTCATGTCTGTCCATAGCATGTTTAATGTCATCAGTTACTTTGATTAATGCGGTTGCTGTACTATGGTGCTTTCGAAAGCCTGACTGATATTCGTCATGGATGTTATGAGTTTTGAGGTAATCCGTCAGCTGTTCATGGACGATGTATTCTAGGGCTTTAGATATTCCAGGTAGTACGCTGATCGGCCTGTAGTCACCTGGCGACTTAGGGTTGTCAGTCTTGGGTATAGGCTGGATTAAACTTTGCTTCCACTCAGTAGGATATATACTACTGACAAGAGACAGGTTGAAGATGTCTGTGATAACTGGAATAATAGTGGCTACGACGTTTTTAATCATGCCAATGCTCACTCCATCATTTCCTACTGCCTCGGAAGAGATTCTCATAATTGCCTTGTGTACTGTGCCGGTAGTGACATGTTTTAGGAAAAACTTGTCTCTCAAGAGATTGATATCTTGGGGCTGGTAATTTGTCGCTGCGTGGCAGATTACAGCTGTTGAGAAGAAATCGTTTAATTCTTCTGCAGACGCTTGATAAACAGCGTCATATCTTCGCTTCCCTATACCGAAACTGCGCAGCTTTTTCCACAGTGCAGCAGGTTTTGATATGCCGCATACGACAGAGCGGGCATGTCTGATTTTGGCATTTCTCACGCTTTGCTTCGTTCTGTTTCGGAGTTTCCTATAAGCTTCGTACGCCTCGGGAGTTGCGTTACGCTTGAAGGCCCTGTGTGCAGCATCACGTTTATTCATTAACTGGCGTAATGCAGTGGTGAGCCATGGAGCAGGAGCTCTCTTTACCTTGACAGTGCGTTGAGGAGCATGTTTATCATACAGTGCAATAATTTTGCTACATAATTGCCGAATTTTTCCGTCTAAAGTCGGTTCATTGCTTATATCATGCCAAGGGATGTCTGAGCAATCCTTTTGAAGAGCGTCATGGTTAACATTTTTTAAGTTTCTGTAGGTTACCAGGTGAGATTTTTCTTTGGTAGTATGCACTGAGTAATTTAAGAATATCACGTCATGAGCAGAGAGTCCCGGAGCGGATGTCTGATTGGCGCGGATTATTTTATCTGGTCGCTTTGTTGCTATTATATCTATGAGTGTGTGGCTGTGTGACGTGTGGTAAGTTGGGTCCAGCGGTGTGAAACTCATATCATTGGAGTGGAACAGTCGCCTTAGTTTTTCGGCAGAGGGAGATTTTAACTGTAAGTCGATGTTTGTGTCGCCCATAATGATTATGTGTTCATACTGTGTCACGAGTGAGGACAGGGCAGACTGAAAGGAGGACATGGCACCGACGTTTGGAGGTTTATAGATTACTCCAATTAGCAGTTTCTGATTTGATGTATTTATTTCGAAAAACAAGAACTCTGCTTCTCCTTCGCCCTTTGCATCCGATGTGCATAGTACAGTAGGTGTCAGATCAGAGCGAACATAGGCACCCACACCACCCCCGCGTCGTGTTTCACGATCTGCGCTTAGGAGAGAGTAACCAGCGATTCGGATAGCGTCGGAAGAAATGTTTGGTTTCAACCAAGTTTCAGAGACGAGGATAATGTGGAACAGCGATTGGCAGAACAGGTCACAGAACTCGTCGAAGTGAGCCGTTAGCGACTGCGCGTTCGCGTGGGCCACAAAGAGCCCGCCGCCTGAACCGGTCCGTCCCATTGTGCCCAACATTCGCTTGTATATATACGTACTGGCTTCGCTACTCCCTTGTAACCCCTTTTTTCGCACTCCTCGAAACAAGTTTTTTTAAAAAGAAAGGTCTGTTTTATATCACATGCCCTTCTCATTTCATGTACCTTTCCTTGAACAGCAGTTATTTGCCAACTTTTTCTGGGATTATCTCCCAAAGATACTCTATTTCGACATATCTATTTTCAGAACTTTCTGTGCATGTTTAACGTTGACTGGAAAATTAATTTTTCTGCAGAAATTCTTAAGCCGTCTCTACTGGCTGTTTCTACTAAGAGATTATTTGGTGTTAGAGTAGATGCCACGTTTTCATAAATTATAACAAAGTAAATTGCAAATATCAGAATGTTAATTCCAGTACTGTTGTTTTCTCTTCATATCCTTCACAATCGTGTTTGGTGAATCTTTATTCATTCCAAACTCTTACAATTTTTTCTAGAAAACAAAAAGAATAATCGTTGGGAATAGTCGACTACTATCTCGAAGGGTTTAGATTTTTTTGTATGAATATGCCTTTATTTACTGTGTCTTTGAATGTTTCGTGAGTAAGACTTCCTAATTTACGCTCTACACCATATTCTAGGTTATAAGAATTATGACTTTACGAAGATTGTCATTGTTTGGATTCCATTGCGGAAGATTTATCACATCACTTATGTGCTTGTCATTAGCTTTGATATATAGGCTCACCTAGAGCAGGTGCTGAACTCCCTGTAGTGCACTGCGTGTGGAAACATAATAAATCCCAATAAGATATTTATACTTATCCCTGGCTGTAACTCGTTTACAGATAATTCTTTTCGATGTTTGTCCCTCACTTAGTGCCTGACCAGTTTGTCATTTTTGTTTCACTTGATCCCCAAACAAATACTCCTGCTGAAACGCATGCTATCACATCTCAGTGATATGTAAAAAAAGGAATGGTCTTCTTTGTCTTGTACTTTGTCAATGAGTTACTGACAGTTGGTTCTCCTTGTGTACCAACGTGATGATTCCTCTTCTGTTCATTTCCCTTCTGCAATTACAGTACCGTCACTAGAAATCTCAAAGTCCACAGCAGAGGCACAATAATATTATTCCTGTCACTTATCGGGCTATGTAACCAATGGATAAGGGTCGTGTAAAGTGTCTGAAACGTATTAATTATGTGTATTTTCATCAGTTTCTTATTCTAAATCCTCAAGATCGCTAGGTTGTTGAAACAGCAACTCCAGTTCCTCTGGCGTATGCTTCTTTGTATGGAATTGTTTCTTCGAAATTTTTGCTACTGAAAGGTAATGAATGATCGTAATGGGATCAGTAAATGACAAAATAATTTTCAAATTGTTTTTTCTATCGGTATTCTGTTTTACAAACAACGAATTGTATAACGGTACTACAAATCTGTTCAATGCGAGTAAAGAAATGACCTGGTGTAATTCACAGTAATAGTATCATGTCGATAGCAAACAACATGGATAACTATTAAAGGCACAACAGTATTTAAAAGTGACCACAGATTTGTAGCAGTTACTCTTCACCGATTAAGTAAAGCGTTTCCGGGAATTCATACCTTCCTCAGTACCAGATTCAGGTGGTGATGCATTCCCTTACAACCACGAAGGGTGATTAAAAGAAAATGCTGTTCTGTTTTCTTTGTCACCTAATCACCTGCCAAGCAGCCACTGTTAAGCACTCGCCATAGAAAGTTCCCTATAACTGGATTCCTATTACGTATACTGATGAAGTTTGTTTGGATAGAAGCTGAAATTTTAGTTCAAAATTTAGTGACGCAATACACTACGCGAAAGATTTGAATAGAAACTGACTCCGGAGGCTGTGGCTTACGAACATACACAACGCACGATATTTTCCTGTAGACAACACTACTTGGCAGTGCTCCTGAGTGAATTTGAAAAATAGTTTATTGAATCTGAGAATATTAGAGATCACATAAAGATTCGTGGACAAAATACGTTGTTTCTTTTGTCTCTGTGTTTACTCCTTGAACTGTACAGCATTTTGGGTTTTAGCAGTAGGCTAGCCAGACATATGCTTGGGAGTGTACTCCGAAGTATCATACATACCGTGTAATGCATTTCCAATAACATAAAAATCTCTGTGTATGGATGAATAACGACTTGAAAGAAAATGTAAAAAATCAAGCGTTCATATTCCAAACAATGGCATAGGTATTCAGCAGAATAAAAAAATTACTAAGAAATGACACCTGAAATTTACAGTTTCGTCATTACATGATGAAACGCTACATTCTAACTGCCTAATTCTCTGAGTTCGAATCATGAACATTAAAAGGAGTCGTCTTTAAACATAGGAGACCTAATTAATATGCCGTGCCATATTATTCCGTTTCTATGTTAAAGCTGATATCAGAAATTAATCTGGGATCGTGATAAGGTTTTCACTGACAGACTGATTCAAGGGAAGGTTTGTGTATATTACTTATAACCGCAGGAATGAGAAGTGTGTAATCCATGTATTGTTATTCATTCTATATTTCATGGAAAGTGGTGGGATGAGCTTGTCAGTGACAGAGGTGGTCGTATCTGGGGGGGGGGGGGGGGGGGGGGTGGGGAGGGGAAGCAGTGAACAGGCGTCCCAGCTGCAGACAGCAGCGATGTTGGAACTGAAGCTATACATATCTGCACGTACAAAAACAAGTAGGAATTTTACATCACCCCATTTCTTTCCAAATTCTTAACAAAGAAAACGAAAAATGGCTCGACGTAACGCGTGTTCTAATGTGCCCAGATCACAAAATTAAAAAATTAAATAAATAAGTAAAATTATAGAAAATAATTCAAAAACCACTTGTATAACGACATTATAGTCTGGTTCCCTTGTTGCACAGTGTGGGAGACATTCTACTGGGTGATCAAATAGTCAGTATAAATTTGAAAACGGAATAAACCACGGAGTAATGTAGATAGAGTTGTAAAAATTGACACACATGGTTGGAATGACATGGGGTTTTATTAGAACCACCTCATAGTGCAAGATGCGTGGAAGATCTCTTGCGCGCGTCGTTTGGTGACTATCGGGTGCTCAGCCGCCACTTTCATCATGCTTGGCCTCCTAGGTCCCCAGACCTCAGTCTGTGCGATTATTGGCTTTGGGGTTACCTGAAGTCGCAAGTGTATCGTGATCGACCGATATCTCTAGGGATGCTGAAAGACAACATCCGACCCCAATGCCTCACCATAACTCCAAACATGCTTTACAGTGCTGTTCACAATATTATTCCTCGACTACAGCTATTGTTGAGGAATGATGCTGGATATATTGAGCATTTCCTATAAAGAAGATCATCTTTGCTTTGTCTTACTTTGTTATGCTAATTATTGCTATTCTGATCACATGAAGCGCTATCTGTCGGACATTTTTGGGACTTTTGTATTTTTTTCTAATAAAACCCCATATTATTCCAAGCATGTGTGTCAATTTCTACCCCTCTGTCTACATTATTCTGTGATTTATTCAGGTTTCTAATTTATACAGACTTTTTGATCACCCGGTATATTACCGGCGTGTTCCCAAACACGTTGTCTGCGTGTATAGGGATACAAACTGGTCCACGTTTGGTGCGTAATTAACACCCGACGCCAAGGGTAATTATATGTCATACGGGGTACGTCGAACTACCAACACATGTAACAAGTCACAGTGAAGTTCGTATGTTCAGCACTGAACTGTTTCATTCTCTATACCACACACAATTTCGATATATCACAGGAGGAAAAAATGGTTCTAATGGCTCTGAGCACTATGGGACTTAACTGCTGAGGTCATCAGTCCCCTAGAAAATAGAACTATTTACACCTAAGTAACCTAAGGATATCACACACATCCATGCCCGTGGCAGGATTCGAACGTGCGATAGTAGCGGTCGCGCGGTTCCAGACTATCGCGCCTACAACCGCTCGGCTACTCCGGCCGGCATCAGAGGAGGAGTAAAGCTTCTAATGAAAATGGAGATTAATTGCAATGTTTTGGTAGTTGATACAAGAAATGTCCTTTGAAATCACGGTTAGAAGTTTCTGCAAGTCTTCCACACAATATTCGTCGTTTAAGATGGTTCAGATGGCTCTGAGTACTATTGGACTCAACATCTGTGGTCATAAGTCCCCTAGAACCTAGGTTAGTTAGGTTTAAGTAGTTCTAAGGACATCACACACATCCATGCCCGAAGGCAGGATTCGAACCTACGACCGCAGCAGGCGCGCGGTTCCTGACTGAGCGCCTAGAACCGCTAGACCACATCGGCCGGCGTCGTTTAAGAACTCACTCGCTTCAGAGAAGAATGTTTCATTACTTCTCTGTCTTTAAAACTTTCAGAGACTGATGGAAATGTCACCACAATAATAGTTCACAGTGACGTGTTCCTGAAGTATTAACCATGATCTTCCTCATAATCTGGACAATGGGGCAGGCAGTCTGCTTGAGGGAACCCCACCCCCCGGCATAAGAAACAAATTTTTTATCACCAACCAAAATATAAAATAATACTGTGCATACAATGTGTCCGCAATCAATGCAAAACGCGTTTGATTACTTTCGTAGTCGTTTCTTGTCACACAAAGAAAAGGACAGCATCAGTTGTTCTCAACGGACTATGTATAAGCATAAGGGCAAAGGACAAATAGTTGTTTCTAGTCAGTTGGCCGTAAATACTTGTAATTGTGTGGTCACCGTCACTCCTCATAAGATGGATTAGGTATTAGTGGTTGCCGACCTCAGTCATTATCAATAGTCATTTCTTGGTCTACCGCAGTCCCCACCTATAGTGAGGATATTAAGGAATGATCTCACTGAGTTGCTATTCATCGCTTCTTTCTTTCTTTCTTTCTTTCTAACGCGATTGTCTCCATTTTTCTCTCTATGTAGTTACCCTCTTATTAACAACTTCTAAATTCAAATCATTACTTATGCCTGCATTCCTGCGTAGATACCATCTTGGCAAACCCTCCACCTTTGTCAATGATCTGTTTCCTGTAATCTTCCCTGTCTTTAGTTACAATCAACTTTTCCCTTTATTTCGTCACACATTGCTAGAAATGTGTATAGCTCTTAGCTAGTATCATAACGACACTTTCCTCCGCCGTCTAAATATTGAAAATTTTACACGTCTTTGATCATTTTGTTATTAATACTATCTTCCAATGTGCTTGGCATCTACCACAAATTTGATCCTGTGTCACGATTATGTTGATATTAAGGGATGGTGCTAACTGGAACCGTCTCAACATTCCGTGTTGAAACCTTATCATCTGCTAAGCATCCTCTGTTAAGCACTCGTCATAAATAACTATCGAAGTAATTTGTTAATAATGTCTAAGGTTTGAAGTAATAGATAAAGATACAGACAGGTCGAACAAGCAGTGCTTACTTAGACGGGGAGGATTTGCGACGGAAGTGTAGGCTTAGTGTACTGATGCTGTGATGGTATCAAGATTCTGGGTGGAACTATAATCCTGCATGGTCCGGATATATCATCAATTCACGTTGGACGTCTTGTCACCGTTACTTCACGTCACGTCATGTCAGTCACTCCCACCGATATCAGAAGTGGTGGTATTCGCAATATCCGTAAACGGGACGATCGCAATATCCGTGAACGAGACGAAGTAGAATATCACTAAAATGTCACGTCAAAGGATTGACGACCAAAATGTTCACATGTATTTCAAGACAACATTTTGCAGTAATGGTACATACGTGAGTAGTTTTAGTTGTGCTGTTGGTAGTTGAACATTATTACGCTGCTTATATATCACCTTAAGCCTTACATTGGTCATTAATGAATGTAACATATGTCCCACAATTGCTTGTTTCTGGCAAGAGAGGCCCATCACGTGGGAGAAGATATTCATGTAGAATTTTCAGTACTAGTGGGAGGGGAATGTCATAGAAGTAGAATTAGATGTTGTGATGTCTTAATGTGCCTTTAAGAAGTGTTTGCCTTCTTACAGTTCACTACAGTATCTGGATTACGAACTCTTTCAAGGATATTCATCGTGACTATTACCAGCGCCGTTAATAAACACAGTTTGGTTACTGCCATTTCCTTAACGCTGAGGCTAAATCCCGACGTTTGTATGAAGGGGTCCGTCATAAACACTCATTCACTCTTCAGTAAAGTGCAGTGCCATGCGACCTGGGCTTCATATTCCGCCTACTATGCATTACCTGCCATTTCATGGGACTTCGCGGTACTAGGACGTCTGAATCCATTAACGTCCAGTATGTGTCGATATTAATGCACAAGCAGATACGGAGGATGACTTCGTTGTGTGTTTCTACAGTTGGATTTTACTATGTGAAGAGGGGTGTACGAGCCTGTGAAGGTAGCAAGGAACACGAGGTCCCTTTGGATAGTGAACATGACTGAATACGTTGCTGACAATGAGACTGAAAGGTAACTACTGAAGCGAATAGTTGCGTATACGAATTTATAATCTGTCCTAGTCTGATATTGTGTAGAAATACGCAATTGTGAAATGACAAACATATTTTGAGATGTATCATTTCTTTAGCAGCAGCCCCGAATATAACTATGATTTACGTTTAACAAAGACAATGAACTGAAGAAAAATTTATACGGACTTTATAAGCAGTCTCAATAAACATTTGAAGATAATTATTTGTTACGAGTAACAAATATGAAGCGTATTTTTTAGGAGGACAATTTATGTTCAGGCAGCTGCCGTATCAAGAATTTTGAGTGTAACGTGCTATAGCTAATGTAAATTAACTCTTTGTGCTCTTCACAACTAGAAATATATTAAGTGGCATATCCACAAGTGGTGCAAAATAAGATAAATTGTAGTGAATACCACGGTGGCCGAGCGGTTCTAGGTGCTTCAGTCTGGAATCCCGCGACCGCTACGCTCACACGTTCGAATCCTGCCTCGGGCATGAATCCGTGCGATGTCCTTAGGTTAGTTAGGTTTAAGTAGGTCTAAGTTCTAGTGGACTTATGAACTCAGATGTTAAGTCCCATAGTGTTCAGAACCATTTGAACCATTTTCATGTGGTGAATACCTATTCTTGAAGGTAGAGGGTAGTAATTTCTTATCAACATGCATTCTATCGTATATTCGAATTCACTCAAAAAAATTGGTCATCTTACTGACCACAGTGTGAACAATTCTTTTTTATATAGGAATTTCTTTTATTAGGTTGTCGAGGAACGAGTATCCAACTCAACGGGTACAATTCTTCTGAACAACGTCATTTCCGCGTTTGGCTGTCTACATATTTGTAGTAAGCTAGAGTTGTTTCGGCATTATGTCATTTTCAATAACAGTCAGTTTATTTGTAGTTTTAATGCTTTATTCGTTTATCGGCAGAGCCTCTCGTGCATCTAGAAATTACACTATCTCTTGTCACAAACATACTGCGCTTCCCAGACAGAAGAAAAGTTTAATGTTTAGGCAACTGAGAAGCCACACTCACAGCTTAATAAATACGCACAATATGAACCATACGTCCCACACTTGAACTGTAATGCTACAAATGTAGTTCAAGTGATCCGCAGTTAAGGTAAGTAATATCCTTGGATTTCTTGTCAAGTGAAACTCTTTAGCTATGAATCTAATCCTCACGTTTTGTTAAAAACATGTCTGTCGCTGTATTTAGTTAGAAAAACATTAAGAGCTTTCGTGTCCATTACACAATTCTAACTTGAATATTCATAGAACTGCACAAATAATGAGGGGATGATTACTGAGGAATGAAATTCACGTACAGATAAGATGATATTAATTTCCTTGATCACCAATTTGTAGCCCCACAGCTCTTAGAGTCTCATCACACTCATCCATCAAAACTGCTGCTAATCCAAAAATATTTTAGATACTGAATAACATCAGACATATCACTGTGACGCCCTGTATTAAATACGTGAATGTGAAGAAGAGGAAGGTAGTCCGGAAACGGATGAGACTGGAATAAAAAGAAACAATATAAACAACTGACTGTTCGTATTGCTTTATTAATATAGAGAAGGAGAAAATTTGAAATAAATTGTCACTTAAATTATAGTTGCATCAGTGAGAGTGAATTAAGCACTTGATCTATTTACGACACAAAGTGAGCGATTTACTCACTGCCCCAGATAATAGGTGCATTAACTTTTAACTCGTAGCCTTCTTTTCATGTTGTCTGAAATTGCTCCGCTTCATAAAACGAAAACACTTTCAATACGGTTCCGTTTGGACAAGTTTTATTAAAATGGTTAGCCATTTATATTACATTTTTATAATTACTTTGAAAAAATGCCTGCTTTTAAAATGTTTTATCGGAAAATACTTGCAGTAGCGGAATTCTCGCAGTTCATTCCGCGTGCTGCACGTGGTTCTGGCCTTTCCCGCTGGTGGCAGCACCTTCCCCAGTTCTCCAGCAATGCGAAATGCGACCGAAACTGATGCATCAGTAACAATATTAGCACTTTTCAGCGTATGCTTTCTGTTGATGTTGGTTAGTACGTATGTGTACCTTTCAATTTATTCAGAAAGCAATTATAATCGTGAATGGAGGATATTAACGCTAAAAAACACTGATTAAAGTAAATCCTCACTTGAGTATTTTCAATTTCACTGCTGCAAGATGAAGTCAAATTATGTATAAACTGATTTGTGTTCTCAACCATTATAGGTTATACGTTTAGAGCAGAGAATAGTTCGTGCACTTCAGTCCTAGAAAGTTGATAAACAGACTGCTCTAACAACCGAGGAATAAACCATAGAATTTAATCTGTTGTATCATTGACACTACAGATTCTTTTTTAGTAATTTTAGTCATTTCGATCTCGTGGTAGCTATGACTTGAAAGAAGTAAATAACACAAAGGTTAACGTAGTCTCAAAGTTCATTCTCATAAATTTCTTAATCAACTATATCCTAAAAATAATACTAAACGTCAGATTTGTACGGTATGCTCATGTTGTCAAACAGCAATTTAAATATTTTGGCTCTGTTTTCGCACCTACAGTTTCTTTGGAGAAAACAAAATCCTGTTGTAGCCTAACAGTAACTATCCACTTCAATAAATGTATGACATGTAAAGGAAAGAGGAAATCTGTACCACAGATTTACTTACAAATCTGGGACCTGATGATGACAACAAGATCGACTGCCGAAATATTGTGACCTTTGTACATGCACACCAGGCTGTTCACCCGAGATTTATTTCGTCATTAAATACGCCTGTAGAAGTTTAAGAATCACACCAGTTTAAAGTAGATTAGCAATTTGGTGTAGCTAATTTATCTTTCAAACTAAAAAATCATTAGCACAGTATACTACAGTATGTGAGCACACCTGATGATGGCAACAAGGTCTATTGCCAAAACATTATGTCCTTTGCAGACTCACACTTGGCTGTTCACCCGTCATTTATTCCGTCGTGAAATACGCCTGGAGAAATTGAAGAATCACACCAGTTTGAAGTAGATTAGGAACTTGGTTTACCTAATTTATCGTTCAGATTTAAAAAAAATCATTATCAGGAGTGAAAGAAGCAGTAAGCGACAGTAAAATTCTCTAAGAGACAGATGAGTAGTGGGCTATTTACCCATTTACGATCGACTACCACAACATTTAGAAAAGTGAGATCATTTTCAACAGCTTATAAATCCAAATATTGTAAAATCATCTTCTCCTTCACTTAGGAGAATTGCCATGAGTGAGAATCCAACTCACAACCTTAAGATTAAAAGACTTACCAGCTCCTCACTTACATCTAAACGACGTGGTGATATGGTTCGACCACTATAGATTCTTCATCAGAAAAATGATGTACTAATTCCTGAGTAGGTAACCAAATTAAGATTTTCACCCCAGGCAAAACTTTGGTAATTCTTTCTATAAAATTATGTACAATTCGTCTCGCAACCTTGTACATATGACTATACACAACGAAATCCATCTACAGTGCGTTGAGGTGGATCTTTCATAACGATGTTAGCAACTTCCTGCTACTTTGTATTCACGTCTCCCACGAGGGGAAAAATGTATGTTTTGCATCTGTACGTACAGTAATCTCCCTCCCCCTGTCACACGATGGAAGCAGCAAGGTTCTCCCAAAATCTTCCTCGCATTACGGTTCGTTAAGTTTACCCAAAAGAACTTCATGGTGGAAATACCGATTCTCGACAAACCTTGTCTTATTAATTCCCATACCTTTCTTGTTAGACTTTCATACGAACGTTACCCACCTACCACAATTTCAGCAGAGGTTCTCTGAATTCGACCGATTTCTATTACCATGTCATAAGAGTTGAAAATTCTCGAGCAATACTCAGATTTGCCTCATTATTGTCTCCTGTTGTGTGGTCTTTACCGATGCTGTGTGTGTCATTACAGTAAATGTTTTCCCATCCTCAAGTGTTCATGCCATCTCATATCTGTTCTTAGAACCATCCATAAATACTTTAACAATGTAAAGTTCTCCAGATGTTCGTGAGTATCCTGCAAGTGGATACTATCGAGGTCTTCTTATTTTTAGAATCGTTACTCACATTTTATCAAAATCTTTTGACATATCTGTCTTTGGGGCCAAGATTCGTTCCTTAGTTTTTATGAGGTTGTAGTTGCTGAGGCATGACGTAAGATGAGATGGGGAGAGAGGCCAGCAACAGAGGGTACAAGGAGTATCAATTCCGTGAGACATTTCGCAAATTTAGTAGGCAGGTAATCTGACTGGTTGCCGCCACAGGAGCCATTGCAAAAAACTTCCAACGCGTGAGATAATTCATATTTAACTATCAGTCGTAATAAATTCTCACTAGCAAGCATTACTTGACTTGTTTGAAATCTCACTCTTCTAACAATTTTCATCAGTGTTTAAGATTTCGAATGTTCGCCACATAAAATTGTATTTAAAAACCTCAACTCCGTGTGCAAAGCTGAGACGAACAGTGTAACAGTGTGTATCATTCTTATGAACATGTTTTCTACAAGAATAAAGTAATAAGATTTTTGATTGATCTTAATGAGAACTATGAAACGTGTGATTTTGTAGATGCGTGTATGAATAACGTCTTATTAGCAGTTTACAGCTTCATCTGTTTCGTGTGTTTTGAGTGAAAAAAAAGCTCTTGGACACCAAACTTCGAACTTAACAGATCATTTAGTAGAATTGAGAGTCTTATCATCTCACCAGTTACCTTACTGCCTCACTTCGAGTACAACGATCTCGCAACCCGAGCTCCAGGTCTGCATTGGGATATCGACGTCTATAGAAGTTCTCAGTTTAGTGGAGTGCTAAAAAATGTGGGTGTTTTACCCCGAATAGGCAGATCACAACTTGGCCTGTCACACGTCCATCATTTCCAGTACAAATTGAAAAAGTTACATGTGATTCATGTTAACACGGAGGAAGGAAACCAAAGGCTAAATTAACATGAAGAATTAGTGTTGATGTTGAAACAAGCTATTATCGTCCAATTCGGCCGTTAATTCAGTTAACTTGACGGGAATTCCATATTACCGCTCGTTTTAATCCCATCCGATTATCATTCAGCTTCTCTTCTCCACATCGCACAATCCTTTTCCCTCACTGTACCACCGTAACGCAGAGCTGCAATTCATTTCACCAACTGGAAAATGTAATTACACCTATCCGTAAGTTCTTACAATCGACCAACGAAAGTATTGTCAGTGTAGACAACAACGTCGCTAGTAGATCATCTGGTTATTGTGTTGGCCTTCTTTAATAGATCGTTAATGCATATGAGAACGTTAATGATCACATTACTCTTCATGGTAGCGCAGCCGATGTTATTTTCATATCTGCTGAACATTCGACGCTGAGCGGAGCGTGATGGATTTGTCGGAAATTCATCCTATACATTGCCTACCTGTGACGACAATCCATCTGAGTCTTAATAAAACCAGATATTTGTCCGACCACAATTAGCTCAGGATAGATGAAGTATTGCTCTTTAACCCTTTTGCACCCTTTTTTATTCATTCTGAAGAGACAGTCGCTATTGCAGTGCATCTAGTTACATTTTGTTAAGGGGAAACGTATGAGAAAATACAAGTGTACGTATAAGTTTGTGTAAAATTAATAGAACAAATATTTCACATGTTGTCATTATTTTATTGGCTAACGTGGATGTTTTTCAATCTTTTTGAAACATAATTTGAACAGGACGTAGCTATATAGTTTTGAAACACGTACTGACACTAGGCGAACATTTTCTCAAAATATTTCTTTAATTATCATACTCAAAATGTGGTTAGTCATTCTTAGTGGCTAGATAAGCAAATCGGAGCACCAGTTTCTTATCAGTCTTAGACCTCTGGGGCGCCCTGTGTGCCCGAGCGGTTCTAAGCGCTTAAGTCTGGAACCACGCGACCGCTACGTCGCAGATTCGAATCCTGCCTCCGGGATGGATGTGTGTGAGATCCTTAGGTTAGTTAAGTTTAAGTAGGTCTACGTTCTAGGGGGGATCCCCGCCACTGCCTGAATTTTAATAAATAATCAGCATTGGCGGCCGAAGACTTCCGGCATAAGAAGTCAGCCTCATTCTGCCAACGGCCTTGTCAAAGAGGGCGGAGGAGCGGATAGAGGTTCAGGCCACTCTCTTGTCCTAGGGGTGGGAATTGCCCCTAAAGGAGGAAGAATCAGCAATGATCAACGACATGAGGATGCAGAAGGCAATGGAAACCAATGCATTAAAGACACGTAAGTATCCACAGGACATGTGGCCTGTAGTTGAAGAAGTGCCATGATGATCTCTCCATTGGCAAAAGATTCCGGAATAGTCCCCCATTCGGATCTCCGGGAGGGGACTGCCAAGGGGGAGGTTACCATGAGAAAATAATTGAATAATCAACGAAAGGATAATGTTCTACGTGTCGGGGCGTGGAAAGTCAGAAGCTTGAAAGTGGTAGGGAAACTAGAAAATCCGAAAAGGTAAATGCTAAGACTCAATCTAGATATAGTAGTTGTCAGTGAAGTGAAGTGGAAGGAAGACAAGGATTTCTGGTCAGATGAGTATCGGGTAATATCAACAGCAGCAGAAAATGGTATAACAGGTGTAGGATTCGTTATGAATAGGAAGGTAGGGCAGAGGGTGTGTTACTGTGAACAGTTCAGTGACCGGGTTATTCTAATCAGAATCGACAGCAGACCAACACCGACAACGATAGTTCAGGTATACATACCGACGTCGCAAGCTTAAGATGAACAGATAGAGAAAGTGTATGAGGATATTGAAAGAGTAATACAGTATGTAAAGGGGGACGAAAATCTAAGTCATGGGCGACTGGAATGCAGTTGTAGGGGAAGGAGTAGATGAAAAGGTTACAGGAGAATATGGGCTTGGGACAAGGAATGAAAGAGGAGAAAGGCTAATTGAGTTCTGTAACAAGTTTCAGCTAGTAATAGCGAATACCCTGTTCAAGAATCACAAGAGGAGGAGGTATACCTGTAAAAGGCCGGGAGATACGGGAAGATTTCAATTAGATTACATCATGGTCAGACAGAGATTCCGAAATCAGATACTGGATTGTAAGGCGTACCCAGGAGCAGATATAGACTCAGATCACAATATAGTAGTGATGAAGAGTAGGCTGAAGTTCAAGACATTAGTCAGGAAGAATCAATACGCTAAGAAGTGGGATACGGAAGTTCTAATGAATGACGAGATACGTTTGAAGTTCTCTAACGCTATAGATACAGCAATAATGAATAGCGCAGTAGGCAGCACAGTTGAAGTGGAATGGACATCTCTAAAAAGGGCCATCACAGAAGTTGGGAAGGAAAACATAGGTACAAAGAAGATAGCTGCAAAGAAACCATGGGTAAGAGAAGAAATATTTCAGTTGATCGATAAAAGGAGGAAGTAGAAACATGTTCCGGGAAAATCAGGAATACAGAAATACAAGTCGCTGAGGAATGAAATAAGTAGGAACTGCAGGGAAGCTAAGACGAAATGGCTGCAGGAAAAATGTGAAGACATAGTAGGAAAGAATACATTGAAAGCCTCTATTAGGGTGAAGATTTGTCTGATGTGATGGAAGAAGAAACAGGAGTCGATTTAGAAGAGATAGGAGATCCAGTATTAGAATCGGAATTTAAAAGAGCTTTGTAGGACTTACGGATAAATAAGGCAGAAGGGATGGATAACATTCCATCAGAATTTCTAAAATCATTAAGGGAAGTGGCAACAAAACAACGATTCACGTTGGTGTGTAGAATATATGAGTCTGGCGAAATACCATCTGACTTTCGGAAAAGCATCATCCACACAATTCCGAAGACGGCAAGAGCTGACAAGTGCGAGAATTATCGCAAATCAGCTTAACAGCTCATGCATCCAAGCTGCTTACAAGAATAATATACAGAAGAATGGAAAAGAAAATTGAGAATGCGCTAGGTGACGATCAGTTTGGCTTTAGGAAAAATAAAGGCATAAGAGAGGCAATTCTGACGTTACGGCTAATAATGGAAGCAAGGCTAAAGAAAAATCAAGACACGTTCATAGGATTTGTCGACCTAGAAAAAGCGTTCGACAATATAAAATGGTGCAATCTGTTCGAGATTCTGAAAAAAGTAGGGATAAGCTATAGGAAAAGACGGGTCATATACAATATGTACAACAACCAAGAGGGAATAGTAAGAGTGGACGATCAAGAACGATGTGCTCGTATTAAGAAGGATAAAAGACAAGGCTGTAGCCTTCCGCCCCTACTCTTCAATCTGTACATCGAGGAAGCAATGATGGAAATAAAAGAAAGGTTCAGGAGTGGAATTAAAATACAAGATGAAAGGATATCAATGATACGATTCGCTGATGACGTTGCTATCCTGAGTGAAAGTGAAGAAGAATTAAATGATCTTCTGAACGGAATGAACAGTCTAATGAGTACACAGTATGGTTTGAGAGTAAATCGGAGAAAGACGAAGATAATGAGAAGTAGTAGAAATGAGAACAGCGAGAAACTTAAGATCAGGAATGATGGTCACGAAGTTAAGGAATTCTGCTACCTAGGCAGTAAAATAACCAATGACGGACGGAGCAAGGAGGACATCAAAAGCAGACTCGCTATGGCAAAAAAGGCATTTATGGCCAAGAGAAGTCTACTAATATCAAATACCGGCCTTAATTTGAGGAAGAAATTTCTGAGGATGTACGTCTGGAGTACAGCATTGTATGGTAGTGAAACATGGACTGTGGGAAAACCCGAACAGAAGAGAATCGAAGCATTTGAGATGTGGTGCTATACAGGTAGACGAATGTTGAAAATTTGGTGGACTGATAAGGTAAGGAATGAGGAGATTCTACGCAAAATCGGAGAGGAAAGGAATATGTGGAAAACACTGATAAGGAGAAGGGACAGGATGATAGGACATCTGCTAAGACTTGAAGGAAAGACTTCCATGGTACTAGAGGGAGCTGTAGAGAGCAAAAACTGTAGAGGAAGTCAGAGATTGGAATACGTGAAGCAAATAATTAAGGACGTAGGTTGCAAGTGCTACTCTGAGATGAAGAGGTTAGCACAGGAAAGGAATTCGTGGCGGGCCGCATCAAACCAGTCAGTAGACTGATGACCTAAAAAAAAAAAGAAAAAAAGAATAAAAAAGTTCTAGGGGACTGATGACCTCAGATATCAAGTCCCATTGTTCTCAGAGCCATTTGAACCATGTTTTTTATTCTTCTGGCAATTAAGTGTCTTTTAAATTTATGTGTAAGATACATAAGAATTCTACCTTCACAAAAATTTAAATAACTTCGATACTAACTCACTCTGAAAAATTTTGTATCGCGGAAAGTTGTGTTACAGTATACACAAAGTCTCCAACAAATTTAGTTTAGTATCTGAAACATCTCAGAAGAAAATATTCTCTATACTCTTACAAACTGAAATTTTAGGAAAAACTGAAGAATGGCTTTATTTGGATTTCTGTTGGCTATAACCATACATTTGCCCTGTAGAGTCTTCAAGGGCTCTTTTCTTTTTTGTCAAATCCTTCTGGCGTCCCGTTTTCGCTACATCGGTTACTTGCATTTCAGAACTATGATTTTCTACATTATCAGTCTTTTTCAGTAGGATTTAACTGAAGCAACCTGCACCAAATCGTAGTCTGACAAACTTCCTGATTCTTCCAGTATTACCATAACTGAACATCACTCCAGGATCATATGACGAAATTGTAACACTAATAGGTCAGCAAAATGTCTTGGGACGTCTCTTCTAAATGAGGATTTTTAAGGTTTCGTTGGTGTTTTGCGTTCCACCATGTGTGCATCGCGTCATAAATGGGCTCACAGACTTCTATACTTCACCTATATCTTCTCTCATGGCAAGAACTAATATAATATCTGAAACAGGGACAGATTCGTGTAAAAAAGGAGAGGTGGTATTGCGCACTGGATGAAATTAGATGGATTTTACATCATTTGTAACATGAATGAAACTCTGATAATTGGAGATAGTATTTCGGACTGCTGAAAAACTATTTTGATAAATTTTACTTACATTCCACCTTAACCCTCAGAATGGCCTTCCAACAGTTTCGCAATAAATTTCGATTTAGCTGTTACGCAACGGAAAGGGTCTTCAGTATTTTACCAGGAGAAATGGCAATACTGGGAGACATAGTTTCAATTTGTGCACATATAAGAGAGAGATTACAACAAAACTCTTATGCACGCATCTACGTTTGTGAAATTCATAACAAGGCAACTTAAGTTGTACCGTAGTAAGAAATTACAATCGACTTCCTAAAGATCGGGTCACTATACTCGTTTGGTCAAAATGACGTAGGTGACAGTATTGTGGCTCTTAAGTAGCTTCATTATTGCATTCCTCACAAGAAGGCTTCTTTTTTGTCTCTAACAGTCTTTAATCACTAGATTTAAAATCTAAAGTTACTTCCTTTTTATTTGCAGAACAAGGATTTCTGTAGACTTTATAGGTTTGGGCTGTAGAAGCCATGTTTACTGATTACTTTGCGTCACTCGTATATTTCGACAGGTCTCTAAAACACTTAGTATATTTAACTATATGGGACTGATAATAGCAGCGAGTTTTAGACTATTTCGCTGTGTAAAACTACGGACTACTTTCGGAAAACGGGCGGAAGATATATATGAGCTTCGAAACTGAACCTATAGCACGATGAGGGCAGATTTCACGCATGTCACGTGCACTATGAAATACGAAGTGACATCTAATAGACAGTCTAGTACCGAGTTAAGTGGCTCTTTGAAAATTACGGGGACGCGACTGGGAAATCCTGGCTGGGAACGCAATTAGCGATCAGTCAGAGCCTCATGGCCTTTGTAACAGCCGCATGGGGGTTTCATTGCTGGTCCGACATTCTTCCGTGAGATAATTTAAATTCAACTAACCTCAGAAGCTCTGGGAACACAAAGGAATCCTGCAGTTCGTAGCCATTCCTTATTGTTCACCGTAAATTGAAAATGTGTTTATGTTCTTATTTGTCTTTTCCACACATCAGTTTGGCGTAAGCTGTTCGAATGTAGCCTTACTTATCACATGCAGGCTTAAAGTTCTCTGTCATTATTTAGGCATATTCGTTCATGAAATATGTCATACCTTTCACATTGTTATATCTCACTACGAAATTATCCTCTACGTTGTTTAATTGAAAATCGAAACCAAACACCAATCAACAGAAACTGGCTCTAGTAAAAGGCCTTGACTACTATAAAAATCATTCAGTCTATGCATAATCCTATGTGTCTATGTACGTATGTAAGTTTCAAATCTCCACTTAACCGCAGCACCGATTTCAACGGAACATATATCACCTACTATCTGGAAAAGAGGCATTCAGATGCAAGAAACACTTTCTCCCATTCAAGTATAATGTCATCCACAAAACTTCATGTCATCTGGAATCATATAGAAGGCCCTTATTCCACTCGGTGTCAGACAGAATAGGTGAGATGCCAGTGAGCTAACAAGATTAAATAAAAACTGTCAGTCATTCAGGGTATAGCTATAAATAATGAGTATGATACAAAAACGGTCAAAAAAATTATACGCAAAGGAAAAAATCAAAATCAAACAGTTTGAGATGATGATATCACACTAGAGAAGGAAAATATATTTAAAAAAAATATCCATGTATACACTGATACGATATTCACGGACTATCTCAGACCAAGTGTCATGTATTTTGAAGAACGCTAATATTCCGATAGACTTCCAAAATAATAATTTTTGGCGACTAATATCTACTACAAGTAGTTCCATACCTTTCTCACAGTCAAGGATATGAAGCATTAAAATTGTTACCTGTGACAAATTTTACATCAAAGAA
Source organism: Schistocerca gregaria (assembly GCF_023897955.1). Taxonomy (NCBI): domain Eukaryota; kingdom Metazoa; phylum Arthropoda; class Insecta; order Orthoptera; family Acrididae; genus Schistocerca; species Schistocerca gregaria. The sequence continues at coordinate 727,886,132 of NC_064922.1, read as the reverse complement.
ACTGGAGGGAAGTTCAAGGTACAGTGCATAGAACACTAATGTCAAATGAGAACAAGGCGTATATTTAGCATCATATTTAACGGGACATTGATTGTACACTTCAGGTTCTATGTTAAGTCGGCAACGACAGGTGATGAGCACACTTGAAAAAAATTAATATTTACCGTAGTTTATGTAAACATCAGTGTTTCCAAAGAACAAACATAGCTAATGACAAAATATTTTTAGAAACTTTTCCAGATTATCTTAACTCAAGAGCTGTCAGTTCCGAGTAGTGTCTTGTGATTTACGGTGTGACTCATTCATGTGACGGTTGTTCAGTTTCTTTGATCTCGTCCACTGTGCATTAGAATAACACCACGTGCACATCTATGGAAAGTAAACACAGAAGTTTACATTATTGTATTAAGCTATCTTGTTTTGATATATCTCATAGGCCTCTGTATTCTTCTCTCAGAGTACCTTAACGTTCGAATCGTTAGTTACGTTTTTTATACTATCTTTCTTGTTATATTTTATCTTTTCATTTTTGTAACACCATGCTTTTATTGTTCTGAAAGAAAGAAATTTGGTTTTTTTCAGTCGAAAGTATTCGCCAGGTGAATAACTTTTTATAAAATGTTTAGTTTCATGCTAATGCCAGAAATATCTCTATTTCATTTCTTAACAAATTTATTAAAAACGGCTAAACTGTATAAGATGATTTCTGCAGTACTGTTAACAAATATTTACGGCCCGTGCTTATTAATGCCATCTGATGATGTACAATATATCATCTACAACACTGCTTACATACTTGCCTGTTGGTCTCATTACTTTTACTCTTATTCCACTGTTACGGTTTTATCTTAATTGTATTCTGCACTGGAATAATGTTATTTTCTATAATTCAGGAAATATGGCCTTACCAGCACTGAATTTTCTGTGTTCTTCCACAATAGAACAATGCATTCTGCTACTGCAACCAGGTTTCTGTTAATATAATCGCAAACACTTTGTTTAACACTAGAGCCATGTGTAGAATCTTACTTGTACTTCAGTACTATTTTACATGTTATTATCTTGGACACAGACCTACAACGCTTATTAAAACTGAAAGAAATATACACTGACGGAAAAAAATCGCTGCACCGAAGAAGCTGTGCTTCGTTAACGGAAGTTGGTAGGCGTGTTACTACATCTGACGGATGACTTGTGTTCTAATTTCGCTACGGTCGCATAAGAATGGCGCTAGGAGCGTCACTATGAGGCTGCAAATCAAGTCTGCTTTTAAATACCCGCTGTAGCGGTCGTGAACGTTGTTACCTTTGAGATTGGACACGGTGAATTCACGTTAGCCCAACATAACTTCAGTGTGACAAAGACGATATCATTATAACCTGAGTTTCAACGAGGTCATGTAATAGGTTTTGGTGAAGTTGGCAGGAAAGTAACCACTGTTCATGATTACTGACAGCGGTGGTCGCGAGAATGTACAGGCGCAAGAAGACCGGGCTGCGGAAGGCCACGTGGCACTACCGAGAGAGAAGATTATCGTGTTCGGTGTATGACTCTGGTAAATAGTACTGCATGCGCAGCAGCAATTTGAGCAGCGGTTTCCATCACAGTAACACAACGACCTGTTTCAAATAGTTTACTTCATGGGCAACTACGAGCCAGATGCCCTGTAGCTTGCATTCCACTGGCCCAAAACCACCGTCATCTGCAACGTCACTGGTGTCATCCGAGAGATCACTCGAAGGTAGAGTAGAGGTCTGTTGCATATCCAGAGAGATGGTTTTGCCTTCATGCCAGTGATGGCCATCTGTTGGTTAGAAGGCAATCTGTGTGCGTGCTACACATACTGCACCCACATATGAACTTATGGTCTGCGGTGCTATTTGGTATAACAACAGGAACGTGGTTATCCCACACATCCTGACAGCAAAACTGTACCTCAGTCTGGTGGTTCGACTACTGTGCTGCCATTCTTGAACAGCATTCCAGGTGGTATTTTGCAACAGGATAACTCTCGCTCACATACTGCTGTTGTAACCCAACATGCTCTACACAGTGTCGATATGTTGTTTTGGCCTGCTAGATCACCAGATTCATTCGAGAACATACGTTACATAATCAGAGCGTAGTCCACTCACAGCATTAATATTCCGTGTACTGACTGACCAAGAGCGACAAGAATGGAACTCCACAACACAAATTGGCATTCGTCACCTGTACAACATAATGGATACCCGTTTGCAATTGTGAACGCTTAAATATGTTACCTAGATAAATGTCTTCTCGAAATTTCATTACTCTACACTAAATATTTTCTGGTGTTGCATTTTTTTCTGTCAGTGTATGTTATAAACATTCCTGTTAAGTTTATGAATTTTGTCCTGACGCTTGTATAAAACGGTTGCAAATATTAGTGCTGACATATCACCAGTTGGGGGCATTAATATGTACTCCCATAATCAATGTAATTGTTAGTACATGACACTAGCAGTACTCTAAAAGTGTGTAATAATGTAAGATCCTTTGTGTTCGCACTCTATTTGGCAGTTACAATTTTCCCTCGCAAATTCATACTCTTGAGACAGGACGATATCGCAGCTGTTTGCAGGTGGTTTTTGTAGTTATTCATCACGAAGTTTTCTTCTTCTTGTTACTGCTTAAATGTGTTGTTTTAGTAGTCTGTTAATGCTTCAGTCCTCGCAACAACTCTAATTCCACATACTTCATACACTGGTTTGCAAATCTTAGAACGAAAGCCAATTTCGCATGACATGTAACTGCCAATAACCATAACTCGATCAAACTTGAACAGTTCATAGAAGGGGCTGCTACAGAACAGAACAGTACAGTACAGTACAGAAGGTAACTGAAAGAAATACGCTATGAGACAATAATTCGCCGACACTTACGATGGTCCCATAGGTATTACAAAAGGTGGGGCATGATACACAATAGAGTGTATGGTCACTATGGACGGAAGTGCATGCCCTCCAACGTCCTCGCATGTCTGCCATGTAGTTGGTAATGCGTTCCTGTGCAAGGCCATTCCATTCTTCCACCAACGGCCTTGACAGCTGATACATGCTCCTCGGTGCATGTGGACGTCTCCCAAATGGATCCCTACATTGTTCAGTGGGTTTTAAGTCGGAGTATGTGTAGGCTAGTCGATTCGATGAATATCCTGTAGTTCCAAGATCTCCTCCGTCAGCGCTATCAGAATCAGTTGCCAACTGTCATCCATAAAAATCAAGTCAGAGCCGAAACGCTCCAGAGAAATGCAGGGGTGAAAGGACCCTCAAAGAAAACTCATATAGGGAAGGTGTAAAGTGTCACAATACCTTTGACCGGTGCCTCTGCTGCGTTCAAAAGTTTGAAAATCAACATGCCCATCTGCTCCCCAATCTGTTCAATGATCACCACTGATTGTGAATCTAACAAATAATTCGTCAGTTCATTTCCAAACAGTGATGAAAGGTTATTTTTTCTGTGAGCTGAGTCCACTGGCTGAATAGGAGAACGTGAGGGCTACAGGACTAGAATCGCAAACGTATCATAAAACTGTTCCTTCGCTAAAAGGCAGAGTCAGTGGCTGATATTCACTGGGCGATGTCCCCTCTTTGGGATGGCCACGGCGTCCCAGTATCGGCAACCGGAGGAAGCAGTGGGCTGAACTCCGTAAATTATACACTGGCATTGAGACACATAGTGAAAAGAACACTTTCAAGAAGGGTAGAAATTGGTAAGGAGATGAAGTGCAGGAAATAATGTGAAAGAAATACTTAACGTTTGTATGCGACCGAGAATTGTCTCACCAAAAATAATTTTTTAGCGAGGGAATTTCTGGTATTTGCCCCCACTTTTAAGAATGAAATGTGTATTACTGGTTTATCACAGCACCTTTTTTAAGAGGAGGGCGATACCTTGAATTTTTCAGTGGATAGGACTCTGAAAGTCCACATTCATAAGCTAAGGAAAACCCGATGCTTGTTCAACCAGCAAAATTCTTAGCAAGGCACGAGATGAACACTGTTTTCTAGAACTCTAGAGAGGAAACAGGTTGTCTTTGTCTTCACTTTTGAGATTCTACGTCAAGGCCATGTAGAGATGGTAGGGCCGAACTTTTAATTATCAGATACCAATACGGCCATATTCTTCGTTTAAGTTTTATAACGATGGTAAGCATGTGCCACATTCGCGCACGTGACTAAGTTGTTTTGAGTTAGAGTTTTGACTTTCTGAATTAATTCAGAAATTAATCTAGCTGAACTGTAAAATAATTATTTGTCAGAGAATCGTATTGTCCTCCGTATGTACTTTTCCTGGTTTGCTTTAATCCGTTAACTAGTTAAGCAATAATTTACTAGATCGTAGCCGGCCGCGGTGGTCTCGCGGTTAAGGCACTCAGTCCGGAAACGCGTGACTGCTACGGTCGCAGGTTCGAATCCTTCCTCGGGCATGGATGTGTGTGATGTCATTAGGTTAGTTAGGTTTAAGTAGTTCTAAGTTCTAGGGGACTGATGACCACAGATGTTAAGTCCCATAGTGCTCAGAGCCATTTGAACCATTTTGATCTAGATCGTACAAAATTTATGACGTATTAGCATTCCTTTCCAATTACATACGTCTCCTCTGTTCCAATGAATTTTCGTATACATACAATAGTCCTTTTAAACCGTTGATCGTTTAATAATTACTCGTATTATCTGTCCAATGTTTAGAGTCAAGTCCATGAGTTTTAGGAACAAACAATACTTTATTTGACCTTTACCGTTAATGAAACCCTTCTTCATTATTTCTAAGCCAGCTGCGGTACCGATGTTTTATGTTTAATCGGACCATCCCTGTTCAAGTTCAATCGTTCAATAATATTCATTGAGCGACATTGTTTTAATATTTCTCGTGAAATTGTGGGGAGCAGTCTGTTCAATGTGCAGATTACAGGGTTTTTTATCTCGATGGCATCACAGCGATATGCTCAAAGCTCTAGTTTAGTCTCCCAAGTTTTGCTCCTCATCACAGCATAAAAGAAAAGGGCCATGTTCAACATTGTTCCTACGTGCATTACACGTTCCCTCCCCTAGCCATATGAGGGTACATTGAGCATGGTGGTACAAGATCGTTTTGGTCGTCCTGGTGGATGGATAGGAATAGTATTCTATGGACAAATTGACCTCCGCATCTTTGAACACAGGTCACTCACCTGACAGTATTATTGTTACACTGTGCTCTTTACCCATTTCCGGAGTGTTTTCAGGGTTGCATTCAGTCCTGGCTACTTTTTATGGATGACAGTGCACGACCGTCTCGAAAAGCGTTGTTACTGGAGTTCTTGAAAGGAGTCTATATTCAGCGAATGGGCTGTCCAGCTCGTTAACCTCACTTAAATCTCATTGACAAAGTGTGGGACGCGTTGGGGTGACATGTTGTTGCGTGTCCACATGCACCAAAGATCACCCAGTAGTTACCAGCATCACTAGTAGAGGTATGAAACACCCTACAAAGAGAGTTCCTTAGCAACTTTGCACCCAGCGTGGGAATAATTTGCAGCACATGGACAGTCGACCACGGTGAACACACAGTCCATTGGTAGCCACGTCTCGTCTGTTGTAACGTCCAGGGAACCATAATGACTAACAGTGGCTTCAGTGCGATAGTTGTGTTAGAATAAAAGTGTATTATTAGCTCTTCCCATTGCCTATTTGTTTCAGTTAACTTTTGTACTGTGCTGTAGCAGTTCTTTCTTTCTGTGGTCAAAGTTTCATCGAGATATGTTGCTTCACAGCGAAACATCGTGCGGAATTATTGTCATTTTCAAGCTTTTTAGATCAGAGACACTGACGGCCGTGCTATGCACAGTTAAAAATAGGACTCAATTTTTATATGGCGACACGAGAACTAAGTATTTACGTCCGTTGAAGGTAGTCACAATTCTTAGAAAAATAATACAAGCTGGGTGGTTGTATGACTTTTATGTTGTACCTTTCTTTCCACTTTGGTGAGCTATTTACATTTATAGATGCACTTGAAAATGGACTGCACTATGAACTAGTAGCGCTGAATAAAGTACAATTTTGCGGCCGGATAGAATGGTGTTTTTCTAAAAACGTTATTAAACTGTCCTCAGTATTGTTTGATCAACCGCAGCAGCGTCCTAGGGAACTGCATCACGATCAAAAGAATTCGACGGAAGTAAACTTTGTGAGTGTGTGCCCGTGTGAAGGTCGTTCCGTCCTTGCACAGCTAATGTCAGGATGATGGGGAATTTTAATGAAGCAGATTTCCGACTAATACTGGATCTAATAGAACTTCATGCAATCGATGTTGAATAATTACGTCTACATCACTGTTGTGCCTGTGTTAGGATGGTATATCTGCTTCATTCCAAGTTTTAACCCTCGAAATACTACTAGTTGGGTGTCGGAGGGAGGGGTCGGAATTATTTTTACGAGTGTTGAATATCGTAATATATGACGTCGTTAATATTTTAAAAGTCTGAAAAAATATTTACTCTTTTAGCGGCGTCTTATACCAGGTTACGTAACTATTTTAAAATTTTCGGTACAATTTCATCCAAACATTTAAATCTTTGGAACAAATGTGATTTTTCATAATAAATGCCATATTCATATTTTTTGATTCAAGGTCTTTCTTAAGCATCTGTATATGTCTATGAAATATGTTTTGAATAAAAGTCAATGACAGTTAACGAAATTTGTATTTCTAATTTGTTTGTGATTCGGTGTACACATTACCGAAAATGCGTTGATAAGACTGGGCTAAAAGTTATTTTTGAGTCGTGGAACCTATTTACACTTCAGATCTTGTTAAAAAAAGTACTTCGATAAAAAATTTAATCAGAGTTAACGAATTTCTTTATTTTTTTCACGGGGGACTTAAAATACACCCCCTTGGTAGTCCACGTTACGAAATTGCGCTGGCACTACAAGAGTTACATGTGAAGTCAAGTTACTACCATATCATCTTACCAAGCTGGGAATGGCTTCCGTTCACGAAACGAAGAGACGACCACTTGGTTCATGACTATTGGCACGCGTTACACGAAATCAAGTCCCTCCAGCGTCAGGAGTGAGATCCCACCTCGGCATTTGGCAACAGTTGCCGGGGAGACGTGGAGAAATACTGGGCGCTCATTGCGACGGCGCCGACTTCTGCTTCGTATTTCGCTACGAGTGGTCGGTCGTTACGGCCGTAATGAACGGCGGACCTCACGTCACGTAGCGTCGCAATCACTGCCAGCCGCCGAACGGGCCCCCAACTCCACCCGACTGCCGCGCCGCCTCCCGCTGCCTCGTTACAGACAACCGCCTTCTCGTGGCAGCCGTTAAGCGACCGATCGCGGTTTGAAGCCAACCCTGCCAACGGCGGTGCACCCAATCGACTAGTGGCAAGATGAACCACAAGTTCAATACCATCTTTGACACCAAAGGCAGTAATTAAAACCTTTCCAGTAATTTGTTCCCTTCACCTTCCAGGCTGTTGTCGAAAATCATGTTTCAAATCGTTAGCGTGTAAGAAAATATTAAGTTCGTTGACATTGTCAACCAGGAGATACGTGATCTCTCGTAAAATTTTACGTTTGGGACTGAAAATCCACAAAGTAAAGATGAAATATTCTTTATGTGGAATGATTGTCCGACCCCCCCGGTAGCTGAGGGATAGCCGGCACGGTAGCTCAGCGTGATCGGTCAGAGAGCTAGCTGCCCTCTGTAATAAAAAAAAACTGAGTAACTGGATCAACAACGAACTGAAACGGGTGTCTTTCGACGTCCGCCTAGAGGAGATACAACGAACAAAAACGAACAAAATTAAATTAAAAAAAGATAGATTATTAAAAAAAAGTGGTCAGCGCGACAGACAGTCAATCCTAAGGGTCCAGGTTCGATTCCCGGCTGGGTCGGAGATTTTCTCCGCTGAGGGACTGGATGTTGTGTTGTCCTAATCATCATAATTTCATCCCCATCGACGCGTAAGTCGCCGAAGTGGCGTCAAATCTAAAGACTTGCACCAGGCGAGCGGTCTACGCGACGGGAGGCCCTCTTCACACGCCATTTTTTTGTGTAGAATGATTACTAATTTCGGATAGCAATATGGCCATTTTCAGAAAACATATTTTTTGTGTTATAACACAAAACTGCTAACGCCACGTGGTATTCTTCGCGTCAAGCAGCGTGTCAAAATCTGTTGTCCCTGGGTCCGCCTTTCGCTACATTACCGCTTACACATCTGTATACGATGAATGTCCCAAATGTTATTTAGCGTTGTGACGGACGTCAGCTGTCATGCTACTCACATGCTCCACGTCTTGGCAACACGATCTCTGTTACGAAATGATATAAGTTGTAACGGCATAACCCACTTGGTTCAAATGGCTCTGAGCACTATGGGACTTAACATCTGAGGTCATCAGTCCCCTAGAACTTAGAACTACTTAAACCTAACTAACCTAAGGACATCACAAACATCCATGCCCGAGCAGGATTTGAACCTGCAACCGTACGGGTCGCGCAGTTCCAGACTGAAGCGCCTAGAACCACTCGGCCACACCTCCCATACACTGAAGTGAGATAAGTCATGCGATACCTCCTAACATCGTGTCTTACCTCATTTTGCCCGGCGTAGTGCAGGAAATGGAGTTGGTATCGATTCAGAAGGTCTTTCGTAGTCCTACAGAAATACTGAATCATACTGTCTTTACAACCAGCCATAACTGCGAAAGTGTTGCCGGTAGAAGATGTTGTGTGCCAACTCGTCTCTCGATTATGTTCTATAAATACTTGGTCGGATTCATGTCGGCCGCTCTGGGTCGACATATATTTCACTCGAATTGTCCAGAATGTATTTCAAAGCAAAGGCGAACAACTGTGGACCGGTGTCGTGGCCCACTGTTATCCAATAAAATTCCATCGTTGTTTGGCAACAGGAAGTCCAGTCAATGATCAGTTCAGTTGGACCAGATGGCTCCATCCATTCCATGTAAACACTGAGACACACCATTATAGAGACAAGCTCCTAGAATGCTTTGTTGGCAAATGAGGTTCATGGGTTAACGGGGTTTGCGCCACTCTCTAACCTTACCAAATGAAATCGAGCCTCTTCAGACCGGGCCACGGTTTTCGTCGTCTAGGATCCAGCCGATGTGACGACGAGCCAAGGAGAGGCACTTGTAACATTACAGGACATATTGGGACATATTGAAGTATTCGATACTGTAGACTTTTAGGGGATGTCGATACAGATACGCAAAATGTAAAGGGAAACTTTGGTGATGTTTAAATATTGTACTGTGTCAATATTAGGACATTTTGCACAGAAAGAACAAAAATAGAATTAATGTAAATATATATTAGTGTTAGTAACATATTTTCATTCAATTTTGTAATTATATTTCATTTTGTAAAAGAAAGACTCACTGTTTGCTGTAGCTCTGATTAATTGTATAAATTATCAGTTTTGAGCTAAATTATTTCGTATAATATGGACAAGATACTTTTAAAAACTCACCAGCTAAAGAGAAAGTCTGTAAAAGAACGTTTAATGCACACTTCTGGAACTTTCTATGGAGAAATTCTATATTATGATCGCAAAATACGAAAACTTGAGAAAACTGTTTCATAACCTAATTTCGAAGGACGATTTGTATCAGGAAATATTGCTAAAAAGATTTATTTACGTTTTGAAACACGATTTAAGTCATTTTGCATATAAATGGTTGTTCTGAATCACTCAAGAAATATCCAGAATCAAATGTCAGGATGTTTCTGGAAACGTCGGTGCAAATCTGGTGAAGGTTGTCCAGAAGCTGGTAGAAGGATGTTATAAAGTCTATTTGGAAATTATGCTTGTAAGAATTTATATGTACTGATCCTTTTACTTACTTTAATCTGTACTAAAATTCTGTAATGTCTAATTTAGTTCTAAGTCGTGAATTGCTATCGTATTGTAAACAAAACATTGTCAAAGACTCTCATTGTTTGGAAAGATATTAATACACCTAGGAGTTGTCAGTTGCCAGTTCGGATATGCAGTGCGGTTAGCTCTGAGAGTCAGTTGTTGAGTCTGTGAAGTCTGTCAGTTCTGTTTGTAAATAAACGTCTGTAATGAAGAATTACTTGTTGTCGTCAATATGAACTCAAGACCTTTTGCACGAAGCAGACACCTCCTAATGCAACGTTTTAATTTGGTGTTTAGGAGCTGAAATGTTATAATTTGGTTGAGGAAGCTGGGATGTTATAATTTGGTGGAGGAAGCAGAGGATTTGACGACCACCCAGTGATTCTTCAAAATAAAATACGTCTCTTCTGGGATCACAAGAAGAAAATACGTCTGTTTTGGGACCACAAGAAGAGGATATACGACGGACCAGTCATTCTTCAGAAGTAAATACGTCGATTCTGGGATCACAAGAAGAGGTGTGAATCAACCGAGCGAAACCATCCTGGAATTGAAGAAATTTCGCAAAACACGTACACCAACGACCGCCGATAAGATAAGTACATGCTTCCTAAAATAAAAAGACGCAGATTTCAGTATTGACAGCGGTGTTGCAAGTACACCTATTAGGGAAAGTGCTTCTGACAGTGTAGGAATGTTGGAAATGTTAAAACAAATGTTTTCAGAGTTAAACTCGAAGATGGACGATTCTCGTGCCGAATTACATCAACAAATTGAACAGACACAACAACAGATGGACAGGTCGATTTCGAAGGCTGTGTGTGATTTAAAATCAGAAATAAATTCAAATACAGAACAGATTGCTCACACTAATCAGGTTCTCGAAGAATGGCGAATTACTTTTGAGTCAAACCAAAAAGAACTTAGTTGTCGTGTGGACACGGTTGAGAGCAAAATTTCTGTCCTTGAAACTGATTTAAGTAACGAAATTTTAAATAACCAGTCAAAACTTAAAAACGTTGTTGATTTTGTAAATGAGGAAAATTCTCAATTGAGAAATGAATTTGACCAGACAAAACGATTTTTTGAAAGCGAAATTGAATCTTTCAAATCTGATTCTGACAAAAAGGTCACAGAAATTTGTAGGAGAGTAGGTAATGTCGAAAAAACTGTAGACAGAAAATTTGTAGAAATACAAGAAACTATGTTGCAAAAAGGTTTTAGTAATAGTTGTAATGGGGTATGGGGAAATTTTCCCATTAAAACTTATCCCGGTGACAAGAATATACACCCAAAAGACTTCATGCATTTCTGCAAGGAGCAGTTCACGTCCATAATGACAGATAGTGTTAAGATAAAATTTGTAAAGAAATTACTTGATGGTGAGGCGCTTTCGTGGGCCAATCAGAATTGTTCCGCGGAAATGTCCTTTGAAGATTTCAAAAAATGTTTTCTAACCAAATTTTGGTCTGAAACTGAGCAAGCTCGAATCAAAAGTGAATTCTTGAATGGTCCTAGTTACAGAGAATCTGATGGGTCAATGAAAGCCTATTGTGAGAAACAGTTGCAAAAATTAGTGCATCTGGATAATCCATTTGATGAGCTAACTCAAATTGATGCACTAAAACGGAGACTTCCGAAAAGAGTACAATGGGGTTTAGTATATGGTCCAGATGAGTCCATAGAACAATTCTTGAAATATGTGGACAAACTTGATAGAGCCTTTGAACAAAACAACAGATTTAACGACTTTGTAGGTTCATCACACAGAGGGTGGGAACCGAACCGTGAAAATAATAACAATAATAGTGAACGAAGAAACTTTAACAACAACAGGGAAAATTATAATAGCAATGAGAGAAGAAATTTTGGTAGGAATGATCAGCACTTTAATTCAAACAGAGAATGGGAAAATCGAAACAGGTCCTGGGGTAATGACATGAGAGAAGGTAACCCAAGGCAGGGAAACGACAGACATAGGCCTTTAAACGACTAAATGCTCCACTGGGAGTCTGTCAGTTTGGGGCAAGGAATTTTCAAAATCAGGCTAATTTCACCCGGAACAGACAGCACTATAATCAGAGACCTAAGGAGTATAGACAATATGCTTATGATCGATCTGTAGATAGAGGTAATGAAAAAATTAAATTTGACAGGAAATTTTGGAATGTTATCAGAGAAAATACTAGAAACAACTGTAATAGGAACCAGGCTACCTTTGATGAAGTAGGCTTAGAAGATGATATAATTGCAAATTTATATAATCAAGAAGAAGCACCTAATGCTGAAATGAAAGGTAAGGATAACTTTGATAATTTTGGATTGTACAAACTTATGTGTGGTGATGTTTTAGATGTAAGTTGTCATAATGATGTTCGTACTGAAGTTTCTGGAAAGTCTGATATTCATGTGGATGTGGTTGGTGAAGATGGTGTTGTGAGTAATGTTGGTGATACCAGTAGTGTTTGTAGTGTAAGCTCAGGCAGTGATGATGATAATGTTGATGTTAAGGCTAATGGTGATTATGTACTAGAAGATTTTGACGGTGAATTGGATGGAATGGTTTACGTTGAAGTTAAGGAGGATGTTATAAGCAATAGTGTTGAGAATAGTTGTGCCAGGAACTCTATCTACATTCCACATGAGAATTAGATTGTGCCAGTTCAGCTTAGTAATACATCAGGAGACAGGGGGATTGATTGTGCTGATGCATCTGAGATTATTCTGAAATCTGTTTGGGACAAATTTAAAGATTACAGTGATGACAATGATGTTAAGATCAAATTAAGGGAAATTTGTGAACCAGTTTCTGCTTTTAAGCCTAATGAAATCATCAAACGGGGTACTAGTCAGGATGTGTGTGAGGTAAATAGTAATCGAGACATTCCACTAAATTCCAGTAGACCTTGAAGTTTGAAGAAAGTATTGCCTAATAAAGAAAACCTAAATATGGAACAGAGGTATGATGAGATAGCAGAAGATCTTTTGTATGAAGAACAGGAAGAAAGGGAAAACACCACTATTGGTAGTCCATACATAAAAATTAAAGCTGCAGGTTGGGAAGGGTATTGTTTGATTGACACAGGGAGTCCAATTAATGCCATTTCAAGCAAATTAAGAGATATAATTAAGCATGATCCTGACTTTGTTGAATTACCAGTTGTTGGAATAAAAATTAGAGGCTTTACCGGCAAACTGAGCAAAATTGTTAATAGACAGATGTTGTTGTTCTTCAGTATAAATGATGTACAGTTTACTCAAGGATGTCTTGTAATAAGTGACCTAAATGAGAATGTACTGTTGGGTATGGACTTGATATTAGAAGCTAATGCAGCATTTGATTGGGAAAAGAGTTTGTTTACCTTTATTGATCCTAAATGGTTCAAATGGCTCTGAGCACTATGGGACTCAACTGCTGTGGTCATCAGTCCCCTAGAACTTAGAACTACTTAAACCTAACTAACCTAAGGACATCACACACATCCATGCCCGAGGCAGGATTCGAACCTGCGACCGTAGCAGTCGCACGGTTCCGGACTGCGCGCCTAGAACCGCGAGACCACCGCGGCCGGAAATTGATCCTAAGACGAGAGTATGTTCCAGTACTGACATGTCGGTTCAAAACTGTGCTGATAAGGGAATTGAAATTAGGGACGTTACATTTTCTAAAGACAGTGCAGTTATACACTGCAGGCGTCATGCTGTTAGCAAAGGTACTTGCGTCGGTCGTATAGTGCCATAGTCCGTTAACGACAAATTTCACCACACTGTCCTAACATTTATTTCCGTGGTTATTTCAGTAAGTCATCCTTATCTACTAACGCTGACAACTCTACTGAAAAATGGTTCAAATAGCTCTGAGCAGTATGGGACACAACATCTGTGGTCATCAGTCCCCTAGAACCTAGAACAACTTAAACCTAACTAACCTAAGGACATCACACACATCCTGCTACCGTTGCGGTCCCGCGGTTCGAGACTGTAGCGCCTAGAACCGTTCACCAAGACCGGCCGCCCAAATGCTGCTGCTCGCGGTCGTTAAGTGAAGGCCGTCGGCCACTGCATTGCCTGTGGTGAGAGGTAACGCCTGAAATTTGGTATTCTCGGCTCACTCTTGACACTGTTGATCTCGGAGTATTGAATTCCGAAACGATTTCCGAAATGATATAACCCATCCGTGTAGCTGCTATTACCGTGCTCAAAGACAGTTAATTACCGTCGTGCTGCCATAATCACGTTGCACGACTCTTCAAATGAATCATCCAGTATAAATGACAGCTCCGCTAATGCACTGCTCTTTTACGCCTTGTTACGCGATGTTACCACCATCTGTATATGCGCATATCGCTATCCAGTGACTTTTGTCACGTTCGTGTATTTGTAAGAATTTAAGTTGTACGAATGGGTTGAGTCTTTGGAATATTAAGCCAAGCAGTTACTTAAAAACCTTGCTAGTGAGAATCACTGAAGTTCAAATTTTTCTCATGGACACCGAGAGCGAGTAGCTGCTTTCTCATATGTGATAGCTCTCAGAAAAAGGAAAAACGCATTCTCGTTTCATATTTTTCATAAATTACTTTTTCATAGGAGAAAGAAAAAATTAGGCACCGTTTAAGTAAGGTGTGGAAACAATGAAACAATATAATATACGTAATCAAGGGTAAAGTAAGGGGCGGTCCGGAAATGGAGTCCAACCAACGGAATGGTTTCAGCTTCATATCAGTCGCAGGTCGGGCATTTCACTGTTAGTACTTCAGGACTAACGAGCTATAAGCTTAAGTTCTGGAAGCGGGATGTGATAAGTAAAAAAAGGGGGGGGGGCATGATTAGTGCATGTGCATTCTAACTTTCAGTAGGCAAGGGAAGCGAGAAGTAAAAGAAAGGTAGTTCACTAAGTGGAAGTTACTTTCCTGAAGCAGTTTATTTGGAACATTTAGTTTATGAACTACATATGCATAATGCACACATCACATCCACAGTGTAAGCAAGAAACTAACTTAAGAATCGTTCCGTTGGTGCCATTTCGATTAAGTAAAACGAAAACATTGTGGCGAAGAAATATACTTCGCCATTGGTAAATACATAGCAGTGCTAGTAAACCAATAGTACAGCAGCTAATGACATCAAGTAAACACAATTTGAGGCTCTAACATTATTCTTGAAGAACAAGCATCCGTTGCCGACATAGTTAACGTATCATTGCATTGTGTAGATCTAATATAACTAAATTTTCGTCGAGGCATTTCAGTCCCAACACTACCTACGATTATGATGTAAGCTGAAGTTTCTGTTGGGGAGGGCAGTGGGCTAGTGTAGTCCATGCAGGTATACTAGCTATAGTGTTGTGGTGGTGTAATGGCTAGCACTCTTGCGCCTACCAAGCAAGGAGATATAGGTACAAATGCTGACCATGGTACTTATTTGAATTCGTTTCTCCACCTTCCATCATTATCTTAGATAAAGATGAGACTCGAGGAAAATGTAATTGTATCAGGTCTCTAGATCGCCTACACCCAAGGTAGATGCGGGATTTCCCCATTACATACAACACTGGGGTGCTACTCCAGTACCGGAGACCTTCGGCAACAGTGACGATCTAAGAAGGGGAAAATAAGCTGAAAATGTGAATTGAAGTTATGGAAGGCACTGGACTAGGCCTGTCTGTGAAAGCGTATTAGGTGTAGTGCTGTGATGGAGTAATAACTAGCGTAATTGCTTCCTAGGCAAGAAGACTCAGATTAAAGCCCCGCCCATGAAACAAGTTTTAACTTATTTCTTCAGCTGCTAACATTATCGTACATTATTGCACCTTGGCACTCCCCTCGGAAGTGAGCCGGTTGACATCCTGGTCGTGGACGAAATTTTCACTGCCAGTTTTGGGCTGACAAGGAGGGAGGAGGGGGCGTAAAAATCCCAGTCACCAGTCTTCCCGCCAATGCTCTCGATTAAATTCTGAAGCTCTCCATACGGTCTCGTGACCACCCCAAGTAGCTGAGTGGTCAGCGAGACAGAATGTCCATTCTAAGGGCCTGGTTTCGATTCTCGGCTGAGTTGAAGATTAGTTTTTTCGCTCAGGGTCTGAGTGTTCTGTTGTCCTAATAATCATCATTTCATCTCCATCGACGCGCCAGTCGCCGAAGTGGCGTCACACCGAAAGATTTGAACTCGGAGGGCGGTCTGCCCGACGGGAGGCCCTAGTCAGGCGACATTTACATTTTAGTGAAGGCTATACCATTGACGGTGATTCGTCCATCATATGGGGACAATAAGCTCGGCGACCCCTTCGTGATGTTCGACAAAAGTAGCCCATATATCGCCACCGCGATTCACATTCTTCCATTTCCAATCATCGTCATGCAACCCAAATATAGCACTACAGTACACGCACTTCTACTACAACTACCTACACTTGAAACATACATTTTCGAGTAGGGTCTCCAGGTGTCGAGCTTCGGTTACACATCTCCGACTTTTCCGGTCAAGTATTCACAAGACCGGCCTATCAGATTTTTATCATCCTTTTCAGCTATGAAGAAGAGAAGACACAGTTAAGACTCGTTGGAAGTTAGTGATATAAGAGCGAGGAATAAGGAGGAATAAGGAGAATACGGAGACAGATCATAAGGATGTATACAGATATATCAACCAATGGTACTTTTATATTTTGGTCCTAGATTTCTAATCTTAGGCCGAACGAGCCCAAGACACGATGTCACAGCCATGCTACGAGCAGAGCGTGCGACACAAAGAACCAGGGTGTAATCAAAATAATGCCTCCCCATTTTTATGTGGTAACTGTTAAAGCAATTTAACAAAACAAACGTTATTATTATTCTACATATTTATTCCTCTTTGTACTGATTTATATCTCATTACAGTCACCTTAGTATCGAACACATTTCTGAAATAATTGGTTGTAGCTCCGTCGTAACTTACGTTGAGAAGTATCTCTTTTAACCCATGATGGTGACTAGATTCAGACATGTGTCCATTTTCAAACCATCCGTATCGTAAGTTTGACAAATCAGGCGGCAGCCTTTGTATGAATCTGCCTCAGCAGTGACAACCAAAGCGGAACTATGGCCGACACAACAACAGTAAATACACCACATAGTTCGGACATTAGGGAACCTACATTTCACCTGCAGCATGCTGCAAGTTCGTCAATAGAATTTCCCAGCGAGAAACCAATTTCTGCAAACAGCCTTGTAGATGGAATAATCACAGCTATGAGTAATCATCTTGGACATTACTAGACCACTTCAGTTGTATTTAGTCTTTTACCAGCTGCGAAACAGTCGCGTATATGAACAGTGATCCAATACTGTCAAATGTTTTTTATTCCAGTCTTTGATCACAATATCAATTCTTTTGACGATGACGGGTTTCAATCAATAATGACCATCCTCACATCTTTTCTACAGCATGTCCTAAAGTGATAAGGCCGTAATGGCGTCGTCAAAACATATAAATATACTCATCACGTGACGATGCTGTATTGAGTGAATTTATGTTTTGGCTATGCCAATACGGCATTGTCACTTTACAACATGGAGTAGAAAAGATCTGACGATGGTCATTACTGATTGAAACCGGCTATCGTCAAAAGAATTGATGATGTGATCAAAGACGGGAACAAAAAACATTTAGTCTTTTACTTTTATGTCACAGCGGTTTCATGGCACTACAAGCCGTATCTTCGGGTTACCATATGACTGAAACATTAGAACTAAAATACTCGAAACTGGCACCCAACATTCGTCCTCCATCAAAACAAAACACCTCTAAGAGGCGGTACGCCAGTGAATAAAACAGCAGGGCGCGTGGGTTCCTATACAATGCAGTTACCTCGTCCGCCACCTCCTATAGACAGGAGAAGCAGCCGCATCCACCATACTTAACTGGATTAATTCATTAGTGTTCCGCTATCAGCGGTCTTTTATTTGTATGTTCTTCTGAAGATGTGGCTTCTATTGCCACAAAACCAGTAGTGACCTAAACATAAAAAAATAAGAAGAGGTCTAGTGATGTCATTGAAGAGACCTTTTTGTTGATTCCGTCTGTGCTGTATGTTTGTCCTTTTGACGGAGCCACAATCTCGTCTCTGATTTCACCGCTTCATCCTTATCAGAGTGAAATACTCAAAGTTTTGGAAACAGATGAAAAATGGATTGTGCCAAGTCGGTACCATATGTAGGATGATCGGTGGCAGTGAACACAAGGCGTCGGATTGTTGTAGACTCGCAGCGCTCCTGAGTGGTCCCACATTGTCTTGCTGAAGGAGAGGGTGCTCCATACTTGGACGAACTAGTCCAATTCGAAATTCCATTACAGCATGCTGTTTCTGAAGCACAGACATAGTTATGTTATACTTGGCCATATTGTGCGCTATATTTCGGAGCTCTCCGGCATCAGGGGGCCGCAAATGTGTAGACACGAAAAATTAGAGTTGTAGAATATTAATAACGTTTGTTTCATGCATGAAGTTTTAAGAGATTTCACATAAAAATAGCTCTTCAGCACGAACTCGTACAACATGCCAATCAGTCGGTGTCAACCAGTCCCTCCCTCGTCGCTGTAACGCGACGCTCCTACCCGCCTTGAGCCATGCAATGGCGAAAGACAGTCTACTTTGCGTCTTCCTATTTCGTTGTTACTTTTTGTAAGTGGAATTGAAATGCCCAGAGTTACTGAACGTGTTTTAGTTATCTATCCCAGAACAATACCTAACTAATTGTATTGTTCGGCGAAAAACTTTTAGTATTTTCTGTTCTTTTCTTTTTCATCCGACAATGGTCAACTGTGGACCGCATATTACTTAAGGCTTTTTGGCCTTTCTTTTCCCCTCTTCAGAGAACCATTTCTGCCTATCACTTCTTTTCTGCCTCTCCTCCACGGAAACGAAATGTGTTGACCTTCTCGTTCGTGGTTTCTCTTCAAATGCTTTTATGTTTTTGATTTTGTTCCTGAATTCTTCTCTTTTTGGACCCTCTCTAGTGTAATTCTAGTAACGTGTGAACCTCTTTTAACCTCTTGTACCTACTTGGAGGTGGACTTTAATTATGTGAGTTAACGGAGGACGTTTTTGCTCAGTGCGTGTTTGTCTTTCCTTGCTAGGTGTCGACAAAATTTCAACGTCGTTTCTGCACTGATTCTGTTAATGTTTCGATGTATTTGTAGCGCTTCTCGTGTTTCCCTGTTTCCAAGTTTCATCAACAGTCTCCTAAGGTCCCATAATTTTGCTGAGAATCTTCCTTTCCTTTGTTTCAAGTTCATCCAACGGTTCATTTTTATTTCGAATAAGACACTCCGAAGTACAGAGTCCATCTCGTTTTATAACTGAACTATAGTTCAAACGTTTGTTGTAAGTGTTCCGTATTAGCTTGTAAGAAATGTCTGATTTTCTGGATCTTCCGTTGACTATTTCTTTATCCATTCCAATGGGCTCGATACATCCTCCTAAGTATTTCAGTTTATCTGTCCTTCTAATCCTTCCGTATTTTACCTCCAAATATTTCTGTACATATATATTTTGTTTTTTCTTATGAGGCTTTGAGACTCGTTTTTCCAAGGATTGCCTGCAGCATCTCTAGCATTATTTGCGCACCTTTCCTGTTTCTGGCTAAAAGGCCAGGGCAATCAGCAAAAGCTACATACATTATTTACAAGTAGATTCCTTTCTTCCGAAGGTGTCTTCCACTTAGTCCTAACAAATTCAGAGTCTCTTCCCTAGTTCTCATTATTTTCTCTAGGACTATAATGGAGGCATATGTGGATAATTCGTTTCTTTCCCTGACCCCTATCTTTATTCTAAGGGGCACAGAGATTACTCCAAAAACCTTAACGTTCGATATAGACTCTGTCACGGTTTATTTGTTTCATTTCTAAATCCCTCTAGAGAATTAGATATCGTTTGTCTGTGAATTGAATCGTCTGATTTTTTGAAGTCAACAAAAGTTAGTACTTTTTTCTGACTTCTTGTTGCTCTAATCTTCAGAAAGCTCCTGGGGTTGAATATCTGTTCCACGAATTATCTGCCGTTCCGGATACCAACTTGATATTCTCCAAAAATATAGTTTATTTTGACATAAGATTACTGTAGGAAGAAGACACAACAATTAAGAAGACTGAGAGTGTAAGAACGTTTCAACTTGATCTCGGAAAAGTTAACTGTAATTAGATATCAATAATAGAAACAGAGTACCTATTGTCGCTAGTTCTATTTAAAGAGATAGTCCGACTTTAAGGATGAAATTTCCGGATAAACATAGTGACGAGTATGGCTTTTGTATTTTTGGATCTAGCAATTCTACATACGATTCGTCCCTCCCACATCGGTTAGGAAGGGGGACTGAATCAGCCCCGTACGATTTCCCAGACAACACTGCTGTATGGCATTTTAATTTTTTAATTCAAAAACTCACGTTTTTTTAACATTATCATGTCTGTCACAGTTGCAATACTGACGTAGTAGCAATCACGAAAATGATTTTAGAACGGCTGGGATTAATCTGTTATCCAACTCATCACAGTGCACACTGGACCTACTGCCGTATTCCTGTCGAGTGCCTTCTCCTTTGCAGCAGACTTCACGTATGCTGCACAGTGTACCAGCATTGCACGAGAGCTTTATAAATTTTCCAGGACACTGTTATATAGATGTTGATCGTGCTACCTAAAAAACACAAACGTCTGTCATGTGCACACTGTATAATTGAACACTACCCAGATATCTATGACTGACTGGAGAAGACATGTATATAACGTGTGCTGCAGCAGGATGTATTGATCGGAGACCCAGCAAGATTAAGAGAAAACTTGGGGAACTGGTGGCATTCCAAGTGGAAGAAATTCATAAATGTGGATAGAAACTTGAGCGAATTTCGGTCTGTCAAAGGGTAATGAGCTGCCTGTGTTCTCGACGAAGATAACAGAGTTGCATGGGACTGTCTGGGAGAAGATTCAAGATTAACGTCCTCCAAGTTTCCCATGAAAAGGGAGCTTGAAAACTATAGCGTGTGAAGTGTTGCGGGAGGAACAATCTTCCTACCAACACGTGTCAGCTTTGGGGTAGTGGTTTTTGAACACAGAGTTTAGTTCTGTTAATGTTTTACGCTGTGACGTATAATCCGCGAATTTCGGTCACCCAATTATACATCTGAACGGTTACTTTTCAAACGGTAAAAGTATCAAAAACTTATTTTTGACAACGGGTCTCTTATTTCAAAGGCCGCGTGGGATTAGCCGAGCGGTTTAAGGCGCTGTAGTCATTGACTGTGGGGCTGGTCCCAGCGGAGGTTCGAGTCCTCCCTCGGGCATGAGTGTGTGTGTTTGTCCTTAGGATAATTTAGGTTAAGTAGTGTGTAAGCTTAGGGACTCATGACCTTAGCAGTTAAGTCCCATAAAATTTCACACACATTTGAACTTATTTCAAAGGGCCTAT
Organism: Schistocerca gregaria; assembly: GCF_023897955.1. Lineage (NCBI taxonomy): Eukaryota > Metazoa > Arthropoda > Insecta > Orthoptera > Acrididae > Schistocerca > Schistocerca gregaria. The sequence goes on along the minus strand of NC_064922.1, from coordinate 727,864,780 downwards.
TATTAGATTCTCTACAGTCCGTACTATTTTAAACCTGAAAGTACGGGACAATGTTTTGGGGAGATTTTCGCACTACTTTTAGAACAACAGCTTGTGTCACTTGATACGATGAGGAGTTTATAGCTCAGTGAAACGTTATCAAAGTCCTTGGTATCCCAATGTCCACAATTTCACTGTATGTAGCTACTGGTTAAGTCAGTGATAAATATAACGCTGCTTTATAATGATATAAGTGTTTGTCTATGTATGGATACTGTCTGTAGCTAGTGGTTAAAGCCAATCATAACTACAACTCTGGTTTGTAATGATATCAGTCAATCAAATCAGGGATCGAGGACCCTGTATATCATGAACCGACCTCACAGTGTTCCTCCGTAGACGGCGTTCTTGTGCACTTTGGATCCTAGTTGGCAGAGGTCTTTCTGTAGGTCATCCTCCCATCGCTTCCTGGGTCTTCCGATTGGGCGGATAGCATCAGGTCTTCCATTAAGTAAGGCTTTTGCCCAAGAGGTCTCTGGTCTCTTAGCAATGTGGTCTGCTGTTCGCAGTTCGAGGACGTGCGGTAGCGTTCTCGCTTCCCGCGCCCGGGTTCCCGGGCTCGATTCCTGGCGGGATCAGGGATTTTCTTTGCCTCGTGATGACTGGGTGTTGTGTGCTGTCCTTAGGTTAGTTAGGTTTAAGTGGTTCTAAGTTATAAGGGACTGATGACCATAGTTGTTAAGTCCCATAGTGCTTAGAGCCAATGTGGTCTGTCAAGCTTATTCTCCACGCTTTCAGTTTTAGAATGATGTTCGGCCTCATCAGCTCATACAACTCTTGTTTTTTTTCTACGTCTCCACGAGCTCCCTTACTGGACAAAAAATGGTTCAAATGGCTCTGAGCACTATAGGACTTAACTTCTGAGGTCATCAGTCCCTTAGAACTTAGATCTACTTAAATCTAACTAACCTAAGGACACCACACCCATCCATGCCCTTGGCTGGATTCGAACCTACAACCGTAGCGGTCGCAGACTGTAGCGCCTAAAACCACTCGGCCACCCTGGCCGGCCTTCCTGGACAGGTCCAAAGTTTCTTCTCATAATTTTTCTGTCGAAGACCAACAAGATTTCTTCATCCTGCCTTGTCGTGCTTAGGTCTTCGGTCACATACAACAACACTGGCACTATCACGGCATTCTATGCCGTAAGTTTGGTCTTAATTGACTGATTCTTGGATGACGTTACCTGCTTTAGACTGAAATAAGTTTGAAACCCGTTCACAATACGTTGGTTTATTTCCTGTTTTAAATTATTTTGCCTGTTGAACCATGTACCAAGGTCTTTAAATTTTCCACTTTAGCAAACTTTCAAATCCCTACCTGTATTGAAATGTCATTAGGGGCTTCACATGATACCTCCATTACCATGGTCTTTTCCACATTAATCTGCAACCAGATCTTACTAGCATTTTGCGCTAGGTCCTCTACAGTTTCTGCCATCTCTTCCTCTGATTCTGCTAGAACTACGACGTCGTCTGCATAACCCAATAAATCTGTCCTACCATTTATCGTCAACCCTTTGTTTTCTCTTTTTATTTCTCTCATTGATTTCTCTAGAACCAGATTAAATAACAGTGGTGAAATAACATTACCTTGTCTCACACCCGTTCTGATATGGAATTCCTCGGACAGCTCCCCTTCCTATTTGACTTTGGTTTTTGTCTCCGCTGTGCACACCTTAATCATATTTATTAACCAAGCTCTCTCAGGATGCTGTACATACTAAATCTGTGGATACTGTCATAAGCCTTTGAGAAGCCCACGAACGTCACCAGAAACCGATGGTTGAATTCCCTGCACTTTTCCCAGATTTTCCTCAGGGTGAAAATTTGATCGATATTTGACCGTCCTTCCTGAAAGGCGGCCTGGTAATTTCCTACAATACCTTTTGCAAATGGCTTAAGTTTTTCAAATATACAGAACTTTATAAGGTACACTTAGGAGAGAAATACCTCTGTAGTTGCTACATTTCCTATTACTGTTCTTTTTATGCCGTGGGAGATTGACGGCTGATTTCCACTCATCTGGGATCTCCTCTTTTTTCCCATATTTATTTTATGAGATTGTATAGCTCTTCCTGAAGAGTTTCTCCTCCTGCCTTCAACATCTCTACCGTTATCCTATCCTCTCCTGGTGCCTTATAATTCTTTAGTTTCATCATTGCTCTTTCTACATCTTGTTGAGTCGCTTGAATGTTTGCGACTTCTGCTTCACCCTCAGTATTATTCTCAAGTGGAAAGACACTCTCTGGATCTTTAGCTTTTAATAGCTCTTCAAAATATTCTCTCCGCCTAATCAGAACTTTTTCTTGTCTGTTAGCATATTTCCATCCTTATCATAATAACTGAAGCTTCGTTTCTGTCACCATTGCTCGCATGTTTCAACATCTGAGACATTTTCCTACTGTCTGATATTGTATTTCCCTTTTCGATTTCATCAATCATATTATTCATGAACTTTCCTTTTTCTGTTTCCAGAATCCTATTTTTTTCCTTTCTTGCGGTCTTGAGTGCTTCCTGTTGTACCTCACATTGTCTGTCCAGCATGTGCACCGTCCTTGCTCTCTCCCTGGCCTTCACAGCTTGTTCACATGTCTTATTGAAACACTTTTCTCATCGTTAGCTTTTTCTCTCCTAGAACTTCTTCAGCTGCTTCAGTTACACAGCTCCTTATTACTTCTCATTGCTTGTTAACACTTATTTCATCAGCGCTGTCTGACTCTAATACTTCTAACTTGTTACGCACTTTAATGTTACACTGCTGGCATATTTCTAGATCCTTTAGCTTTAAAATATCAAACTGTCTTTTGTCCATGTTGTTCTTTTTCACTGTTTAATTTATTTTTAAAACAGAAAACCTGGTGGCTCATGATCATTCTACCTGTGGGGGTTAGCTTTCTGTAACGAGTAATAGTTGCTAGATAGGACTTAGTAACTCACAACATCGGTGTATCTCTTTTATTTTTGGAGACCGCCACATCAGTTGAACGGTATGATCGTTGGAATGACACGCACGAGAACCCTGGTTCGATTCCCGAATGAGGTGGGAGATTTTCCCCGCACTGTCGTCGTGCAAGTCACCCAATGTGGCGTCGCACTCAATAATACTTGCACTTGGCAGCTGAACTTCTTGCCTGGGAACTTAAGGCCACTGGTGCCATACGATTTTTGGAGAGGAAACTTAAGGGTGTTATTTGTGACGTGAATATAAAATGACTCGTTCCACAACATGACTATCTATCGCGCACGTTGATGCACGTAAAATGAAACTAGCTGAGTAACTAACTAGCTACCTATGTCATAAAGGCGGAAGACCTTGACTAATTCTTCTTGCATCGATTTTGAATGACAGAGTTAGGGCAGTCATCAGCTTAAACATGTAGTTTGTTTGGAAGTTAACAAAATGGGGGAAAATATAGGCCAATCATCCGATTCAACAGGTAAAAATACATGCCGTCAACAGGTTAGTAGGTCAATTGGTTCCTGAAAACCGACATTAAAAGTAAGCACAGTAGCTGACGCGGTAAACCACACCTCAGCAGTCAAAGACACTTAGCCATTTGTGGCAGCTGCTTTGCTTGTGCCTAATTCACAGAAGGTTGGAAAAGTAAGGTCAGCTATTACCTCTCACTTCGACACCATCGTTTATTTACGAAATAAGATGGATGTCTTACAATTAATAAGAATACAGAAGACATCAATAATGACAGTAGTAACGTGTAGTAGAATATTTACGTACGCTGAGCACTTGAACCAAGTATCGTATGAACCATCGACTAGTCAAAGGAACGGTCTTTTCCAAAATACTTCACAAAAAAAAAAAAAAAAAAAAAATGCGACGGAAAGCAAGCACGTAACTCACGATTATTTTACCTCACGTAGATCAGGACTTGGTTACCACGGGCTCGCATGTATTCTAAGGAGCAGCGCTCAGAGGAGAGCGTTCGTGATGATTCTGGAAACATTCCGGTTTAATGTCTGTGGTCGATTCCAGACGCGTACCATTTCGGAATACCACGTGCAAATGTCCTGTACTGTGCGCACATGGAAACACAAGCGCCGAACGTACATCATCGACTACGCTAGATAGTCCTGAGTATTGTGAAGGAGCGAAATGAATGAGAACAAATCAAATAGATTTGTACGCTTTTTACCTCGAAGCTGGAAAGTTACCGTAAGCAGTCCGTCACTCCACCATGTTCCGATACCAGAACAGCTGCTGCATTGCAGGCTGCGATCGTTTGTTTTTAGGGGGCCAGTGAGGCTGAGTGTGACTTCTGACCGCGGGAACGTATTTCTTGAGACTGCTAACGCCACTTCTCTTTAACGGCAATCAGCCAGGATATGCACCCGACGATCGTTTCGACGTGTTCAAGAAAGGCTAGGACCTTGACGCGCACTGCTCGCCATCTTAGTTAATCTCTATAATATTTGAAAGTTATACGATAACTGTAAAGAAACCGCGAAAGATAGTTTTAGCTCGGCAACATATGACTAAATGACTCATTTCAGTTACCGCGAAATTATCTTATTTATTCAAGTTAATCACTAGTTAAACTCTTCAGCACAGTTTTCCACAACCATTCGTCCATCACTCCTTACTATGGTTAATTTCCTCTCATACTTGGTTCTCCACATGTTTAAGAAAAATAACTTGATATATGGTCTACGACACTATTCGACTGCTTGCTTGCATGAGCAGATTGTTTCTCGCTATAGTGAGCGTGATGGCTTAGAATACGTAGGACACACGCCAATCGCAAAAATGGAAAGAACGACCGAAACACCCGAAACAGACGAACAATCAATGAAAGCAGCTCCACTGAACTCGAAGACACGGTGTCAAGAATTGTAATCACTCTCCACAAAGTATCAGGAAACAGTCATAGTCTGCTTGCACGTTACTGTATTATTGTATTATACCTATTACATGGACTACCGGGAATATTTAGAGATCCGCTGAATAATTAAAAATACGTATCATAGATCTCTGTGGCAGCTACAAAGGAAAGTATGTTTCCAGTTACAGTGTTGGGGCGGAAGGCCTCAGTGCAACGCACAACAGTCTGTATTTTGTACTTCCCGTGCTTCTTCAACGTATAGCTTAAGGTAAATGCCGGAATGTTTCCTTTGGATAGGAGGACATATTTCCTAATACCTACATGTCCAAACAGGTTCTGTGCCACTTCTCGTGTTAGCTAGTCATCGATGGGACACCAGCTCCTAAGATTTCCTTTTTCTTTCCTGCATCAGCTGCATTCGCCTAACTTCGTTTTTAGCCTTTATGAACATGTTGTGAACTTACTGCAGTCGTTAAGATTGATTACCCTGCCGGTGAATCGCTGCGTCTTTGTATGATAAGCGCCAAGGCTCATAAGTTCATAGATAATTTTTTTGCTCTATTTTAATGTCTGTTTTGCTTCGTTATATTTCGGTTTACTGTTTCACATAATTTTAGGTAAGAGTGCTACGCCTTAGAACATCAATTGCATCCTACGTCCACAGTTATTTATTGCATATAAGTCGATTTCTGTCTCCTCAAGCAGTCTCACCTTCCACAGCTCCCGTTAGTGTCATGGCAGTTTGTCCCCTACACGTGTCTTACGCTTATGTCGCGCCTTCTTGGCATTGGTTTCCATATATTCCTCAGTTCACCGATTCTGCAGAAAACTTCATCGTTTCATACCTTATCAGACATCCTAATTCTCAATATTCTTTTGCAGCACAACATCTTAAACCCTTCTCTTCTTTCCCTATTTCTCCACAGTCCGTGTTTTACTTACCATACAATGCTGTGCCCCAAACATACATTTCCAAAAAGTTGTTTCTCAATATGACCTATGTTACTAGCACACATACTTTGGACCGAAAGCTCATTTTTACGTAACCCTTTCTTCGTCCGTCGTATGTTACTTTGCTTCCGAAGTTGCAGTGTTCGTGAACTTCATCTGTCTCATGGTCACCAATTTTGATGTTAGGTTTATTCTCTAACCTCATTTCTAGTTATCCGCATTGAATCGGTTTAGTCTCAGTCGATATTCTGCAATAATCAGACTGTTCATTCCATTCAGGCGGTTCTGTCATTCCTATTCACATTTACTGAGAATAGTAGTGTTGTCATCATATCTTATTATTCATATCACTTCACTCTGTATTTTTATCCCAATCTATAACCGTTCCTTTATTTTCGTTATCGCTTGGTCGACGTATAAATTAAACAGCAGCCGTATAGGAATGCGTTCCTGCCTTATGCCACTTTAATAAGACCACTTCATCGTTGGTTTCCGTTCTTGTCATTTCTTCATGGTCCGAGATAAATTAAGATTTTTCATTAAACAATGTACTTATTCAAAGATTTATTCATTGATTTATAGTACTCGTATTCCGTAGCGTCATATGCGAAGTTGAGCAGCAGGAGCTGTACTTCGATTAGAGTTTCCCATTTTATTCTGAGCAATACTAACATAACGGAGCTGACAGATGCCTTCAATCCTATTTAAAGACATAAATATTCTCTAGAGGATTGTCGTTATAATGTGAGGTAAAAATTTATATCAATGATATTCGAGAGGGGGTTAAGGCCTGAGAGATATGCGCTCGAGACATCGTCGTAGTATTGGTGAATAGCTTGTTTCATTTCCACCTCTCGCTGTCCTCATTAAAGTTACCAGCAGTTCACCTTAATATCTTTGGCAAAACAGCTTGATGATCTACGAAATATGAGCAGTTGAGATATCATTTCCATCGTTTACAGTATTATTCTTTGCGTAAAACAATTTCTTAAATCTCTCAACTCTGACACTATGTGGCAAACTTAATCTTCGATCAAATAAGGTTAAACTACATCTGTGAAATATTTTTAAACACTTGTATTTAAATGTGCGCCTTGGGTGATGTAATGAGAGACGAAAGTATGAATAAACCAACATAAGTTAACCTCAGATAGGTTGAAAATGTTCTTCCCCATTCGTTCGGTAAGTTTTTCACTGTTTCTCCCAGTATATTTCACATATTTCCGCACTCGATTCACGGAATACTAAACCTAGCATCTAACTAACTCGTAACAGGAACATACATTTCACCTCAATCAAGTACAAATGTAAATTATGTATCAGACGATTTGAACCTGAAGATGGACTCAGAGTTCGAAATGCTTCGTGTAATTTACTAACACACGAAAAATTATGTGATTGAAGGTGTTTTTATTCAAACTTCCTGTGTATTGAGTATTGTTACGTTCACAGTCACGAAATCAGGATAAAATTAAAAACAACAGATACCCTATTACTCTGTACTCTAAGTCTACAGCCCATGGTATTGTCCTTAGCGTTACTGTCCATTGATCTCTGAGTGCCGATTCCGATTCCCGGGTGGATCGGAGATCTTTTCCGCTCGGGATTGGCTTGTCCTCATTAATTCGTCTTCATAAATATGCGAGTGGCTGAAGTGGCGCCAAATAAAAGAACTTTCACCAAGCGGCTAAACTCCCTAAAGACTCCCGGCCAATTAAGCGATACACGAATTACATTTTTTGTACCCTAGTTCCAGTTACCTTCATGTAGATGCAGAGCACATTTATGAGATTTCAATGTAAGCGCCCCACATCCCCATCACATACGTCCTGTGATGCTACCTACGTGTTACCACTGTAAATCATTTGCTGCAATCGCCCCATAATAAACAGATACTAGCCATGTAGTGTACCTGTTCGCTATAGTTGACCCTGCCAGTTGCAGTTAGTTGCGCTCAGCAGATTGGCGCGCCCCTCTTCACAATCACCTAACACGACTTTGTCAAACTTCAGTGTTGTCACAGCTCCAGTGACGGCTGTTTTCGCCTGCAGCTGTTAGCGCTTGGCATCAGAAAGCTAGGTTGGTTGGTTGTTTGGGGAAAGAGACCAGACAGCGTGGTCATCGGTCTCTTCGGATTAGGGAAGAATGTGGAAGGAAGTCGGCTGTGCCCTTTCAGAGGAACCATCCCGGCATTTGCCTGGAGTGATTTAGGGAAATCACGGGAAACCTAAATCAGTATGGCCGGACGCGGGATTGAACCGTCGTCCTCCCGAATGCGAGTCCATTGTTTAACCACTGCGCCACCTCGCTCGGTGCAGAAAACTAGAAACAGCGTTGTTACGTATCAGGTATCATCTTCCGTCAGCTCCATTATAGGTTCTAGGAACCTATTGTAATTGCTATAATGAATTCATGCGCATATACAAAAGTTCATCGATGTCATAAAGTGTACTTTTAAGTTGTATGGTTCTATCAACATAACATGTCATTAAAGTTCTAGCAGTCCTCGTCCATCGCCCTGGAATGGTCCACAAAGCCTCGAGGCGACTCCGTTCATTTCTCATTCCTCTCTCCCTCTCCCCATCCCCCGTCTTTCTTCTCCCTTTTGGTTCAAATTATATTTTCTTCTCTCGTAACTTTTTCACAAGTTCTGTTCCCTTCCACGACTTCGAAACTCTTCCTTTCTCCGTTGAAAGATTGAAAAGGGGCAGTGTTTTCAATAACGAGGAACAGCAGATGGCGTTGCTGTCGACAAATATCTAGTGTGCCTGTTTTTGCAGATAAGAACCGATTATTTGTTTCTACATTTCATTCACGATGCGAATGTCAGCTTTTATATTCTAATGTTTATACTTACGTTAAAACGCTATACTGCCTATAATATAGCTATGAATTGACGTTTCTGGCAAATAATCTACTTTTATGGTAACGTAGACATCACACACATCCATGCCCGAGGCAGGATTCGAACCTGCGACCGTAGCGATCTGCGGTTCCAGACTGAAGCACCTAGAACCGCTCGGTCACACCAGCCGGCTCGAATTTGTGGTTTCAGGATACTGGAAGTGTATGTTCAATTTTTCCCGTACCGCTGCTTGTAGGCTGTCTGTATCAAATCAAAAAAAAAAAGGTGTACAATATTTATACCACCATTTTATGAATATGATGAAATTAAGAGCCCATTGTACGAAAACATAAAACAATGAGGTAACCACAACATAAAGTTTATCTTTCTGGTTCACATGTTTATTAAATGTTCCTCCAACGTTCCAACGTTGAAGATGTTAAGTCCGAGTCGTCATTTACAAAAAAAACTAATTAATACTCCGCCACCGAGCTGAATCTTCCAGTCTCGCACCGAGTTTGTCTTTAAAGCGCCGGAAACGACGAGACCTGTAAACCTGGAATGGGATTTGAATTCTTGTCGTTCGGCGTGTAATTGTTTTACATTAACGGTAACCTTGCATATTAAGGTGAATGAAGTCTGTGTTGACCTAGGAAAAGAATGTGCGGTCTATCTGATATAACTGCTTTTGTATCTGTACTCTTTCTCTCTGGAAGATGTGAAAATGATATTAATGTGATACGAATCAGGTAAAAGTCCTGTAGAAATTCTCTTTATTTGCTCCTGTACTTCCAATAAAATAGCAGCAGTCACGGCATCCCGAATGGTAAACACAAAGCCAGAAACGAGAATTTATTCAAATATTGTTCCATCCACATTTTTATTTCGGTAAATATTTGCTTACATTCAAAAACAATTAAAGTAGCGTGAGATTTGCTTCAAATATTGAATATGCTGCAGTATTTTAGCTCTTTTATCATAATTTTACAGCCCCAGTTTAAAAATTGACACGCCACGTATATTATTCTTTGCCAGCCATCGTGCAGCATTTGAAGTTTGTGGCACTGCACATGGAGAATTTCTATCCCGGACACAATGACGCCGTCACAAATGATGGGAAAATTTGGAATTCGACAAGACGGAGCAGAGTTCGCCACGGACTTCACTTGTTTCGAAAAGAAATCGAAAAAAAGGTAGGAACTGGAAGACCAAAAGGTTACCTTAAATCCCTTCTTCTAAAATATAAGTGGAGACCGTGGAACAGTTAGCATTTTTGTCTAAAGAAATATTACATACCTGCGTGAATAATTTATAGTAATTAAGAAACAATCAGGTGGAACGTGCTTTCGTCCACTTCTAATAGATACACTCCTGGAAATGGAAAAAAGAACACATTGACACCGGTGTGTCAGACCCACCATACTTGCTCTGGACACTGCGAGAGGGCTGTACAAGCAATGATCACACGCACGGCACAGCGGACACACCAGGAACCGCGGTGTTGGCCGTCGAATGGCGCTAGCTGCGCAGCATTTGTGCACCGCCGCCGTCAGTGTCAGCCAGTTTGCCGTGGCATTCGGAGCTCCATCGCAGTCTTTAACACTGGTAGCATGCCGCGACAGCGTGGACGTGAAACGTATGTGCAGTTGACGGACTTTGAGCGAGGGCGTATAGTGGGCATGCGGGAGGCCGGGTGGACGTACCGCCGAATTGCTCAACACGTGGGGCGTGAGGTCTCCACAGTACATCGATGTTGTCGCCAGTGGTCGGCGGAAGGTGCACGTGCCCGTCGACCTGGGACCGGACCGCAGCGACGCACGGATGCACGCCAAGACCGTAGGATCCTACGCAGTGCCGTAGGGGGCCGCACTGCCACTTCCCAGCAAATTAGGGACACTGTTGCTCCTGGGGTATCGGCGAGGACCATTCGCAACCGTCTCCATGAAGCTGGGCTACGGTCCCGCACGCCGTTGGGCCGTCTTCCGCTCACGCCCCAACATCGTGCAGCCCGCCTCCAGTGGTGTCGCGACAGGCGTGAATGGAGGGACGAATGGAGACGTGTCGTCTTCAGCGATGAGAGTCGCTTCTGCCTTGGTGCCAATGATGGTCGTATTCGTGTTTGGCGCCGTGCAGGTGAGCGCCACAATCAGGACTGCATACGACCGAGGCACACAGGGCCAACACCCGGCATCATGGTGTGGGGAGCGATCTCCTACACTGGCCGTACACCTCTGGTGATCGTCGAGGGGACACTGGATAGTGCACGGTACATCCAAACCGTCATCGAACCCATCGTTCTACCATTCCTAGACCGGCAAGGGAACTTGCTGTTCCAACAGGACAATGCATGTCCGCATGTATCCCGTGCCACCCAACGTGCTCTAGAAGGTGTAAGTCAACTACCCTGGCCAGCAAGATCTCCGGATCTGTCCCCCATTGAGCATGTTTGGGACTGGATGAAGCGTCGTCTCACGCGGTCTGCACGTCCAGCACGAACGCTGGTCCAACTGAGGCGCCAGGTGGAAATGGCATGGCAAGCCGTTCCATAGGACTACATCCAGCATCTCTACGATCGTCTCCATGAGGGAATAGCAGCCTGCATTGCTGCGAAAGGTGGATATACACTGCACTAGTGGCGACATTGTGCATGCTCTGTTGCCTGTGTCTATGTGCCTGTGGTTCTGTCAGTGTGATCATGTGATGTATCTGACCCCAGGAATGTGTCAATAAAGTTTCCCCTTCCTGGGACAATGTATTCACGGTGTTCTTATTTCAGTTTCCAGGAGTGTATTACTGAATGCTTTTATAACTACCCTCTTGACTGGATTACTACGAATTCTTGCTTAATTAAAGACACAGCTGATTTTGAGTATTTTCGGCTCCTTGTCCTTTCCTGGTTGTGTATGATTCAGCCGTTTAGAGAACGGATGTGGAAGAATTGTCTTTTTCCTATAACAGAGAGATCTTGTACATACCCTACCCATTTCGAGGCCCGTGACATATACAGAACTGACCTCAGCGTTGTTCAGGGATATTTTGTATCTTTGTGTAAGGGCTGGTTCCTTAGAGAGTGATTTTGTCGATGGTCTTCAGGCATATCCGTCATGAACTGGTGCACGCTATATGCTAACGATGCAGCTCTCCACGCTACTCTATCCTGTGCAAGCTTCTTCATCTTCCAGTACCTACTTCAACCTACATCCTTCAGAATCTGCTTAGTGTATTCATCTCTTGGTCACCCTCTACGATATTTACCCTCCATGCTGCCCTCCAATATTAAATTTGTGATCCCTTGATGCCCCAGAACATGTCCTATCAGCCGGTCGCTTCTTCTTGCCAAATTGTGCCACAAACTCTTCTTCTCCCCAATTCTGTTCTATACCTCCTCCTTAGTTATGTGATCTATCCATCTAATCTTCATCATTCTTCTGTAGCACCACTTTTCAAACGCTTCTATTCTCTTCTTGTTCAAACTATTTATCGTCCATGTTTCGCTTCCATACATGGCTACACTCCATACGAATACTTTCAGAAACGATTTCATGACACTTAAACCTATACTCAAGGTTAACAAATTTCTCTTCTTCAGAAACGTTTTCCTTGCCCTTGCCAGTATACATTTTATATCCTGTCTACTTCAGCCATCATCAGTTATTTTGCACCCCAAATAGCAAAACTCCTTTACTACTTTAAGTGTCTCATTTCCTAATCTAATTCCCTCAGAATCACCCGACTTAATTAGACTACATTCCATTATCCTCGTTTTGCTTTTGTTAATGTTCATCTTATGCCCTCCTTTCAAGACACTGTCCATTCCGTTCAACTGCTTTTCCAATTCCTTTGCCGTCTCTGAAAGAATTACAATGTCATCGGCGAACATCAAAACTTTTATTTCTTCTCCATGGATTTTAATACCTACTCCGAATTTTTCTTTTGTTTCCTTGACTGTTTGCTCAATATACATATTGAATAACATCGGGGACATGCTACAATCCTGTCTCACTCCCTTCCCAACTGCTGCTTCTCGTTCATGCCCCTCGACTCTTATAACTGCCATCTGGTTTTTGCACAAATTGTAAATAGCCTTTCGCTCCCTGTATTTTACCCCTGCCATCTTTAGAATTTGAAAGAGAGTTTTCCAGTCAACATTGTCGAAAGCTTTCTCTAAGTTTACAAATGCTCGAAACGTAGGTTTACCTTTCCTTAATCTATTTTCTAAGGTAAGTCGTAGGGTCAGTATTGCCTCACGTGATCCAACATTTATGCAGAGCCCAAACTGATCTTCCCCGAGGTCGGCTTTTATCATTTTTTCCATTCGTCTGTAAAGAATTCGAGTTAGTATTTTGCAGCTGTGACTTATTAAAGTGATTAAACGAATATCCTCTTGTACAGTGAAGTTATTTTCTTGTGTCTTAGCATATGGCCTGTCATCGGTTTCCTTCTTCTTGTCAGTGATTCACTATCATTCAGTACCGTGCTCCAAAAGTACATTATCAGAAATCTCTTCTTATGATGGCTACTACAAACCCATCCTATACTTGCTATGCTACCATCACTACTCAGGGTAGGATTGTAATAGTAGGGGTACAAAATTTGTTTAAAAGAAGGAAAAGGAGTAAATGCTTCTCCAACCCTCGAGTTTGCATCTTTATAGTGAGCTATAGCCGACGGCTTCTGTGCTACCATATAGCCATCACTTCCTACAGGGTCAGTTCGCCGCTACGGCTGCCACTGACCTATCCGCACCACTCGCCATAATATGTGTGTTGATACCACTACGCCTGCCACTTGGCATCTCAGGAGATGACGACGTCTCAGCCAACGGTCACACCAGAAATAAGAGAATTACGTTAGGTAGGTGCATTACTTCGTTGCGTTTTTGTTATGCGTGTTGGTTTTCTCTTTGCTATGGGTGTATTTAGCGATTATTATTTTTTATTTGTAGTTGCTGGTTGACTTTACATATTGCCATTTTGTCATTTCAGGGTAGTGACTGGATTTGTGGACGCTAGACAATGAAGTACCAAGAAGGGATACCGGAAAATTTGCGACATTCACATATGTTTGAGTTCAACAGAGGGTAAGAGCAGTGGACACCGACGGAAACATTTGCGCCGTGTAAGGGGGTAATGTTACTTGAGAGAGAATGGCAAGAAAATGGTTTTATCGTTTTAAGGAGAATCGTTTTGACATTGGTGACCTACCACATTCAGAAGGAGGGGGAGATTTGCGTTTAAGGTCCCGTCGACAACGAGGTCATTCCAGACGGAGCACAAGCTCGGATTAGGGAAGGAAGGGAAGGAAATTGGCCATGCTCTTTCAAAGGAACCATTTCTGCATTCGCCTGAAGCGGTTTAAGGAAATCACGGGAAACCTAAATCTGGATGGCTGGATGCAGGTTTGAGCCGTCGTCCTTCCGAATAAGAGTCCAGTGCGCTAACCGTTGCGCCACCTCACTCGGTCCACCTTCACGTAGACTTTCGGAGTTTGGTGAAGATCTTTTAAAGGCATCCACGCCAGTGTACTAGCGTATTGCAAATGTGGTGAACTGTGATCATTTCACCAACGTGCAACATTTGCATACAGTGCGGGAAGTTCAAAAATAGGACATATGGGTACGGCATACCCTAAGCCAAAATCACAAAAATCAGCGGGTGGCCATAGGTGCCTCTTAGCAGGCTCGTGAAAAACACCGACTATTGCTATCCTGTATCGTTGGTGGTGACGAATAATGGTGTCTTTATGCTAACACAAGGAAAAGAAGCGAATGGATGACCCCAAACAAAAAAGCAACCCCCACTACAAAGAACTTCGTGCATCCACGAAAGATGATGTTATTCATTTGTGGGAACAGCGAGTGCTAGGAATTCATTCTCCGAGGTGTAACCATCACTACTGATATTTATTGTCAGAAACTGAGACCTCTTGCACACGCAGTCCAATAACAACGAGCACAAAGAGAGTGTGAAATGATATTGTTTCACGATAACGCCTACCTGCATTCCGCTAGGCTGATAAAAAACACCATACAGGAGTTGGATTTGGAAGTCATTTGTCACAGACCTTATTCATCTGATCTCGAGCCCCTAGATTTTCACCCTTTCCTCTCTCTACCGAACAACTTTCGAAGAACTTTCTTTCCGGGTGAAAATGTGCTCTGAACATGTCTAGACGAGATTTTAGCATAAAAACCATATGATTTCTATAGCTGGTAAAACGAAAAGTTAACAGTGTTATATGTTGTGGTTGCCAGGAGAGCCAACCACGTGTTACTGAAGGAGGCCGAAATGCACGCGTCTCTGCTCACGCAGACTGGCGTGAGGTCTGGAACATGACAAGGGAATTAGAATTGAGAAAAACGGACGTAGCTGGTGGAATACTTAACTTTAATACACCAATGGAGAACGTCGCTCTTCATGGTACGTGACTCTCAATATCAATAGTACGAATACTGGCGCCTTGCTAGGTCGTAGCAATTAACGTAGCTGAAGGCTATGCTAACTATCGTCTCGGCAAATGAGAGCGTAGAAGTCAGCTAACCATCGCTAGCAACGTCGGCTGTACAACTGGGGACGAGTGCTAGGAAGTCTCTCTAGACCTGCCGTGTGGCGGCGCTCGGTCTGCAATCACTGATAGTGGCGACACGCGGGTCAGACGTATACTAACGGACCGCGGCCGATTTAATGGCTACCACCTAGCAAGTGTGGTGTCTGGCGGTGACACCACATTCCTCCCCCGCAAATCGGAGTACAGTTGTGGCATAATGCTTCCGCCCGCCGTGGGGAGGACCGCATGTTGTCGTATGCGACGAGGTGGGGAGCCTAACAACAGGCGAGGCTGTGCCACCCGCACCCTGCCATTCGGACCGCGGGGAGCTAGGAAACGCCTGATAACCTGATCCAGGGTGCACGCCAACATGTGGTGTATGCGCCCGTAGAGAGACAGGAGGGGCCGAAGGGTCGACCTCCATCGGGCCGGAGCACCCGACGGGCGAAGACGACCTATGGTCCGGAGCGGGCAAGAGCCCCATGTCGGAGGACAATTGGTCACGGGAAGAGATCGGCGGCGCGTGACCCAGGGAGGCAACCGGCGGTTGCAGCGATTCGTCCACTGCGGGCGTCGCCAGTGGAAGAACAGGCGGCGGCAGCGGCGGCGGCGCGTCGCCATGGGGCAGAATGGAAGGCAGCGTCGGTAACACCTGGGCCTTAGGTGAGCTAGTAGAAAGGTCCCCAGGGCGCTGACTGGACGGCACCGTCGCTGAAAATAGACGGCGAGTGGCAGATCCCGTGCGACGACAGAGGCTAAGCTGATTGAGATGCAAACGCACCTCACCAGAGGCCCCCAAAACCAGATACATAGCGCGTCCGAGGGAGCGAAGAATGCGCCCTTCGAGCCAACGCCATGAACCTCGATAGTGGCGATTGAAGACAACAGCGCCTGGAGCAAAAGCAGGTATCTGCCGCTGCGCAGGCACCTGAAGCGGCGGATGTAGCAGAGACATCAAGGTTCGATGAGGGCGACCATGGAGCAACTCAGCCGGCGTGCGACCATCGTGAGGCTGAGAGCGATACGAGGACAAAAAATTCAATAACGCGTCCTCCCGAGAATGCGACTCTTTCAACTTCTACATCTGTGACTTGAAAGTCCTGACCAATCGTTCAGCGGCACCGTTTGACTGTGGCGAAAAAGGTGCGGACGTCAGATGATGAATACCATTGGCCTTGCAGGATGACTGAAATTCTGGGGACATGAATTGTTGTCCGTTGTCGGAAACAATAGTCTGTGGAAGACCTTCAATGTAAAAGATAGCGGATAACGCTTGAATGGTGGCTGATGACGTCGTGGAAGACATCCGGACAACAAAAGGAAAATTACTGAATGAATCTACCACAACCAACCATTGAGCATTCCAGAATGGACCAAAAAAATCGATGTGTAAGCGTTGGCAAGGGGAAGTGGCTGTTGGCCATGCAAAGAATTTCCGCGGTGGTGCTGATTGTTGTTCGGCACACACCATGCAAGAAGAGCACATATTCGTAATCGTGGCATCGATTCCGAACCACGTACAGTGCTGACGAGCAAGTTGTTTCGTTCTCACTACACCCCAATGTCCTTGGTGGACAAGCTGTAAGACAGAGGACTGTAACGAACGTGGTACCACGACCCTGGACTGATCATTATCAGAACGCAACAGCAAAACACCACGTCGTACAAAAAGTCTCTCCTTGTGAGTAAAAAATCGGCGAACCAACGGGTCCCCGATCCGTGACTTTGACAAGGGCCATTGCGTAGCAACAAAACGCAGAACGGCAGCAAGGACAGGGTCGGCAGCTGTGGCTGTAGATACACGACGAAAATCTGTCGGAAACGATTCGACCACGTCATCGGTTTCCGCATCAATGAACATGCAAGCAAGTTCGGAGGAATCGCATTTCCTTATCTTCAGCAACAGGCAAGCGTGACAACGCATCGGCGTTTCCGTGCTTAGCAGTGGACCGATACAACATATCGTAGCGGTACTGCGAGAGGAAAATAGACCAGCGAATGAATTTCTGCGCTGTACGTGGAGGTACAGGCTTGGTCGGATGAAAAAGCGATGTCAAAGGTTTGTGGTCCGTGATTATGGTAAAGTGACGACCATACAAGAAATCATGAAACTTTGTAACACCAAATACGAGAGCCAATGCTTCTTTCTCGATCAGTGAATAATTTCTTTGCGCAGACGAAAGCAATTTGGACGCAAAGGCAATAGGGCGATCGTGCGATCCCTCTTGGTGCGCAAGCACAGCACCGATCCCGAAATTCGATGCATCCACCATCAACAAAAGGGGCTTCTGGCGATCGAATGGCGTAAGGCAAGTATTGGAAAGCAACGCTGATTTCGGCTGGCGAAAGGCGCGTTCGCATTCCGTCGTCCAGACGAACGGAACACCCTTACGGCGTAAGCGATAAAGCGGAGCTGAAATGGAAGAGGCGTGTGGAACATATTTATGATAATAGTTGATTTTTCCCAGCACACTCTGTAGCTGCTTCAAATTCTGCGGCGACGGCAAGTCTTGTATGGCACGAAGGTGCGTGGGACTGGGATGTATGCCTTGGGCATTGATTACATGTCCCAGGTATGGCAAGTCCCGAGCAAAAAACACACATTTGTCCTTCCGCAAGCGAAGACCATTTTGTCGCAAGACCTGAAATAATGTTCTGAGTTTGGCCAAATGTTCTTCTTCCGTCTTTCCGGAGATCACAATATCGTCCAGATAATTTGGTGTAGGGACCGATGCACAAAGAGTTTGTAGATATTGCTGAAACAATGCAGGGGCGGATGCACACCCGAATGGCAGTCGTTTGAATCGATACAAACCAAGATGCGTGTTAACCACCAAAACGCGCTGGGATTCTTCGTCCACCGGTATTTGCAAGTACGCATCTGCTAGGTCCAACTTCCAAAAATATTTACCCGGGCACAGTTTGTCAAAAAGATCTTCCGAGCGGGGTAAAGGAAAAGTTGCAATCACTAGTTGTGGATTCACTGTTGCCTTGAAGTCCACACAAAGTCTCAATTTGCCGGAAAGTTTTGGCAAAATTACTAAGGGTGATGCCCAGAGAGAAGCCTGCACACGTTCAATCACACCTTGTGATTCCAAATCGTGTAATGTTTTTGCGACCTCATCACGCAGTGCGTGGGGAACATTGCGTGCTCTGAAAAAATTCGGTTGCGCGTTTACTTTCAGTTCCAAATGTTCTTTATAGTTCTTAGCGCAACCGAGGCCCGGTGCAAAAATGTCTCCAAATTCTTCACATAGACGAGAAACACTGTCTGAAGGCACCGTCTGGTTCACTGATAGGACCTGATTGACTATAGACAAGTTAAACAATTGAAATAAATCGAAACCAAACAAGTTCACTGCAAAAGAAGAACGAAGGACGTAAAATGACACAAGTTTTGTTAGTCCTTTGTATGTTGCCAGAAGGCTGCACTGTCCTAACACAGGGATATCTTGACCGGAGTAGCTGTTTAACGTAACATTTGCGGCACGCAATGGAGGTGTTCCCAGCAGGTTGTAAGTGTCTTGATTGATCAGTGAAACTGCAGCTCCTGTATCGAGCTGGAGTGGTATCACTTTGCCGTTAACGTCCAAGTCTACAAAAAGTTTATAGCCCTGTTGACGACAAGAGTCTCTTGCAACGTGAACTGACAGTGGTGCGTAATCACTTGCGACTTGACGGGAGTTCCGGCGACGTCGATGCACACTATTTTTGGGACGAACACAGTCACCGTTAGAGAAAGTGACACTGCGCGGAGTGGAATGAACTACATGAATTTCCATGGGAGAAGTTTCGCGAGCCTGAAAAGCCTTGGTTCGATTCCGATTCCGGCGAGAAGCAAAGGGCCTGGAACAGTTTTGAGCTTCCGATCTGAGCTTTTTCTGACAAACACTCTTAACATGTCCTTTTTTATTACAATAAAAGCAAATAACTTGGCGTGACGGGCAATTCTCACGCGAATGTTTAGTATCACACCGCGGACATAATTTTATCACTGCATGTGCATGCCGGCGCGGCACACGTGGCTGACAGCCTGGCGGCAGCGGCGCGGCCAGGCGCGAGGGCTGTTTACTGCTTCGTGCAGCTCGCCCGGCGGGCCGGTTAACCTGACACACTGCTGGCGAAGGTTCAAATGATTCCTGAGCAAAGTCAAGTGTGTCCTGCCGATCCAATATGTCCATCAGTTGTTGAAGAGAAGGACTTACAAGTTTCAAAATCTGTTCCTTTATACGAACATCAGAAACGTTCTGTGCAATTGCATCACGTACCATAGTATCTGAATAAGGGAGTCCACATTGACACTGAAAAGCACAATCCCTAGTAAGGCCTTGACCTTCCGTACGTTTTGTACGAAAGAAGGCATACCTTTCCGCAACTACATTGGCTGATTCTTTGAAATATGCATCTAATGCAGACAAAATTTCTTCGTAGGACAGAGTTGCGACGTTGCTTCGGGGAAATAATTTGACTATCACACGGTACGTGGTCACACCTACGGAAGACAGGAGAAAAGGCTGCCGCTCGTTACCTTGAATTCTGTAGGCGCGAGATGGAATCCAAATTGGCGTGATCACTCCGTCCAGCTTTCCAGTGCAGCATCAAAAGGTCGAAAAGTGGGTGCAACAGCGTGTTGTGGCGGCGTTACCGGTGAAGCGGCTTCTGCCGCATCGTTTTGCGTCGCACGTTGACCCTGGACGACCTATCCAAGGGCATCCAGTAAGGCCTGCGTCTGCTGATTCTGTAAGCGATAAAATTAGGACAGTACATCTGGAGATTGTGGAGAAGCCATTACACAAGTAAATCAGGGCCATATCGATACGAACGCCGTTTTTCATCGTCACCAATGTTGTGGTTGGCAGGAGAGCCAACCGTGTTCCTTAAAGGAGTCCGAAATGCACGCGTTTTAGCTCACGCAGGCTGGCGTGAGGTCTGGAATATGTCAAGGGAATTAGAATTGAGAAAAACGGACGTAGCTTGTGGAATACTTAACTTTAATCCACTAATGGAGAACGTCGCTCTTTATGGTATATGATTCACAATGTCAATAGTACGAATACTGGCGCCTTGCTAGGTCGTAGCAAATAACGTAGCTGAAGGCTATGCTAACTATCGTTTCGGCAAATGAGAGCGTAGAAGTCAGTGAACCATCGCTAGCAACGTCGGCTGTACAACTGGGGACGAGTGCTAGGAAGTCTCTCTAGACCTGCAGTTTGGCGGCGCTCGGTCTGCAATCACTGATAGTGGCGACACGCGGGTCAGACGTATACTAACGGACCGCGGCCGATTTAAAGGCTACCACCTAGCAAGTGTGGTGTCTGGCGGTGACACCACATTATAAATGATGGAGGCGAATATGTTGTTGATGAATATTGTCTCTGTTATGAGTATCTGTTGTGCTTATTAGACTTCCTGAAAAATGCTATGAGCTTACGCAGCAATCCAATAGCTTCATCTCGAGGGAATCACGGCAACACTGCAGGTAGAGACAGAGGGGTATTTTTTTGAAGCCACCACTCACCTATGCACAGACGAGTTTTCTGCTGCGATGAAGAAGTTCTGAGTGGACATCATATCATATGTACACAGTCTCAGATTATAACTTTAATATTTCGAAATGAGGTGTCATTAACATCAGATCACTCGGCATATTTTATTACCACAGCAAGACCTGAACAGTAAACGTTTACTTGGAAAACAGGCAAGGCACCCTAAGAACGGTAGCGGCCACAGCACTCTACAATGCACTGTGCCGACAAATAAATCCGCCAAACCCCACTATTTGCACTCTGGAACAGTTACACATCTGTCCTTGAGCAGCATCCCACCTGACAACGCAGGAGCTTGTAAGCCATATCTCTGCCTGGAGTAGCCTGCACAGAGTCCAGATCTGAATCCTGTGGAACACCTGTGGGGTGTTTTGGAACGCCCACTTGGTGCAGTGGGGGAAGTTCAAAAATAGGACATATGGGTACGGCATACCCAAAGCCAAAATCACAGAAATCAGCGAGTGGCCATATGTGCCTCTTAGCTGGCTCGTGAATAACACCGATTAGCAAAAGGATGACCTTAGCAATTAAGTCCCATAAGATTTCACACACATTTTTTGAACACTACACACGATGGCAGATGTCTTTCACCGGGCATGCTGTACGAGGGAAGATGCCGCCAGTCATACATTCCATTTCTATAAAATGACCGTGTAATCGTCAGTAATGACACACTGTTATAATATTCTAGCAACCTAGCATGCTACTCCTAGCTGTACAGACCGCTACACATATGCTATGCACAATGACATAGTGACTGCAATGACTACAGCCAAGGTATTGGGTATCTGATAGAGACGCTTGCTGGGCTTTCCCACACTGATTAAGCACGTATTTCATTGCCCTCAGCACTCAGAAGAAAGTTACTGCTACTACCATCCATAAACATTTATTCCCATTCAAATCACGAGCAGCACACTGACAACGTGTCGGTGTACCTCCCCATATTGCCTCTAATTCCTTATAATTGCACTAGAAGAATGTCGTAGGACGTAAAACATTGCCACGACGTACCCCTTCCGAATTTTGCAATACTATACCACACTTTGATGCATAACACACCTCTTCTAGTGTCTACCACTGGAGGTCAATTAATATCCTGCACAAAATAAATGATTCCTTGTCAAAATACATCGCTCTTCTTTGGCTGTTTCGTCAATACGATCTGGTACTTGCCTCACACCATACTTTAAAATTGATCGAATAAGTGCTCTGTACACTGCTTCTCTTGTGGATGAAATTCCTGTCAACATGCCATCTGGTTTTTCTTTTATACAGTCCCTCGGCTCTTTATTATTCTGGATGGTTACTTCCAGATATTTTATGAGTGTTACTGTTTCTTGTGATCTGTCATCAGTAGTGTAATGGAACGTTAGCGGATCACTTCACCTGTCTACTGTTTCTCGTGATTCGTCAATAGCACTGTAGTGTGACATTAGTGGGTCTCTTCATGTATTCTTAGTGTTTTGTCAATAGCATTGTAACGGGACATTAGTGAGTCTCTTCATATATTTAAATGTAACTGTTACATTTCTTTAAGTTCATCTCCTACATCCGTTTTCTTCACCAGCTGTCAGTCCGCTGCATATTGGTACAACTTACTGCCATTGCATCTCTCCAACATATTGCTGCGTACGTCTAAAACATAGTTTATAGCGCTATAATACAGTGATGTGTGTACAGTATGTGATCGTAAGTATTCGGACACCTGGATGAAAATGACTTACAACTTCGTGGCACCCTCCATCGGTAATGCTGGAATTCAATATGGTGTTGGCCCACCTTTAGCCTTGATGACAGCTTCTGGTCTCGCAGGCATACGTTGAATCACAATCTGGAAGGTCTCTTGGGAAATGACAGTCCATTCTTCACGGAGTGCAGCACTGAGGAGATGTATCGATGTCAGTCGGTGAGACCTGGCATCAAGTCGGCATTCCAAAACACCCCAAAGGTGTTCCACAGGATTCAGATCTAGAGGGATGTTATGGTCGTGTAACCACTGCGCCACAGTCCGTGCAATATGAACAAGGCCCTCGATCGTGTTAAAAGATACAATCGGCATCCCCGAAATTCTCCCAAACAGTGGGAAGCAAGATAGTGCTTAAAACATCAATATAGCCCTATGCTGTGATAGTGCCACGCAAAACAACAAGGGTGCAAGCCCCCTTCATGAAAAACACGACTACACCATAACACCACCTCCTCCGAATTTTACTGTTGGCACTACTCATGGCTCTGTGTGTTTGCACTTAGGTTCATTTAGGTTACGTAGTGTGTGAGGTTAGGGACTGCTGACCTTAGCAGTTAAGTCCCATAAGATTTCACACACATTTTTTGAACACTACACACGCAGGAAGATGTCGTTCACCGGGCATTTGGCATACCCGCACCCTGACATCCGATCGCCACATTGTGTACCGTGACTGATCACTCCACTCTACGTTTCTCCTTTGTTATATCGTCCATTGTTTACGCTCTTTATACCAAGTGAGGCGTCGTTTGGCATTTACTGGCGTGATGTGTTGCTTGTAAGAAGCCGCTCGACCGTGATATCCAAGTTTTCTCACCTCCCGCCTAACTGTCATAGTACTTCCAATGGATCCTGATGCAGTTTGGAATTCCTGTGTGATGGTCTGGATAGATGCCTGCGTATTACACATTACGACCATCTTCAAGTGTCGGCGGTCTCTGTCAGTCAACAGACGAGATCGGCCTGTACGCTTTTGTGCTGCACGTATCCCTTCGTGTTTCCACATTACTATCATTTCGGAAACAGCGGACCTAGGGATGTTAGGGAGTGCTGAAATCTGCATACAGTCGTGTGACACTCAATCACCTGACCACGTTCAAAGTCCGTAAGATATGCGCAGCAACCAATTCTGCGCTCTCACAATGTCTAATGACTGCTGAATTCGCTGATATGGAGTACCTGACATTACGTGGCAGCAAAATGAACCTAATGTCAAAAATTTATTTTTGGTTGTGTCAGGATGCTTTTGATCACATATTGTACTTGTCTGAAGAAATATTCCTAGATGTATTTCCCACTGTTGACTACAAGTACACGGTAATGTCATGGTAACAACCTCATAGTGACATAATTGTTTTTAACATATTAATAACTCAGTGACAAGTTTCTGACAGTGAAATATAGACTATGGTAATTGTTAAACATTGAACTGTTACGATACAGTGTAATTTGCTTAAATAATGCGCTGTGTAATAATAGTTAAACATTTAAAGCCTTTGAAGAGTGACTATTTGAAATAGTATGAGAAAATTGGGAGTATTTTACAGAACGGCCCAAAAATTGCAAACAACAGTGATAGGTCGTCTTCATTGGAGTTGTTACAGAAAATACACTCCTGGAAATGGAAAAAAGAACACATTGACACCGGAGTCTCAGACCCACCATACTTGCTCCGGACACTGCGAGAGGGCTGTACAAGCAATGATCACACGCACGGCACAGCGGACACACCAGGAACCGCGGTGTTGGCCGTCGAATGGCGCTAGCTGCGCAGCATTTGTGCACCGCCGCCGTCAGTTACAGCCAGTTTGCCGTGGCATACGGAGCTCCATTGCAGTCTTTAACACTGGTAGCATGCCGCGACAGCGTGGACGTGAACCGTATGTGCAGTTGACGGACTTTGAGCGAGGGCGTATAGTGGGCATGCGGGAGGCCGGGTGGACGTACCGCCGAATTGCTCAACACGTGGGGCGTGAGGTCTCCACAGTACATCGATGTTGTCGCCAGTGGTCGGCGGAAGGTGCACGCGCCCGTCGACCTGGGACCGGACCGCAGCGACGCACGGATGCACGCCAAGACCGTAGGATCCTACGCAGTGCCGTAGGGGACCACACCGCCACTTCCCAGCAAATTAGGGACACTGTTGCTCCTGGGGTATCGGCGAGGACCATTCGCAACCGTCTCCATGAAGCTGGGCTACGGGCCCGCACACCGTTAGGCCGTCTTCCGCTCACGCCCCAACATCGTGCAGCCCGCCTCCAGTAGTGTCACGACAGGCGTGAATGGAGGGACGAATGGAGACGTGTCGTCTTCAGCGATGAGAGTCGCTTCTGCTTTGGTGGCAATGATGGTCGTATGCGTGTTTGGCGCCGTGCAGGTGAGCGCCACAATCAGAACTGCATACGACCGAGGCACACAGGGCCAACACCCGGCATCATGGTGTAGGGAGCGATCTCCTACACTGGCCGTACACCTCTGGTGATCGTCGAGGGGACACTGAATAGTGCACGGTACATCCAAGCCGTCATCGAACCCATCGTTCTACCATTCCTAGACCGGCAAGGGAACTTGCTGTTCTAATAGGACAATGCACGTCCGCATGTATCCCGTGCCACCCAACGTGCTCTAGAAGGTGTAAATCAACTACCCTGTCCAACAAGATCTCCGGATCTGTCCCCCATTGAGCATGTTTGGGACTTGATGAAGCGTCGTCTCACGCGGTCTGCACGTCCAGCACGAACGCTGGTCCAACTGAGGCGCCAGGTGGAAATGGCATGGCAAGCCGTTCCACAGGACTACATCCAGCATCTCTACGATCGTCTCCATGGGAGAATAGCAGCCTGAATTGCTGCGAAAGTTGGATGTACACTGTACTAGTACCGACATTGTGCATGCTCTGTTGCCTGTGTCTATGTGCCTGTGGTTCTGTCAGTGTGATCATGTGATGTATCTGACCCCAGGAATGTGTCAAAAAAGTTTCCCCTTCCTGGGGTAATGAATTCACGGTGTTCTTATTTCAATTTCCAGGAGTGTACTACTGGGCCCAACACCCTGTCGCAAGCTGCAAAAACAAAATTGAAAATATCACACATCAAGAGCAGCGTAGGGTGTCTATTGCCACTGTAAGATCTAAATCACATCAATCAAGACATTCGTCCCAATTTCTAAGTCCCTCGAGTTTCCTAAAGAAGTGAAGGAGAGTAGGGGGCAATTTTTGGGTTCTAAATTATGGTGACTGAGATTGGACTTGCATAATCGTAAGTGGCAACCATCTTGGGTCAAATGTTATGTCATCAAAATTATTCTAAAAGCATTTGGATATGATGAATACAGCTAACAGCATAAGTGAAACGTTTGCTTACGTTGCTTCACTTAATAATTTACATTGGTTGTTTACGTAAGGGAACTAGACAATGTGGTCAATTCGCTTAAATAAGGAGAACAGTTGTTCCACAACACTCTCGGCCTCACAGTTATACAGGTCAGTTTAAAACGCTTTGTTGAAAATAATCATTTTTTCCGTAGGAGGTTGATTGAGGTGGTTGTTGAGGAGGAGACCAGACTGCGAGGTCAGCGGTCTCATCGGATTTGGGAAGGACGGGGAAAAAAGTCGGCCGTGCCCTTTCAAAGTAACCATCCCGGCATTTGCCTGAAGTGATTTAGGGAAATAACGGAAAACCTAAATCAGGATGGCCGGACGCGGGATTGAACCGTCGTCCTCCCGAATGCGAGTCTAGTGTGCTAACCACTGCGATACCTCAAAAATGGCTCTTATCACTATGTTACTTAACTTCTGACGTCATCAGTCCCCTAGAGCTTAGAACTACTTAAACCTAACTAACCTAAGGACATCACACACATCCGTGCCCGAGGCAGGATTCGAACCTGCGGCCGTGGCGGTCGCGCTGTTCCAGACTGTAGCGCCTAGCACCGCTCGGCCACCCCTGCCGGCACTGAGCCACCTCGCTCGGCTTTTCGGTAAGATGGTTGACGTTTTATGTGGTAGACTGTAAATCTACTAAGGAGCGTATTACTGAACTAATTTATTTATTTCATAGATTGTCTGAACTGAGACTCAAACTTGGTAGGATTTGGCTATGCCTGATATTTCTGCCGGCCGCTTTGGTCTAGCGGTTCTAGGCGCTCAGTCCGGAACCGCGCGATTGCTACGGTCGCAGGTTCGAATCCTGGCTCGGCCATGGGTGTGTGTGATGTCCTTCGGTTAGGTAGGTTTAAGTAGTTTTAAGTTCTAGGGGACTGATGACCTCAGCTGTTAAGTCCCATAGTTCTCAGAGCTATTTCAACCAGTTTGAATCTGATATTTCTCTCTTTATTTGCCTTTTTGTCCTCGACTTTTACTTTGTTAATCAATAACGCAGGAATAAACTTCATAGCACTCTAGAAACTTCATTTCATTACTACCATGAAGCATGGGAGCGCTTGTAAATATCGTGAGTAAGCAGTACTTAGAAAAAGGTTAAAACGTTCTGCACTAGTTTGTAAGTTTGAAAAACTCATGAAAGTCCCAAACGTTCTTTTCGGTGAAAACCTTGCTTCTTTCCTGCTAGCTACTGCCGTTAACAACGAAAGTTTAGTTCACGGATGGCCGGCTGCTTTCATCGATTCGAGGAACGGTAGCAGCGAGGCGTGCCACGGCGCACCGGGAGATCGCGATTACTTCCGCCGCGGCTGGAGGCCGCCTTCCCGTGCCCCTCAGGTATCTTCCTGCAGTCATTTTCCAGTGATTTCCTTCAGCCTCCTTACTACATGAAAATTACACCGATAAAGACGCGAGACTTCGTGCGTCACTCAGAAGGGGTCTCAGACGTCACAACGTAAGTCAGGTATTGCTCTGCATCATAACTATCGCCCATAATTGATAACAGAAATCATACGAGAGGAAAACTGGTCCGAATATAGTTCATACGAATCATACACATTTTGATCATCTAACTCAGGAGTCTCGGTAATTAGATCCCAGCCTGGGAGTTAATTTAGGCTTCCTGTACTTCCCCGAGTAGACTGAGGTGATCGCGGGGAGTGATCATTTTTGAAGGTCATGGCACTGCCCAAATAGAACTTTCTCTTTTCTGTTTCCCTCTCTCTCGTTCTCCATTGTTCGCTAGCTCTAACTCGCATATGTTTTTACTTTTTTCTTTATGGTATTTTTGATTTCCCACACCCCGCCCCTCCCCCAGTGAGAGAGGGGGCGGAATGGCAGCAGCGTAATACGCCGCTCTTCAGCCTACAGATAACGTTAAAAAACATATTGAGGAGACATAACAATAAAAGGTGAAAAAAACGGTGAATGTTTGAAACTGGTACATGGCGAAACAGTTGTGAAGGAAATATAAGAAACAAAGATTTCAGTGATACTGATTAAAAACACTTATCAAATAGACAGGTCCAATTAAAAAAAAAGGCGACAGTCTGGTTTCTGTTCGCAGCACTTTAAAAAGAGGTCGCAAAACACTGAACACTCACGGAAAACACTGCATTGTCGAATACAAAGGCGGGGGGGGGGGGGGGGGTGCATGCACACAGGCTTGTGACTTGTTACCACTAAGTATTCAGCCAAACAGAGAAAGAACTAACACTAGGGTTTCAGAGATGCGTATAGGCGAATTGTGCTTCACTATCTTCCAATAAAAATCGGCTCCTACAAGAATCTCCGTAAGAAGATCTTCTGTTGAATCGGTTTTCGGATCTGCTAGCATAATCTTACGGGCATCTGGTAAACTCTTTATATGTTGTAGAACTGAAGGCTGGTGAGAAATACCGTGAGTACTTTCGAAGGTAGTAAGTGGCACCGAAGAATTCTGCCAAAGCCCCTTCATATTAAACTGAACAAGCCTGCGGTGGCGTGGGCGTGTAGGGTTTGATTCAAAGGAACAAACGGTTAGTTCTTGTTGGTCTACCGTTTGCAGTTTGAGATCATCATTCAGCGATTTTGCTATGAAGCTGGACTGACTACCTGCGTCCAGTAGACATCGCGTTGTCCTGCTCAATCCTGTAGGTCCTGAGACGCATACGTGAGCTGTCTGAAGGTACGTATATCCGTGGGGAGCGACAGATACCTTTCCCACGGAAGAAACGTTTGTCTGACTCGCAGGACCCCTAATATCATTTCGATCCTCACAAATGGACTTATGATGCAGTCTTTTACAGTTAACACTCAGAGCCTTTTCTTTCTTTTTGCAATTTGACACTTTGTGCCCACGTTGAAGACAAAGAAAGCATCTGTTTGCTAGTTTCAACTTATCTATTCGATCATTAACGCGTACGACCTTCTTACAGTCTTGCGCCCAATGACAGCAAGATTCGCAAAAGACGCAGAATGGTTCCTTTACGCTGGTATCCTTCGGAGTCGATCTTTTAGATTTCGCGTGTACATGAAGTATGGACGCTGTGGGAAAGTTACTAGAAGTGCTGGAAAATGCACCGCTTATCTTCAGCATGGTAAGCACCCCGTCGACTTCCTCGTTCAGAAACTCCACCAGTTGCAAAATGTCCTCTTCGGATATTCCTGTACGCTTGGCGTGAATTATCCAGCGGCGGCATATGTCATCCGGAAAAGCGCGTAAAATTTTCGGCACGAGGACTAGGCCGTATCAGTTCATGAGTCTTCCCCAAGTGCCCGGAGAGCTTGAATACGTCGCTGGCATTCAATGAATGATGAATTAAGTCCCTCTAGGGTGGACAGCTGAATTGGTTTTATGGCTTCGAGATAATCTAAGTGGGCTTGAATTATTCGATCCTTGTTGCCTTAACGCGCTTGGAGAATCCTCTTCGTTTCTGCGTACGTCTCGGTCGTCACCGCAATACCGTCCACTAAATGCTTTGGTTCTCCTGAGAGGTAGACGTGAAGAAAGATGTGTTTATTAATTGTAGTTAGCGTCGGATCGTTGTCAACCGATTGCTCAAACAGCTCCCAGAATCGTGCCCATGTCTCCAGATCTCCTGAAAAAGGCTCAAGTTTGATCGGCGGAAGTTTTACTGATGATGTGGGAATACTCATTGTTACAGATTGTATGGGCGGATTATCGGGAATCTTTGTCTGCTACCGATTTCGCAAGCTGTTTCTCTATTTCGCGAGACAATCGAGAAATTGTGAGTTTCGCGGTGTCTGTATAATCTTCGCATTTAAAAAAATCTTCTTCGTATTCGTCATCGTCTAACAACTCGTGAATATCCTCATCTAATTTAACGAGGCGATTCAGAACGCTTCCTAGTCTGTCATTGTAATATTTATAATCCGCGACTTCCGATGTGTATGACAACCTTGCAACTTCCGCTACGAGTCGCGTAATGTTTTCTCTTTCTGTCGTACGTTTTCTCTTTAGAGAGTGTAACTGTGCTTCTGGTTTGTCCATTCCGTCCGATTACTCCAAAGTTTAAAGCAGTGTCGGCTAGCGATCAGCTGGTCCTAGTAGGGCGTTATCTTTGGATCGCTAGTCGAAGTAGTTCAATTGATGGTCGCTAGATGGCAGCACTTGTAATAAACAATCTAAAGGCGTAGCGTAGGATCTGATAACTCGTTAAAGAGCTAATCGAACAGCTACAATAGCAGTACACAACGGTAATAATGTAATCAGTTGCCTTTACAACTGGCACTGCAAAACATGTTGCGTGATAATTCAATTGAACTTAGCTGTGTATGCAGGCGGTAGTCGTCGAAGAGCTTCTTGCGTGGTGTGACAAATCGCTGCAGTAAACCCCTCGTAGTATTGCCTCGTGACGTGCGTCCAGAATTCGTGTTTCAGAACGGCAATCGTCGAAACTGTTTCCGACAAAGTATATCCCGGGTTTCGGCACCAAATTCTTACATCGTGAATCACAGTAGAGCAGCGATTAGCAGTCTAACAACTTTATTACGTAGTCACAGAACATACAATACAACAAGTCAAAGATACATTTTCCTAAGAGTAAACAAACAGTCTCTCACTTTCCCGAAGTATATCACTCTGTGACAGACGCATAGAAAGAAGTTCGGCTCCTTTGGAAGCAAACTCACCTGTGATGGATGAAGCACAGGTATAGATGACATTCCTGGCCAAGAGAAATCTACTGGTACCAAACATACGCTTTATTTTGAGAAATAAGTTTCTCAGAATGTACACTTTGAGTTTCTATGGTAGTGAATAATGGAGAGTGGAGAAATCAGAACAGAAGAGAACCGAAGCGTTTTGGATGTGGTGGTGCAGAAGAAAGTTGAAAATTTGGTCGACTGTTAAGATAAAGATGAGATGCTTCTCGGCAGAATCGAAAAGAAAGGAAGATATGGAAAACACTGAAAAGAATAAAGGACTGAAATGATAAGGACATGTGTTGCGACACCTGTGAATAACCTCCGTAGTACTTGAGGGATCTGTAGTGTGTGAAATATGTAGCGGGTGACAGAGATTTGATTACATCCCAAAAATTACTAAGGACATAGTGTGCAAGTGCGAACCGTAGGTGAAGTGCTTGGCACAGCAGAGGAATTCATAGCGGACCGTATCAGACGGAAAAGGCTGCACGGGACTCATCTGGATAGCCGTGACGACTACTTCTAGAACACGGAGAGATGTGCCATTCCCAGTTTTAATCCTACTCAGAGGTCTATGGTGACGGCTGATGAACAAACCATTCACGGTGTGATTTCTAGATGTTTTGTTATGAACCTGTTAAACTGACTGTTGATCTACTGCATTGTGCAGTCTCAGCACAAGAAATTTATTGACTGACTGACCGCTCTAACTGCGCGGGAAGTTTACAACTTTCAGAAGCAGCTGCTAAAGATCAATGCATGAGATTCCCTCTTCCTGCCCTGTGATTGCCTAGCCAGAGTAAGAGCAGCGACTGTTAGTTGCATTGTTCGATTCATAGCTTATGGACGCCATAAATGTTGGCCCATAGCCTCCGCTTTTAGACAGGTTGTAGCAGGCGCGAATTCCTTGCGGAGGAGGGGCGCATCAGTCGCGGGGGTACGACGCGTCAGCGCCCACCGACCGCTCTGTAGGGGGTGCTGGCCGCGGAGCGCCGTGGGGTGTCCTCCGTGACAATAGCCGCGAATTGCGCTTTATGTGTGGGAGGCCGTTCCAAGGATGAATAGGAAATCCTCTGGCGACGCTTTGGCGATCCTCCAGACTGCAGTCAAACATTCTCCGTATCCACTAACAACGAGATCATTCCCTACAGCTTCGACCGTTTCCGCCAGGGGACGGCATGGCAAAACACATAATTTTTCTCCAAACAGGCTCTCAGACACCACATAAATATTGGATGGAAAAATTGTCTTTGTATTTCAGACGTAACGTGTTTTTCTAACACAAGACTGAATTATGTTGCCAAGTTGGTGCCAGCCTTTGTGCGACAAAAACAGGCGCGCTCTCCCTCATACTGTATCGGCTTTACTTCTCTGGTCTTATCTCGTAATTTACCATCCAGTTCCACTAGGACGTGGTGGAGGGGGGGGGGGGGATGGATCATAATTTCTGCTTCTCACCACTTTATTGGACAGATATTAAACATTAACGGTGATGGGAGAAAAACTACAAAATCTCACTCATCCAAATGGCACAACAATTACTGTTGCTACGCCAACGACGAACATACTTTTCTTTCCGGGAGAACCGAATTGGAACTCAGGCAGTAAGTGTAGTTTCGGAAGAGAAATGACTTCAGCTTTGGGTGCGAAGGCCTTAGGTTCAAGACTTTGACGAGAGAAACATGGCTTAGCCTCAATCAGGAGCAAGTGTCCAGAATGAATTTCCAATCTGCAGCTGCTTGTGCGCTGATATGAAAGTTTTCCTGGCAGATTGACACAGTGCTGGACCGACACTCGAACTCGTGTTCTTTGCCCATAAAATCTTCAGCATTTTTCTTCCAGTAGCACCATATATAGTTCTGTTCATATGCAATTTCAACACTTTGCTGATCAAGGATCAGCAGCCCTTGCATTTCCTGATGATTTTATTACAAATCTGGCATAGCTGCAGCACATAATTTTGGCGAATAGTAGCAAACTGACTGGTTTATACTCAAGCCTGAAAATGATTGACCTTAATGTCAGCCATCTGAAATTATCGATACATTCATAACACTCTGACTGTAAATAAACGTCACAATATACATCTGCTCACCGTACAAGTCGTAATCAAGCTTTCATGGAGTTTTCCATGTCTCGGAGATCAGCAATTTGTCCGATATCGAATGCCCCGCTGTCGCACGACTTGCCCGTCGGCTGTCACGCCGCAAATCAACATGCCGACAGGCGACACTCCAATCACCTTGTGGCATTCATGTCACGTTACCGGCTATGATGTGGTGTACCTACAGAATTGATAAATGAGACTATATTGTTCCAGATACGTTTCCTAGTCTCAAACATCTATGATTTATAAATGCAGACTGATGCGACGAATCAAAATTTATAACAAGGTCGTGATTGGAATCTTGCTCTCCTGCTCACGAGATAGATGCGCTCAAAACAAAACCAGCTTGGTACAGTGCCTTTGAAAAACTCCATAGACTATCCCAATACACCTCATTTCTTAATCCGAATTGCCACTGACGCCTCAGTGAATCTGGTATTCCTCCTAATCCCGAACAGCATTGCAGAGGCTCACAAACTGTACTGAAAAAGCACCTCAGCATCGAAAAAAACGGGAGATCCTGCCTAAAACACAGGGAAAGCAACTGAAACTGTACGAATCCAGAGACCTTTTCAAGTCTCAAACATCTGTTCACATGGTTCAGATGGTTCTGAAAACTATGGGACTTAACATCTGAGGTCATCAGTCCCCTAGAACTCAGAACTACCTAAACCTCACTAACCAAAGGACATCACACACATCCATGCCCGAGGTAGGATTCGAACCTGCGACCGTAGCGGTCGTGCGGTTCCCAGAAGCACTCGGCCACCTCGGCCGGCTCAAATATTTGTGACATGTATGTGCTATCTGAAGCGATGAACAGAAAATTGTATCGGGATTCGAGACCAGGTCTCCTGCTCACAAAAGCAGGTGCACTAGCCACTAAGCCTGGGTTTGTGGCCGGATCTTTGAGGCAGGATCCCCTGTTTCGTTCGACTTCTCTACATGCCGACTGCTTGCGATAATCATTCCTTTTCTCAATTTCTTCAAATCACCATGCAACCACTTCGCTTGAACTGCTTTATATCATTCCTAAGTGATTTATATTTCTGTATCCTGAATCTCCTGGAATATTTTAGTACTTTCTTCCTTCACGTATCAACCCAAGTATTTCTTCTGTTACTTTTTTTTCCTCTTCTGTAATTGCCCTTCTCAAATGAACTACTGAGCTGTAGCCTCAGAGAGCGTCAAGCGTTTCTCTTCATTCTTTAGGCATTCAGTCTCTCACTTCTTTGCGTGCACATTCTACTTACCTAGTCTCTTAAACTTCATCACTACTAAATTGTGATCTGAGTTTATTTCTGCGCCTGGGTACACCTTACAATCGACTATCTATCTCATTTGGAAATCTCTGACTGACTGTGATGTAATTTAACTGATATCTCCTTGAACCTCTAGACCTACTTCAAGTACATCCCCTTCTCTTGTGATTGTTGAACAGAGTATTCGCTATTGCCAGAAAATTTCAGAACTGAATTTCAGAACTCAATTACTCTTTGTCCTCTTTCATCCCTAGTGTCAAGCCCATATTCTGCAGTAACCCTTTTCTCTACACCTTCTCCTACAACAGCATTCCAATTTCCTATGACCAGTAGATTTTCATCTCTCTTTACATAGTGAATTATCCGTTCAATAGCCTCATACTTTCTACACCTCTTCATCTTCAACTTGCAATGTCGGGATGTTGTCAGTGTTGGTTTGTTGTCGATTGTGATGTAAACAGCTCTGTCACTGAACTCCTAGTACACAATTTTCAATTGTTGTGCATATTATTATTATCATTTTATCAGCAACCCTTCTCTTCATTCCATTTACTTCACAGAACCTCCACTATATCTAGATATGTCTTGTCTATACACATTATGTGTCTTTAGTGCAGTGGTTTGCATTGCCTTCTGCTTCTGTTGATCATTGCTGATTCTTCGGCCTTCTATGGCCAGTTTCTCATGTCAAGGGCAAGACAGTGCCATAAAACTCTGTCAGCTCCTCCACTTTTTCTGGATGAGACTGACTTATTTTGCCGGAACGTATCAGCCGCCACTGTTGATTATTCTGATCCAAGATTTAAGCGGTGGCGGGACTCGACTCCAGGATCGATTACGTCTTCATCGTTAATCGAAGATGCTATCCTTTGATAACATGTACTATGAGATTATTAGGTACTGAATATAACTGTGGAGAAAGAAATTTGCCGTACAGTTTGACTAAAACAAGGGATAGAATGTTAGGAAACGTTCTGAGACATCAAGGGATCACCAGTTTTCGTTGGAACGGAAGAAGGTGTCTGTGTGTGTGGGGCCGGCCGGAGTAGCTGAGTGGTTTTAGGAGCTTCAGTCTGGAACTGCACGACCGCTACGGTGCTCAGAGCCATTTTGTTCAGTCCCATAGTGCTCAGAGCCATTTGAACCATTTTGTGTGTGTGTATGGGGGAGAAGGGGAGGAGGAGGAATTGTAAAGGAAGACCAAAAGATGTTGAATACAATAAGCTGGTCGCAAATAATACAAGTTGTATTAGTTATTCGGAGATAAAGGGGCTAGCACAGGATAAAGTAGCGCGGACAGTTGCATCAAAAGAGTCTTCGTGCTGAATACCATAACAACAACAACAACAACAACAATAAGAAAAATATCGAAAAATAACGACGAAACGTGTACGAAGGGCCTAGAAGGTGCTTTTTACAGCGAACATATTTCTCATTGCCTCTCTTAGCATGACACACTGTTAAGACCTACTTAGGACCCATACAATCATTAGAAATTATTTTGTATAACTTCCTTTTTAATACCGTCTCGTTCGTCACTAGCAACAGAGAAAAAATGCTATTGCGATATGTTTCAAGACAGCCTGTCTAGGAACTGCCTCGAAGACGTATTAAAAGTGTCAGCGACACTAATATATTATTTATAACCATTACACCTAGAATTGTCAATTATGATCCGCACAGGAAACTAATAGATGGATTTTTTTCCAAAAGAGCTGACAATTTTTACCATTTTCATAAACCTGACGATCAGTCATTATTATTCCAATTCCAAAACCCAATTCGAGTACGGTACTAATACTGGGTCTGAGTTTAAATTTTTGTCATCACATTCTCAACGAATATGGCTCAAGTAGGATTCAGATATGGCTGTTGCCATACCTAACTTAATACGAACGTCCATAAACTTCTGAGGGTACAGAAATAGTTTCACCCTCAGTGATCATGCACCCGAACAACACTTCCCCATCAGTCGTTTACATTAAGAGCGCTGTACAGTCAAGAAATCGAATACTGATAAAGAATTAATCAACAAAATATAAAAAATAGTAATCTCGTGAATGGTGAGTTTTAAGCAAGAGGATAGGAATATCCAACTTTATTTGATTACTGATTGTGAATTAAGTCATAGGGATAACTCATCTGGGATTAACGCTACGAATCGATATTAAGTCTTATAAAAAGGAAACTGATTGACGAGTAGCTACAAACGATTCACATTTCCGTCCATCATTCTGATCTTCTCAGTTTCCCTAGGTCTCATAAATCGAATCCTGTAATTGTTCCAGCAATTTTCTTACTCCAAAATTATCTGTCTCGTTATTGTCTTCTTTCTTTCACTAAATACACTGCTTCATACAAGATGTGAAGCATCCAGAGAACGTGGCCGGATGTCACTGTAGCTCTTTACACCGACGGTGCAATTCTGTGTGAGAGATAGAGTGATCACCAGGATGATTAGTGTTGTTAGCAGACCTAGTAGTGTATATAAGGAATGTGAACAGCGTCAGATGTTCAGTGATCACAGTAACGGACGCGGAGATGTGGCGTACTAGTGTGACATCAGCACCCGACAGTGTTCAAAAGGGGCCTCGTTGACTGTCTGGCTGAATTGGGCAGTATCCAGATTTGGGGGCGATTCTAATGTGCAAGTGCTTCGTTATTGGACCGCCTGGAAACGAGAGGTCATTCATACTCGTCGTCAAGTTTCAGGTCGGCCAGGTCTACCACAAGGGAGGGGAGCCGTATCTTGCACCAGTCGGATCGTAGCACTTTCACATACGCTCCTTCCATTCCAGAATGAGTAACGGACTCTCTGAAGCATTCTGAGCAATCACGCACCACTGGTCGGGGCCTAGAAGCCGCCGGAGTGAAGAACTAGCGTCCCATGTATAGGCCGTCGTGAACACCAGAACACAAATGATTCCGTCTGTGATGGTGCCGCTACTGGGAAGCATGCAGTGCCTATGGTTTTTGTTAAATTGAACATTTATGAAGGACCGCTGAGGCAGACTTTGCTGCTGTTTCCCGGTCTTTAAAATGCGTTCATTGTGAGTTGGAACCTCATTCGATGTTGACATATTAGAGCATTATTCAAAGGTTTGTCAGAAATAAATGACTTGCAATCACAAAGCATCTTGTGCATATGGCCATGTCCGTGTATGTAGCACTCACAAATGATTTTTAGCTATAAAAATCACAATATAAAGTAAAATGTACAGTAGCACATTTGCTTATGTTAGCTTGATATGTTCCATTCATTGATGATCCGCCTTATATGTAGCAACTGCAAGCAAAGTCTGTCGAAACCGTTTGTTGAAAATATAGAAATATTTATGTGGTCTTTGTTTTAGGAAGTTTTTTTGTCAACTAAAATACATCACTCGTTCTCGTTTCTCAACATGACAAAATTCGTTTGTAAAGGACCAGAAGGTATACGTTTTCAAACCTAGTTCAGCGCAGTTTGGTGAGACATTGTCTTATAATTGACCTTCAGTTTCCTCAATTTAACTATGATGAAAAAGATATCATTGGCCACACTGTAGCACAGTCTTCAAATGATCACTAAGAATAAAAATGAAAATAACTTTGTAACTCAAAAAATTTAACTTCATTCATCATAAAAATAATTATTCTCCTTTGGCCCTAATCTAGTGCACTCTTGATGTGCCCACTCCCGTTGCTTCATGCATTCATTCACGTCTTTCTTTGACATTGCTTTGAAGGGGAAGTTTTTCTTGTTTCTCAGCTTCTTCTTATATGGACCAGGAAGTCAAAACTGTATTGTCTACTGTTCTGTCTGTCTCCTGCAGCTTAGGCAGCTTAGATATTTCCTTCGACTTTATGTAGGTTTCAGATCTTTGAGAACTTTCATATTCACGAATAGGGGCATCACCGTCAGTAGAATCTCGAGCATAAACTTCTTAGAGCCGCTGTTGCTGCAGCTTCCGCCGTAATTCCTGTAAAATCTTCCGTTGAAACCCTAGTTGAGGTTCCTGCGGAAATTGCCGATGAATCTGCTTCTGCAAAGAACCTGTCATCAAAACCAGTTTAGAGCACTGGCTGCTGCAGCAGCTCGTCCATATGAATTGCCGAGCATTCCACTTATCTGAAATTGGATTCTAAACTGCGTACGATGTTCTCTCACCCGAGTGTCACAAGACTGATTGCAGGCAGAGAGAGAGAGGCTAAAAAAAGACCGCATCCAATGACCACTGGTAGTGGGTAGTGTGCACAGAGAGAGAGAGACCATATTGACCTCGTCATCTTTTGCGAAGTTATTTGTGGCCAAGTTCTTAGCATATGTAGTTTGTCGGTCCAGAATTAGCAAAAGATTCTTGTCTTTTGTCGGTTTTTTGCAGTTGCTGTAAAGAATTCGAGCTACCGTACAAATGTCTCACTTGTGAACCAGCCAATCCCGGAGCATGCAAATTTAGTTGCTGGAGGTCCTGGAGAGCTCCACTCTAAACCGGAACCTGTTAAATTAAGGCATGGGTGGCCCAATCATCCCGGCAGCAATCATACAACAAACTGCCGTAGTGTTGCTTCTTCTTTCATCACTAGCTATCAGCAACTTGGTATTTTCCCCTCCATGCTAATATTTTTGAGGTTTATGATATGGAGAGAGCAGTTTCATTTTGTGCAGCAAACAATTTATTTTTACTATCAATATTTTTTAGTATGTTAAAAACTTAACAGTTTTCTCCTTGCAAAATCCACGACCTCTCTCCATAGAGATTGCTGCAGTGTGCCCTAGTGATCTATCAAGGTAATAGAAATAAATTTGTAATATCACTTGTCGCCAGCCGTTATTATCTCATGGTTGTATCTGTGGATAAATTGTTCGCTTCCTCTACTGTAACTGCTAGGCGTCGAGAGTCATGCTGCGTTAATCCAAAACATCTTCATTCCAACGTTAATAGGCGATTTTCCAAGTTTTTTCCTACTGCTTCAGGAAGATCAATACTCTCCCAATTCAAAGTGGATTACCAAACACTACAAGTGCGGGTTGCAGAATTCAAACCCATATCACCAATTCTGTACCCAGGTAAGGCTCTTTCCATCACCTCCTCCTTCCACTTACCGTTTTGGCACTATGTATGAAGCCTGGGAAGACTATAATTAGAATAATTTCATTGAATACGAAACTGAAGCTATAGATTCAATACTGCTGGCAATAATTTATTTCAGAATTATTTAGAAACGAGCCAAGTTTTGTCTGAATTTATTTTCTTAAATTAGACCACTCCTGATAAGCATTCCGATATAGGAAAATGCTGGCAGTCCAACAAAAGACAACACATCATTTTTATTTCCACCAAGGACATAAGGCTAACGAAGTTAAATATAGTACTGTCACAATTAGGAACTGTGTACAAATCGTAAAGTGTAACTTATCCAACTTGGGTAACACTCCGTCTTAGATGAAGTGACTAAAAGTTATATATTACAGCCACTTAAAGTAAAAACCATGTAACGGCACGGTACAGGCTCGTAACGTTGCGCGGCTTCCCTCTCGTCACTAAGAGAGCAGATGGTTTGACTAACATTCCTACCCAACTTGTCCTGCTCAGTCAGTCCAAGAATATTCCAATATGAAGGTGGTATCCCACTTCAGAAATACTATCATGCGTCTGAGAGAACATGGCTTTGTTCTTGCTCATTAAATCAGAGAACTAGTTTTTAAAATTAGCCTGTAATGTGTGCATCCCTATTTGTTTCACGTTAGTAACAGGAAGAGACTTAAAATGTCACATATTGTTTTCACACATACATATTGTTTTCTTATGCTATCTACAGAAATTGAAGTGAAACGACACGACGTACTTCCGTTCAGTGGATATATGCAGGAGGGAGTGCTTGCTTTACTTCGAATCATCCGTGCATACAGATTTTCGTGTGCCGATATATTAGTACAGAGCGAGTTTACAATTCTGTGCCGAGTAAGCGTTGTTATATACATATCATCACAATCTTGAATTGTAGCTTTAGTAAACTACACTGTACTCGTAAATACCAGCAGAAAAACCATACTCATTGTGGGTAGCACTTCTCTACTACTGCCAGAAATTTTTCCATCTACGGTGAAACTTTTCTACTATTCATATTTGTGAACTGAAACTGAAGAGAACTGAACTGCTATTATTTACAATGGAATGTGTCTGTGTTTGAATGATTAACAATACAAGCGGTATAATTGCAGAAACGCCATCTGATAAAAAAATTTGTACCCAAAACTAAAGCCGTAAAGCTCAAATTTTAATTAACAAAGTAATTAGAGAACCCAAACTGTAAATTAATATGCTGACACGTGGAACTGTATTGTTCGGCACAGTGAGCACTGCTACAATGCGTCACGTCTTAACACGTGACTTGTAATTCCAACACAAAAAATTAACAGAATCCAAAAGCTACTTACAATTACTAATTAAAATTTTAAAGTATGAATCACAAAAATCTCTAGAAGTGCCCTGTAGAATAGTACTGTGAAAATAAAACGGTCTGGATAATAAATGAAATCTCAGCTTCACTTTGCTAGTACTGACCTGATAATGAATTTTGAAAACAAACTAAATAGCTCTGAGCACTATGCGACTTAACTTTTGACGTCAACAGTCGCCTAGAACTTAGAACTAATTAAACCTACCTAACCTAAGGACATCACACACATCCATGCCCGAGGCAGGATTCGAAACTGCGACCGTAGCCGTCGCTCGGTTCCAGAATGTAGCGCCTAGAACCGCACGGCCACTGCGGCCGGCGAAAACGAAGTAGAATGATCTAACTTTAACCTAACTGTTCTGTAAAACTAGCCCTAACAAATTTACCGGAGGCAACAGAGACTTCATACTACTCAAAGTGAGGAACATAAAATGTCTAGAACAGCAGGAATCAAGCTAAAAACAAAGAATAACCTTGCGCAAATGCAATGTAAGGACGTGCGACTATTTTGAAAATCTCATGCTTCGCTGACTGTATACCGCAAAGTGCAGTGTGTCGACACAAAATAATGGGAGAAATGACATTCTATCCCGATAAGATGGTGCAGGGATTTGAACTTGGTACGTCGCTGAAAGAACATTAACCTTTGAAAAACAGCGCTGCCAAAACTGAAACTCATTGCCCGTCTGCAACATTCATCTTTACAAAAAACTTACCTCTTATAACAAATTTCGCTCTGCCAAAATTACGAGCAAGCCCCGAGAATAGAAAAAAAAGAACGTTACTTATTCTCGTTTGAACAATAAACCAGACTGACCCAGACCTACGAAGAACGATTCGACTAAGAACTTTGATCATTCACACACATCGTAATTACGCGCCAGCTAGCGATGCAGCATCAATTTCCCTTAACAAAACTTCACTTGGTAAGATAATGTTTACAAAATCATAATTCACAATTCATCCCTCTCTGCGTCCTGTCTCTGTGCTCTGGAACCTATTTCCATCCAACAGCCGATTCTCTCCCTAAACCAGCTCAGAATCCCTTCTGTAACGACCGTAATACTGACAACTAAGGATCTCAGTGCTTATACTCAGAACGTCTATGGCGTAACATATCGAGTATTGAATATTTAGTATACAAAAATGAAGTATGATGCATCCAATGCAAATATGGAGCTCGTATCGCTTTCCGTGAATACCACCAATTAACTAGAGACCTTACTTTTACAATGTAGTTGTTCCTGTCCGACAACAGCCCATGCTTTACCGTGACGAGTGTGCAACGCTTACTCCAGCACGCGACTACTATAGGACTAGCATCTCTACGAAGCATCTGGAAACGTCATCCTCGATTCAACTGTTTGCACCGAGCATGATCGTCCGGCATTCGTTTTTTACTCGTAATAGCCAACGTAAATGAGGAATAATTGGCACTGTTTTCAAAAGGCCTACTGTAGGTGCAATAAACTTCTCAGTCCTATACACTACTATTGTGCGTACAGTAAAATGCGGCATACTCCGATGGACATGCGCACAAAGTACTAAATAATCAATGCGGTCGAATCATAGATTAATCTCCAGTCGGTTGATAAAAAAAGGAAAAAAAATATAGATAAAATTCAAACGCCTGTACCGTGACACAAGCTTGTGTGTCGCTTCTTCACAGAATGGTGTCGCCTGTTGCTTCAGCCATCTGTTAACACGATCATAGAGCTCTTCGTCGGTCTCGAAGCACCGAGTAGTCAACAAGGCCTTTATCTTATGGAAATCAAAGTCTCTAGATGCGAAGTCCGGACTCTAGAAAGAATGCTGAAAAGTCGGCCAGTAAAAAAATCTGAGGTTTCCCTTCGCAGAATGAGTTTACGCATTGTCGTAAAGGACAATAATTCACTTGGGAATCATTCTCAGCCCTTTGTTTGGGTTTGACCTCTGAAGTTTTGTAAGAGCCTAAAATCAAACTTTTTTATGTCATACTTTTCTCAAGAGTTAAGCTCACAAAGCTCTTTGTGATCCCCAAAAACTGTAACCGTCACTTCGCCGTTGGTCAGGGTAGTTTGAATACCTTCTTTTCTTTTTTTATTGGTTCAATGAATGCGGAACCACCATCCGTACTGTTCCTTACGTTG
Organism: Schistocerca gregaria; assembly: GCF_023897955.1. Classification (NCBI taxonomy): domain Eukaryota; kingdom Metazoa; phylum Arthropoda; class Insecta; order Orthoptera; family Acrididae; genus Schistocerca; species Schistocerca gregaria. The sequence continues at coordinate 727,822,295 of NC_064922.1, read as the reverse complement.
ATTTGATGGAGTTCACCAATGTCTCGTCTCCAGTAACGACATTGTTCAGAAATTCCTCCTCTTCTTCACCGTAGCGCTGAAGGACAGCCAAGGCCGATAATACTCTTTCAATTCTGTGAACATTGCTAGGACGATCCGGTACCAACCATGCACAAACCTTATGGTAACTTAGCCTCTCTATTGAAAAGGATGCTTCTTGAAATCCGAGGAACAACTTCAGAAACCAGTAGCTGTGAAACGACGTCCCCCACGCACAATTTTGTCAAAAAGTTGTACAAGTCCATCAGCCCAATCTCAATGACTACCTCGACGACTTGATTGATACCAACCTTTACTTCCAGGCGTGGATTTTCTGCATCACTCCCACACAACACCGTCACTAATAATCCCAATTCCATCCACACAACACAATCGATTATGAATCTTGGCGGCATTGACTTTTGCATGCAAGAATTGAATAACAAACTGATGGGAGATGCCACAACACCATCCATCAAATGCTTGCTGCTTACACACAGACCAATGGAACACAGAGCTGATTGACACAACGTTGCTTTAAGTCTCCATTACAACCACACAGCTAGAAGCATTAGCATATTTTCAACGTCTAATCGGACGTTAATTTGTGAATAGCCATGGTATTTTGGCTATAAGTAAATTACTGGTCTTTCCTAGAGTCTCCTTAGTCGCTCAGAACGAAGGTATCTTAGCACATATTACTATGACACAATTTTGGTCGGAGCCATAGGCGTTGCACCTCATCAGCAACATATCGATACACATCGTAATATTGTCAAGAATGTTGCTACACTGGCACACAACAACCCAACCCTGAAAAGAACAAAGAACAATATATAGACACAGAAAATGTGCAGTAAGGCCTTAGATGCTGTCCGTACATGCACCATATACTGTAGACATACAAACTGCATCATTATATATGATATTAAATACACATCGAAGAAACTTCGAAGCCCCTCAGGGCCAAAACTACACATTTAGAGAGGTTTCTACTTGAAAAACACTGCTAATTGAAGCCAGTGTTTCATCTTTATGCCCTATACACATTCTCACGTTCATAATAAATCTCAGCATTAACGTAAGAAACCCTCTTTTTGTAAAAACTTCCTGCGAATCATCTGCTAATTGGAAGATCTCTCTGTAACAGGACACTGGAAGCACCGAGGCAGCTGATCAGGACCTCATTGTGCACTTGGCGGAGCAGATAATTACTGGTTGCTTCCAGGCGAGCGAGTAGTTATCGAACGCTAGGGGCAGGATCCGTTTACTGCTACCGCAGACAAGGAAACGAGCGGCTCCCGACTTTACTTGGGCTGAGAACTGACGCGTCGTGAGCCCTGTTCACTGTACAAAGAATACGCGTAACCGTCAAATGCTGCCTGCATCGTGGCCACTACATTTGACACCAGCCAGTCAAGGAATAGCGTTCGCTTGAAATACAGCGGGATACTGTCACAATGTCTTTAATGTTGTTGAATTCATTATTTAGTGATGGTGTGACAGCTTGTGAAGTGTATGTGTACTAAAAGTGCTTACAGTTGTTCACTGTATATAATGAATGTATACTGTCGACGTTGCGTCATCAAATTGTACTTGGAGTCACACCACGTCCGGATTACACTGGATAATTTATGTTTTTCAGAAACGTTCAAAGAAAGTTCAAGTATTTCAGCAATTTATCGAAACAAAGGAAAACCTGAATATGGATAGCCGGACGGGGAACTGAGGCACTGTTCACACGAATTGAATTTCTGCGCCTTACACTTTGCCATTTCATTACGTGGTCAATCAGCGAGTTATAGATGTGGCTGGATATTATGTAACTTCTGTGTCCCCGCTATATGAACTATGGAACAGCGGGTACAGAAACAAAGAAAGGTAGATCTAGGTCAGTACAATAGAGCGGCATAGTGTGAGAATTTTTCCAAAAAAAACAATCCATAGCACAAGTTGCAATACCAAGATAACAAGTAAAAATCTGTAGAACGGTACTAGAGTCCATCGTGATAATCTGTTAACAAGCGTAACGAGAGGGTACTAACGTGAAAAGTGGTTGGAAAGAAACGCAAGTGACGCCCGTCTGCAAGAAGGGTAGCAGAGGCAAAACTAAATATCACGAACAAAACAAATGTCCATCTTATTTTTCAAACAGAACGAGGTGTATCCAATAAAACTGACTTCCTACATACCAAGAAGCCAGGATTTCGAAACCATACCTCATGCGAAAAGCAACACGCGATATTCCCGCATGCCATACTGGAAGCGACGGATGAGGGCAGTCGGGTAGATGCTGTATTTATTCACTTCTAAAAGTCATTTTACTCAGTACCACATCGCATCTTATTAACCAAAGTACTATCATACGAAGTATCGAACGATATTTGTGTATCGATTCAAACTTCCATGGTAGAGAGGACGACGTTGTTACCTTGGTCGGAGAGTCATCGACTGACGTAGAAGTACTCTCGGCGTGCCTTATGGAAACACGCTGGGAGTGTTGGTGCAGATCAAAAACCAGGCAGACGGTATCAGTAGTGGCATTCGGGTTTTCGAAAATGATGAAACACCACCCGAAAAAAATCTGCCCAAATAAAAATTAAAAATGGTGCACATCTTGGAAACTTGCAATGATTGTCCAGAAATGTAGAATTGTGCACTTCACTATAGGAAGATAAGTAGTATGCTACGACTAAAACATCATTCAATCACACCTGTAATCGGTCAATTTGTGAAAATGGGCTATAACAACTGGAAGGATGTGAACTGGAATGATCACTTAAAATCAGTCACAGAAAAATCCGGTGGAAGGCTCCTCTTATTTCTTAGAAAAATACGAAAATGTAATCGGATTACAAAGGAGGTTGCTTACAAAATACCAGTAGGACCATGTTAAAATGTTGCTCAGATGTCGAGGAGCCAAAGCAAGTATAAGTCATGGAATACGTACAAAAATAGAGGCAGCACAAGTGCCACAGGTTTGTTAGATCGACTGGAAAACGCCACAAAAATACTGGGAAACGCTTGAACGTACACGTCAATTATATCGCGAAAGAACTGTCACGTGTGTTATGGACCGCTAATATTAATTTCCCCACTTCTTTAAGATACAGATGTGGCTAGGTGTAGTAAAAAACCAAATTCATGGTCCACCGTTGTTAGCTACATTACGCGCCGATAAATACGACACCGTAACTTTGGCGGCAAAATAAATTTGAGTTCGGAAATGTATCTAGTGATTTCCAATGTGTAAATTCCAAATATCATTTTACTCTGCAGCGCATCATTAGCCCAAGTCGCTTCACCTCTGCCACACTTACGCCGCTGTAAAAATTTTCAAAATAGTTTAAAAATTATAACTTATTTATTGGCAAAGGACTCCGTAAATATTATAACTCCCACTAGAAGTAAAATAATTCGTAACAGCTAACAACTGTAGCTTGCTTGCTTGCTTACTGCACTTTTGAAAAGAAAAATTATTTTACAAGTCCTTATCAGGTATTGTTCCAGATAAAATAGTTGAAGGGCGGCTGTGTCAAATTTGTTAGTCATCATTGTTGAAGGGTAAGATAGTAGAGAAGTGCACCGTTGTTGTTAATAGCTGTTAGTCTGAGGTAGTGCAAAACAGATGACTGTCTCCAGGACAAATACTCTCAGACATTACATTCATAAGGTAATAGTGCTGTTATAATATCCCGTATCGCCTTATACAAACAGCACAAACTCTTCCAAACGAGTGATTATTTATATCCAATTGGACTGGCACTGTTTTCGGGTATTAACTAATTTTTATGACACTCGAATTACAACACTTTCTATGACATCTTTTATTTTAGTAGTGATTGACAGAATTAAATAGTAATGCACATTATTCATTGGGCTTAGAGTAAGAGCGAGTTACAATTAAGTAGTAATAAGAGGTACAACTTAGTATTCCGAATAAGTGCTTCATTTGAAATTCAGAGTCTTGTCACAACCCAGAAAGCTCCACATGATTACGATGAAATTGATTATTACATCAGACGTTAAGAGTTCCAGATCGATGAAAGCAGATACTAGTGGGTTGTCTCACAATCGGTCAAATATACTAGGACGCGTTAAAAAATAACGCCAATGATTTTTTTATGTGAAAAATGTTCAAGGTTCTGAAATTAGACAAACGTCATTAAGATTCTATATCATTACTCTTCATGTCTGCATGTTGGCAGCCCTCGACGGAGGGCTCCAAGCTTATAACATGGTGGTGTGCAGTGCGACTGCGTCGGAGCGTGAGAGCGTGCTGTAATTCAATTTCGAATTCGAAGAGTTCGTCAACACATGTATCACCCTCTCCATCAGCACTACAATGGCAGACCACACACGAGTTCTGCAACAATGTGACGCTTTGTGTTCAGTCATCGACCATTGTGCCCATCCAGTTTTCATCTGTTTCCACAACTTTAAGAACAGTTTCGAGGACTTCACTTTCATAGTGACGAAGCGGTGCAAGCAGAGGGGAAGTAAGGGCCCCGTCAACAAAGAAGAATGAAGATACAGAATAGTAACAACGTTTGTTTGATTAAAAACGCCTTAAGAGTTGTCACATAAATACTCTTCAAGAACTGTCTCATAAATAGTTCGGGTGCATTACTTTTCAACACGCGCTAGTAAATAAGTAGTGAACGCGACATAACACGAACAAACGATTCTGATAACACAAATTTCCCGATTTACTAAAGATGTTTAATTATCATTATAACACGTGACCGACAGGTTAATGAATTACATTAAACAATGGAAAATTACTTCTTAGTAACGTCGGCGAAATCCAATGGAAAAGGAGTCTACTTTTTTTTTGAAGCAATGCAACTCTTAAATTTTCCACCATTGACGTGATGTGCTCTTCAGACAAGGTTATCAACAACATGACAGCAAAACCGGAAAAGCTAAACAAAGTACATTTGTCGCACAAAAAAGTAGGAGATAGCTTGTCATACAATCGCAGAAAACTGGAAGTAATTGTTATGGGCAGAAAATAATTTAGCCGTAATACAGAGAAGAAATATGTCCAACATTCAAATACAGGTGGTGTTAAAAACAGAAGACAACGTTTATCCTACCACAAAAATAATATAATAAATTTATTAAAAACAACATGTTACATTTAACTATTACGAAGGGCAAAGAAATATTCATTAGAGACTTTTGAGCGCATTCGAGTAATTACAAGCGTCGGCGAAATATAAAATTAAATCCAAACACTTTTGAACGCTCTTTGTTCTGAATGGTGAAAGTACCGTTCCGTTTATCACCCTCGGACTGTGGATCATCCAAACGTGGATTCTCGAAATTGTTACGGAGATTCCGTCTGTAGTTCGTTCAGGGTTTCACGTCGGCATAATAAACATCAGCATCGTATTGCTTGGACGTTCCAGCTGGAAAGCGGGCCACGAAAGGCGCTCCGTAGAAAATCTGAACAGAAATGCTGTATATTAGGGGTTCCGAAAAAGTGCACACTGTCGATCATTAAGGTACGTTCGATAAAACAGTTACGATTTCTGTCGGGGTCATACAGGTAGAGGACCATATGGCTGCGTATTTAATTCACTGCGTTAGTTTCTGTTGCAGGGTGATGAATCACGTCTGAGAGTAAAAGCATCTGGAAAATGATTTGAGCAGGTGTCTGTCAGGTAAGGAGAGCCATGATACGCTGCGCGAGCCTCCAGACGTCAGACGATGGACCACGTGAGAGTCGGTGGGAACCTGTGTCGTCCACATCACAGTGAACACATCAGGGTATGCGATTGGGGGAGGGTGGCGAGGGACGATGCATCGAGCACAGTCTTCGTCCGGAATATTCGTGTGTGTGGTAAGGACTGAAGGGCGTAATTTAATTCCAGAAAGATGTGACGAAAGTGGTAAAAAGGGGGTGGAAGGTCTGATAACAGGGATGGGACTAATACGGAGACTGGTTCATACTCAGCCACTTCACTCGCACACTGTGATGCACCTGTTATCCGTACCTCGGCCGATCTCTGTCTGCAGTAACCCGGAACACGTACTCCTTCTGACAACTGCCCACTCTTGCTGCGTAATGGTCTTTGCTTTGAATTCACTACGTATCTTATAACCAAGAAATATATCGACCATCTGTTATTTGAAGTTTTCTGTGTCGATCAACTTACAGATTAACTAATGCAGCACCTCCAAAACAATATAACATCATATTATTTTCCACTCGACAGTACGTCTTGGCAAAAATTAATTTAAATAATACTACAGTTCCGACCTGAGGCACTACCTGTTGCGACAGTACTATTCTAGTCGATGGAAAATACTTACTTCAAGAAAATACTCAAGAGTTATAATGATACATAGGGTAACCTAAGTAATTGTGTCTACAAAATTATCTCGTTTTATTTTCTGAGTTTGCAGCTGGACTGTAAAATCCTGGAAAATATTCTAAATTCCATTATTTGTATTCCACAGACCGATTAATTTCATTTTAAGCTTGAATTGTGAAACAATAACGGGTTTTTATCTCCTTTTTGAAACTACCGCGTCTGTGATCGTAGTATATTTGCAGCTCTCATCAAGGGAATGTGTCTCGCCATATGCTATCCATATTTTCTGCTCCCCAACTTGCATTTATAGTGACTTCAGGAAGAATTAACAGGCGAACGGGTGCACGGAAACTCCTAATACCGTTCAAATAACACTTCTCAAAATCATTTCACAATGTAGTAAAGTCTGTCTAACGACAGTTACGGTGTTCCAATTACAAAATTCGCTTGACGTGTCATGCAGTAAACATGTTCGTATTTAGAACGAAGTTTTTACTCTGCAGCGGAGTGACTGCTGATGTGAAACTCCCTGGAGGATAAGAACAGTGTACTGGACCAAGACACGAACTGATGAACTTTGCCTTTAGCGCGAAAGTGGTGCACTGTCTGAGAAACCCCTCCACACAGCTTTATTCCCTACAGTGCCATGTCTCGAAAGGTAGCAGATAAGGTGTGGCAGAAGTAAAGCTGTGAGGGCGGATCGTGAGTCGTGATTGGGTAGCTCAGACGGTAGAGCACTTGCCCGCGTTAGCCAAGGGTGACGAGTTTGAGTTTGTCTGACACACAGTTTCAGTCTGCCAGGAAGTTGTACGTTCACATTTGTAACCATAATGAATTAGTGACGCTTGCCACAATTCAAAGTGAAGTTGATGTACAATCCATAAACACATTCAGTTCTTGTCATTTCACATCTCCACATGCTTGCTGAGATAAAAGTAAAACTATTATTTACACCAGTTTTGAAATACCACTGAACGCTTTGGTAGGTTCCTTTGAAAGGGCACGGCCGATTTCCTTCCCAATCCTTCCCTAACCCGAGCTTGCGCTCCATCTCTAATGATCTCGTTGTCGACGGGACGTTAAACACTAACCACCACCACCACCACTTTGTTAGGAGAAGCCTTATGGTAGGTTGTATGCACTTTGTTCCTAAACAGAAAACATAAAACGCAACGTGGAAAAAAAATTAGTCCTTCATCTCAGTCATCTGCCCAATGCCTTTGCAGTTTTCTGAATCCTGGCAGCAAGTAGTTATTCCAAACGTCCGCCACCGACCACACGTTTTGTGTAACCACTGTCCCGTCGAACGACTGTATCATAAAGATACTGCACCTGGAAACGACCATATCAAAAAAGGCGAAGCTTTATGGCTATTGAAATAGTACTTTCGTAGGTATCTTTGACGTATCTAGGGGAAGAGGTTGAGGTTGGTGAAACCATGGGTAGCTGCAAACTTCCCGCGCGTTTCTTAGACCTCCACACAACTTTCTCAGTTCAGTTGTGATTCTGTATAAAGTGATATAGGCGACGTACAGAATATTGGTCATGCCTTCCCAGCGGAGGCTGTGTTAATTAAACCTTTCGAGACGGGTCCGAATAGATCTTGACCACAGGTCCACAGCCACGAATGAAATATACCCTGAATTATTTGTCGTACAGTGAAATAATTTTGCAGGTACATTCAGCAGTATATGTGGTTACTGTATGAAAATTGTGTAGCGAATAGAGTAAGCATAAAAGAAGTAATAATTCAAACGTCATGCATGTGAGACTAGGCTCCGCCTCTAATGCGTTAACGTGATAGTTATTTGGATTACCTTAGTGAATCGGCACACAGGTTTCCTCTTAGACGTACTCTATGAAGCTCTCATAGAGGATGTCCACAAAAAAGATATGGTAGCGCCTTGAATTCTTCAGAAAAATGCAAGCAGGTGACCTGTGATCTAATCAGTGACATGGAGTGACGTGGATAAAATAAGGCCCGCGACGTCATTATGATGGGTTTAGTTGCAAACGAGGTAAAATAGTAACAGTTGGGTATGATGAAATGATTGCTTGCACGAAGTTCAATGAGCATGCTGCAAGCGAATATTATATATGAATAGTATATGACTGTCCAATATAAACAGCCTTAAATTATATCTTACCACCGAAATTGCGAGCCTGGGGCGCAGCCGAAATCTCCAGCTTACATCACAACACTTCATAGTCCTTTGTATAGTGTACGTTAACAGTGTTCATTCGTTTATTTAACCTACGGGTTTATTATGGTGAATCCTTGATGATACGTAAGTTCCTACTATTTCCAGTTATGTCAAATGGTTCAAACGGCTCTAGACACTATAGGACTTAACATCTCAGGTCATCAGTCATCTAGACTTAGAACTACGTAAACCTAACTAAGCAAAAGACATCACACACATCCATCCTGAGGAAGGATTCGAACCTGCGACCATAGCAGCCACGTGGTTCCTGACGGAAGCGTCTAGAACCGCTCGACCACAGCGGCCGGTACAGTTATACAGAAAGAGGATTTTAATCATTAAAATTTAAAAACAAAGAAATGAGCGCTTCGTGCCAGAACACTAGTAGTTCCCCAAAATCTTTACTGTCGAGTACGATCCTTTCTCAAGCCAAGCATTCCTATCATCAGCCCCTCCTTGCGTCATGTGGTCCAGTTGTTACCTCTGTCCCCACTAAGACTGTCTTCATGCTCACTGCATATTTATTCCGTTGCACTGTCTCATGCAATGAATTGTATTTGGCTACCTTCCGAGTGTCAGTAAAAGTAAAATTTGGAAAAATATGTACCTCTCAAGGTATGGGGACATAGGTGAAAACACGATCAACGTGAACGCCTCGTTACAGAACGCGGATGCCGTGGCTTGACTGATTTATAAAACGGGACAGGCGGTGATCTGTGTCAGATGTGACGGCCAGAACAAAGTCAGTTCAAGGAACAGGTGTTTTGAAGCACTCCGTTCTGCTCACACTTGCAACATCGGGCTACGTTGCAGGCGATCCCTACGTGTTCCCATGGTGACTAAATGACAATGTCAGATATGACTGCAGTTGCCACAGGATTACTGAGATTATACTGTGGCTCAATGTAGTCGTTTTGTCCAGTCGGATGAACCACTTCTGGTGTTACACCTGGTCAGTGGTTATGTCTGGGAATATCACAGATCAGGCGGAGGTTTCTGGAAATATTCACGGCGCCTTGGCCGCAGGTCAAAGGGTTCAGTATTATGCTAAGACGGAAATTTACGTAGGCGTCCGTGGAACACTCCTACCACATGCATCACATTACACTTGATGTCTTGCAACATGAAGACTGCACCTTCCGGAAGGATAACAAAATCAACTATACGGAGTTTCGTGTATAGGAGCCTTAAGACGGTGCAAATGAGGCGCTGAAAATGACAGTTGAATTACATTTTTTTCTTCAAGTTTACTGTGTAAAGGAGCCATCTAACAATGCAAAGAGAAAAGAAAAGAAAGAATTCGTTCTTAATGTGCTACAACTAGTAGTAGTTTGTTCCGTTCTATCAATTTTGGCGAAGGTGTACCAACTACTGAGTAGTGAACAGTCAGCAGCCACAGTAATTATTTCGTAAAAAGTCTAATTGCTTTATTACATCTTTCCTGTGGCAGTTAGCATACAGTTTTTCTTTCCTTTTAGTCTGTGTTCATCGAATATTCTACAAATTTCTTTACTGGTTTTAAGTTCAAAGCTTGGTTCATGTTACCTAACAATGCAGCGTACTTTCACGCCACCATAATCGCCACTCTCACCGGTTTCTGTATGCATTATTACAATATAATTTGCAGCGCAGGCTGTAAAGTGGCTTGCAAAATACAGATGTAGGTGTAGATGTTGCTTCCTGGGTCACAGAAAAGGTTTTTTAAATGTGCCTATTCCCCTTTTGTATACTTCAGCCCCAGTCTGCTTGATTAAGCTTTTCTTGTTTCCTTGTCATATTTTCTGGATACTATTTTGTCGGACAACATGGGAGAGTGTCGCTCTGTTAGCCGGCGTGATGTTTCAATAAACTAATTTCTCAGGATTTCATATTTCATCGATTTCACGAAATGCATGCAATCAACACATAACAAGGTTCTGACCAGTTCACAGTTATTTTATTGATGCGCTGTTTTCATTTAGTCTGCCATCTAAATACAAGAACAGACCTAATGTTGCACACAAACGGGCTTGAATATGCAATAGCATTTAACATTTTAACGTAATTTCAAATGTGTTAGTATAAATAAGCATTATGATGTGAAAGGGGAATTGCCTTCTACATAAAAGGATGATAATAACTTTTAACTAGAAAGAAGTTCTACATTCTATCATTTGGCCTTAAGGCCCACAGACCTTACGTTCATCAGGAAACCAGAAAGCACACGCTATTGGTTACCTCTACCACACTGGACTGCTGGAGCGTAAATTTTGCAGTTTATAATTCTGGACTACACGACTATGCAACACTCTATTACAAAGTACTATACTACATTACGCTTCTGTACGTGGTATCAGAACCATGCCAGATTCTTTCAGGTTAGGCTGCTTAATGCTGATGCACAGTTCAGGATTCAAAGAAGCTGCGCTGTTGTGCAACCCTAGGTGTATGGAATGAGAGAGAGCTGTGAGGGTCTCAGGAAATCCTTGCTGGTCCTCCCTGTGATTCGTCACCTCTCTGCTTCCGGAAGGATGTTGTCGGTGGAGATCCTGCTGTAATGCATCTCTTTATCGTGATGTATGGTCTCTTTCTGCCTGTCCCTTAATCAAATGTAGGATATTAAACTTTCTTTCGTGCTTCTATTTAACTGCGTATAGTGTAAATGTGTTATTATTCGCCATAGCATTATTCTTGGGATTACTCTGCCTCTGTGTTTTCGTTACAATTTGTGATGCACCTGAACAACTTCCACATGTGGTAGTACTCGGAAACATAAAATGAAGTAGTGAAAATATATGAATATGTACTTGTATGTACGCTATCGCACCGAATAAAAGCTAACACGTGGAACATTACAATGTGTAATTTTCACATACTTTTTCGCACTGTGTGAATTAGTAGCATGCTCGCATTAGTATTTCAATAGATCGCTTCATAAGAAAATGAGCTAGTTCAGAAAGCAAAATCAAATATTCGCTGGGTCAGAGCTACGTACTTTTAAGAATCCTCTCCTTCGTGTAGCGTGCAATTCAGCGTCTCATTTAAATGTTTTATTTACTTTCTGCAGGGACTTAACGTGGCATCGTTGATGAGTTTAAACTACTACTCATTCTCCTTTCTCAAGCACAAAGTGTCCTTGAAGTTTGTCTTCACAAATGTATTTAAATGTGTACTCTGTAGTAGTGATGAGCTTAATAATAATAACAACAATAATGGCAATTATTCTTATTACCATTATTATTTTATTATTAATATAATAACATAATAAGGTTAAAAACTATGAACATTAAGATTTTCTCCATCCCAAATAATACCTGTAACAGCATAGAATCTCGTGGACGACATTTTGAAATGTCGTCCTCTAAGCAAGAAACATTACGGACAACAGAGTTAACAGCTACCACCTACAGAATCTAGAGGTTGGCAAAGCTGGATAATAGAAAACGGCTAAATAAGGAAAGGAAGTGTGGAAATTGTTGACTAACCTTAAACTATATGGAAAAAAGGCAGTTTGATAACGTAATTCTAATATGTCCGTACAGCAGATTATCCAAGAATACTGTAGTAGAAAATAAATTTCCGGCGTCCCAGTATTTACATCACCTTATATCAGCTTACAAGCAGTAGATATGCCATCAGCTATCTGGAAATTTGTAGCGGGAATAGTGAGAGGGGAAGAGAGAGAGACAGAAACTAAGTTACAGTGCTAGCAGAAAACGTAAACAAAAGGAAAAATGGAAACAGGAACAGTTACGAAAATACTGAGGAGAGGCATGACGGAGTTGGAGCAAATGCTAAGCTGCACATGTACACAATACAGGACACTCATCAGGAAAAGTAGAGCAAAGTGTCATGAATTGGATTTGTTAGAAGAACTGTAGATTTACACACATTACAGAAAACTCGAAGCCAAAAGTCTAAACGAAAAGCCTGAAAGTGAATAGGTGAAATTATTCAGATTCTTCTGCAATACACTCAAATAAAAGTAGTAACACATACAAATAAACACCACTGTAAGGTAGATGTATGCAAGTGCTTATTGTTAAGAGACATGCCTCCTGTAGAAAATCGTATCTGTGGAGAACCTGTAACATTCTCTGTGTCAAGTACCACCTTTGTAACTGGTTATGTACGGTAGTGGACAAAACGAGCGAGACCCCTCGCCTTTTTGTTATGCTGATCTGTACAACTTTAAAGTTTGTTACACAGCATAACAGGCAAGGCGACGAATTGCTACCAACATACTATGCACAGGCGTGAAACTGACAAACTATCCGAAGTTTGTCAGACTGTTTTCAATCATGTGTAAGACGGTATTAATGCTGATTAGTGTGTTAAATACAACACCCAAATATAAGATATAAATTAAAGAAGAAACGCTAATTAGTATGAACTGTACTAATAAAAATGAATTTCAGCTTATCGAGATAACACAACTGTTCTAGTGAGACTAAGTACCCCAGATCGTTACGAATTAGCAAAATATTATACGCATTCGGCAGCGAAACGATTTACCTGTATGTCAGACCAGTCATGGTGGATTACCGTTGCCGACGTACCATGAAAGTGTGCAAATTTATCAATGCGCGAAAATTCATAACGAAATTCACTTAAAAATCATTCAGTGCCACACGTAGGTCAATTCAGTTACTGACAGAGGCGGAAAAAGGAAGGCAGTAACAAGTATGAAATTCTACAAGAATTTCATATTGGCATCCACAGGGCGCCAATACAGAATAAATGTCGCACTAAAACGTATTGGGGGCGCGATAATTTCTTAAAATTGCTTTACTGATAGTCTATCTGCCTCCATAGAGATTAGAACCGAAAACAAACCAGACCACCCTTGCAGTAGCAAACACCTTTCACTACGGTGGCAGACAGCCCAGGTAAACAGCCCTCTGTTATTACCCCAGACATGCATAAGCCGGCAATTTCGCAATGAAAATGGCAAAATGACCTGCAGTTTCTGTTCCATAGAGCTTTCTGGACTCCAAAACATGAATTTTCTATATTTATGTCACCGCTTATGTGACAATAATTCGGGATGTTTATTGAAATAACAAAATACTGTTATTAGCGGGAAACGGCAACGGGTTCCACACAACGCTGTTGACTACTTTGAAGGACAGTAAGAAGTACAAACATGTAACTCTTTCGTGTCGGTTGTGAATAAATAGTTGCCACTATTTAAGTTACAACCCTCGTATAGTCTTACATTGACTGAAGACAGTCTGACGAAGTTTGGATAGTTCGTCAATATCACGCCTGTGTATAGTATGTTGGTAGCACTTCGTCGCCTTGCCTGTTATGCTGTGTAGCAGACTTTAAGGCTGTGCGGATCAGCATAACGAAAAGGCGAGGGGTCTCGCTCGTTTTGTCCACGACTGTACGTTATTCTCGATGTGTACTATGCACTGTGCACTGAAATAGCGAGTGATGTTTAGCATGTATGAGTGTGTGCACAAATGGATCATCAGTAGAAGTCCTTCCAAATTGCGCCACTAATTACATATAAAAATCGATAACTAAACAAAAATGTCGCTTATTTTATATATATTGCTACAAAGTCAACAAAACAAATCAGAACCCGACACATTGAGATCATTACAAAGGATATAGAAAGATATACAGTCTTGAAAATGGGAATCGTTTCGCGCACCGCTTAGTATATAACATAAATAAAAGAAAATTAATTACAAACAAACACATTGATTTTAAAATCGCAGGCTTTCAAGAAAACCATTTACAGTGGACAAAATCAGCGTTTATGTAATTCATGACTACTGCTTGCTGTGTTCACTGAGCCAAACCTGATGACTAATATGTAAATTACGTTAGGATAGGCAATATCAGAATAGGAAAAAGGAACTTCTCGTCTGGGAACCTATGAACAACAGCTAACCTCGAACGGAGCTAGTCTGGTAGAATACACATTACCTGATAAGTTAATGCTTTCCATCAGAAAACTAAATGTCACTGATATATCTTACGCAGACATACAGCTGGGTGTGAGATGGTGATGAAAATGTGTTGCTCTGGGTTCACGAATGCGGTGTCTTCAGTGGCCATTACTATAACAGAATTCATCCCCACTGTGCATCAGTCCACATGAGTGTCTTCTGGTCGTTTAGTCACCCGTATGCAGTATGTCATTTCCAGTGAAACAGACCATTTATTACATGTAGCCCAGAATACGAACAAGACACATCTTCATAAGTTTTTGTGAAAACAGTGCACCTCATGCTTGAAATGAGTGCCGAGGCTCGAAAATATTGTAAACCTGATGCCAGCGTTGATGGAGATATATTGTCTCTCTTTTTGTGAGTGTAATGCTACGCGTCGAAGCGACGGGCCGCCTGTCGATGAACTTGAAACACATAAATCAATATTACTACCAATACGTCCGAACCAGGCAAACTGATTTATGGAGCGTGAAAAAGCGCAAATGGAATGGAGCTCTTGGCTTCGTTCGTCCGTCTCCGTCCTTTTCTTCTACTTTGTGTACGATGGCATGTGACTGCCGTGTTGGATATTTTTAGCCACTATTCAACCACGAGAGGAAGGCACCAGCTTTACATGGCTGTGGGCCTTTTATTTGGAGCAAAACCTTTAACTATATGCATCTTTCTGTGTTACTTCCCATAGACAAAATGATTAAATATACGATGCTTTCTCAAAGCCATCTTGAATGAAACTACATTCTGTATTACATACCCGATAGTCATTAACTCCGAAACATGGAGATCATATAAAACCTCCATAGAGTTTTGTTTAACCGCTGAACTTATCCTGTAAAGAGCACTGAGGTGAAAAAAGTCATCGGGTACCTTCTATTACTGTGTCGGAGCTGTTTCCCGGCGTAGTGCTGCAACTTGATGTGGCATGGTCTTACCAACTCGTTGGAAGCTCCTTGCACAAATACTTAGCCCTGCTGCCTCTAAAGCTGTCCACGATTGTGAAAGTGTAGCCGATGCAGGATTTTGTGCACCAACTGACATCTCGATAATGTCCCATGAATGTTCGATGTCGGGCTGTGTGGATGCACAAATCATTCGCTCGGACTGTCCAACATGTTCTTCAGACCAACCGGGAAAACCTGTGATCCAGTTGCATGACATGGTTAATTTGGGGAAGTAAGGTCCATGAATGGCTGCAAATGGTCTCCAAGTAGCCAAACATAACCAATGCCAGTCAATGATCTATTCAGTGGGACCAGAGGACCCAATCCATACCGTTTAAAAACAGTGCACGCCATTATGGAGCCAGCGCCAGTTTTCATAGTACCTTGATGACAGCGTGGGGCCACCGCTTCGTGGGGTCTGTGCCACACTCGAACCCTACCATCGGCTCTTACCAACCGAAATCGGGGCTCATCTGACCAGAAAACGATTTTCAAAATCTGGGATCCAACAGATACGGTCACGAGCTGAGGACAGGCACCGCAGGCGATGTCATCCTGTTAGCAAAGGCATTCTGGTAGGTCGTCTGTTGCCATGGTCCATTAACACCAGATTTTGCCTCATTGTACTAATGCATACTTTCGTCGTATGGCGCACAATCATTTCTGCAGTTATTTCACTCCACATTGCTTGTCTCTTAGCAATTAGCTCTGAAGACTCTACGGAAAACGCTTCTGGTTGTCGTTAAGCGAAGGCAGTGGGTCACTGCGTTAGCCCAGGTGAGAGGTAATGCCTGAAATTTGGTATTATCAGCACCCTCTTGACATTGTGGATCTCGAAATACTGAATTCCCGAACGATTATCGAAATGGAATGTCTCATATGTCTAGCTCCAACAACCATTACCCAGACAAAGTCTGTAAATTTTCGACGTTCGGCCATAATCACTTGTTCACATCAACAACCTGATCAGAAATGGCAGGCCGGCCGTGTTGGCCGAGCGATTCTAGGCGCCACAGTCTGGAAACGCGCGACAGCTACGGCCGCAGGTTCGAATCCTGCCTCGGGCGTCGATGTGTGGAATGTCTTAGGTTTAAGTGGTTCAACGTTCTAGGGGACTGATGACCTCAGAAGTTAAGTCCCATAGTGTTCAGAGCCATTTGAACCACAAATGGCAGCTCCGCCAATGCACTGCCCTTTTATATCTTGTGTACGTGGCAATACTGCATTTGTGCATATCGCAAACCTGTGACTTTTGTCAACACAGTATAAATCGTCGCAGGCAAAAAAGGATTTTTCTTACAATGGGTATATCATTTTTCTTCGGGAGACATGACATTACCAGAGTGTAGAGCCAAATTCTGGGGAAAATATCTGAAGGTGTACGTCTGTAATTTGTTTAAAATGTATAGCGTATTGCATCAAGATTTACGTTCAGATTCATATTCTACGAAAAGTATACGAAGATCAGTTTTGGATCCAAATCTTAATTTGTATGGTACATAAAAAGAATTATGTATTCCTCATGTAATCTTCCCGAGAAGCTTAAATTATTAAATAGTATGTCGTCCATTAACAGATACTTTATCCTTTTGCGGCTGGGAAACGTAGAGGCTTAAGGCACTACTACCAACAGACTGCTACAGAGCAGAATTACACAACCGACGCCCATTGTAGACTCGATAAGAACGTATGGGCCCTGTCATCGTTTTATGCGTTACACCTCGTCGTAGAATGGCAACGCATTAAATGTAATGGGAGCGGCTTTATTTTCCAGTCATTATTAGGAAAATGTGGACTTACTAGGTGCCCAACTGATGCTGCTAAGTTCTTCTGGCTAATAATGACTACAAAGACTCAATTTTAATAAAGTATTATATTACAAATTCATTTGCATTCTCTTCTTTTTCTTTCGTTCTTTTTTTTGTGGGACATCACCCTTTTGCTCGATAGTTGATACGTGTCTCGCTATTTATTTATATAGGTGTTTGTATAGTTTACGATTTCATCAATAAAATAAAGGTCAAGTATTCAAGAAAATAAGCACTAACTCTATCACTTATACCCGTCACCTTTCTCTTCGGCTTTGATAGAATTTGCACAATGTTTTTTTGTTTGTTTTTATGCTTTAGCAATTTTTACACCAAATTGAAACATTCTCTTTTCAATAAAGAATCCTCGTACATCTGCTGTCTCTTCGGGATCATCACTATCCTCACCTTCAAGTTCAGATTCACTGCCATTTTCCTATTCAGTGTTTTCATCACTCTACTTTACTTTCCTCCAAGTCTGAAAAGTCCGGATCGCCTTTTTCATCAGCTTTGTCGAGCAGTTTGCCAATTAATTCTTCTAACACACCTTTTGAATTGGAACAAAACATCAGAGAAATGAAATGAATAAATACATTCAGATGTCAGTTAACCAAAGTAACATTTAATGTGCATCTATAAAAACTAAAAAAAAAACGAGTGAGTATATTTAACTTTTTAGTACACTTTCCTCTGGACACTGACTGCTGGAGCAACGCTTGAAACAGTGACACCAGCAGGTGCGCGTTTTACTTTTTACAACATTCGATATGTCGTTGCTTACAATTGAGAAAGAAAACTGAGAAAGCTAACCAAATGAACTGAAGCCACATTAACATCGTGAAGAAAACAACAACAATGAAATACATAGAAGCAATGGCGTAATAGCTCAATGTTAAGGCATCGATTAGGCATAAAAACTGATGTTCTTTTACTTTTTACATCAGCGCACCCGCTCGCGAGTTAGTCAAAATCCAAGCGATGAAAGATTTCGAATCCTACTACTCCTTTTTTATTTTATTTTCTCAATGCTTGAAATAAGGAAAACACATTTCTTTTTAATTAGTTTCCCTTTTTTAATTTTTATTTATTCTAGTTTCGTTTGCTTAGGACAACAGTCAGCTACAAATTGCAGGAGACAAGGTGGGCAGGAATGTATCTCCGTCTTCAGGTGGAGTATGGGACTACGGCTGTTCAATGTTCAATAAAAAAAATACCGATCGCCGTTATATAGGTTTATTTCTAGGCAACCAGTTTCGACCTCACACTACATCATCTTCAGGCCAAACATGCTCCAATCTAGTAACCTTAGTGTTACAAATATAGCAGTGCCTTTAACTGCTCTCGTAATAGCTATTACGTGACCAGTAAAGGGACAGTTTCTGACTGTTGTGCAACGAGCACGTATGCCCATAATAGCTATTACGAGACCAGTTAAAGGCACTGCTTTCTTTGTAACACGCGGGTTACTGGATTGGAGCAGTTTTGGCCTGAAGATGGCGAGTGTAACGTCGAAACTAGTTGCTTAGAAATAATCCCATATAACGGTGACTGGTATTATTTTTATTGAAAGGTGAGCAGTCGTCGACTCCCGAGGCCTGACAACGATGCCGCCCCCTTTCCGTCGCTGTGCTGCACCCTTACCCTGCTCATATTAATTTTACTTGTTTACTTATTTGATTCGTTATTTGTTTTCATTATTGAAAACAAATTAAAAATAGTCCACGCATCCGGAACCCTGGAAATCCGGCAGGGTGATACGGTATGGCCGAGTCCACCGTGCACGCGAACCATGTTTCATTCCGGATCGGGCGGGCACCTGCCATGTGAACAAACCAACTTAGTGGAGGCGTGGTAAAAACGCTGTCAAGACAATTGGCAAAATACGCGCGATAACGGAAACTGCGAGCAACCGCTGCATGTGCAGTCAGCAAGTATTGCCAAAAATTAATGCGCGAATAAGTAGGTTCTCCACTTAGAATGTCAAAGGCCCGCCCATTATCCATTCAACTGCCCAAGACTTTGTTGCAGGAACATATTCCACCGCTGGGTAAAGAAAGGACTCAGGATCAGTAACATGCGGCAGTGCTCCTAGGAAAAACGCGACGATTTGTTGCAACAACAGCCAGACAACCACTACCGCTTCACAGTTGAATAGTGATGATGATTACGACAGACGGCACAGAGTCCACTATCCCTATGGCATGGATATGCTGGTTAGTTGGATACTTCCCGCACGTTGCATAATACCAAGTCGATCTTATATGCGTAGAAAGAAGCTGTGATGAGTGTGCCGGCAAATCAAAGTCCGCCGCAACAACGGCATGAGTATAGCTGACTTCCACAATGAAGGCCGCGATGTGTGTATACGGGGCCTGTTGCTACCGATCTGGACGCTCGGGGAGAGGGATACTGGCACAAGAGCGGCAAGTAAATGCTCAGTAATGGAGGCCTCGGCACTGCGCCATTGTTTGTGGAACGTGGCACTGTAAGGTACTGCCGCGCGATAGCCATCCCGATTAAGGTTTCGCGTGCTTTCTCTAAATCGCTTCAGGAAAATGCGGGGATGGGTCATTGACAAGGCATGCCTTACTTTCCTCAGCAACTCTCCCTAATCCGACTGGATCGATGACCTTGTTGTTTGGTCCCTTCCCCAAATCATCCAACCGGCAAAGACAGCGGACACTTTTAAGATCAAGCCCTCCTGAACGCGGGAGCGTACTTAGAAGATGGAGCCAGCCGTCAGAAAATATCTTAGTGCCGTTTGAGTACAATGTCCTGTAGTAATCGGCAGTGGTAGAATCTGCGCAGCATGAACCACTCTGGAGGCTACATAGGCATTCAGGTAAGCAACACACTGTAAAGGATGGAGACGATCTAAGCGGCTGTGACTCATCATCGCGGATGATTATCAGAATGTGACGAACGATTACGGCCGCTGTACGGCGTGTTGAAGGCGTAAAGGTCATCCCAACATAGCGGAGATGTTGGACACAGGGCAGGAGCCCCATATCTTCCGGGGGGGGGGGGGCCTCGATCAATAGACAACACCTTGGATTTGCACACGTTTATCACACTTCCAGCAGCTCTCCCATCAGCTTTAATGGTGTCGAGGACCCATGCGACCTCCTCCCGAGAACGAACCACAGGTCATCTGCGTATGCATGACGTCAGAAAGTGTAGCCGCATAAGGGGAGTCAAGACAACTGCCTCGTCAGCAGGTTTAAGGGCAGCTCCAGCGCCACTGCATAAAGGTACATGGGCAGTGGGAAGCCTCGTCGAACCGACCGTTGAATCGGTATCGGATCCGCTAAACGCCCATTGACTTGGGCCATCAAAAGCCCGCAGTTAAAGAGCTGCCGCAGGACACTCATGTAACGGGCGGGGAAGCCCATCCGTTCTAGTGCAGAGTATACGAAGACATGGCGCACTCACTCAAACGCGCTGTAAAAATCTACGGGAAGAATCGCGGCTCCAAGTCTACACGCCTCTGCCAGCGCAATCACTTCACGACAGTCTGCAGTTGCTGTCTGGACGTTAAATGTACCATCTGGCGTAGTTCGCGCGATGGAGAAGACACTTGGTAAGAGAGGTCTGCAGCGTGCTGCAAATAAAGGCGCAAAAGAAACTGTAATCAGTATTTAATAAGGTGATAGGGCGCAGTAATTTCAAGCGTCGGTTTATGAACGGGAACAAGAATGCCCTGAACAAAAGCTGGCGGAATCGCTGCTGCAGTCGTGACCAGTTGATTATTCGTCTCAGTACATCGTGTAGCCATGAGACCACAAGATGTGCGGTAGAATTCAATAGGGAGTCCATCGATGCCCGGTGACTTGCGCAGTGTATCCCTGAAGATAGCCGTAGCTACATCCTCGGTATGGAAGGTTCCATTAACGTAATCCCTTCCTCGAGTGTGAGGGTGCGCGGAACGTACTCTGCGGTAGGATCGTAGTTCAGGACAGCCCCATCATCGGCACGGCAGACCCGGTAATAATATTCGACATTACAAGGCTAATCTGAAAACTTAGCTGTCGGCACTCTAACCCTAGTTGAGTGTTGACACCTCAGTATTCAGATTGTCTGCGTATCCCGTTACGCTGGCCACTGATGCGATATATAGAGGGATCCTATCAACCTGAAGATGGCGTACTGAAGCGCCGAAATTGGTTGCCACACAGTAGTAAACGGCCGTCGTAACAAAGACCTCCTGCCAAAAGGAAGGACATACTAAAATTTTGCCCATGGTTTGTTGCAAAAACTACCAACGCTTTCTTTTTGTCTCTTCAGTTTGGTTACGGATGAGATAACTTTTGGAAGAGACAGAATAAAAAATTTCCACAACTAGCACATACGCGACGATCTTAATCCATATACTACAGTAGAAGCTACAAATCAGCATCAGGTTAACATTAATGTGTGGACTCGAATTGCAGGTGACTGTCAGGTGGGGCCGTACGTTCTCCCAGCACGCCTACGGGTACTATCTACATAGATTTTGTTCACAACGCCCTCCTAGACCGAGACGAATTCCACTGAAAGTAAGATTAGACATGTGGTTTACGCATGATGGAACTCCAGCAGATTTCAGTATCGGTTTTCGAGATGCATCTGCTGTTATCTGCTATGACAGATATGTCCCCCAACCTCATTCCTTGCCGGCCGAAGTGGTCAAGCGGTTCTAGGCGCTATAGTTTGGAACCTCGCGGCTGCTACGATCGCAGGTTGGAATCCTGCCTCGGACATGGATGTGTGGTAAGGAACCTGTGCCAAAATTCTGTATTTGTATTATTGGAACTCGCTGAATATGGGCCCACACAAACATCTTCACCCGTGTCTCCCGTACAGTATTTACATCGGAAGTAAACAGATTATTTACATCATAATACGCCCCCACAGTAACTACGGAGCATATAGCATTCTGCCTCCTGAAATATTTCCTGATGTGCGCTGCTTACATCGTTTACGTTGCATGAAAAGTATGACAGTCATTCAACTAACTTTGTTCTCCGAATTTCATGCATAATTTATGCAGCGTCTTGTAAAAAAAATTACCATTACGCCACACAAGTCTACCGTCCGTTAGATACACTACTGGCCATTAAAATTAATGCACCAAGAAGAAATGCAGATGATAAACTGGTATTCATTGGACAAATATATTATACTAGAACGGACATGTGATAACATTTTATCGCAATTTGGGAGCATAGATCCTGATAAATCAGTACCCAGAACAATCACCTCTGGCCGCAATAACGGCCTTGATACGCCTGGGCATTGAGTCAAACAGAGCATGGACGGCGTGTACGGGTACAGCTGCCTATGCAGCTTCAACACGATACCACAGTTCATCAAGAATAGTGACTGGTGTATTGTGACGAGGCAGTTGCTCGGCCACCATTGACCAGACATTTTCAGTTGATGAGAGATATGGAGAACGTGCTGGCCTGGATAGCAGTAGAACATTTTCTGTATCCAGAAAGGCCCGTACAGGGCCTGCAACATGTGGTCGTGCATTATCCTGCTGAAATATAGGGTTTCGCAGGGATCAAAGGAAAGGTAGAGCCACGGGCCGTAACGCATCTGAAATGTAACGTCCACTGTTCAAAGTGCCGTCAATGCGAACAAGAGGTGACCGATACGTGCAACCAATTCAACCCCATACCATCACGCCGGGAGATACACCAGTATGGCGATATCCCGAATACACGCTTCCAATATGCGTTCACCGCGATGTCGCCAAACACGTATGTAAACATTATGATGCTGTAAACAGAACCTGGATTCATCCAACAAAATCACGTTTTGCCATTCGTCCACCCAGATTCGTCGTTGAGTACACCATCGCAGGCGCTCCTGTCTGTGATGCAGCGTCAATGGTAACCGCAACCAGGGTCTCCGAGCTGATAGTCCATGCTGCAGCAAACGTCGTCGAACTGTTCGTGCAGATGGTCGTTGACTTGAAAACGTCCCCATCTGTTGACTCAGGGATCGAGACGTAGTGCACGATCCGTTACAGCCATGCAGATAAGATGCCTGTTATCTCGACTGCTAGTGATACGAGACCGTTTGGATTCAGCACGGCGTTCCGTATCACCCTCCTGAACCCACCGATTCCATATTCTGCTAACAGTCATTGGATCTTGACCAACGATAGCAACAATGTGGCGATACGATAAACCGCAATCGCGATAGGATACAATGCAACCTTTATCAAAGTCGGAAACGTGGTGGTGCGCATTTCTCCTCTCTACCGGAGGCATCACAACAGTGTTTCGCCAGGCAACGCCGGTCAACTGCTGTTTGTGTATGAGAAATCGGTTGGAAACTTTCGTCATGTCAGCACGTTGCAGGTGGCGCCACCGGCGCCAACCTTGTGTGAATGCTCTGAAAAGCTAGTCATTTGCATATCAGAGCATCTTCTTCCTGTCGGTTAAATTTCGCTTTGTAGCAAGTCATCTTCGTGGTGTAGCGGTTTTAATGGAGAGTAGTGTAGTTCTTGCTACCCTTGTGAAGCCGGAGCAAGTTACCAGATGTATAAATTGCTACTTCTTAACATAGGTACCCCTGTTGTCAGTGTGATATGCAGTTCCATTCTTCTTTTGGTTAGATATTTCAAACCTACTGCACCTGCACTTTGTCGCATCTTTCGCACTTTTCACGCCATGGACTAAATCAGCTTAAACATTTGAATTGCACGACCGACACCTCTTGTGTCAGTACTGTCACCTATCTACCCTCCTCCCTGCCAAAACATTCGATGACGTTAATGACAAGTCGTCGTGATTTTTAGCGAATTCCTTTACGTCTGTCATTTGCGGTGTATTTACTGAAAGGAAACACTGCGCACTGCTTTGAAATTGCAACGTGACTGTAGGTAGACACGTGATCTGCTTCACCCCTACCGCAGGGGCTCGTCTCCACTTGCAGAATACTGACAAACCTTATTCATCTCTCCCCCATCGATAGTACTTTTATTTTAAATGTCCCAGTAATTTCACAGTATTCGATGCTAGACGTATTAGCTGCAGTAATCTGCGCAGAGTATCGTACAATTTAAATTCACCCAGCCGCCATAAACATATCATGATAATTTGTCAGTTAACAAGCATGTATTAAGCTGTGAAGTCCTATATGGACCGTGTTTGCTGTAAGTGTAATACGGCGTCGGAAGAATAACTACTTCCCAGGTAAACTACCAAATTGTTAAATATACTGCTTAGAATGGTCAGGCAGAGATTGCGAAATCGGATTTTGGATTGCAAGGTTAGCCTTGTGACGGTACAAAGCCCCGTTACTAGATGGATATTTCTAGTGTGCAACGATTGATTTGTGGGGAGCGAGTGTCTACATGAGCGTGATTTGCGGAAGCGCCTGGCGCGCCCTACCGATATGGTCTCCGTCCCGGGAAGCCAGTGGCCTACAGCTTGGATCATTGTTTGCCTTTTCGCGCATTACGCGAAAACTATGTAACACGGTGAAGAGCGATGCGGCAGTGCATTGAGGTCAGCAACATGCACCTTCTGAAAGATGGACCTATATTTCAAGTCACGAGACGCTAAAGTTACATTAACCTCAAAATCGGTTTATATCATGAATACTGAAAGATTAATAAAAATAGTAAATAACAACTTACAGGGATGAGCGAGCACTCATCAAAAACGTCTCGTCATAGCAGATCGATTGCCGTAGTAATATGTTAAGATTCATAAATATGAGTCCGTAAAAAGCAATAAACAAGTATTGAGGGGAATTTGTTTATAAAATTCAATACAAAATTCATGACGTAAAGAACGACACTATCTAATATTTTGGGAGGCAACATACGAATTTTAAACTAGTTAAGTTACACAATACATTTGACTTGCAATAGTTACCATTGTTTGCAAATTATTATAAACATTTATAGCCCGTAATTAATTAATTATTATAGATAAGAAGATTTTGAGCAGCGCAATGTGTAGATCGCTATAGATTACGTCTAAAACGATGCTATACGCAGTTCTATGTTAAAACTGTGCAGCACAGATGTCAACAAACAAATTTGCGCTAGGTGGCGAAATTTTCTTAAAACTATAACTTCAAATGCATGTAACATAGTATATGAGATGTACTCTTTTGCGTGGTTCCGATGGTGCACTTATTTACGTTGAGGGATGTATGTATAAAAATTTGTAACCTTAACTGATGAGACTGGTACTTGCATAACGAGGAGTTGATGTCTGAGCCTATATAAGCGAGCGGCCATCTTGGCCAGGGGTCAGACGTTGGTCAGTCGTTTTGGAGGGTGGGTGGAGAGTGAGCCCCACTTTAGGGTGGCCCATGTGGTCGTTTGAGAATTCTTTTTCGCGCCGATTTATTTTCGACAAAGAGTATTATTTAATAGTGCAACTATGCAAACATATATTTGGTGAACTGGAAGTGCTACGATTATTTGTGTGAGTACGATTTACGAGGTATACATCGTCGTAAGTGAATATGTGGCGAACTGTGATTTCGCGCCAAACCTGTTAGAACAAAGAGGACAGTGGGACTTGTGGATCTGTTCGAATTGACTGAATAACTTGAGATTATAGCAGCCTAAGTGACTGCTATTGGGGGCTCGGAATCAAATTAATATTAAAGTAAAACTGTAAACTGTCTCACCAGTGCTAATGTCATTGTGTGAAAGAAAAGGACAACGACAATAAATAGTGATTGAACCATGTCGTTAAAAACTGATTTTGCTATAATAATCACCTAATTTTTGTTCCGTAGCATAAACTGTACTAATGTCTGAGTGAATAATTAATTCAAAAACTGTAACAAATGCGCGGGTGTGAAAGTGTACTAATGCACTAAGTGTGGAAATGATCCCCTGAGACTAACGTGAGAGCAAAATTTGCAATAACATTTTTTAACCAACATTCCTGTGAACTCTGTAACCGTACTTCTTCTTTATTATTTTACCGCCCCGTCACACTCTGGAGTAGATATAGACTCAGATCACAATTTAATGATGACGAAGAGTACACCGAAGTTCGAAGTTTAAGAGGCTAGTCAGGAAGAATCAATGCGCAAGCTAATTGTATAAGGAAGTAGTAGGAAATCAAGAGAGACCCTCGTAGCTCTCTCAGGCTATAGATGTTGCGGTAATGAAAGGCAAAATAGGAAGCTAAGTTGAAGAGGTATGAATAACTTTACAAAGTGCAATCACGCAAGCTGGAATGGAAAACATAAATAGAAGGAAGGTAACAGTCAAGGTAAAAGATAAAATATTTCGGTTGATGGACGAAAGAAGTAAGTATAAAAATAGGGTAGGAAATTTAGGAATACGGAAGTGAAAGATGCTTTGGAACTAAACAAGTGGGAGGAGCGAGAAGCTTAATAAAATAAATTCCTTTATGGACAGAGCAAGGAGGACATCAAGAGCAGGTCAGCTCTGGCAAAGAGGCAACTCCTGGCCAAGAGAAGTATACTAATATATAACATAGGTTCAATTTGGGAAATAAATTTCTGATGGTCTAAGTTTAAGGTGTAGCACTGTATGGTAACTACCATACACTATGCAAAAAAAAAAAAAAAAAAAAAAAAAAAAAAAAAAAAAAAAAAAAAAAAAAAAACTGAAGCAGATGAAAATCGAGGCATTTCAGTTTTCATGCTCCAAAAGAAGAATTCCCGTTGCATCCTTAATGTTGCCACCATTGCTTTTAATGTCACAGAACGTTATTTCGACTCTCCTGTATGCTGATTCAGTCCTCCCGACAACCATTTGTTCTCCATGTCTTCACATTTTTACCTGCAGCTATTTCGACTTAGCTTCCCTGCATTTCCTATTTATTTCATTCCTCAGCGGTTTGTATCTCAGTATTCCTGAGTTTCCCGGAACATTTTTTTTACTTCCTCGTTTCATAAATCAACTGAAGTATTTCTTCTGTGACCCATAGTTTCTTCGCAGCTACCTTCTTAGTGCCTATGTTTTCCTTGCCAACTTCTGTGATGGCCCTTTTTAGACATGTCCATTTTTCTTCAACTGTACTGCCTACTGAGTTATTCCTTATTGCTGTATCTATAGCCTTACAGAACTTCAAACGTATCTCGTCATTCCTTAATACTTCCGTATTATGACCTGAATATATATCTGATCCTGGATACGCCTTACAATCCAATGTCTGATTTTGGAATCTCTGCCTGACCATGATGTAATCTAACTGAAACCTTCCCGTACCACGCAACTTTTTCCAAGTACATCTCCTCCTCTTGTGATTCGCTATTACTAGCTGAAACTTGTTACAGAACTCAATTAGTCTTTCACCCCTCTCATTTCTTTTCGCAAGCCCATATTCTCCTGTAATCCTTTCTTCTACTCCTTCCCCTACAACTGCATTCCAGAGCCCCATACTATTGGATTTTCATGCCCCATTACATACTGTATTACCCTTTCAGTATCCTCAAACACTTTCTCTATATCTTCATCTTCAACTTACGACGTCGTCATGTATATCTGGACTAACGTTGTCGGTGTTGGTTTGCTGTCGATTCTGATAACAGCGTCATTGAACAGTTCACATAACACATTCAATGCCCTAAATTCCTATTCATAAATCATCCTACTCCTATTATACCATTTTCTGCTACTGTTGATATTGCCCTATCCTCTTTTGATCAGAAATCTTCGTCTTGTTTCCACTTCACTTCACTGACCCCTGTTGTTGTTGTTGTTGTTGTGGTGTTCAGTCTTGAGACTGGTTTGATGCAGCTCTCCATGCTACTCTATCCTGTGCAAGCTTCTTTATCTCCCAGTACCTACTGCAACCTACATCCTTCTGAATCTGCTTAGTGTAGTCATCTCTTGGTCTCCCTCTACGATTTTTACCCTCCACACTGCCCTCCAATACTAAATTGGTGATCCCTTGATGCCTCAGAACATGTCCTACCTACCGATCCCTTCTTCTGGTCAAGTTGTGCCACAAACTTCTCTTCTCCCCAATCCTATTCAATACTTCTTCATAAGTTATGTGATCTACCCATCTAATCTTCAGCATTCTTCTGTAGCACTACATTTCGAAAGCTTCTATTTTCTTCTTGTCCAAACTATTTACCGTCC
Source organism: Schistocerca gregaria (assembly GCF_023897955.1). NCBI lineage: Eukaryota > Metazoa > Arthropoda > Insecta > Orthoptera > Acrididae > Schistocerca > Schistocerca gregaria. The sequence continues at coordinate 727,793,976 of NC_064922.1, read as the reverse complement.
ATGTTTCACTTCCGTACATGGCTACACTCCATACAAATACTTTCAGAAATGACTTCCTGACACTTAAATCTATACTCGATGTTAACAAATTTCTCTTCTTCAGAAACGTATTTCTTCTCATTTCCAGTCTACATTTTATATCCTGTCTACTTCGACCATCATCAGTTATTTTGCTCCCCAAATAGCAAAACTCCTTTACTACTTTAAGTGTCTCATTTCCTAATCTAATTCCCTCAGAAGCACCCGACTTAATTCGACTACATTCCATTATCCTCGTTTTGCTTTTGTTGATGTTCATCTTATATCCCCCTTTCAAGACACTATCCATTCCATTCAACTGCTCTTCCAAGTCCTTTGCTGTCTCTGACAGAATTACGATGTCATCGGCGAATCTAAAAGTTTTTATTTCTTCTCCATGGATTTTAATACCTACTCCGAATTTTTCTTTTGTTTCCTTTACTGCTTGCTCAATATACAGATTGAATAACATCGGGGAGAGGCTACAACCCTGTCTTACTCCCTTCCCAACAACTGCTTCCCTTTCATGTCCCTCGACTCTTATAACTGCCATCTGGTTTCTGTACAAATTGTAAATAGCCATTCGCTCCCTGTATTTTACCCCTGGAACCTTTAGAATTTGAAAGAGAGTATCCCAGTCAACATTGTCAAAAGCTTTCTCTAAGTCTACGAATGCTAGAAACGTAGGTTTTCCTTTCCTTAATCTTTCTTCTAAGATAAGTCGTAAGGTCAGTATTGCCTCACGTGTTCCAACATTTCTACGGAATCCAAACTGATTTCCCCGAGGTCGGCTTCTACTAGTTTTTCCATTCGTCTGTAAAGAATTCGTATTAGTATTTTGCAGCTGTGGCTTATTAAACTGATTGATCGGTAATTTTCACATTTGTCAACACCTGCTTTCTTTGGGACTGGAATTACTATATTCTTCTTGAAGTCTGCGGGTATTTCGCCTGTTTCCTACATCTTGTTCACCAGATGGTACAGTTTTGTCAGGACTGGTTCTCCCAAGGCCTTCAGTAGTTCTAATGGAATGTTTTCTACCCCGGGGGCCTTGTTTCGGCTCAGGTCTTTCAGTGCTCTGTCAAACTCTTCACGCAGTAGTATATCTCCCATTTCATCTTCTTCTACATCCTCTTCCATTTCCATAATATTGTCCTCAAGTACATCGCCCTTGTAAAGACCCTCTATATACTCCTTCCACCTTTCTGCTTTCCCTTCTTTGCTTAGAACTGGGTTTCCATCTGAGCTCTTGATGTTCATACAAGTGGTTCTCTTATCTCCAAAGGTCTCTTTAATTTTCCTGTAGGCAGTATCTATCTTACCCCTAGTGAGATAAGCCTCTACATCCTTACATTTGTCCTCTTAGCCATTTTGCACTTCCTGTCTATCTCATTTTTGAGACGTTTGTATTCCTTTTTACCTGCTTCATTTACTGCATTTTTATATTTTCTCCTTTCATCAATTAAATTCAATATTCCTTCTGTTACCCAAGGATTTCTACTAGACCTCATCCTTTTACCTACTTGATCCTCTGCTGCCTTCACTACATAATCCCTCAAAGCTACCCATTCTCCTTCTACTGTATTTGTTTCCCCCATTCCTGTCAATTGTTCCCTTACGATCTCCCTAAAACTCAGTACAACCTCTGGTTCTTTCAGTTTATCCAGGTCATATCTCCTTAAGTTCCCTCCTTTTTGCAGTTTCTTCAGTATTAATCTACAGGTCATAACCAATAGATTGTTGTCAGAGTCCACATCTGCCCCTGAAAATGTCCTACAAATTAAAACCTGGTTCCTAAATCTCTGTCTTACCATTATATAATCTATCTGATACCTTTTAGTATCTCTAGGGTTTTTCCATGTATACAACCTTCTTTCATGATTCTTAAACCAAGTATTAGCTATGATTAAGTTGTGCTCTGTGCAAAATTCTACCAGGCGGGTTCATCTTTCATTTCTTAGCCCCAATCCATATTCACCTACTACGTTTCCTTCTCTCCCTTTACCTACTGCCGCTTTCCAGTCACCAATGACTATTAAATTTTCATCACCCTTCACTATCTGAATAATTTCTTTTATTTCATCATACATTTCTTCAATTTCTTCGTCATTTGCAGAGCTAGTTGGCATATAAACTTGTACTACTGTAGCAGGCGTGGGCTTCATATCTATCTTGGCCACAATAATGCGTTCACTATGCTGTTTGTAGTAGCTTACCCGCATTTCTATTTTCCTATTCATTATTACGCCTACTCCTGCATTACCCCTATTTGATTTTGTGTTTATAACCCTGTAGTCACCTGACCAGAAGTTTTGTTCTTCATGTCATCGAACTTCACTAATTCCTACTATATCTAACTTTAACCTATCCATTTCCCTTTTTAAATTTTCTATCCTACCTGCCCGATTAAGGGATCTGACATTCCACGCTCCAATCCGTAGAACGCCAGTTTTCTTTCTGCTGATAACGACATCCTCTTGAGTAGTCCCCGACCGGAGGTCCGAATGGAGGACTATTTTACCTCCGGAATATTTTACTCAAGAGGACGCCATCATCATTTAATCATACAGTAAAGCTGCATGCCCTCGGGAAAAATCACTGACCCCTATTATATATAAACTGAGCCTTTGCATTTCCCTTTTCTGATTTTCTAGTTTCCCTACGACGTTCAAGCTTCTGACATTCCACGCCCCGACAGGTAGAACGTTAGCGTTCTGTTGATTATTCAATCTTACTGCTTGCAAAACTATTTGATTGCTGGATTCCTTACTTTTTAGCTCGCAAAATTTGACTGACAACCGGAAATACTACTGTAATTACCAGCAACAATGACGTGTAGGCCTTACAACAATGCAGTAGACATTATGTATTTACTGTTGTGTTGAACTGTCAAATTGTTTGGTTATTTGTTGCAAATTGAATAATCAAGCTATGTAGTGTCCTTTGGTGAAAGTACCTTCAACCTAGAGAAGGAATTTTCGTGACACACATTAATTTCTATGAAATACATTTAAGCTTATGTCATGTGAATGTCTCAATCTTACTATTATAGATGCATGGTATAAAGTGCCAATTACGTGTGTAGTGGGTGATGGATCATGCGAGAAATAACATGTTCATGCATTCGTTTCACAAACTGTAACCTCCATCCTATTTTGCCACGTATAATGCCATTATTTAACTCTTCGAGAACGTCTGCCTATATTAAGTTTTACTGTGTCACCGCTGCAAAAGGAATGTTTTTTACCAGTGGAAACGTGAGGTACACATTTTTGAATGTGCAGCCTTTTCATCGCATGAAAGTGCTTACAGCCGTCCGGCAACGCTATGAAAACATCACCAGAGCCAGTGCAGCCGTGCGCAGTAGCTCGTGACAGTGATAAACAGCTAGCGACCACCAGAATACGCAGATGTTGTTGGTTCAAATAACTCTGAGCGCTATGGGACTTAACATCTATGGTCATCAGTCCCCTAGAACATAGAACTACTTAAACCTAACTATCTTAAGGACAGCACACAACACCAAGTCATCACGAGGCAGAGATAATCCCTGACCCCGCTGGGAATCGAACCCGGGTGTGGGAAACGAGAACGCTGCCGCACGATCACGAGCTGCGGACTGTTGTTGGTTCGCTACTTTCCTCTCTATAATTAAATTTTGTTGTTCTGCATGGTAATTATTGTACGATCACTTTGCTATTACAATAGAGAATATTTCGTAACTAATTATGTTAGTCCTTGAAATAAAGCCAATTTAACAGAGTATGTTTGAACCAGGTAAATAGTTTTGTACAACTCTTGCATGTAAAGTCATTAAAACATCACCTAAGTTCGTTAGCACATAAATAAAAATTTTCTTTCCTCCTGAAGAAATTCAGGTCTGAAAGAGTTTCAAATGTAGTTATTGGTAACAAAAGTACTCGGTGTTAAAATCGTGCTAAAAACTGTTAGATGTAATGATCTTCTAAATTTAGTTTATTTTAGCGACAGAAACACATCGAAGACTTCCATTTCCATTTCTCGCATACTTTCATTTTAGCCCGCAGGGAGTAATTTCTACCATGTTGGAACGACTGTTCTCTGTGGTCAGCTGATCGGGGGCTCTCGCATGAAGTAGTACAATTTTCTGGCAGTGCACAAGAACATACTTTCCATCTACTTCCAAGGGATTAGCGTGCAGTAATATATATTGTTCAGCTAAATCAATCTTCACAAGATGTAGCCTCTTTAAGTTAGTTAATAGAAAATGTAAAACATTTTTATGGCATATTTAGCAGCTTTCTGATCTGTTCCCTTGTTGGGCTATGAAGAGACCTGTGATTTTGCCACTAGAGCTCCACAACGTCGAGGGACGGTAAGATGGTGTTGACATTTAAGTATAGTTTTCTGGGGCACGCCATAAACGCGACAGCTATAAATGTCTGGGCGAATGGAGGGCACAAACTGCGTCGCGAGTGTAAAGTGGCTCTCACGATTCCCCGGGCGCGGACTGCAGTCGAGGAAACACCGCACCTGTTCCAGTTCCCGAGTTGTCTGCAGTGAATCATGTCGCACGCTGATACGGCGCTGGTACCTATCATATGTCACATACTGGTGTCGTCTGTTGTAATGTGCACCTAGACAGAGAGACTACTGTGTGGCAGGGTGAGAAGAGGAACTGCTTTCATACAAGGGATGATTATGTGCATGAAAGTAAACAACCGTATGGAAGAAATTGAAAATCAGAAACACTCTTTTTTTCTCTACGAAATTAACTTTCAAACGCTAGCCACTATATTTCAACACGTTTTTGTGGATCGCTTTCTTGTCAATTTGTTTCGTGCAAATTTTGCATTTTATTTTAAACTAGCTTCCTCATTTCGGAGAGACCTGGAACTTTCTGCACAGCTCAGAACTGGATGGCACTGCAGAATTAACTCGCTTTCACGTCTGGTGTGCTGCGGTAGTTATTTTGTGTGCCACTGATATTTCCACGTTTTGATGTGTCACTTGCAAATATTTAGTGGTAAGAACAATTGCTTCAAGTCCCTCTGTGACATCGGTTCTCTCTCATTTTTATCTACGTGTTTACGTGAGATAATCGTAGGAAGAAGCAATGCATTGGTTGACTCAGGTGAACAGAAACTGAAATAATCTTGAAATTTACCACATGTCTCCGTTGTAATCTCACATAAATATTTAAAATGTGTTGAAAAATTTGACACTCACAAGGCTATAACACAGAAAATAAATATTTGAACAGAAAACTTTTTAATGTAAGCCATTTTTAAAACGAACTAGAAGTATAACGTTATTTGTCGTAACCCCATATAGATTGCTAACACTATACAGATATTTCTGTAAATTTGTGCTTGTGAATTTTTAATAGCTACGAAAATGCAGAATGTAATTCGAAAACCATGGGCTACACGTAATACATAACAGCAAGGAGGTGAACTATTCATGCATTAGTTACCTATAACATCCCTCCTGGTATGTAAGACTTTTCCTACGTAGATTGTTTCATTCTCAACTACATGCAGTCTCTCTCTCTCTCTCTCTCTCTCTCTCTCTCTCTCTCTCTCTCTCTGAAAATCACACAGTCTTGATGGGACAGTTTGCTATACAGTGACAGTCCGTTTTGCACTTAATGACTAATAGAAAAGTGTATAAGATAATGAATGTGTAAGCGACATATGCTGCAGCTGGTACTAATTATGTACTTCGCACCTAGGAAATTTTCTTCACGTACTGGAATTCTGGAATTGAAGATTGTCGCTTGACTAAAGCAGATTGTCTAGAATCCTTTCATTGCTTTAAATGTGCTCTCTGTATTCCGTGCTAAGGACGACTTTTCTTATGGCTGTACTGTTCGCCAAATTTTGACTCCTGTGCTGAGAGACGACGTTCCGGCCGATATGAAATACTTACCATCCGAATTTTCGAAAGCTATTTGGTGAAAGTATTTGATTTTTGCACATCTTACAGTCTGACGTCTTCATTCATTAATGAAATAAATTTCATTTTCCTGTCCGTCATAATTACGGCGCTGCATCAAATTATGTAAAGCATTACGCGAATTGTAAAGAGTCGGCCGAGATAAAAATTCACTGCGTAAAATTTGCTTATGGCTGATTTTCGGTCAAACGTTTGAAGAGAGGACCCAAACGCTATTAAACAGGTGGCCATAATGTTTTGGCCCATTTGACCATTTGAAAATTTGAAAAAATACATACGTCATATCTCTTGTCTTTATTATAATAACAATAGGTTACACAGCTTCGACAAAATCAAAAATGATACTAGCTTAAAATTTTTCTCGTCCTGCATATAGATCCCACAAACCTCAATGTCACTTCATAATGCTACGTACATGATAATTGCGAATTTGAGAAGAAATTTCTACTTTATTGGCTTTTTATGGCATTGTAATAAAGTCAAGCAAAACTATCATAAGAGTTTCAGTGTACTACGAACAATTATTCCTCCTTTTGCATCGAATATTGCGACCGACACAGCATCACAACTCCTTTTATTATTTTAACTGGTAGATCGAACTGGGAAGGAAGACAAATTATGGTACAACTTGTTTGAAAGCGGGGATAGCTACAGACGACGCATAATGAGGCATCAGAGAATGGTTAATTTTGTAATGACGGCATGTGTGTCATGTTAATCATGTAAAGGGAAACCAGATATGGACTACAGTAAGTGTATTCGAAGGGATGTATCTTATTGCGGGCCATACAATATAGAATCCTTTTATTTATTTCAAATTGCAGTACTTGGGTAAAAATGACAATTAGAAACATAAATAAACAACAAAACGAAAGTATCAAACCAGTTTATGTCTTTCGGTCGAGCATGCTCTGTACATTTGTGGAAATTTGGAAGATAATCATATTTTAGGACAGTTTTTAAAATGTTTCTACTTTCCACCATCTAAATGAAATAACTCACACTGTTACGTATTATATCAGTAGAAAGTACTGGTAAATTATTACTAGAATTTGTCTCGCATTGTCTCCAATGTTAATGAAAACACGAAAAAAGTTAATAGAAGAGTGTTCCAGTCAACATTGTCAAAAGCTTTCTCCAAGTCTATAATGCTTTAACGTAGGGTTGCGTTTTCTTAATCTAGCTTCTAAGATACGTCGTATGGTCAGTATTGCTTCACGTGTTGCAATATTTCTACGGAATCCAAACTGATCTTCGCCGAGGTCGGCTTCTACCAGTTTTTCCATTCGTCTGTAAAGAATCCGAGTTAGTATTTTGCAGCAGTGACTTATTAAACTGAGAGTTCGGTAATTTTCACATCTGTCAACACCTTCTTTCTTTTTGATTGGAATTATTATATTCTTCTTGACGTCTGAGGGTATTTCACCTGTTTCATACATATTGCTCACCAGGTGGTAGAGTTTCGTCAGGACTGGCTCTCCCAAGGCTGTCAGCTGTTCTAATGGAATGTTGTCTGGGGCCTTGTTTCGACTCAGGTCTTTCAGTGCTCTGTCAAACTCTTCACGCAGTATTATATCTCCCACTTAATCTTCTTCTACATCCTCTTCCATTTCCATAATATTGTCCTCAAGTACATCGCCCTTGTATAGACCCTTTATATACTCCTTCCACATTTCTGCTTTCCCTTCTTTGCTTAGAACTGGGTTTCCACCTGAGCTCTTGATATTCATACAAGTGGTTCTCTTTTCTCCAAAGGTCTGTATCTATATTACCCAAGTGAGACAAGCCTCTACATCCTTACATTTGTCCTCTAGCCATGCCTGCTTAGCCATTTTGCACTTCCTGTCTATCTCATTTTTGAGACGTTTGTATTCCTGTTTGCCTGCTTCATTTACTGCATTTTTATATTTTCTCTTTTCATCAATTTAATTCAATATTTCTTCTGTCACTCAAGGATTTCTTCTAGCCCTCGTCTTTTTACCTACTTGATCCTCTGCTGCCTTCACTACTTCATCCCTCAAAGCTACCCATTCTTCTTCTACTGTATTTGTTTCCCCCATTCCTGTCAATTATTCCCTTATGCTCTCCCTGAAACGCTGTACAACCTCTGGTTCAGTCAGTTTATCCAGGTCCCATCTCCTTAAATTCCCACCTTTTTGCAGTTTCTTCAGTTTTAATCTACAGGTCATAAACAATAGATTGTGGTCAGAGTCCACATCTGCCCCTGAAAATGTCTTACAATTTAAAACCTGGTTCCTAAATCTGTCTTACCATTATATAATCTATCTGAAACCTGTCAATATCTCCAGGCTTCTTCCATGTATATAGCCTTCTTTTATGATTCTTGAACCAAGTGTTAGCTATGATTAACTTATGCCCTGTGCAAAGTTCTACCAGGCGGCTCCCTCTTTTATTCCTTTGCCCCAGTCCATATTCACCTACTACGTTTCCTTCTCTCCCTTTTGCCACACTCGAATTCCGGTCACCCATGACTATTACATATTCGTCACCCTTCACTATCTGAATAATTTCTTTTATTTCATGACACATTTCTTCATTATCTTCGTCATTTGCAGAGATAGTTGGCATATAAACTTGTACTACTGTAGCAGGCGTGGGCTTCGTATCTATCTTGGCCACAATAATGCGTTCACTATGCTGTTTGTAGTAGCTTACCCGCATTCCTATTTTCCTATTCATTATTACACCTACTCCTGCATTACCCTTACTTGTGTTTATAACCCTGTAGTCGCCTGACCTGAAGTCTTGTTCCTCCTTCCACCGAACGTCACTAATTACCATTATATCTAACTCTAACTTACCCATTTCCCTTTTTAAATTTTCTAACCTACCTGCCCGATTAAGGGATCTGACATTCCACGCTCCAATCCGTAGAACGCCAGTTTTCTTTCTCCTGATGACGACTCCTCTTGAGTAATCCCCGCCCGGAGATCCGAATGGTGGATTATTTTACCTCCAGAATATTTTACCCAAAAGGACGCTGTCATCATTTAACCATTCAGTAGAGCTTCATGCCCTCGGGAAAAAGTACGGCCGTAGTTTCCCCTTGCTTTCAGCCGCTCGCAGTACGAGCACAGTAAGGCCGTTTTGGTTAGTGTTACAAGGTCAGATCAGTCAATCATCCAGACTGTTGCCCTTGCAACTAATGAGAAGGCTGCTGCCCCTCTTCAGGAACCACACGTTTGTCTGGCCTCTCAACAGATACCCCTCCTTTGTGGATGCACCTACGGTACGGCTATCTGTGTTGCTGAGGCACGCAAGCCTCCCCACCAATGGCAAGGTCCATGTTTCATGGCAGCACAGGATGCCCTCTGTAAAAAGAGAAAAAGAACAGGGCAGTTCTCTATCAATAATTTGATATATTCCTACTACATCTACACAGAAAAGCTAACGAAAATCTGACGAAGAAACAGTTCGAAACCAAGACGACTTCTTCCGATTTATAGAGGTCTCGTATGACATCCACTTAGGCCTTGTGAGGACAAATAGGGAGCTACTTGTATAAAGAGGCAGCGGCATCCTCAGAACTCATCTTGTAACAGTAACGATTGGAGGGATTGGTGATACGCTGATCACGTGTCACTCCTCGTAGTGCTTTTTAGGCAGCGGTTGACAAGTAGGAACCTGCCTTACGCCTAAAACGTGACAGGTACTTCCATTTTACCAGAGGTACCCAATCAAGGTGGCGTGTGGATTGTAAATATAGCTGTTACAAGAACGAAGCAGTGCATTTCAATGAACCTTCCTCCTGAAATAACACGAACGACTTTTAGAATGAGTGAAGAAACGTAATACTTTCTCGCCACTAAATGACGCTAAAATTGAAAAAATTGGTCTCAAACAGAGCGAATGTGACAATTTTTCTTCTTGTGTAGAATGGGGAAGGGGTAAAATGGTGCGGTTACAGAACTTTATGTAATCTCCGCAACAGACAGTACAGTGACTTTAGAAAATCAAATGTGTTTGTATACTTATTTTTAACACGAAATCGATAGCAGGGTTTTATACTGTTTTCAGGTTGTAATATTACCACTTAGTCACTTCAGTTAAGAAATTAAATATGTCATCCGTAATATTACGTACATATATAAGGTGATACAGCACAACGAAGCGCTATTACGCAATTGGTAGGTACACCAATCAGTTCAGGTAGTAACTGATTGCCAATGGACAAGTACTGGCGTTTATATGCTAACGCCTGTTGCAGATGTTACCCCGAAAAGTAAATGAAGAAGACTTTCATGGAAGTGGCATCAGGATGTTAGAAGTAAGACAGTCGTATACGGTATGAATATAGGAAAAGTTGACTCGTAGCGCACAGCGTTTAATTACATTTTCAGAAAAACAGAAGGAAGGTGAAAGCCTTAAACACGAAGTAGAAATGAAGAGATCTATTAAGTAATAAGCAAACCGTAGATATGTGGGTCGGGTATATTGAAATGGTATAGAAAGTCTGAAGACAGTGCGAAGAACAATGTTACTCTGATACACATGAAACATATGTGTACCTGAAGGTTAGATATTACAGCGAGTCGTTTGTGGGAAACGAAGTCAGTAATGATCCATCTCGAAGCTCTGCAGATACTAAAGTAATTGATGAAGATAATCAGCATCAAGAGACAATCATATTTCCAGAAAAGTGTCTTCACACCACGTGGAGAGAATTACCACGTAGTGCTCTCTGATTGCAAACATTGGCGTAGAATTGAGAAAGAAGTTTCACAATTGCTAAGCCACTGCACAGCAACATACGTAAGGAAATTGTGGAGCAAGGTAACTATTCTGACAAGGAAACTTGAGAGAAATTCAATATTAAATGCACTAATATTCCATGAATATCAGGAGGCACTAACCAAATATTTAGGGAAGCAAATCGTTAACAAATGAAGAAACTCTGTGTCAGAAAGTAAAGTGTGAAAAGCGGTAGGATGAGACTTCTGATGATGTTCAGTACAAAGGATAACAAGATAGGTAAAGATCATAAATAAGTGGGAGTTATTTTCTGTGTTTTTCCACTCAAAGTGTTGTAGTATTTTAAAAATGACAACACCCCTCACCTGTAGTGTTATCTAGATTTTGCAACTGTTATTTAAGAATTTCATTACAGACGAAAATTTGCTCGCCAATAAGGGAATAATTTTCAAACACTCAAACAGAAAATGTCATTACTAAACAAAACAAAAAATTACGTTTCTCTCAAGATCTATAGTGGTGCGACGGTCGTATTAGCTTTCCGCGGAAAATAACAATACTACAAAATAAGTATATTATCGGCTATATGTATAAATCACAGCCGGCAGGAGTGACAGAGCGGTTCCCGGCGCTACAGTATGGAACCGCGCGACCGTTACGGTCACAGGTTCGAATCCTGCCTCGGGCACGGATGTGTGTGATGTCCTTAGGTTAGTTAGGTTTCAGTAGTTATACTTTCTAGGGACTGATGACCTCAGAAGTTAAGTCGCATAGTTTTCAGAGCCATTTGAACCATACAAATCATAGTCTAGGTGTAATGGTTTAAATGGCTCAGAGCACTATGGGACTTAATATCTTAGGTCATCAGTCCCCTAGAACTTAGAACTACTTAAACCTAACTAACCTAAGGACATCACACACATCCATGCCCGAGGCAGGATTCGAACCTGCGACCGTAGTGGTCGCGAGGTTCCAGACTGAAGCGCCTAGAACCGCTCGGCCACCAACTGCCGTCAATGGTCATCTACAAACAATGAAACAACCGACATCACACAGTCGAATCAACAAATACTTACATCGTGTAAGCGTACAGAAACATAGGGGAGATTATTTGCGGCTTACTGTAGTTAAATATGTGTCTGTGTAGCTAAATATCGCACCCCTATATCCAAACACAGAGTAATACAGCGTCGGGAGGTAGGGAAAGTTTTACTATAGAGTAAGGAGAAACACGAGTTTTGCGATCAGTCTACTCTAGATTTAAGTGATAGTATGCCAAATATATAGAAGGTGCAAACGAGGTTATTTTTCTTTATTGCCAGTTACAAAGTACGTGGCAAGAAATGAAACAGGAGGTTAGTTTGCTAAGACGAAGAGCTCTTCTAAAGTGATCGTGTTGGGATCTCGGTTTAGCGCTTCTGATTAAGGACAGCCATTATCTTTATTAAACACCGCATGAAAATTTTGGATTGGTAGTTCGACGGTCATGGCCTGTTTCCTTCTGCAATCTGAATTCTGTATCTGCCTATAATGATATAATGATTATTTCCCCTTGAAATACGTTGTTACAGCAAAAAGAGAATTCTCTTCTCTTTTGTTGTCATGGTCTTAGGAATATGCATGTGCTCCCGGGAGACATGCTTCAGCTTCGCTATCCTAACTGGAGAAAACACCTTTGAGAGGCGTCCTTAACCCCTTTCAACTTGTGCGACAGTGTGCCATTTCGAAGAGAATTATACAGTTCTGGGAAGTACTTATCTGTGTGAGACGAGCCGTACCTCAGGCGCATAGCTCCTTACAGTCTCACCTGTTGGGAACCTTATCTCGCGAACAGCAATCCACGATGTTTCTCTGTAATGTTTGCAGGCTGCGGTAGCACGTCTTGGAATGTCTTCAGAATGTGGGAGATAAGCGAAGTTACCGTGATAGAGAGAGAGAGATAGAGAGAGAGAGAGAGAGAGAGAGAGAGAGTGAGAGAGCGAGAGAGTGAGAGAGAGAGGTGAGTAGGTGGCGGGAGGGGAGGGGGGGGGACGCCTGCAGTGGTTCCCCGTGTGTTTGTTTGTTTGTGTGTGTGTGTGTGTGTGTGTGTGTGTGTGTGTGTGACAGAGAGAGAGAACCCCGGCACGTGCGGGAATTGGGGGTGGGTGGCCTGTGTCCCCAGGGCGTGCCCCGGCTCACTGGCTTAGCCTCGCCGCTCACGAGATCAGGAGAGTCAGAAGCAGCGTTCGCCGCTGGCCATACCAGTGGAATTCTTCTCTCACATGCGTCTTCCTCTCTCTGTCTGACGTAGCACAAACACGAACACACAGACGGGCTTGTTCACTCACACACAACACAACACAATACACACACACAGGGTGATTCAACTGTAGCTACCGCTCGGTTTTATGCAATCCGCATGCTTTCAGATACTACTTTCAAGTTTTCATATTCTCTCACTCACTACGCGCAAACTATAAATCATACATAAAAATAAACAGTACCTTGCCCTAGGAAATTTAATCTAATTAAATTTTTTATCAAGATCCGTTTTCGCCTGAAGTCGTAGTTTTCGAGGTTTCCAAGAAAAACATGTAATTCGAAGACAACGGTCCTCAGCGAAGACGTATCCTAATGCAAAGTTTAAGCACACTAAATTTGGTACAAAAAGCTTTGGTTAATTTTTTTTTATGACTAATAGTTTGCTCGTATCGAGAGAGATTCAATACGAAAATCTTGCATTTGTTATTTGAAGGCGTTACGGGCTGCATAAACCCAAAGGTAGGCGTCGCTGAATCACCCTATTTATACCGGATGGCACAGGCTTCGTAACTGATAAAGAGGAAAAAGAAATAATCAAACCAATAAACAACAAAAATAAATCCAACCACTTAATCCCTTCCTTAAATCTCTTAGGCATACATATATCCCTTCAATTTTTAACTCAACATTGCCCCGTGACTACTTTTCGTGCTGTGAGTGCTAGTGGAATATTGAATTTACCCAACATAAAAACCCTCATCGGCTTTCCAGGTTAGTTGCAGTGCCATTCAACTTCAGCTTACTTTTCAGGTCACGTTCTGGCCACGTCAGGGTAGTTCGTTACTTCCTCGAGTAAACACTGACAGATTAACACAGAACCCCTTAAACAGCAGTTTGGTTTCGTCTAAAAAAGAGGCGAGACATTTCCACCCATTGATTTTCGTGAGCTTCGGCCTACTAGTTGCGCACTACGCTAAACTGATACCTGTGCAAAGGCTTATGATAATACGGTTCCTTCCTGTGAAAAATCAAGATTAATAGTGCGACTCTCGATCCGTTTCGGATTAGGTGCGATCGCTAGTTCATTTGAAACTAATGTTAATATCTTTAAAGAGCTGTTTTACACCAAGAAAGCATATCTTACACATAATCTAACGATTCCATCTATTCCAAACTGTCGTGCAGGATAACCTATGTGCCAAATGTGAGTTATTTTCTAGTGACTCTGGCTAACATGCCAAAGATGGCCATAACATGTCAGTCTGAGGGTGGGTAATCTTTTTGTGAGTGCAACATTGAATGATCATAAAAGTTGAACCTTAAACCAAAAATAAGCTAGAGGAAAGGTGCTTAATACGATACACACATTTGTAAACTCATTTGGAAGACCTAAAAGTAAATGCAATTGTATTTTTATGATGGTAATAAGATCTTGCATTATTTAATTATATCATACAATTATCGTATTTGCAATAATTAACAATCTTTCAGAGTAGTTATTAAATCTTTACAAACAAGGCATTTCGTAGAAATGAGGTCAAGGTTTCCTAATATGAGGCAGTAATAAGATTTTGCTGTAATTATCTTATTAAATAATAATGACATACGAAATTAAAATTTTTACATGTTCATTCATTTCTGTTATCCTTCACTCATTTCACACTACTTACATTTATATTTACTGCTTCCGGGGCAAACAAAATTGTCTTCTGTGGCACTGCAATCATCGTGAGCCCAGCGGTAGCATTTCGTGCACTTTGCCCATTTCTCCCCGTGTTTGCCTTCAGAAAAGCGCCCAGTGCAGAATAGACACTCTGCATCATCGTCATCAGTGCTGTCTCAATCCCCACTGTCATCAAGATGGAAATCGGATGCCGAGTCACTAGACGATTCTTCTGCTTTATGTCTACTATTGGAAGATTTTCCACTCTTCTCCCCAAATAACTATGTCGCAGCTTTCTTAGCTTCAGCCTCTGATTTCTTCTGTTTACATTCTTGTAATTGCTTCACGTAAGGAGTTGAGGTTAGTAACGCAGCAGAGCACGAACGCGATGTTTGACCTATTTGACTAACTCCAGGTGGTTTTGCGATGTGTGGGAGAGGTATGATGTTTGCCGGGCTGACAGCTTGACCACCATCAGCAGTTTCATTTTCGTTTTTGGCATCTCTCTCTTGAAGAGCGTTAGCATGGCGATTAATTTAAAATCTATGTTCCCTAAAGATGTTTCTGTCACATGGGATGAGACCTGTTTTTCTGAAAGCATTCAAAGATGCTTTCTTTGTTGCTGCTCGGTTGTAAGCTGCACCAAATAACTTGGCTGTTAATAATGGGGTGATAATACGACCTGGGTTACTTGCCAACCACGACCCCAAAATCCGACGTCAAGTTGGTGCATTTTATGTGTTGAGTGAGGTGGAAAACATACAACATGAACATTGTTTTCACGTGCTTTATCAAACACATCGAGATTCTTTGTGTGGGAACAATGCCCATCGAGAATCAAAATGACAGGGTCATTTGAAGATGGCTTTACATGACTCACAAAATGATCAAACCACTGAGTAAAAATGCGAGTTTGTATCCAGCCACTTGGATGACAAGCTGATATTGATCCTGCAGGTGCACCGTCCATCAAGTTCCTGAAAGCATTCAAATTTCTGATCATAAGTCTACTCAAAGTAACCCATGTTTATCATAATTTAATCGAATTAAAATAAACACAGTTGCCAAAATTTTACTACAATAAATGATGAAATGTTGTTATTTCTTGATAGTATTGCGTAAATTACATATAAAAAATCGTGAGAGAAGGAGTTCCCTCAATATGCGATAGGTATCGTAATATGCGATACTGTCGCGTATTTGGATCCCCATACTATCGCATATTAGGAATTTCGCCGTCTTACACAAAGAATCACGTACTTGCTAACAACGTTCGTTGGAAAATGAACCTAATTGTCAATAATTATAGGTAATACCGTTACAAATGACAACAATAAAAGATTGCAGTAATATGCACTCACCTCTAAGATGAAATATAGACTCAACACCAATGTCGCAAAAACTCCAAACACAAGAAATTTTGTATCAACCTCTACGTACTGTGTGCGGCTCAACTATGGCTTCCTAATCGCTGTGTCGTCGTCTGGCACACAATAGACTTGTTTAAGGAACTTTACACCAGAGTGCAACACCTAACATGAGCACAGTTGGGGTGTCTCATATTAGGGAACTATCGCATAATAGGCACCTTTCCTCTATACAGTTCCGTTATGAAAGTATTGCCTACGTTGTTGAACGAGAATTCTTATAAATGTTCAAATGTATGTGAAATCTTATGGGACTTAACTGCTAAGGTCATCAGTCTCTGAGTCTACACACTACTTAACATAAATTATCCTAAGGACAAACACACACACACCCATGCCCGAGGGAGGACTCGAACCTCCGCGAATTTATACATGAGAACGCTATTACCTTATGAACTTACTGGAAATGTCTCATTTGAAAACAGTGTCAACAAAAAGGAGTACAGCTGTATCATATATTTATCATCAGTGATCTCTTACAGGTTTTATGCGATACGTTTTTGAACTGTTCGCTTAATATCAAAATACATTATATTGAAAGATTTTTGTTTGTCTCTGATTTGTACCACTTATTTCCTAATTATCTTGCTGCAGTATTCTGTTATAGGTATAAAAAGACTGTACACATTACAAAAAAAGGTACTTAGCAATCAATCTGTCGAGATCATACTGTCTTGACTCTCTGCAACCTTCTTATACTATCTCGCTCATATTATTAAAATCGAATGTACTTCACCAAAATGAGACACACGGCATCAAAATAGAGAAAAATATTTATTTGACCCTTTACAGACCTACTTTATGCAGAAATAGTTGTTTTTGTCATTAACAGTCTAAACACTAGTTTGATAAATCTCTCTTGCCATGCGAAAGCCTTTTCACCTCTATATCACCACTGTAACGTCAGGTCTTGGTCTCCCGCTATAATTTTACTCAATCGGTCTTCTCACTACCAAATTATTATTACTGTGCAGATCTGAATGTCACATATTAACCTAAACATTGTTTAGTGTAGTTATGCAACTAATCTGTTTCGATTCTACAATTGCATCTATAAACTGCAAGCCACGTTACGGCGGAAGGCAACACAACACAGCCATTTCTCCAATTCTCTTTTTCTCGTCTGGCGAATGGTGAAATGTACGAAGGAGGACGTTCCTCGAGACCTTCTGGACCGTATTCTCTAGAAATTTCAGCCGGAAACCTCTTTTACAGCATCACTCACTGGTGATTTTGACAATCTCCGTAATTCCCACAAATACTTTTATTTGATTGATATCATACATGCTCGTTGCTGAGGGCTGCCCGAGGTATTTCATCTTTTACAATGTTTGCAATATAGCAAACGAACTCTAGTGTATATCGTCGAGTATTTATGCGCAATAACTTATATTCAACAGCTGAAAGTGTCTGCACCAATGATCAATCCTCTACAAGTATCCCTACGAGGACATGCTAAAAGGTAACACCTCCGAATTTTTTATGTGAAAACTCATAAAGGTTTCTAAATAAAAGAAACATTATTGATATTGAACATCTTTATTATCTGTAAGCAGCTAAGGGTGCTCATTTCATTATAATTACATTCTAACGAGCTGCATGCAAACCGATGATATCTGTCCTTTCGCACCTGTCCGAAAGAACAGATACTATCTTAATATATATATAATTAAGGCTCACCGGCCACTTGATCGTCTTCTTCCTCTGTGCGAATGCACAAACAGAGCCCGAACTCTTACGGGAATCGGCAAAGCGCCGCGAGTACTGAGTATAAAGGGCGGGGGCACTATGAATGTAGTGCCGGACAATACGTTGAGAATGCGGGTTTCGCGGGAGGCGTGGCAGAGCCGGCACGGTAGCTCAGCGTGTTCGGTCAGAGGGTTTAGCTACCCTCTGTAATAAAAAAGTGAGTGAAAGGATCCACGAACAACCTGAACGAGCGTCATCTGAAGTCCGCCATAAACAAATTCAACGAACAATATCGAACAAAACGAGATAAAAAAAAGATGGATAGAGCGTCTGCCATGTAAGCAGGAGATCCCGGCTTCGAGTCCCGGTCGGAGCACACATTTTCATCTGTCCCCGCTGGCGAATGTCAACGCCTGTACGCAGCTAAGGGTTTTCATGTCATCGTAATTTTATTACTCATTTCCACATATTTGTAGCCCACTGCCGCTAGAGGGCTCATAGTTGTAGCGTATATCATGGAGGTGTGCAACGTATTTATGTGAGTGTGTGGGGGACATCGTGCTTAATCGAATTTCGAATTCGAAGAGCTTGTACACACATGGAGCACCTTATCCTTCAGCATGACAAAGCCGTGTCACATTCGAGCGTTGCGCCATCTCTAGCAATCCGACACCTTGGATTCACTGTCATCGATCATCGTCCATATTGTCCCGATTTGGCCACAATCGACTTTCTTGTATTTCCAGAACTTAAACACCCTCGAGAACGTCCTTCCCATAGTGATGAAGCGGTCCTAGCAGGAGAGAGATGTTGGCTCAGCCATAAACGTTGGACTTTCTATTGTGAGGGTATCAACAAAGTGGTCTCTCGTTGTGAGAAGTGTGTTCGTCGTCAAGGAGACCATATTGAGAAAGAAATATGTAGACATAAAACATAAATTTGTGGAACGTTATTAATCTTCGTTTTATTTAAAAAGCTGTACTAGTTTTCACATAAACTATTCAGAGGTGTTGCTTTTCAGCACGCCCACATACAATTAGCAACAGAGAACAAACACATGGAGCTCCCGACTACATCATTTACGTACAAGTATAACGTAAGAAGTAATGGGGTCGAACGTTGTGTTGGATTAGTCCCGTCTTCCGTTTATCGCAGTCGTATTCCTCACGTTAGGAACGAGTTGTTTAGTTCCATTACTTCTGGATACATTTTCCTCTGACCTCAGTAAATTCGAAATTTTGAAAAAATCGAAGTAACAGTGCGGAATTTCGTTAAATTCCCTGGTCATGTTAAGAAATACGGCATCTACCAGGGCACCATTATTTTCAGGACTCTGTATGTCATGAACGAACAGGACGAGCAAATTCTGACAAGGTCTCCGTAAAATCCCTTTGCATGTTGCCATCGAAAAGTTTTGTTCTCCAACAAGGTTACAATTCGTTAGCATAAAGCGAGTTCCACATATTTAATATAGATAGATGACTGTAATTTATGCCTAGAAGCATGTGCAGTGGCCCATCGACTGTTCTTGGAAGCCCAAATGACCGGTTTTACTTTTCATTCCTATGGCTTGTCGGCCCTTTTACTCTAGCTACGTTTAATAAATTACTGTTTGAAGAGCAACATGTTGTTTCACATAATTTTTCTAGAGGATTAAGCTTCACTTGCACTACGTGAAGCAGCCTCAAGCTCGTGCTTCGTGAGACAGGTCGTTAGTTTGATAATACAGACAACATTACCATTTTACATCATCTCGGATCCGCGAGTTCCGGAACCTGTACAGAAAATTGGACTAGAGATCAACATAAACATCATTTCCGCCCTGTTTGTTGCTCATGAAAACCACACATTGCACGTTGTATCACCATACAGCGAGACCTTCAGAGGTGGTAGTCCAGATTGTTGCACAGACCGGTGCCTCTAATACCCAGTGGCACGTTCTCTTGCATTCATTCATGCATGCCTGTATTCGTCATGACATACTATCCACAACATCATCCAGGCACTGTTGACCCAGACTGTCCAACTCCTCAACGGTGATTCGGCGTAGAACCCTCAGAGTGGTTGGTGGATCACGTCGTCCATAAACAGCCCTTTTCAATCCATCTCAGGCATGTTCGATAGGGTTTATGTCTGGAGGAAACGCTGGCCACTGTAGTCGAGTGATGTCATTATCCTGAAGAATAACACTCACAAGATATGCACAATGGGGGCGCAAATTATCGTCCATGAAGACGAATGCCTCTCCAATATGCTGTCGATATAGTTGCACTGTCGGTCGGAGGATGGCATTCACGTGTCGTAGAGCCTTTACTGCGCCTTCCATTACCGCCATCGTACGTCGGCCCCACATAATGCCATCCCAAAGGAGCAGAGAACGTCCACCTTGCTACACTCCCTGGACAGTCTGTCTAAGGCGTTCAACGTGACTCGTTTGCCTCCAAACACGTCTCCGACGATCGTCTGGTTGAAGGCATATGCGACACTCGTTTGTAAAAAGATCGTGATGCCAATCATGAGCGGTCTATTCGGCATGTTGTTGGACCCATGTGTACGGCACTGCATGATGTCGTGGTTGCAAAGATGGATCACGCCAGGGACGTTGGGAGTGAAGTTACCCATCATGCAACCTATTGCGCACAGTTTGTGTAGTAACACGACGTCCTGTGGCTGCACGGAAAGCATTATTCAACATTATGGCGTTACTGTCAGGTTTCCTCCGAGCTATAATCCACTGCAGTAGTATCCCTTGGGCAGCCTAATCCAGACATGTCATCGACAGTCGCTGCCTCTCCGTATCCCTTCCATTTCAGAACAATATCGCTTTCGTTCACTCAGAGACGCCTGAACACTTCGCTTGTTGAGAGCCCTTCCTGGCACAAAGTAACAATGCCTGCATGGTTGAACTACAGACAACACGAGCCACGTACCTCCTTTCTGGTGGAATGACTGGAACTGGTCGACTGCCGGACCCCCTCCGTCTAATAAGCGCTACTCATACATGGTTGTTTACATCTTTGGGCAAGGTTTAGTGACATCTCTGAACAATCAGTCAACGTCTATCTTCAGGAGTCGTGGGAACCGGGGTAATGCAAAACTTTTTTTATGTGTGTTTGTTACATAACACTTATGTTTCACTTTTATTACGCCTATATTAAAATAACCAAATCTAGTTCTAGCTAGTGTGAATCAATATGAGTTTAAGTGGCACATACTTCAACTTTTTAAGAGGGCAGAGAGAATCCAAATGGGTGCATGGGCACGGCTGAAAGATAAGTAATTACTTTCTTTAATCAGTAACTTCACTGTCATGGCATGCTATAATTTAAAACCGTCTAACACGGTAAATACCAAGCACTGTTTTTCCGCGTTCACACAGCATCCGTAGAGTATTACGAAGGTGCAAGAATTTTGTCGTTGGTTGGTCAGTTCCTGAAGTTCCTTGAATCGTTTCTCGATTCCTGTCCGTGTCCACTTTTCCATGTTGTCGATAAATTCCACTTTAATAATTTCTTCCTCCACGATTAGCGACCTCGGTAGTCTTCCTACATTTGAGAATACAACTTAGTCATGGGGCCGAACGCCTATGCAGCAACCGAAAGGGCGACAGAACCAGCCGATGTCGATATTTCGTCCAAACTGACGGCTCACTTTTTCGTTTGTGTTTCGCGTAACATTTCACTCTGTGTAAATGAAAATGCGAGACAGACGTCTCTCAAAATTGCCTCGCGGCACATTTTCGTGAGGCAAACCTCGCGCAAAACAAACTCACCATCATCGGGTCCAAAAAGTTTCCCACATTGATTATTGACGAATTTCTACATTTCCCAATTTGAGTTCGTTATGTGATTGAACCGCATTATGATCTTCATCAATTTCGTCGCTGAACACCTGTACAGATGATTTAGATTCGATTACTGACATTAACCGGCCGGGATAGCCGAGCGGTTCTAGGCGCTACAGTCTGGAACAGCGTGACCACCACGGTCTCAGGTTCCATCCTGCCTCGGGAATGGATGTGTGTGATGTCCTTAGGTTACTTAGGTTTAAGTAGTTCTAAGTTCTAGGGACTGATGACCTTAGAAGTTAAGTCCCATAGTGCTCAGAGCTATTCGACTAATGACATTACGAAAGATAAAAAGCACATAACGTTTTTCTGATCAGTTATAAAAAGTTTACTTCATTGAACGTTTCTCGTACTGCTATGTTTACACCCATTTCGGATTCGTACAGTTATTGTTTGTCAACAAGATCCTGATTCTACTCAAACAAGTTAAGACTCGGATTGTTTCCATACCGATTTTATAACGTTGCTGTTGAAGTATGGGAGGTCATTCCCACTCCTCATTATCTTAGTCGTCACATATATGTCTAGGGCATATTGCAGAATGTTTCTAAAATTCATTTATTTGTGCTCCACCTCTTCGTTCCCATAGCTGAATACTCAGGTACTCTGCAATTTGTTTCCTTTCACCACCGCTGAGTATCTTTTGTTTTTCAATTTCGTATGATTGCAGGTAATGATTGAATAATCAACGAAAGGATAATGTTCTACGAGTCGGGCGTGGAATGTCAGAAGCTTGAACGTGGTAGGGAAACTAGAAAATCCGAAAAGGGAAATGCAAAGGCTCAATCTAGATATAGTAGGAGTCAGTGAAGTGAAGTGGAAGGAAGACAACGATTTCTGGTCAGATGAGTATCGGGTAATATCAACAGTAGCAGAAAATGGTGTAACAGGTGTAGGATTCGTTATGAATAGGAAGTTGGGGCAGAAGATGTATTACTGTGAACAGTTCAGAGACCGGGTTATTCTAATCAGAATCGACAGAAGACCAACACCGACAACGATAGTTAAGGTATACATGCCGACGTCGCAAGCTGAATATGAACAGATAGAGAAAGTGTATGAGGATATTGAAAGGGTAATGCAGTATGTAAAGGGGGACGAAAATCTAATAGTTATGGGCGACTGGAATGCAGTTGTAGGGGAAGGAGTAGAAGAAAAGGTTACAGGAGAATATGGGCTTGGGACGAGGAATGAAAGAGGAGAAAGACTAATTGAGTTTCAGCTAGTAATAGCGAATACCGGGTTCAAGAATCACAAGAGGAGAAGGTATACTTGGAAAAGGCCGGGAGATACGGGAAGATTTCAATTAGATTAAACCATGGTGAGGCAGAGATTCCGAAATCAGATACCGGATTGTAAGGCGTACCCAGGAGCAGATATAGACTCAGATCACAATATAGTAGTGATGAAGAGTAGGCTGAAGTTCAAGACATTAGTCAGGAAGAATCAATACGCAAAGAAGTGGGATACGGAAGTTCTAAGGAATGACGAGATACGTTTGAAGTTCTCTAATGCTATAGATACAACAATAAGGAATAGTGCAGTAGGCAGCACAGTTGAAGAGGAATGGAAATCTCTAAAAAGGGCCATCACAGAAATTGGGAAGGAAAACATAGGTACAAAGAAGGTAGCTGTGAAGAAACCATGGGTAACAAAAGAAATACTTCAGTTGATTGATGAAAAGAGGAAGTAAAAACATGTTCCGGGAAAATCAGGAATACAGAAATACAAGACGCTGAGGAACGAAATAAATAGGAAGTGCAGGGAAGCTAAGACGAAATTGCTGCAGGAAAAATATGAAGACATCGAAAAAGATATGATTGTCGGAAGGACAGACTCAGCATACAGGAAAGTCAAAACAACCTTTGGTGACATTAAAAGCAACGGTGGTAACATTAAGAGTGCAACGGGAATTCCACTGTTAAATGCAGAGGAGAGAGCAGATAGGTGGAAAGAATACATTGAAAGCCTCTATGAGGGTGAAGAATTGTCTGATGTGATAGAAGAAGAAACAGGAGTCGATTTAGAAGAGATAGGGGATCCAGTATTAGAATCGGAATTTAAAAGAGCTTTGGAGGACCTACGGTCAAATCAGGCAGAAGGGATAGATAACATTCCATCACAATTTCTAAAATCATTAGGGGAAGTGGCAACAATACGACTATTCACATTGGTGTGTAGAATACATGAGTCTGGCGACACAGCATCTGACTTTCGGAAAATCATCATCCACACAATTCTGAAGATGGCAAGAGCTGACAAGTGTAAGAATTATAGCACAATCAGCTTAACACAGTATGGTTTGAGAGCAAATCGGAGAAAGACGAAGGTAATGAGAAGTAGTAGAAATGAGAACAGCGAGAAACTTAACATCAGGATTGATGGTCACGAAGTCAATGAAGTTAAGGAATTCTGCTACCTAGGCAGTAAAATAACCAATGACGGACGGAGCAAGGAGGACATCAAAAGCAGACTAGATATGGCAAAAAAGGCATTTCTGGCCAAGAGAAGTCTACTAGTACCAAATATCGGCCTTAATTCGAGGAAGAAATTTCTGAGAATGTACGTCTGGAGTACAGCATTGTATGGTAGTGAAACATGGACTGTGGGAAAACCGGAACATAAGAGAATCGAAGCATTTGAGATGTGGTGCTATAGACGGTTGTTGAAAATTAGGTGGACTGATACTTTAGGAATGAGAAGGTTCTGCACACAATCGGAGAGGAAAGGCATATATGGAAAGCACTAATAAGGAGAAGAGGCAGAGTTGTAGGACATCTGTTAAGACATGAAGAAATTACTTCCATCGTACTAGAGAGAGCTGTAGAGAGAAAAAACTATAGAGGAAGACAGAGATTGGAATACGTCAAGCAAATAATTGAGGACGTAGGTTGCAAGTGCTACTCTGATATGAAGAGATTAGCATAGGAGAGGAATTCGTGGCGGGCCGCATCAAACCAGTCAGTAGACTGATGACCAAAAAAAAAAAAAAGATGTAAGAATATGACTTATTAAAGTGACGATTGAATATTAGAAACACGTGTCGACAATTTCCTTTTATACTGTTGGAATTGTTGCGTCCTTATTAAAGCCTGACGGTATATGTCTTACATATTGCTCGTATCAAATTGCACACTTTCCTTTTCATTTGTTCTCCAAACGGCCTCAGTTAATCTAGGACATTTCTGTTCAAGACATTTCTTCTTTGTCATTTTGCATTTCCAATGCGATGCATTTTTAGACAAGAGGAGTTTCTTTAGCCTCATTTCTTCTTTCATCAATTAAATTCAAAATCTATTTTTTATTCAAGGTTTTCTAGTATGCATTCTCTTTTTGCTAAGTTGTTCTTCTGCTACCTCCTCTTTTCATCTCTCAATGCTACTGATTCATATTCGACTTTATTTCTTCCTACTATTGCAGTGAGTGAAACCCCACAACTCTCACTGCATTTCTCGTAAAACTCGCTTTCATTTTATACGTCCTCTTAACATCCTACATATCTGTAATTCCTCCAAACTTCAGTAGTCACGACATAACTAAAATATTGCCCTCCGTATCTTCTTTTCACTTTAAAATATGGTTTTTAAATCTCTCTTATCGCTATGTAGTCTATCCGAAACCTTCCATATTTCCTGGCCTCCTCAACATTTGTATACGATTCGTAAGCTGTGGCCTGGAAAGGCCACCTTAGATATGAACCTTTTTTGTAGCTCTGTCAGTTTTTCAGAATGGTCCTCATGTCCGACATGGAATACGCAGCTTTTATTACACGACCTAGTCATAGTAAAGTGACCAACGCTCATGTTAATCGCCAACGCGCAATAACCACTCACAGACGACAGGTACCACCACTGGCAGTGGAGGATACACAGTATAAAATTAATCGGGATGGGGGCGGGGTGCACGGAAAATAATGCAGTCGTTAAACGCCTTGATAGCTTCAAGTTGGATGAGTTAGATATCATGGTGAGTTTTGACGTCGTTTCCTTGTTTACGAGGGTACCCCTTCGAGAGTCGCTAGAGTTGATTGGTCGGAGGTTTGACGAGAATACCACTGAACTTTTTAGGCATGTCTTGACTTCCACGTATTTTCTTTTTAATGGAGAATACTACGAACAAACGGACGGAGTCGCCATGGGAAGCCCACTCTCACCGGTGGTAGCGAATTGGTACATGGAGAACTTCGAGGAGGAAGCGCTGTCGTCATCCGAATGGAAACCTACTTGCTTTTTCCGTTACGTGGACGACACGTTCGTCATCTGGCCACATGGTATGGATAAACTCCTTGACGTCCTTACACATCTAAACTCCATACACCCCAACATCAAATTCACTATGGAGACTGAAACGGAGGGTAAATTACCTTTCCTTGACGTCTTGGTCAGGAGAAGGGCTGACGGCACCCTAGGTCATGGGGTGTATCGAAAGACAACACACACTGATCTGTATTTGCACGCAGACAGCTGCCACCACCCTTCACAGAGGAATGGGGTACTTAAAACTCTAGTACATAGGGCGCGCACTATCTCTGACACAGAGAGTCTACCCCAGGAATTGGAACATCTGAGAACTGTATTTCGAAAAAATGGGTACTCAGAGTGGCAGATCCAACGTGCCCTCCGCCCAACCACTGCAGCACAACCCGTTGAGATGGATGAAGTCACGAGGGAGGAGGTAGGCACTGCATTTATTCCATACACAGGCGCACTCTCGGGGAAAATCGCGCGCATTCTGAAGAAACACCGGGTCGCAACTGTGTTTTGTCCTCCGAATAAAACTCGTGCACTGGTGGGGAGCGCCAAAGATGACCTCGGTTTGAGGAAGGCAGGGGTGTACCAGATTCCGTGTCAATGTGGCAAGTTGTATATTGGTCAGACGATGCGAACCGTCGAGGATCGATGCCGTGAACACCAGAGGCACACTCGACTGATGTATCCGAGCAAGTCGGCGGTCGCTGAACATTGTTTGTCGGAAAATCACGCTATGGAGTATGACCGCACGAGGATTTTGGTACAGACGTCGAGATACTGGGACAGCGTTGTTAGAGAGGCCATCGAAATTCGCACCAATGACGACCTCATAAACCGTGACTGTGGCTATAATTTTAGCAAGGCTTGGGAACCAGCGATTGGGTTAATCAAGAGTAAATCGAGCAAACGCATAGTTGTGACGACCACGGCGGACAGAGCCATCACACCGACGTCATCTCAGACGCCGTCGCAATCTGCTCCACCGCGCTACCGTGGCGTGGGGGGGCGCGGACGGCGGAGGGAGCGCGCCGCGGGCGGAGGGTATTTAAATCGGCCGCTGCCGCGACCGAACCCAGTTCCCGCTGAGCAGCCATAGCGTACGGATCTCCGTGCCGGCACGTTCACAGGAGCTCAGTCCGTCAGTTCACCTGATGATGGCGATAGGTTTGATCGCCGAAATATTGTGCCCGTTGGACACTATAGACCGGCAGTACACCCGTGGATATTTTGATTATCAAATACGCCGGGAGAAACTCAAGAATCACAGGGTAAAAAAAGGTTCCAAAATATAAATTTTATTGCCCAGATCGCAGTTGGTTCACATCCTCCTTACCAGTTTCAGCAAAGTTATATTACCGTTTTCATGTATCTGATGATCTGAAAACGGCAATATAACTCTGGTGGAACTTGGCACTAAAACTTTTATTTTGGAACGTTTCTTACGTACAACAGAACTGTTCTTTTGAATTACATGTGGCCAAAATGAAAAAGAAAAATCTGTTCTGGAGGCAGAATCTGGGACGGCTGTATCAAGTGCAATGGCATTCAATAAATACCTCAGAAGATATGATATGAGACGCTAAAGATTCTGCGATACATCTAGAACTTTCGGATTGTCGGCAGCCAGTGGCAAGGACTCCGTTCCACAGATATTAACGATAATATTAATGACTTAAAATTTTTGTATTAGACAAAATCTGTAGGCTTCATAAAGGGAAATTTCTCTTAATTCAACAACTTGCTCCTTCACAAAATCAATATGTCGAGCTCTTTCAACAGCAAATATACCACACAGTCTTATCACCTGGAGAGTACATTAATCCCTATTTCTTTCTCACACTGTTTCAATTGGCGCTGTACTACGCTACCAGAGAACAAAACAGACTGTTTAAACTTCCTAGCAGATTAATACTGTGTGCCAGAGCGAAACTCGAAATCGGGACCTTTGCCTTTCGCGGGCAAGTGCTCTACCAACTGAGCTACCCAAGCACGACTCAGGCCCCGCCCTCACAGCTTTAATTCCGCCAGTACCTCGTCTCCTAGCCTGCAAACTTCGCAGAAGCTCTCCTGCATACCTTGCAGAACTAGCGCTCCTGGAACAAAGGATATTGCTGAGACATGGCTTGGATGTTTCCAGAATGAAAGCAGACTGTTGCTAAGAGACAAAATTCGGAACTCTCTGCAGATACTAAGACTGTGAAACGCAGGAGTGAGTGTACTGCTATCTTTTATACATTGGCTGACTGGGGACAGATTGACAAGGAGGGCAGACAAAATAGAACAAAACACTGTCCATGATTGCGTTTGTTAATGAACGTAAAGCTACACGTAGAACGATTTTCATATTCTAGCCTTCGCTGGAGACAGCATACTTTTTGGATTTCACTTTCACACACGCACCTGAATGTATCCTCTTCAGTCCTAAGAGTTCCGATTACTGAGGCACATTCATCGGGAGAACACCTTAACTGTTCTACTACAACTCTTGAGACTTTCGTATTCATTTAGTTGCATTTACGAATTTCTTTATGTAGTGCACGGATGGAGATGAATGATAACTTGCAGGGTCTGCATATATCCGAAATTGTTACACATTCACTACCCTGAATGCATTAAAAACGCAGTCGATATTCTGTATGTAACTCGATTATAAAAGCTCTGATCTGTACATAAATTAAATATTGACAAAAGTTGCAGAGAAAATATATAGAAGTAAACACTCATCCAAATAAAACAAAGGATAGGAAAACGACGCTAAGAACTCAGATGTAACAACAGAAACTACTACTTCTCCCGAGCATAAGTAGCAAGGGGCCTTGCAGATTGTTTACAGAAGGTAATCAGATTATCTCAGTGCAGCGATCTCATCACGTTTCTTGTATGAAAAAGGAAGCGTTGATTTACGCACACATCTGGAGGCAGGACACAGGCAGCGGATGTTACAAAGGGACTCAGTGTTCGTTCTGCTGTGGTCGGAAATGAATCATTTTTAACGCAAATCTCGTCACTGTACTACAAAGAGGGACAACAGTGGTCATTATTGACACAACTGCGTAACTGCTTGAAGAAACAGGCAGGTGAATTTTACTCCTATGAGAGGAGATACTGAGGTTGAGGTTTCCTGTATTATTAAAAATACGCTGTAAGTGCTCTCATGAATTTCGTATGCATATGAACTGACTGTGACCTATCAGCTAAGGCTTCTACAGAATATTGGAAAAAGTGTTAATCGTAATACAATTCACCATTTGTCAGTGGGTGCTGTGCGCAATGCTCACAAGATACAAGTCCATCTGTACATATATCCAATCCACTCCTCCTCGAAAAGATCTAATGCCACGTTACTCTAAGCCTTACGCCGGATTGATATAGTGTTGTAAGTAGGCTCTTTATGTAAGTCGGCTGTTTACGTTTTCTTATTGGTAACGCCACGTAGCACTCTGTATGAAAATCACTCCCTGTGCTGTGTGCAATCTGTGGCTAGTTTGCATTGTTGTCTGCCATTGTACTGTTGGGCAGCTGGATGTTTACAGCGCGTAGCGTTGCGCAGTTGGAGGTGGGCCGCCAGCAGTGGTGGATGTGGGGAGTGAGATGGCGGAGTTTTGAGAGCGGATGATCTGGACAGAGACAGTAAATTTGTAAGACTGGATGTCATGAACTGATGACTTTGGAACAATATTAAGGTAAATACATTGTTTTTTCTCCATCAAGATCTTTCATTTGCTAACCATGACTGTCAGTAGTTAGTGCCTTCAGTAGTTTGAATCTTTTATTTAGCTGGCAGTAGTGGCGCTCGCTGTATTGAGTAACGAAGATTTTTGTGAGGAAAGTGATTTGTGAAAGGTATAGTTTAATGTTAGTCAGGGCCATTCTTTTGTAGGGTTTATTGAAAGTCAGATTGCGTTGCGCTAAAAAATATTGTGTGTCATTTTAGTGTTGATCAGAGTAGGTAAAGAGCGAAATGCGAAATGTCTGAGTACGTTCAGTTTTGCTCAGCTGTTTGAAAATCAAATAACGTAGGGGCTTATCAGCACAGTAATTCATTAATTTTTGTAAGTGGACGTTACAATGTGTAGGCCCCTAAACCACAAGTCCTACATTTAACAATACATTGTTTTGGATGGGCCATTTAGCACGAAAAGAAATAACCGGAATCGTTCACCAACAATGTTAAACTTCTCTACGCAATGCACTGTAGTTCTCAATCATTTGACACGTGTAACTGTAGTGAAATGTTCTCTCCCCTTATTTCTGGCATACTGTCGGATACATAATAAAGTCTAATCCGAGGTACAGAGAGGAAAGATACAAATACTTCTACATTGCATCTTAATATTAATACAGTGTAGTGAGTTACAACAGTCATATTGGTTCAGGGTACTAGAAACTTGAGGGTCATTTCTATTTTTTTAGATGTTTCTTACTTCAATATTTTCATATGAATGTGTATGTTTTAGAATTCCATGCACTGGTATGAGTATCACTTTACGAAACGTTGGAAAAATAAAATCCAGAGACAATGCAGATGAAGGTCAATAACGCTTACAGAAAAACGACATACAATAAACAAAGTAATTGTGTACTTACGACAGGACTCGTGATAACGTACAAAAGGTAAACAGCACGTACATCAGGAAAGGGAAATTACGAGGTTAAGTTGTTGGTTCCTTTGTCTACCTCTAGATACATACTCTTGACAATCACCGTTAAGTTCACGATAGAGAGTATTTAACGTTGTAAAGTATATTACATTTTCTTCCCAAGCCATACGAGCTTGTACTACGGGAAGAATACTTAAACGCCTCTGTGGTGGCTTACTAGTCAAATTTTGTCTTCGATATCCGCACGGGAGCAATACATAGAAAG